>NC_040904.2:99868909-101068909 GCF_004126475.2 Phyllostomus discolor
AGTTGTAAACTTTGCACTTGATTCTGCTTTTTTAAATTGTTTTTTAATTGATATTTTTAAAAATACATTTTATTGATTATGCTATTACAGTTCTCCCATTTCCCCCTTTATTCCCCTCTACCTGCACTGCCCCCCCCCCCCATTCCCCACCTTTAGTTCATGTGCATGGGTCATACATGTAAGTTCTTTGGCTTCTACATTTCCCATACTATTCTTAACCTCCCACTGTCTATTTTCTACCTACCATCTATGCTACTTATTCTCTGTACCTTTTCCACTATTCTTTCCCCTCCCCCTCCCTGCTGATAACCCTCCATGTGATCTCCATTTCAGATTCTGTTCCCATTATAGTTGTTTTCTTACTTTGTTTTTACTTTTGTTTTTGATTTTTTTAGGTTTGGTTGTTGATAGTTGTGAGTTTGCTGTCATTTTACTGTTCATAGTTTTGATCTTCTTAGTTAAATCCCTTTAACATTTCATATAATGAGAGCTGGGTGATGATGAACGCCTTTAACTTGACCTTATCTGGGAAGCACTTTATCTGCCCTTCCATTCTAAATGATAGCTTTGCTGGAGAGAGTAATCTTGGATGTAGGCCCTTGCCTTTCATGACTTGGAACACTTCTTTCCAGCCCCTTCTTGCCTGTAGGTTTCTTTTGAGAAACCAGCTGATAGTCTTATGGGAACTTCTTTGTAGGTTACTGTCCCCTTATCTCTTGCTGCTTTTAAGATTCTCTCCTTATCTTTAATCTTGGGTAATGTAATTATCATGTGCCTTGGTGTGTGCTTCCTTGGGTCCAACTTCTTTGGAACTTTCAGAGCTTCCTGGACTTCCTGGAAGTCTATTCCCTTTGCCAGAATGGGGAAGTTCTCCATTATTTTTTCAGTTAAGTTTTCAATTTTTGCTGTTCCTTTTCTCCTTCTGGCACCCCTATGATTCTGATGTTGGAATGTTTAAAGATGTCCTGAAGGTTCCTCAGCCTCTAATAATTTTTTTGAATTCTTGTTTTTCATTCTGTTCTGATTGAATATTTCTTTTCCTTCTGGTTCCTTCTGGTTGATTTGAGTCCTGATTTCTCTCCCATCACTGTTGGCTCTCTGTACATTTTCCTTTATTTCACTTTTCTTAACCTCCATTTTTTCCTCTAATTTGCTACTATATTCAACTAATTCTGCGAACATCCTGATTACCAGTGTTTTGAACTGTGCCTCTGGTAGGTTGGCTATCTCTTTGTTGCTTAGTTGTATTTTTTCTGGAGCTTCAATCTGTTCTTTCATTTGGGCCATTTTTTTGTCTTGCTGCGCCTGTTATGTAGTAAGGGGTGGATCCTTAAGTGTTCACCAGGGCAGGGCAACCCAAGTTGCTGCATGGTGGTGCTGTATGTGGGGGAGGGGTCTGAGGGAAAACAATGCCACTTACTCCAATCTCTGCCAGTTTCCAGTCACTTCCGCCACTTCCCCCAAGCAAATTGGGCCCTTCTGGTGCTGACTCTTGGGTGGGTGTTTTTGTGTACATTCTAGGACCTTGTGGGTCTCTCCAACAAACTCTCTGGTGAGGCTGGGAGTCTCTCCCAATGCCACAACCATCACAGTTTTTTTAGTCAGAGGTTTTGAGGCTTTATTTTCCCACACTGGGACCCTGGGGGCGTGGTCTGTTTTGCTCCCCCATTGTTTCTCCCAGTTTATCCACACACAAATATGGGACCACCCACTCTGCCAGCCACCGCCTTGCTTCGAGTACTCTCTGCCCTGGCTGCCCATGTCCCCCCTCCCACCAGTCTGGATTGTTTCTTCTTTAACTCCTTGGTTGTCGCACTTCCATACAGTTAGATTTTTGAGCAGTTCTGGTTGTTTTTTTATTTTAAATTTGTTGTTGATTGTGTGAGGAAGCACAGTGTGTCTTCCTATGCCTCCATCTTGGCCAGAAATCTCTGATTCTTCTTTATGTCATCTATTTCTTTGCTGAAACTTTCTACTTTTCATTTGTTTCAAACATGTTTGTAAATGCTCACTGAAGCATTTTAATCATGGTTGCTTTAAAATCTTTGTCAGATGATTTTAATATCTTTTATGTCAGTATTGGTATCAATTGATTATCTTTTGTTCACTCAGCTTGAGATATTCATGGTTCTTGTATGATGAATAATTTTTTTATTGACACTTGAGCATTTCATACCCAAGGTGGGAAGAATCTCATTACTGTGGGACAGGGTTGGGAGTTCTGATTCTCATGTGGTCTCCACAGGCTCATAGTGGAGGTGACCTGGTTTGCACAGTATGATGATAAAACTCCTGACTCTTCACTAGGCCTCCTCTGATACCATCCCAGCAGAGAATTTGAGCAATGTTTCATTACTGCTGAGTGAAGATGGAAGTCCAGGCTTTCTGCGTGGTTTTTATTGACACTGTTGCATCACCCCAGCAGAAGTGTTGGGGTGTCTCATTATAGGCCCCCGAGGGTTGAAGTCTAAGCTCCCCACTAAGACTTTGCTGATGTGGAGAGGTTGAAGCATAATTTTTCCTTTTATGTCATTGGATTAGAATTGATTTTGTCTAAAAGTTTTCTATCTTACTACAATGCCTATTTTATTGTCCTTTCACTAGAGAGAGAAGGCTTTTGCTGAGGGTTTCTGTCTGCATGTGTCAGCATTTCTGAGTTACATGTTCTTCAGCTCCAAGTCTGGTATCTATGAGGACAAAAGGACCCAGGGAATTTACCACTATGCCTTCCTAGGGTCCTGAAGTCCAGTCTTCTCTCTACCTTTCAGAGTCTTCTTATATTTGTAATATATTTTATGTCCAGGGTTTTCAGTTGTGCTGAGTGGAAGCAATAGAGAACAGTATGTCTTCCCCATCTTCCTGGAAGCAGAAGTAACTGTACCTCTTTTATATCTTAATAAACACTTGGTGATTTTATTCTGGTACATTATTTCCTCCCTTCCCACTCGTACCCTTTACACAAATACAAAAGAATGAATACACCAAATTAATAATATATATTTAATTAATTAGTTAATAATGTAAATGTATTTAACCAACAGGTGAGCTGATTTATAAAAAACAATTAAGTAAATAAAATAAAGATATAACTTAAGACATATGTCTGTCTACCTATATAGATATTTTTATACACATAAGTACATGAAAGTTAACAGATTAAAAAATATATGTACACAGACTTCCGACAAGATGGAGGAATAGGTGGACGCACCGTATCTCCTTGCACAACCAAGATTAGAACAACAATAATTTACAGATAGAATAACCCCCAGAACTGACAGAGGATTTATCTGAATGGAAGTCGGACAGCCAAGAAGTTGAAGTAGACCCATACATCCAGACTGGTAGGAGAGGACGAGCTGGGCGGGCGCGGGTCAGCGGCGCGCGGAGGTCGGGGAAAACTTGGCGCAAACTCGGCGTGAGAGCCATCCAGCGTGCAAGAACGCAGCGGGTGGTCCCTGAGTACGCAAGCTGCGGCTGGTGGACCCAGTGAGGCGGCGATTGTGGACCAGGGCAGAGCTTGCAGTCCAGGATCCCAGAGAAGGAACTGAGATCCTAGGAGAACGGAACTACCGCCATTGTTCCCTCCCGTCCCCGCTTCCACCCCTGCCCCCACATATAATGTCACAATCTAGCGACTGGGGTGCCCAGCCCTGGTGAACACCCAAGGCTCCGCCCCCCCACCGTAACAAGAGCGACCAGACCAAAAAAAAGAAAGGAAAAAAATGGAGAGACAGGGAGAGATATGTTTCCAACAGAACAGATCAGTCCCCCAGGACTCATCCTTTTGAGCGGCCAAGAAATAGCCAGTCTATCAGATGCACAGTTCAAAACACCGGTGATCAGAAAGCTCATGGAATTGGTTGATTTTGGGTGCAAATTAGATAAAAAGATGCAGGTTACCATAAAAGAGATGCAGGAAGATACACGGAGGAGAGCCAATAGTGAAGGGAAGGAAACTGGGTCTCAAAACAATACAGTGGACCAGAAGGAAGATAGAATCAACCAAGCAGGAAAGCATGATGAAATAAGAATTCAAAAAAAAAAAAAAACGAGGAGAAGCTTAAGAGCATCCAGGACATCTTTAAACGTTCCAACATCCGAATTATAGGGGTACCAGAAGGGGAAGGGGAAGAAAAAAGCAAACAAATTGAGCACATATTTGAACAAATAATAAAGGAGAACTTCCCCATTCTGGCAAAGGAAATAGTCTTCCAAGAAATCCAGGAAGCTCAGAGAGCCCCAAAGAAGTTGGACTCAAGAAGAAACACACCAAGGCACATCATAATTACATTAGCCAAGGTAAAAATGAAGGAGAGAATCCTAGCAGCAGCAAGAGATAAGGGGACAGTCACCTACAAAGGAGTTCCCATCAGACTGTCAGCTGATTTCTCCAAAGAGACCTTACAGGCAAGAAGGGGCTGGAAAGAAATATTCCAAGTCATGAAAGACAAGGACCTACATCCCAGATTGCTCTATCCAGCAAAGCTCTCATTTAGAATGGAAGGGAAGATAAAGTGCTTCTCAGATAAGGTCAAGTTAAAGGAGTTCATCATCACCAAGTCCTTATTTTAGGAAATGCTAAAGGGACTTATCTAAGAAAAGAAGATAAAGAAAAAACATGTATAGTAAAAGGACAGCAAACTCACAATTATTAACAACCACACCTAAAGCAAAACCAAAAGAAACTAAGTAAACAACTAGAACAGGAACAGAACCACAGAAATGGAGGTCACATGGAGGGTTAGCAACAGGGGAGTGGGAGGAGGAGAGAGGGGGGAAAGGTATAGAGAATAAGTAGCATAGAATGTAGGTTGAAAATAGATAGGGGGCGGGCAAGAATAGTACGGGAAATGTAGAAGCTAAAGAACTCATAAGTATGACACATGGACATGAACTAAAGGGGGGTAATGTGGGTGGGAGAGGGTGTACAGGGTGGAGGGGAGAGAAGGGGGGAAATGGGACAACTGTAAAAGCATAATCAATAAAATATATTAAAAATAAATAAATAAAATATTTTTAAAAATATATGTACACACATGCTGGTACCACAAATTGGTGAACTGTGGGTATCTTTTAGAGGCCCTCAGAGTTGTAACCTTGGGGCTATAGACTGATAGTTAGCCTGGAAAGAAAACCCTGGGCAGAACCAAGATTATGTCCCCTATTCTGCACATAGGCAGTGGATTAGGGCACTTTGGCTTGTGGCTTTTTGCAAATACACATATTCGCATTCATCTGTCCTCAAGGACAGGTATAGTAGTATAGTCAGACAGATAAATGCATTATAACAAAATATGCTAATAAAAAAGTTACTGAAATGGTCTAAATATAAGGGAAAGGACTATATGAAAAATTAATTAGGAAGGCATGGTGTGTGATAATACTAGCAATTATTGAGTATCCACTATATACTGGATGCTTTAAACATTATCTTATTTAATTCTTGAGGTTTGGTATTGTTACTCCCTTTTAACAAGTAAGTAAACTGAGACCTATAGGGGTTAAATAACTTGCCTAATCTAATAATTGCAGAGCCCAAATTCAACCCCAATTTGTCAGATTTGAAGAATCTTCTGCTTTGCTACCTGTCTCTCAGGGAGAAGGTGGGACTTGGAGAAATGTAGCATTAGAGATGCTTGGTAAGTCCATGAGGCATCCACAGAGGACTGATGAATGTGGCTGGACAACACTGCCTTTCTTAGTCTCTCCTGTTTTATCAATTGTGCTGGGCATTGTCCTAGAGTCTGGAGCCTTCTCCTCCCAGGATGAACTTTTATTTCGAGGTAAAAGTCTGGGCCAAGTTCTTCTTTTCTCTCGGATCTGAAGGGAGTTGGCAAAGTCTCTTCCCTCATGTATATGACTAAGAGAGATGGGAGGGGGCCTACAGAACAGAGATCCATTGCCAAGAACATCTCAGGGTGGAGAGACCTTCGGAACATTTTTTCCACTCTGTATCAGACAGGGTAAAATTGATTAGCATTTAATTGGTTTCAGCTGTTCTTAACATATTGCATAGAAAACTTTGATGTGCTTTGCTAAATTCAATATTCCTTATGGTTAACAGATTGAAAGCTAAAAACACCCTTGAAGAAACACCAGAAATCAGTGCTTTGGATGGCACTGATTCTTTGCTATTGTTCACCCATTTGGAATGGTCCAGGAATACTAACTACTTTGGACTGGGGATGAGAAAAGAAACAAATCTAAGTATGGCAAGACTCTTCGGTAGATAGCTTCCTAGAAAACAAGATATCTAGATTGCAATTTCAGATTTCCCTGTGCAGCCAGGTGATTTTGATAAACCTCTTCACCTCTTTGGACTGCACTCAGGCTTCTAATCCAGAAAGTAAGAAGAATGAGCTCAATGAGCCCCAAAGTTGTTTCTATCTTTCAAAATTCTCTAATTTATTTTCATTATTCTGATGCTCCTGTACAATTCTGAAAAGACAACTATAGATTGTTCTCTTTTCAAGAAGTGTGCATAACAGTGATGGTAGATTGTGTCTTGGAACTCAGTGAGACAGACACTTGAAAGAACAAATAGGTTAAGGCTTAATCAAGGTGTATTTAGTCTCTAAAGGCCAGATGACAAATGAAGGGCTTGGGAAATTGCTATTTCACTGTGTGTTTTTGGGCAAGGACGTTTCAGCCCCCACACTTCATGCCTCCATCTATGTTAATACAAAAATATGTGGTCAAAAAGTAGGCTGCAGCCCTGGCCAGGTGGGTCAGTTGGTTGGAGTATCGTCTTGTACACCAAAAGGTTGAGGGTTCAAGTCCTGGTCAGGAGGCAACAGATCAATGTTTCCCTCTCTCTCTCTCTCTTTTCCCCTTTCAAAAAAAAAAAATCAATAAAAACATACCCTCAGGTGAGGATTAAAAAACATAGGCTGCAAATAGTGTATATCAGACACTGAGGGCCATGGAGTGTGTGCAGCTACAGTAACTGCTCATTCTCCAACTTTCTCTTTGCCTTTATTTCTTCTCCCTTGCTACCTCTCTTTCTGAGTCACTTTCACTGGGTTTCTGTTTGCTAATGCTTATGGATGACTTTGTGGCCCCTAGAACAGGTGAAAAGCTTCAGAGCATGTGAGAGGGAGCCTTGTAAAGCCTTGCTTGTCACCACTTGGCTTTATAGCGGCCCCAGCAGTTGTTGCTCCCTTATCACCAACCCTCAAGTTAATATTTAATTGACTAGTTTGTAGGATTAACCTGAAAGCCTGGAGAAGTCTGACCTATCTCCAGCAACCCCAGGGCTGCAAGGATAAAGGTGGACTTATTAAGCTTGAGAGAGAGGGACATGAATCACCTCCATTGAATGCCTCCCTCGTTCCCTAAAGCCAAGGACTCCCCTGTGCTTCATGCCTTGGTTAATGCTCAAGACAGCTCAGCCTGCTGGGCCATAGCTGGTGCTGCTACACACATGGTCCAGGACCCTTTAGGAGGCTTTCACCCTTACAAGGCTTTCACAATGGGGGCAAAGCCAAAGCCAGCTCTAACAAATGCTAGAGCTTTACCGCAGATGATAACATTAAATAGCTGTTAACTTTGGCGAAGTGGTTCTCCATGAGTTAATACCTCTCACAGGTAAAGCAGGCTTGGGTTAACAACACACAGCTATGATATTGATGTCAAGAGTAATATTGGAATTGCAGGCTGCTTGTAAAACTTCATGAGGGTTATTGTATCAATGTGGATCCTTCCTTCCCAGAACCAAGTCATGCACTAGGAATCTGAAGTGTGGGAGAGGTCAGTCTTGCTCACTGACTCACTCATTTGGGGATGCCAGGCTTACTAGATTGGACAAAGTATAAATAGTATTCTTTTCCTCTGGAAATGTCAGTGTCTACTGGGAGGGGAATGAAAACTTGTAGGCAGCAAGGTCTACCCAGTACTATCTGGTGGCTCTTACCACAGACCGGGTAGGAGTGGCCTGAACATGCTCTCCATAGCATCTTCTCTCTGAACACCCTAGGGGAGCAGAACAAAATGGAGCCTGTGGAGTGAGCCCACCAGTCAGCGAGCCCACAGCACTTCACACTCTCTGGGCTCCCTACTCCTTCAGAAACTAGTTCTCTCATGATTCTATTTAGAACCCCTTGCTGAATCTTTCCCTGGCTTGGGAATTACACACTATTTTTGGAATAATTTCTCTTAAGAGTTTACTCAAGATTGGGAATGTGAGGAGTCCATGGAATAGAAATGAGAAAGAAAAGATGAAAGTGCTTTGTAAACTGTAAAGTGCCAGTGCTGTTTAGTATCATTGCTGGTGCATAAAACCTCATGGACCCTCCCCCAGTTGTTCCTATTTTCTCCGTGCTTAGTCAGGGAATAGGGCCCTGTCATCAGGTGATTTATATGCCTGTATTCCTCAGGGAGAAGCCCAACCCCCTCCTCCTAGCCTGGCCAGCTTGGCAATGAGCCCAGACTCATCTTGTTGAGCCCTACTCTGCTCTTCCTCCTCAAAGTCACAGCAACACTCATACTCATAGATTTCAGGCATTCTCCATAAGTTCTCAACTCTAATTCACCTTGAGTTACAAATGGATGATGAGAGATCATGTGACTTTCTTCATTTTGACTATGAAGGGGGAACCTGAGGGAACTTTAACTCTTGCAGTCACTCTGTGCTCCTGACGCGTTGCTCTGACTCGGGTATGGGAGAGAAGGGAGTGGTTGGAATTGTGCCCCAAGGCCCCCCAGGCTTTAGCACAGCTTCTGCTTCTCCTCTGGATTCCTCTCCCAACCCTTGTAAAGCCTTCTCTTTCTTTGGCATCTTTTTAGTCTGAACTCACATACACTATTAATGAACCAGGCAGTGTTTTCCAATTTTTATAAATCAAACAATTGAGGTTATAGGAAGAAAACAAGCTGTGATTATGAAAGGTGCCATGAGCATCAAGTTCTGCCCTGCTCCTTCTGGATTGGCCTTTATTAAAAATTGATTATAATCCTTCTGGGGTCAGGACTGCTGAAAATATTAGTTGAATCAGACATTCTATGCTTTAATTATGCCCATTTTCCCCTAGTTATTTGTTTTCAGCCAGAAAATCTTTTTCCATAAGCCATAAACTTAATTTTTAGTTGCTGCATCTTGAAAACCTAAGATTCTCAGAACGCTGTTAGTTATATTCAGAAAAAAAACATTTTATTTTAATCAATAAGGTTTCCTTTACCCGTAATTAGGTCAGCTGGGATAAACCTGCATTTTCCCCTTCTTTAATGGTGATGAAATGAGAACTACTGTAGCTCATGATCATGCATTTAGATATTGTGCTACCAAAAAAAAACAATAAAAGAAAAACAATGAAATGAAACAGATAAATAGGAGAAAACTCTATCCCCTTTCCCTCCCTCCCCCATCTCTTTGGCTATTTAAACATAAACAGTGTCACTAACAACCTGCAGAGTTTAAATTCTACTTCTTGCTAGGATGACTATTATAAACTCCTCCCTAAATGAGGATTTTGTGTTCTGAAGTCATTGTATTCTTAGGCTTTAGTCCAAAGTGACTTCATTTTCTGCCTGCTGAGATTTAAGAGAGACTGCTAATGTAAGGACAGACTTTAAGGAGCTAAGAGGTCTTTTTTTCTGACTCATGCTAACTAGGACTGAATTCTGTGTTAGGATGCCCATCAGGTTTCTCTAAAATTTCAATTAAGTTTTGCAGGATTCTACTAGGCTCAATCATGGAGTTAATTAAAATGTACATTACAGATCTGATAAACTTCACCAAAAATTGGCATTGGGAAGGCATGGGAACAGTTACTAAAACTCTAAAAATAACAGTTCTCAGAGAACAGTTCTCAATCTTATATTAAACACATCAAAACTAATGAATTCAGCTGCATCAAAAAGTTGGCATGCGAGTCAGTCCAGGATTTTTGTTTTGTTTTGTTCTTAACTGGTTTGAATAGAATGGCAAAAACAATTCTAGGACTTCAAGATGGAAATGAAGAGTTTATGAATCTTGAGCCTGTCTGTTGAGAATGATGCCGCCACCTTAGCTGCTTGCATCAAGGCTTCCAGTGTTTGGCACCACGGTGAACCACGAAGTCAACACTCCTGGGAGAGCCTGCTGTGGAAGAAAATTGGCACTTAAAAGTTCTCTCTTGAGTCAGTTACTTACAGCCTTCAGGAATAAAAAAAAAAGTTTCAGAAGTCACCTTAAAAGATCATCTGTCCTAGCTGATGTAGCTCAGTGGATTGAGTGCAGGCTGCAAACCAAAGGGTCGTGGTTCGATTCCCAGTCAGGTCACATGCCTGGGCTGTGGGCCAGGTTCCCAATAGGGGACACGCGAGAGGCAATCACATTGATGTTTTTCTCTCCCTCTCTTTTCCCTCTCTTCCCTTCTCTAAATATAAATAAATAAGTTTTTTAGCAATTTGCAGTTGCTAAAAAAAACATCTAAGATATGCAAAAAAGAGTTTTGTAAGTGTGTTTATTGCACATTATTTATCATAGTGAGAAACTGGAAACAGTCAAATAGCCATAAAGAGGATTGGCTAAACAATTATGATACATTGAAACAATGGGATACTCTGCAATCATGAAACGATATTGTTGCAGTAATATTAAAGTTCATAAGAAAATTTTATAATATATTAAGCTAATTATCATATATATTGAGAGAAAAAGCCAGTTAAAAAATAGCAAGCTCCAAAAATTAACCATAGGTATCTGTAGGACAGTGCCAAAAATCTGCATTTTTCCTCTCTGCCTTTTTCTGTATGTTCTTTGTAATCAAAGCAAAGAGAAATAAATGTCATAAACAGGCATTTCATTTGCAAAAGCTTCTGCAAGATGGTGCATATTTTAGTCTCTTATTTTTAAACTATACCCCTCAAATTACTTGGCTTTTTAGAGATGCATCTACTGTTTATGTTTCTCATCAGTTTTTGAAAAATATCTGTCACTTTTTATCATATTTGGAAGTTTTCTGCTCTCTATTTATGTGGTGCTTTGGGGAAATTAAATTTGTGCCAAAGTCATCAGAAATGGCCTTAATTTTGTTTCTGTGAAGACTTTTTAAAAATTAATAGGCTGTTAAATTGGTCAAGATTCCACCAGGCTTGAAATAAAACAGTTCTTTATTATTGCAAATACCTCTGTGGACAAACTCCACCCTCAAAGCAACACGCAAACCCTAGAAACCAGACGAAAAGAAGAAGACATAGATACTTAGCCAGGGCCCTCCTGCATTTCAGAGCACAGATTAAACTACTTCACTGAAGATGGAGAACTGACACTTTAACCAGTAAGACTGTGCACTGGGGAAAGATCAGGCCTTAGGTCAATACATTCTTGTGTGGGAAGATCCCTGTTCACTGCAATTTCACAACACAAATGAGAATGGCTCTTGGTTAAATGGAAAATTCCATTGAATCTTATTATCTGAGATAGGAAACTAATGCGTTATTGTTAGCCACTCCCAATTGGAGACACAAATGTTCAAGAACTACAACATCTCAGTCTCTCTCTCCTCTCTGTCTCTCTCTCTCTCACACACACAAATACAGTAATGGAAAGACAGAGACATTTTAAGATTGTGACTTGTTATAGGAAGAGTTGGACTTCTCAGTGTTCCCTCCTGTCACAGCTCTCTGCCCATGACCTGGACCTTCTTTCTCTCTGGCACTCATTTCTTAACTCTGCTCCATCCCTGCACAAGCTGGTGACTAAAGGATAACGGGGAAGCATGCTTCTATGCTTCTGGTCTTAGGTTGCCCAGGTTGCACACTCTAGGGAAGGAGACAGCACAAACTCTTGGTCACAAGAAGGGTAGCTGTTGGCTGAGGGTGGCAAGATGCAGAAGGCTGCAGGTGCTTGGTGTCCATGCTGTGGGGGTAAGGAGATCCATGTGAGAGGAGGAGGTGGGTAGTGAGGAAGAGTAGAGGGAGACCCGAGGGAAAGGGTTAGCAAGATCAGGGAGCACACATAGGCAGGGAAGAGAGGGAGGAAGGGGTGGTCTGGCAGTGGCGAACTGCGGGAGGAGGGGGTAGGAAGCCTGGTTGGCAAAGCAGTTTCTTTCAATGGAGGTCTGCAGATTTTAGTTTTAGTTTTGTGTCTGAAATATCTTTTTTTCTCCATGATTCAAATTGCGGTTTAGCTGCATATAACAGTCTAAGTTGAGAGTTTTGTTCATTCAGCACTTTAAAGACTGCTTTCTTCATCATTTGTACCATTTAATGTTGCTGCTGAGAAGTCTGATAGTGTTATTCTTCATACAGACACACACACACACACATTTTTCCAGGTTTTTCTATCTGGCACATTTAAGATTTCCTTTTATTCTTTCATTTTAAGTCTCATTATAGTGATCCTAGGTGTGTATTTATTTGTATTTATCCTTTTGTTACCAAGGGTAAGCTGACAATGTAAGAACTTAAGTCTTTCTTTTGCTCTAGAGACTATGAACCATTATTTTTATGTTAAGCAACTTTCATTTCTTCTCTGTCATTCTTTTCATTCGCTTTTTTTCTGGGACTCATGTTTTATGTGTTTAACCACCCTCTGTCTCTGTTGAATTTGGTGTGAACTTTTCAGTTTGATCTTCCCAGGGATCAATATTTCCTCTACTGAGTCTAGAGTTCATTTCATTTATTAAGTATTTTAAAAATTTCAAGGGCTACCTTTCCCTTGTCAAGAGTTCTTTTGGTTATTTTGCATATCCATCTGTTCTTGCCTTGTTTATGCCTGTTTTTGTTTCACAATTGCTAGTTCTTTCTATAGTTATTCTTTTATTTATTGCCTCACACTTCCTTGTTTTAACAATTTGTTACATTGCTCATGAAAATTACCTTTTTTAATTTTTAAGAAAAATTTTAAATGATTTTATTTATTTATTTATTTTTAGAAAGAGGGAATGGGAAGGAGAAAGAGAGGGAGAGAAACATCAATTTGCAGTTGCTTCTTGTGTGACTCCCACTGGGTACCTGGCTCACCACCCAGGCATGTGTCTTGACTGGGAACCAAACCGGTGACCCTTTGGTTCACAGGCCAGTGCTCAATCCACTGAGCTACACCAGCCAGGGTGAAAATTACTTTCTTTCTGAGGTGAATTTATGTTCTGATTTCATATTTTATTGACTTTATTTTTTTTTAGGGTTAGATTTCATGGATTTTGGAATTTTTATTTGCAAGCTTATTTTGAATTGAAATGTGGTTTTTAGTTGGCTCTTGCTCCTCTCTTTTCTTGTGTCTATTTCCATTGGCTTTGTGATTCTCTCTTTGCTTGACCCCCTGGAATTCTTTTCAGAACCAGATGCTATAAAGGCAATTCAGGGTCTTGGCCATGCTGATGTCAGGTTCAGTCACAAGGCCAACATGTGGCTTGGTTCTTGTCTTGATTTCAAGGCTGAATCTGTGTCCTGTCACCTCCTTAGGTACACAGTCCCTCCTAAGTCATAGCTCAGGCAGTTTTCAACTAAGGCAGTCACCCTAATTCAGGTCTCTTGTCTCAAGTAGAATAGGCTGTGGAGCAGCCACCACCACCTAATTCTGGACTTAGAGAATTCTGGACTTAGATCTATGGCTACAGCCCAGCTCACCCTCTGGCATTCTGTCGGTGTTTCTTGTTCATGGAGATAGCAATCTTTTTTGCTCTTGAACTCTACAATGCCATTTTTATTTCTTTTTTATAGTTTATCTATCTTCGTCTATCCACCTGTGTCATGGCTCTGTTGCTCTGTGGAGAGACAATGCCACTGCCTGACCTCTGGTGTTTTGCCTGGGAGGAAGGGGTCTCCTGGTTCTCACACTTCACTTTCTCCCCATGTGCCAGTGGTGCCCTTCCAGCTGTTTCCCTGGTGCTGGATCCCAGAGGAGATGGGCCTGTGTGAGTCTTAAGTCTACCACAGGCCCCTTAAGAGGAGTGTCTTTAAACGCCCACCATTTCTTCTGCTGCCCCAACACTCACTGGTTTTTATAGCCAGAAGTTATGGGGACTTGTCTTCCTGGTGCTGGAACCCCAGGCTGGGTAGTCTGGCCTAGAGCTGGAATCCCTTGTTCCTGACTTATCCCTGCCAATTTTTTATCTACCACACATGGACGTGGGTTCACCCATTTCTGTTTCCATGCCTCCTTGCACCACTCTGCATCTCTACACCTCTCTGTGATTCTCCATACCTCTCTGCATCTCCGTCCCTCCTAACAGTCTGGATGAATGTGACTTCTTTAAATCCTTGGTTGTCAGAGCTCAATTTTCTCCAACACAGCTCAATTTTCTGACAATTCTGGGTGATTTTGTTGTGTAGTCGAGTTGTATTTTTGCTATCATTGTGCATGGAGGTGAGGCATGTCTATGCCTATGCCTCCATCTTGACCAGAAGTCTACTGTCTCTTTAAGATGCAATATGTACATACTGTCATTTCTGGCTCCAGACAGAAAGAGTTAACCAAGATGCTCCTTAATCTCACAAGGCCATGGCCTATTAAGTTCATAATTCAGAGAAATGTAAGAGCATAAAAATAAGAGTAGGTATGAAAATAGAAGTATAGTGTGTTTCAGGAAAATACTAAGTGTCTAATTTAGATAACTGTAAGAGTATAAAAATAAGAGATATGAAATAGAAGTGTAGTGTGTTACAAGAAACTAACTCTGGCAGATTCAGCAGAAAAGTAACTTATTACAAGGGTTTTGCATTGCATACAAAAAATGTTGGGAAGGCTAGAATCAGGCCTGAGGATAAGCTTCTAGAAATAGAGCTTCAAACTAAGGAACTAGCCTTGAGAAAACCACTCCTGCTGCAAGCACTGAGAATTAGGTGCTATAGTGAAGTAGATTACTATAGGAACTTGGCTTCTGAACCTACAGTTACCACCAGTATCAATGACTTCTGTGCAGAACATACCATGCTGTGAATGGCACCCTCTGAAACTGTGCCGTGTTTGTGCTGCTCATATGTCATTGGGAGCTCTGTTGTAGCCCCTGCTAGTCCTGAGAGCCAGTATCCTCACCCACCACCCTCAGCAGCAAAACGGATCTGTGCCAAAAGCTTCGTTCTTCAAGCAGGAACTGCTGGGCTTGGATATGTCTGATTGATGTATCTAATCACACAGTTAACAAGGTTAACTTCAAATGAGGGCCTGGGGAGCAAGTTTTCTGTCTTCTAACTTGGAAAGACAGGGCTCTGAATATGGCAACTTCCCCAAATATAGCACAAGTGTTCAGGTATCAGGCAACCAGAAAGTATGCCATTGCTTTCTAAATTTATAAATAAAATTGGCAAACAAACAAGGAAGCTATCATGCCCATGGGGTAGCATATGGGTCAGACCATCCATTGTGCTGGATAATATCTCCACTTAGATTCTCTAACTGCACTCTCCATCCTTCTCCACCCTGCACCATGCCCTGGAAGCTGACCTATAGGCACTGCATTGACCAGCCTTTTGGCTCTCTGCTCCAGCTGAGTTTGGCCACTGGGAAGAGCTAGCAGGGATGGGAAGGTAGTAGAAGGACAAGTTTGGGCATTCAGCCCTGTAAATCCCTCCTGGCTGGGTTGCAGTTTGCTTCTCTCCTGAAGGGCTCCTGTTGGGTGGCCTCTCTTATGTGGGGGTGTGGATGGGGCAGGTCTGGCTACCATTCCTTGGTAGTGGTAGGGGGTTGTCATATTGGCTAGTTTTTGGGCACTTACCCAATACATGGGGCTTCCGTTTATGCCTCTCCAAACTTTGTAAAACAGCATTTTTTAAAAAATTATATTTTATTGTTTATGCTATTATAGTTGTTCCGTGTTTGTCCCCCCTCCACCCAATCCTCCCACTCCCTAGACAATCTTACACCATTGCCCATTCTATGGGTCATGTGTATATGTTCTTTGGTCTACTTCATTTCCTATACTCTCCTTTAGATTCCCCATTACTATTCAGTAACTACCAATTTGTACTTCCTAATCCCTTAACCTTTTTTGCCCATCCCCCGGCCCTATTCCCATCTGGCAACTGTCAACATGTTCTCTGTGTCTATGATTCTGTTTCTATTCTGCTTGCTTATTTGTTTTTTAGATTCAACTGTTGATAGATACATATTTTGCTATTATATTGTTCATTTTTATCTTCTTTTTAAAGAAGATGCATTAACATTTACATAACACTGGTTTGGTGGTGATGAACTCCTTTAGCTTTTTGTCTAGGAAGCTCTTTATCCTTCAACTCTAAATGATAGCTTCACTCAGTAAAGCTATCATGCTCCCTTATAGGTAACTTCTTTTCTCTGCTGCTTTTAAGAGTCTCTTTATCTTTTTTTTTTTAGAAAGGAATCTCTTTCTTTTTTTTTTAAGATTTTATTTATTTATTTTTTAGAGAGGGAGGGGAGGGGAGGGAGAAGAGGGAGAGAGAGAGAGAGAGAGGAGAGAGGAGAGAGGGAGAGAGAGAGAGAGAGAGAGGAGAGAGAGAGAGAGAGAAGCATTAATGTACAGTTGCTGGGGGTTATGACCTGCAACCCAGGCATGTACCCTGGCTGGGAGTTGACCTGGGACACTTTGGTTCCCAGCCCGCGCTCAATCCACTGAGCTACGCCAGCCAGGGGTTTCTCTTTATCTTTAACAATTGGCATTTTAATTATGATGTGCCTTGGTGTGGGCCTCTTGGGTTCATCGTCTTTTGGGGAACTCTGTGGCTTCCTGGATTTGTATGTCTATATCCTCATACATCAAGTCAGGGAAGTTTTCTGTCATTACTTTTTCAAATAGATTTCCGGTTTCTTGGTCTCTCTCTTCTTCTTCTAGCAAACCCTATGATGTGAAGGTTGTAACTCTTGAAGTTCTCCCAGAGGCTTCTTATACTACCCTCATGTTTTTTTGGGGTTCTTTTTTTCTTCTTGCTGTTCCAATGAGTTGTTTTTGTTTCCTTACACTCCAAATTGCTGATTTGATTCTTATTTCATCTATTCCCTGTAAATTGTTCTTTATTTCAACTAGTTAATTGTTTGTTTTCTGACTGGGTCTTTTTTATGCTGTTGAGGGTCCCCACTAAATTCTTTGAATATCCTTATAACCAGTGTTTTGAACTCTGCATCTAGTAAATTGTTTGTCTCCCTTTTGTTTAGTTCTTTTCTGGAGTTTTGTTCTCTTCTTTCATTTGAGCCAAATTCTTTGTCTCATCACTCCTGCAGCCTCCTCATGTTGTTTCTATGTATTAGATAAAGCTGTTACTTCTCCAGGGCTTGGTAGAGTGGCCTAATTATAGTAGTTGTCCTGTAGGGTCCTCTGGCACAGTCTCCCTTATTACCCAAGCTGGGTACTTGAGGTTTGCCCACTACATGGGCTGAGTACACCCTCCTGTTGTAGTTGAGCCTTGATTACTGTTGGCATGTCCAAGGTCAGCCACCACCTGTGTTTTGCCTGGAGTAACACAGCATAAGCTACAAAGCAATCTGCGGATGGCCCACTATTTTGCTGGGCTTTGAGGTGCCTAGGTGAGGCCAAGCTGTGAATCAAGGCTGGCTGCTACTAGTGCTGAGCCTGGGGCAACTTAGCAAGATGTAGTGGATGTGCTCAAGTCAAATACTGTTTGTTTGAGAGAATTTAAGAGAACCTGGACCATGGGCCAAGACAAGCCATTTATATGGAAAGGCCACTGGAAACAGCATGGGTGGGCCTGTAAGTTGGGTGGAGCAGGGCCTCAGGAATCACCAGGGTGGGGCAAACAGTGAGAAACCAGGTTGATGGAGTCTCAGATATTTGTCAGCCTGCTGACACTGTAGCTCTGTGAAGGGAGGGTTCTGAAAAGGAGCAATAACCTCTGACAGAAATTCTTTCTGGGAGAAAACTGCTTCCTAGCTCTAACCCTAATGCTAGACATTTGTTGCCTCCTTGTGTGTCTTTGATGTCTTTCAATCTGCTGTCCTTGTGCTGGAGCTCAGAAGGAGTGAATCTGAGTGAGTCTATGCCCAGGTCCTTTAAGAGGAACTGCCTAGAGTCTAAAAGCCTCAGTCTTTCAACAACCCCACTGGTTGTTATAGCCAGAATATTGAGTCTTCTCTTCCTGGCAGTGGAATCCTGGGCTTCGGGGTCTGGTGTGTGGCTAGGACCTTTTGCTCCTGTGATATTCCTTCTGATTTTTATCTGCCACATGTGGGTGTGGGACCAGCTTGTTCCACATATCCACCCCTCTTAGCAGTCTTGATGTGATTTCTTCTTTAATTCCGTAGTTGTAGGACTTTCATTCAGCTCGATTTCTGATGTTTCTGAATGATGATTGTTCTACAGTTTAGTTGTCATTTTGATGTAGTTGTGCAGGGAGGTGAGCCATGTTTACCTATACCTGCATCTTAACTGGAAGTCTCATAAACAGTTTCTGGGGTATCTAACCTTTTGGTCCACACTGGAAAAAGAAGAGTTGTCTTGGATCACACATTAAATACACAAATACCAACCAAAACTGATGGACAGAAAAAAGGTTTAAATAAATTTACAATTTTGTGTTGGACCACATTCATAACCATCCTGGACCACATGTGGGCTGCAGATTGGACACCTCTGGTGCTGCCAGGATCCTGAACCCTACCTCCATCTCCACTGTGACATATGCCTGACCCTTATTTCTCATCTCACCAATCAAAGTGCTGTAATACATTTCCTTTTGTTGTCTTCTCAAACCCAAATTACCAGTTAATTGATTTAGATGGAAACAATATTTTAAAATATGACAGGAGACAGCTGTCCATTAAGGTTTCAAATTCTATTTTCTATAGCTATAGCCAAGTTCAAGTCCTGCTAATGGATCATTAAAAGCTCTAAAAATTCATGAATTTAAGGCCCATTTTACAATAGGAAGAAGAATGGATCACTATATATATAATTTTTAATGCATGTTGGCTGATTGAAGCAAACCACAGGTAGATGTCAAGGAGAAGGAATCACAGATACAGCACACAGTGATGCACACTGCTCCCATCTTTCCCATAGTCCAATGCACACACTGCCTCCTCCAACAGTACACATCTGAGAAGGCTAAAATTAGTATCCGAAGTGAATTTTTTTTAAACAGAGAGATAAATTATATGTGTCTGAATTCTCATAAAACTCTAAAAAGGGCTCCTTTGCTTAAATAGTTGTTGTCCCTAGTTGGTTCTGATTGATGGATAATTTCCTTTCACATTCTAATGGATGCCAGCCATTTCTGCCACCTATAACATAAAATCTCCTGCACATAATACCATTACTAATATGATACAGTAATGAATCAATGGAAACTTCCACTGTACTCTGCTTTAAAAAAAGAACATCCCAACAAAGCAAGGTCATACAAAGGTAACACATTTTTAAAAATCAACTAGCAGTATGGGTTCAACTCACTCTGCTATGTCTAGGAACTGTGTATGTCATCACGGATTGTCAGAATGATGGCAGTGGAAACTTTAGTCTTAAAAATGTTTTATTCTGTTTAATATATATTCTCATAATGATCTTTTTTATGCTACTCTCTCTATATATTACTAAATGTCTTTTATATGCCTGGTTCTCCTCTAAGTTTTATAGGGAATTAAGAAATATATTTGCAGTGCTTGCTCTGAAGGAACTCCCAATATATGGAAATATAATGAAAATTATTGAGATATTAAATGTTTTTTACATGGCTGTTAAATAGAGAGAAGTTCAGAGAAATCTGGTATGTTTCTGCATGATATATACATTTTAGTGTTTCTAATTGCTCACCAGCTTAGAACCAGTCAATCATGGTGGATGACCCAGTTGGCAACCCGTGACCACATCCATTTCCCAAGCCTTCTCTTAATATGACTTGAAATTTATTCCATTTTTAGCATCTACATACATAACTACTTCTAAAATATTTTACAGTGATGATTCGAATACTAGATTTCTTATTTTCTGCACCTATGCAATATACTTTTGAACCTACAAATAAAACTTTATACTCATCCCTACTCAATTATTCCAGTTGTTTGAGGCCCAACCTTCCAAGTCATTAAAATGATTTAGACCTTGTTTTGATTATTTTATTTATTTGCTTTCCATCCTAACTTTAGTCACTTGAAACTTTAATTTATATATGTCATAATTATAAAGAATTTTGGTACATTGTGAAGTTCATGAAACCTTGTTGTTTATGTCATCTCGTTTTAGCATCAGTTTTTACAGGTGGGGCCACTGAAGCTCAGAGCAGCAAGGTGGCCGACTAGCAACTGTAGGGCTAGGACCAAGATACTTAACTTCAGGCTTGTGCCCAGGGCCCTTTCTTGTTTTTAAAACTTTATTTATTTTTTAATTTACTCATTAAAGATTTCAATTATTTATTTTTTTAGAGAGAAGGGAAGGGAAGGAGAGAAACATCAGTGTGTGGTTGCCTCATGCACACCCCCACTGGGGATCTGGTCTGCAACCCAGGCTTATGTCCTGACTGGGAATCGGACTGGAGACACTTTGGTTCACAGGCTGGGGATCAATCCACTGAGCCATACCAACCAGGGCTTAAAATATTATATTTTTAAAAAGAGGTCTTTTTCATTTATTCTTAATTTTACAAGTAATATGTTAAGTAACATTAACATTGCATAAAAACAAATGTAGATTAAGTGAACATTCCCCTTGGCTCTTCCTCTAACCCCATGTCCTCTCCAGAGGAATTCACCCAGGTTGACTTGAAATATATTCTTCAAGACCTTTTCCCATGTACTCTTTCTCTCCTGGAAACAGCTCATTTCGTAAGTTTATATTGTACTTGCTTATCTGAAATTTGTAGTTTTTACTTCATAATATATTTTAGCAAATCTTCTGTGTCAGTATTTACATACATTACTTATGTTTTTACCTGATGCACAGTGTTCCATTGTAGGGGTGTGTATAACTAATTAACTTTCCCCTATTGATAGAAATGAAGATTGTTGACTTCCAGTCAAGATGGCAGCACAGGGAGACATGGCTCACCTCTTCCGACAACCACACCAAAATTACAACTAAAGTTTAGAACAATCATCACTCAGAACCATCAGAAATTAAGTTGAATGGAAGTCTGACAACTATGGAATTAAAGAAACCACATCCATCCAGATGGGTAGGAGGTGCACAGACTTGGACAGGCTGGTCCCTCACCCATGTGTGGTGGATGAAAATTCAGGGGGGACATCTTGGGAGTGAGGAGTCCAAGCCCCACATCAGGCCTCCAGCCCAGGATTCCAGTGTCAGGAAGATAAGTCCCCACAACTTCTGGCTGCAAAAACCAGCAGAGATTGAGTTGGTGGAAGAACTTCTAGAGCCCCAAGCAGTTCTTCTTAAAGAACCCACCCATCATTGAGTCTACTGAGTGAACCCTCAGTGAGTGAACCCTCAGTGAGTCTACTGAGACTCACTCCCTCTGAGCTCCAGTACTGGGCTAGCAGCTTGAAAGGCACCAGTGGATAACAGAGAGAAACTGAAGTGTCTGACATGAAGGTGAACAGAGGCCATTGTTCCTTTTCTAAATCCTCCCCCACCACAGAGGTGGCAAGATGGCATCATATCTGAGACTCCATCAACCTCCCTAACATTGTTCCACCCACCTTGGAGATCCTCAGAGACTCTACTCCACCCAATTTATGGGACCACTCAAGCTGCTTTTCTATATGAATAGCTGGTCTTGACTCATGCTTCACAACTTCCTAAATCCTCTCAAATAAGCAAGAGCTGGCCTCAGTGAGCCTCAGGCCTGGAACTAACAGCAGCCAGCCTAAATTCACAGCTTGGCTTCACCTAGGAATCTCCAAACCCAGCACAAGTAGTGGCCATCTCAGGTTGCTTTATACCTCAGTCAGGGTGGCCTCATGCAAAACACAGCCTGGGGCTAACCTTGCCTGAACCACCCTGGAAACCCCAGGCCAGTGCACCCAGTGGACTGCTACAGACCATGTTGGAGGACCACCACCCTTTCTCTGTGCAGCTGATCCTCCACAGAGGGTGGAGGTTGGTGGTTAGTGGTCATAGCCAATCCTTGCAGCTGACTGGCTTGGGTAAATCCCTTCCATTGATCTGCTAACAGCAACCAAAGCACAACTACAAACATAGGTTGTACATAGCACACACAAAGGGTGCACCTCAACTACCCACCTTGGGTAATAGGGGAAGCTGTGCCTCTGGACCCTACAGGACACCTGCTACATTAGGCCACACTATCAAGACATGGAGTCAAAAGAACTCTGCCTAATACATAGAAACAAACACAGGGAAACTGCGAAAATGAGGGGACAAAGAAACATGACCCAAATGAAAGAACAGATCAAAATTCCAGAAAAAGAGCTAAACAAAATGGAGATAGGCAATCTATCAGATGCAGAGTTGGAAACACTGGTTGAAGGATGCTCAAGAAACTTAGTAAGGACCTCAGCAGCATAAAAAGGGTCCAGACAGAAATAAAGGATACACTAACTGGAATAAAGAATAATTTACAGGGAAACAACAGTAGAGTGAATAAAGCTGACAACCAAATCAATGGTTTGGAATATAAGGAAGCAAAAAACAACCAATCAGGACAATATGAAAAAAAAAAGAATTCAAAGAAATGAGGATAATGTAAGCAGCGTCTGGGACAACTTTAAGCATTCTAACTTGTGCATCATAGGGGTGCCTGAAGGAGAAGAGAAAGAGAAATTGGAAATCTATTTGAAAAAATAACAAAAGATTAAAAAAAATAACAAAAGAAAAGTTTCCTAAATTGCTGAAGGAATTAGACATGCAAGTCCAGGAAGTGCACAGAGTTCCAAATAAGATGGTTGTAAAAAGACACATCATATGCCAAAGGTTAAAGATAAAGAGAGAATCTTAAAAGCAGCAAGAGAAAAGAAGTTAGCTACTTGCGAATTCCCATAAGACTTCCAGCGCATTTCTCAACAGAAACTTTGTAGGCTAGAAGGGATTTACGGGAAATATTTAGTCATGAAACAAGTACTGACAGCCAACATTGCCTTACCCAACAAAGCTATCAGTTAAAATCAAAGGTCAGATAGAGTTTCCCAGACAAGAAAAAACTAAAGGAGTTTATCATCACCAAATCGTTATCATATGAAATGTTAAAGGGACTTATTTAAGAAAAAGAAGATCAAATCTATGAACAATAAAACGGCAAAAAAATGCAACTATATCAAAAATTGAATCTAAAAAACAAGCTAAGGAATAAGCAGAACAGAAAGAGAATCACAGATATGGAGAACATTGGGATGGTGGCCAGATGGGAGGCGGGTGTGAGGGAATGGGTGAAGAGGTGAGGGGATTAAGAAGTACAAATAGGTAGTTACAGAGCAGCCATGGGGATGTAAAGTACAGAACAGGAAATGGAGTAGCCAAAGAATTTATACCCATGACCTGTGAACATGAACAAGGGTGGGGGCAATAGCCTGAGGGAGTGAGGGGCACTGGAAGGAGGGGGCAACAAAGGGAGAAAAGTCAGGACAACTGTAATAGCATAATCAATAAAATATGATTTAAAAAAAGAAATGAAGATAGTTTCCAGTTTGTTGCTAAGAATACTATATTAATGTTATACATGGCTCATGGATACATGTTTGGGAACTTCTCTAGCCTAGATACCTGGAAGTGAAATTGCTACCTGAAAGATACATGCACTCAAAATCTTGATAACAAATACCAAAATTGTCCTCCAAAAAGGCCTACTCATGTATATTCCTGACAATGTATACAAGGATAGCATTGTCCCACAATTTTAGTAATATTGATTTGTACCATTTGCTGAAGTTTTTACTAATCTGAATTGTTACTACTGGATTTCAGCATCTTACATTTCTTCTTCTATGAATTGCTTATTCTTAATCTTTTCCTGATATTCTCTCTACTACACTCATATTGTCCCCATATGAACTCCCCCAAAGCTATTTAATATGATGAGAACATGTACAGAGGTATAAACAGCCTCAGGGGCCTTCCTCTGTGATGGACATGGACCCATTAACAGACATTTGAATGCAATTGTCTGGCCAGCAGTGGGTCCCTCTAATCAGTTTACAAGATAGAGGGTGATGTCCCTCTATCTTGTTCAAATGAATGTTATGAATATCTTTGCAAAATATCATGCAGAATAAAAAAGATTGTGCCTGGCAATCTATCTTTTAGCCCTATTAAAAAATAATACACGCACTGGCCAGTGTCACTCAGTTGGATGGGCATCGTCCTACAAAGTGAAAGGTCGCTGGTTCAGTCCCTGGTCACAGCACATGTCTGGGTTGCAGGCTTGGTCCTGGTCAGGGCATGTACAAGAGGCATCAGATCAATGTTTCTCTTTCACATCGATGTTTCTCTCCCTCTTTTCCTCCCTCCCTTCCCCTATCTCTAAAAATAAATTAATTAAATCTTTAAAAAATTATAATATGAAATTGGTTTACTCTGTTTTAATGGTTAGTTCACTAATGTTTATGTAATATGCATTCTAGAATATTACAGAAAGTAATGGTAAGCTTGCTCACTCTATAAATTTCATAATTCCTTTTTTTTAACTTTAAGAATATCTATATTTTTGTCTGGCTTAGATTTCTGGCACTTGCCCTATTTTCAGTTTCTCCTAGATGAGAGGCAGTGGTTCTGAGACTTAAAATCTTTTGTTCAGTCTGTGAAGCCTGTATACCAGGTTCTGTCTGACTCGCTCCTCATTGAGTTGGCCTTCAGTTTATTTTCAGTGATATCTGTTGTTACACGTTTCTTGGTTCGAAGATCATGTTCCTTGCTGGGGAAGAAAGAAGCAATTGACTAGCTCTGCTTTTCCTCTGATATCATTTAACAGAATCTTCTCTAAGCAGTCAGCTTATCCTTTCCTTCATCTTCTAGCTTCAAACTGTGTGTGTGTATTGTAAAGGCCTTTCTGTGGTCCTCAGCAACTAGCACTCTTCAGCTCATACTGGGTTTTTGCCTTTTGTCACTTTCTCACAGGGTCTGTATTACCTTATTCACCTTGGTTTGTGTCCTTTCTCTCATCTTTTGGATGCGTCATTTTAAAATATAGACTCACCAGAGACTGCCATGTTGGGTCATATCAGCTTCTACAGGTAATCGTTATAGCATAAAGTTTAATTTCTCAGCTCCACAATTTAAAAACCCGATGTATTCCTTCTTATTGCCCGTGGTTATATTTATATGAACTTATTGAAGTTTATTTTCCTAAAGCCTCAATTACATATCTTTTTTTTCCTATTGAAGATTCTAGGATGACAGAATCCCTTTCTTTCATCTTCAGGAAGGCCAGGGATGCATTTTATTTCATATGTTTGTTGAAAGACTTCCATCATGTAAACATCAGCAACAAATCCTTCCTTGCTGGTCAGAACTGAGTCTAGTGTAACATTTTCCTTCATTCCTTTATGTACTTTTTAAAAGATGAAGTTATTAGGAAGACAAGTTAAGACTGTACTAAATTCTGCCCTGGCTAGGTGGCTCAGTTGGTTGGAACATCATCCTGTACATCAAAAGGTTGCAGGTTTGATTTCTGGTCAGGGTACATGCCTGGGTTGCAGGTTCAGTCCCCGGTTGGGGCATGTTCAGGAGGCAATTGATAAAGTTTCTCTCTCACACTGATGTCTCTCTCTCTCTCTCACTACCCCCCCTTCTCTCTCTCTAAAATCAATAAACATATTCTTCGGTAAGTATTAAAAATGTATTAAATTTACTAAATTCTAAGGTTGTTGTAGAGATTTTGAATAGATACCTAAGTAGTTGAAGTAACATATCAATATTATATCTTGTCTCTGTGACATTTTTATCATTTGATTTAGAAAAGCATCCTTTGGCTCTTTCATTTAGCCTGGCAGTCTTAGCATGCTCCCACAAATAACAGTACTCTCTCACTCTCATTTAATCTTCTCCATATGCTATGTGCTGCACTTTTGGGTTCATATATTTGCAGTTTTGACACATGGTGGTACTATATATCCATTTTTATCAGATATATTTATATTGGAAAACATATACCATTTTATTGCTTAAACCAATTCCATCTCCCCAAGTCTCAGGAGTGTCTAGGAAATTGTATCTATCTGTGTAGTGGATACTGTGATGCACCACCTGTTCCCCTGCAGGAATGAAAGAATTATTATTCCAGCAACTGGGAGTGTCACCCAAGCTGGTCTTGTCAGGGTCTGACTCAGCTGAAGAGAACAGCCTCGTCTCCAAGGCCATGCCCTGTCGCCAGTGACCTTTCTTTCCGTGACTGACTGATGTGGGGATAAAGGGTCTTGACTCAGTTCAGGAGAGCGCTGAAGTGTCACCTTGGAACTCCTCAGCAGGGCTGGCCAAGGCATCCCATTGACACAGCATAGGAACTCCACTTCTCCCTCTTCCCGCTCGCTTCTGCTTCTTCCCCACCTCTGGACAGAAACACAGGTAGTAATCCCGAGAGCACTCCCTGATAAACTTCCTGCAAGTTGATCCCACCTCAGGGTCTATTTCCTGAGAAATGCAACCTGGGACAATGTGCTGTCTTCAAGTTTCAGTTGTATTGTTTTATCTTGTGCATTGAAATATGAATAATCGAGCCTTATGTATTATTCTCAGTACTGATTGTCTGGTATTTTCTCAGAATTACCGGGCTTCTCTTTATACCCGTGTAAAGCTTTCTATGCTATTCATGTTAGCATCCATTTGTGTGATTTAGAAGTTTCTTCTGAGCCTTTTTCTCCTTTCCCTTCAAACTTCATGTGAAGCCCTTTGACTAGTACCCTTTGTCACTAAAACATTTTTTAATCTTCCTAACATGCATTTCTTGCTTGCCAGGAACCTGCCATTTCAGTTATAAATCAGGATTGAAAAGAAAAATATTGACACCATCTTCTGAGGCACCTTTTTCCATTCCAGTAATCTTCTTAATCCACCAAAGGCACAGCTTTCAACTGGAGAAGCAGTGATAATAGTAATGTAATCAGTCTTCTACCCTCCCTAACCAGCAGCTCAGGGGCCTCTTTCTGAGTACCCCACTGAAGGGATTCAGTGCGGGCACTGCCTCTCAAGGGGGCAGTGAGTGATCCAGGTCCAGCACCTCATCATATCATCTGCTTTCCTGAACCATTGTCCATACCAATTGTTGACATTTGGGTCCTCCAGGAAGCAGATGCTGAGACACAGTTGGGAGTGCAAAATATTCATGGGGAGTGGGAGATAGGGGCAACGGACACCTGAGAAAGATAAAAGGAAAGAAACTGGACACAGTAGGGAAAGCCTTGTGACCATAATGCAGTTCTGACAGCTGTGAAAAGAAAGGGGGAAGAAAGCCCAACTGGGAAGCAAGAGTGTCAGGCTGTGAAGCAGATCTCACAGTCTCAGTCAACCCTGGGGGAGCTCTGGATCAAAGATGGTCTGCTGGAGGAGTCCCACAGTCAGTAGAAATGGCCAGGCCCTGGCCCGCAGCCATGCTCAGCTCTTGACTGGGGTCTGCCTGAGAAGAGCAGGGCCTTAGCACTGAAGCTTCAGGCTGTCAGCTGCTGGATCTTTGCAGCTAGCTGGAATTTTGCAGCTGAGAGGCAAGTTCTTTCTTGAAGGAAGATCTGAGTGGCACACCTCCGTGCCGCTGCACCTTGCTTAAGCATGCCAGCTCAGGCTCCGTGGCACTAGGGAACCAACTCTCAGCCCCGCTGATGGCTCAGTCACTTATCCTGGCTTAACCATGGTTTTACAAGGTGACGTATCATCAAGGGGCCTAGAAATCTAGTTTGAGATGGAATGAAGCAGGTCTTGTCTTTAAAATAAAGCAGTTTACTTGATGTGGAAGTGATCTTTCTAGAATACTAAGAGAAGGTGTGCTCTTCAGCACCCAGTGAAGTGGGCCATGTTGCCATTGCTTTTGCGTTCCTGGGTCTCCCTCCACCGAGGAAGCCCCGTGGTTCTCTGGTACCACTAGGCACCTTTTGCTACTTTTCAACCTCTTGAGAGTTATTTTGCATCAGTGCGGTCTCCTCAGAATATTTTTTTATTTCTTTCCAGTACAATTTATTTAAGACTATTTGGGAACCCTCTCCCTTTCTAATGGTAAGTCATAGCACCAGGGAGATTGAAAGAAAATACCTCTGCTGCTAACATGAATGTCAGGTAGATGCAGACGTAGCAGACGACAGTTACTCATTTCCCAATTAGTGGAAGGAAATTAGGCCTGTGTGACTTAATTGAGAGGGTGAGCCTTAGGCACGCTGGATGGAGGGAGCTAGCCTGTCCTTGGTTAGACCCCAGGGGCCTCATTTTTCCTGAATGGACTGAGGTTGCATGGGGTTAAAGACATTGTTGTCTGAGTAGCCAAGAGCTTGTTTATTCTAAGATCCAAAGAAGTGGGAGATTTAAAGCCTGGAGGACAAGCCATGCTTGTGGCTTAGATTGTCTTGATTGGTGGATTCTCTGTGTATGTATTCCCATTTATTATTCCCCCTTCTGTAGTTCAGCCTTATCTACGAGAACAATCCTGCCTTGTAGATGCTGTGCTACAGCTTTCAGGGGAGGGGTCATTTATTTGTCTATGCTTTGATCAGAGCCTTTGAGAAGGAGGTTCTCAGGATAAGAGGGCAGACCCTAGAGACAAGATGACTGTAGGCAGGACGTTCTCTTCTGCCACCCGCGAGGATGGCACTGTCCCTGCGGGCCCTTCATCAAACCTGAGCTCTCTTCCTCCCACAGCAGCCACTGCCTATGCATCCACAGCAAATGTTTGGGAGTAACTCAAGCAGGAAGAAAAACAGCACCCATTCCTCAAGTCCTTCAACATCTTCCTCAGAGAGTATACTTTCTCTGTCTTAAATCTTTTCTCATAAATAAATAATTTTATCAGTAGCAGTGGCTAACACTTAAATAGTGATTACTATCCAGGGATGTTCTTATCATTTTATAGAAAGATTAAAAAATAAGTTGTCACTTGGTAAAATTACACATTAACCCATTTGCTCTTTCCAACAATAAACACTATGAAGTGGGTGTTGTTATTTCCCCATTTTTGTAAATGATGAAACCAAGGAATAGAGAAGCACAGTGACTTTTCCAAAGTGACTGTGTAGCTAGGGTAAAGCCAGGGCAAAGCAGCCTGGTTCCAAGCCCACTGAGAACCCCCTAGAATACACTGCCCACTGAAAGATTTATCAAATCCCCCAGTAGTGCCTCGAGAAATTTTATAGGAAGGTTCAAAAATAAGTTGTCACTTGGTAAAATTTCAGCCAAAGAAGGGCCCTGTGCTGGTGGGATCTCCCACTTGCACCTCCATGGGGAACCAGCACTGCCACATGCCTGGCCTCTCCACCAGTGCTGCTGATTCTGGGGCTTCTCTGAGAAGGATTCTTTAAGTGTGAAGGTTGGCCTCCCTTTGAATCATTGCCCTCAGCTTCCCCTTTCTAAGCAGCCGTGACCTAAAGGAATTTACTTCCCCAGTGGCATTCTACAGTAATTTAATTTATTTCTTTGCACCTATCTTCCAGGACTATTCAGTGAGTGAGCCTTTTGGTCTAGGGATCTGTGAGAAGCCTCTTAAATTTCCTTTGGTCTTTTCTGAATTGTTGTGCTCTGCCCTTAGGAAACAAGTAAAGTGATGGATGCTTAGTAACAAATTAATGTGAAAAGCACACTAATTCATTTTAGAAAGATTTTTCTAATGGAAGGTTTTCTCAGTTAACCTTCCATCTCCTATTACCTAGAAAATGAAATTAACAATAACGTACAATTCCCTGAGCTAACTGCTGAATCCATATTTCAATGTATAACAAAGTTAATATTTATGGTCACTAATCTAGTTTTTCTCTAGAGAATCTATTCATTTGATTAATGTTTTTCTGGTAACTCTACCACTTACTTTGCAAGTCTCTTCAGTATCATTTTTCCTTGTTTGAAAATAGTTTAAAAATTCTGCTCTGAGTGTAAGAAAATGTTCATGGAATTGGCCCATGGGATAAATATCACGGACCAGCTACTCACAAGATAAGGAAATCCACATGATTTTCCTCATTGCCTAAAGGAGAGCAGTTAGATACCTATGAGGTTCTGGTTTGTGTCCTATCACTGGCTGGACAATACTGACTGGCTATAATATTGTATAATATGATATATGTTATTAGCTATTAGATTTAACCTAATATCATGTCCTTTTACCAAGTTTGTGGATTTAATATGTATAAGATTCTTCAAAACCTGTGGAGCATTTCCTAGGTCCTGGGACAGCTAAGACCATGTTTCTCAAATCACTGTGCGTGACCACCTACTGTAGCTCACTTTAGGGGTAGTGCTAAAATGCAAATGCCTAGGCTCCTAACAGAACTACTGAATGAGAGTATTCTGAGTTTGGCCCAGGCATACGCATTTTTATACTCTTAAGCACATTGAGGTTTGAGAACCACAAGCTACCAAAGTAAATAGTGTAAGTTAATAATCAGTTAAGGGTAGAATGTTTTGTGGATATTCAAAATCTATTCTAAAATTTATATAGAAAGGCAAAAGGATTAGAATAGTCTAAACAATTTTGTGAAAGAACAAGGTTGGAAGATTCATACTAGCTGGTTTTAGAACTTCCTGTAAAGATATAGTAATCAAAACTGTATGGTATTGGCCAAAAAGAGAAAAAGGTACAGAATACAGACTCCAGTAATAGACTCACACAGATATGGTCAAGTGCGTTTTGACAAAAGTTCAAATGCAATGCAGGGGTGAAAGTACATTTTTTTCAACACAAAATGCTGGAACAGTTGGATGTTCACATGTATCAAAGTGAACCTCAAACTATCCTCCAAACTTTTTGCAAAAATTAACTCAAAATGGGTCATGGACCTAAATATAAAATATAAAACTATAAAACTTTTAGAAGAAAACATAGGAGAAAATCTTTGTGAGCTTACATTAGGGAAAGTGTTCTTAGAATCGCAAAGCATGATTTCTATAGAAAAAAGTTGATAAATGGGAATTGAGTAAAATTAAGAATTTTGTTTTGCACCGACATTGTTAAGAGAATGAAAGATAAATCACAAAATGGGTGAAAATATTTGTATATCACATATCTGACAAAGGATTTTCACCTTAACAGTAAAAACAAGAAGACTGTTAAAAAAGGCAAAGATTTGAACAGATATTTCATGAGAGAAGATAATACATAGATGGAAAGAAGCCCAATATTATGATTTATTAGGAAAATGCAGATTGATACCATAAGGAGATAATAATACACTCCTATTATAATGTCTAAAACAAAACAAACTGATAATTCTGAGAGGTAATGAGGGCGGGGAGCAACTGGAACTCTTGCATATTAGTGATAAGAATATAAAATGGTATGGCTACTTTATTAGAAATTTTGGAGGTTTTAAAGTCAAACACAGATTTTTATCCTATTACCCTGCAATCCCACTCTGAGGTATTTATCCGAGAGAAATGAAATTTTATGTTCATCCACAAACCTGTGCACAAATATTTATAACAGCTTTATTCATAATTGCCAAAGACTGGAAACATCCCAAATGTCCTTCAGCTGCTGGATGGATAAACCAACTGTGGTACCTCCACACAATGGAATACTGTCCAACAATAAAGAATGAATGATTGATACAGTCATCAAAATGGATAACACTCAAATGCAGTTTTCTAAGGGAAATAAGTCATATCCAAAGGCTACACGCTGCAGGGTCCCCTGAACATGGCAGTCAGGGAGGATCAAAGCTGCATGAACAAGGAACTGACCACTGGTCTGCTGGGGACTAAGGGGGAGGGGAGTTTTTGCCAATAAGAAGGCAGCTTCTTGTTGCACACACACAGGTAACAAGTGACTGCCATGGGGTGGTGGAGGGTATGTGCCCAACAAAGGCACAGAGAAGATATAATTGGGGAACACTGGAGTCTTATGTGAAAAGTTGTAAGCTTGAAGAACTATAAAGCTGAGTCACAGCAGCAATAAGTCAGATTTTACACTGACCAAAGACTATTTGGGAGAAAGTTCTAGGCATGGAACAATGTGATTATTGATCAGGGAGGGTAAGGTAATAAAAGCAAGCCCTAAATGCAATGAGACTGAACCAATGTGTGCAATGCCATTTTTAAAAAGGGAAGCCAGATAATGCAGTACTGATTCCTCCCAAAGAAATGAAAAGAAGAGATCAAGGTTGTGGTACGAAGTTGTGTTGACTTTAGATCCTGGACGCAATTTCTTTACCCACCTCCCACCACCCCTCAAAAAATATTTCCTTCCTTTGAAAACTACTGTTGGAAAAAAATGCAGATCTTCCATACGTGGAATTTGGAGATTATTATCAGGAGAGACCCCAACCTTTCTGGGTGTGTGGGAGTCATGTGGTCGTTAGATCCTAAAGAGGAGGTTGGTATGAAAGAGGTGCAAAATTAAACTGTACTCTTATAGCATCATGTGTCTAAGATAGTGGTTCTCAAACTACAGACCCTGGACCAGCCACAAAACTTCATTTTGGAGCTTGTTAGAAATGCATATCCTGAGGCTTTATGCTGAACCTTCTGAATAAAAAGGTCGGGTTGAGCCCAGCCATCCAGTTTCAGCAGGATCTCTGGGGCATTCTGACGAGCATTTGAGAAGTTTGAGATTTTGAGAAAATGCCAAAACTGAATGTTGTGCTTAACTATTGCAACCAGCTGAAGCTGAAAAAAAATACATATCAACTTCTAGTGACCCCCTCATCCAGACCTTTACTGGGCTTAAATGAAGATTCCCCAGACCAATGAATAGTAGGACTTGCTTTAACCAGTCGTGTAGGTGGATGATTTGGCTTCGTTCTACTAGTTTTCAATGCTCACATGGTTTAACCACCTTGAATTTCTTCCACTGTTCTACAGCACTTAAAAATTCTGGCCTTTCCCCATTAGCTAGTTTGCTAAATGAATGAGTATTTTCTTGTCAGGCAAATAAATAAACTCTGAACTCTGCTTCTTTTAATCCCATTAAGCTCTGGTGGTCTTTGTCTTATTGTCTTACAGAGAGCAGGCAGTCAGCAAATGACTCTAGGATGCAAGTTTACTTTTTCATCTCTGGACAAATACTTTAGAATCAAAGGCCTACATTCTAATTCTTGCACTAACCGAAATAGTTGGAAGGCTCTGGGCAAGCGACTTGACATCTCTGGGAATCCATTTTCCCATCTGCAAAGAGAAAGGAGGTAATCACCCCACCTCAATTGGCACAATGGCTGTGAAATGCCGAGTAAAGGGAGCCCTGGCGTGTGGCTCAGTTGGTCATTCTATAAACTGAAAGGACACAGGTTCAGCTGGGGCAGCCGGTCAATGTTTCTCTCTCATATTGATGCTTCTATCTGTCTCCCACCCTTCCCCTCTCTCTAGAATCAATAAGCATGTCTTTGGGTGATGAAAGAGAGTGTTGTGGAAAGTGAAGACACATGTAAATGTTATCATTTTGTGAGCCTTTCTCAATACCCTCCATCTTTTTCCCTTGTCATCAGCGCACCCCACAGGAAAGGGCTGCAGCCTGGATGGGCGTGGTCCACACTCCTCTGGAAGCCCAGTCAGCAGAGCAACCATCATTGTTTTGGAGTTACTCTGGGTGAATGAAATAGCAGAAAATATTCCAGCCTGCAGGATTGTGTATAAAAACATTAGATGATTATCGGAATACGTTATAGACTTTCCATCAGAACTTGGAAATGACCTTGCAAATTGCTGTTTGGTTTACAATAAAAAATGCTCTGATCCTTGGAATGAGCAATTGGCTTACAGCAAATCTGAGTTCCCCCAAATAATGACCCAATGAAAGTGTGCTGCACGCCCAGCCTCTCATTACCTGACGTGATGAGCAGGGTACAGCTGACTTCCATGTCTAGCAGTCCTAGGAAATAAATGGCTGCTTCTGATAATAGATGGTAATTTATGTAGAATGATTTGCTAAGGGCCAAATTAGTCCCTTGTAGTGTGCACAACATTCCTGAAGAATAAAGAAATAAGTGCTTTTCTGCTTAGAAGTATCCTGACCCAAGGCAAATGTTACTGTAATGTATCTGACTAGGCCAGATCCAGACAATTCCCCAGGGCCTTTAGGAATAAAAGGATTTTTCTAAAGTATGCTAATGTTGAAAAAGAAAGTCAACATCTAGGCTTGGCTTAAAAGAAGCAGCAGAGGGTAAGTTTAATGGAGAAGGGAAGGTAACATCATTTATCTAGCACCTACTGTGTGCCAGGCACTGTACTAAATGTTATACAGCATGTTAGCTCCATCCTCACAGTAACTCTGTGAGGCAGATAGAAATTCCCACCCTCTTTTGAACAGAACAGGACACTGTGGCTCAGAGAGTTAAGTGGCTTCCACAAAGTCACACAGCACACAGTTTATGGTAGAGCTGAGATTCAAATTCTGTAGGTGGTCTCTTATCTACAAAGTTGCAGCAGCCCCTGTGCTAGATAACCCCTCCAGATCTCCTGTGCCCCCTTCTCCAGCTCACTCTGTGGCCAAGGAGGCTGCCCCATCTTGCCTTTCAGTGTCCAGTTGTTTGGTCAATGGGGAGTAGTGGTAGGAGATGAGGAAGAGGGAGGAGAGTGAGGCCAAGGTTTTTATGCTCTCCTCCCCAGTTCTCCTCTCCATCAACCAAAGCCTTCCCTCCTGTCACATAGAATACTTCCCCGGGAGCTTTGGTAACCTTTCCCCCTTCTGAGAGCCTTGCACTCTGACTGCATCTTCTCAAACCCCCCAGTTTTCAGTGCGCCCTATAGTTACAGTAAAAATTTAGCTTGGCCAGTTTATAAGACACCAAGGCTGTTTGTTTTTTTATTGTTGTTGGTTCTGATTCAAATGGAGTTGTTGAATGATGGACACATTCTGTTCATCCTACAGTGTTCTATTTGAATAGCTCCTGGTTCAATGTTTAGAGAGTGTCTTTACTTCTGGCTCCAACTCAGAAAGACTAAAGGGTTTTTGTGAGAAAAAAGCACCTCACTGAACCATATGCGGTTTCTGAATGACGACATTCAGAGTTTGGTGAAAAATAATGACACAATCTGACATTTCTAAGAAATTCCATGGCTTACACTCATACATTTCCAGTAAAGGATATAGTGGAAGCTAGATGTGTGTCCAGAAAATAATGCTGATCGTGAAGCTACAGTAAAGTTACAATTTTAAAGACAGGAAATGAGTGAACTCCAATCAAGACACATAATAGCTGATGAAGGTCTTGTCCCTGAACTATTTCATTAAGCTAATGGAACTGGTCTGTTTTGGCAGTGCTGGCTCGCTCTTGCTTCCTAAGTGAAGCCATTACCTATGATTTTAGAAGAATGAAAAGGAAATAGAAGCGTACTATTCAATGGGACAGATATGCTGAGTAGTTTTTACCTATGTTGATGCTATAGGCACAAATAAAACTTTTGGTGATCAGCAAAGGAGTAGTCCTCACATTTTCAAAGGCATCAATCTTAAAAGTCTAATGTCATGGATGAGCAATAACTTTTAAATATTTCATCACTCAGGCTGGGTGGCTCAGTTGCTTGGAGAATTATCTGGTACACCAGAAACAATGCAAGTTTGATTCTTGGTCAGGGCACATACCTGGGTTGCAGGTTTGATTCCTGATGGGGGCACTTGATCAATGTTTCTCTCTCACATCAATGTTTCTCTTTTTCTCTCTCTCTTCCTCTCCCTTTCTCACTCTCTAAAATCAATAAACATATCCTTGGGCGAGGATTTTAAAAAATTGGTTTCATCATATTTTTGTGCTTGAATTGACAAGGCATTTTGGAATCATCATCTTACCTGACATAGTTATTCTGTTATAATTAAAGCACTTAACACAAGAAAAGAAGATAGAAGTGGGTAATCTTTAAAAATGTCTTTCTATATCCATGAAATTTCTTTTGTAATCTCTAGCAATACTTCTGCCCTCAGGCTTTCCTTGTCTGACATTAATCTTGGTTTCTCCAGACTTACTTTGATTAGCATTTGTGTAATTTATCTTTCCTCATCATTTTACTCCCAACTCTTATCCATCTTTTAATTTAATATAAATAGTATGTAGCTGGGGTTTTTTTAAATTCAGTCTGACAAACTTTGTTCTTTAATTGGATTGTATAGCATTTATATTTAAAATAATTAATGATATAGCTTGAGTCTAACATCTTGCTATTTGTCTTCTATTTGTCCTCTTATACTTTGTCCCTTTATTTCATTTCTTGCTTTCTTCTGGATCACAAAAAAAATGAGGTAAAACATGTTTTACGTCATTCTTCCCCTTTATTTGCTTTTTAGTCACATATTCTAACATGTTCTTTTATAGATTATAATAGCATCCTTCATGTATGACAGTCTACCTTAAATGAGAAGTTTTGGTTTTACCATTTCCTAAATAAGGCAAGAAAGACTCTCTGCAAAATTTAACTGCAATTACCACCTTCCCACAGTTTGTGCTATTGTTATCCTGTGTTGTATACTTCTGCATGTTAGTAACATGGAAAGTCTCTATCTTATTTCAGGTATTGTGAATATCTCCTACTAATCCTACTATATTAGCCAGAGCAACCTAGCAATTCTAACAATATTTAGATATTGGAGGTTTAACATTCAATTTTTTTCCTACTCATGTGAAGTTCAGTGTGGGTGTCTTTGGTTGGGTGGCTCTTCTGGGCACCTCTTCTTTGTTTTTTAAAGTATGTGTTGTGTGTGTATCCTTATACATTTTTTAAAAGATTTTATTTATTTATTTTTAGAGAGAGTGGAAGGGAGGGAGGAAGAAAAACATCTCTGTGTGGTTGCCTCTCACATGCCTCTTACTGGGAACCTGGCCTGCAACCCAGGCATTGGCTCTTGACTGGGAATTGAACCAGCGACCCTTTGGTTCTCAGGCCAGTACTCAATCCACTGAGTCACACCAACCAGTGATGGACATCTCTTCTTGACTCAGGGATCTGCGTTCATTTCACCTTGTGACATAAGCATCTTCAACACGAGCTCTCCAGGGTTTTTATGAAAGGTAAAACAGCATGAGGTAGGTTCATTTAACCACCTTGGACCAGAATTACCTACACACTTTTACTCATGTTCCTTTAGCCAGAACTAGTTACATGGTACCACTTAGAGAGTGGGAAATGTTGACCCTCGTTGAGCAAATGCTTCTTGACATCAACTCTGTGCTCACAAATCTTCAGTGGCCAGCCTGCTGTTTCAGCTACACTCCTCCCCTCTGCTCTTACCACACATGCAGCTGTGTGGGGTCTACCGTGATCTTTCCTAACACAGATATAACTGTTACATGTCTGTGTAGCAGTTGTCAGTTGCTCCCCGCTGCCAGCTGAAAGACGTCCGAGCCTTTTACCAAGGCATTCAAGACCATTTAGAATCTAGTTCCATCTCCTGCGAGGTTTTGTCTTAGGCACCAGTCCCATGAACTGCTTCCAGTCTCTGGGAGCTTTATTATTGTTACTTGCCTCTATCCATTGGTATATGATCCTCCATCTTTCTGAAAAGTTCCTCTTTGCTGTGGCTAGGGGGCAAATTTTCACCTCTCCTTCAAAACTTAGGATAAGCGTCTTCCTCTGTGAACCTCCTGTAACCCTCCTCCTTAAGTAGAGTTGATCACTTCATTGCTTTACACCACTGCTGAGCTTTCAGCAAACCTCCATAGTAGCACCCATTACACCAAGTTAAAATTGTATGTTCACATGTCTGTCTCTCTTTTTTACAACTATGCGCTCCTTGAGAACTGAGACCATGACTTACTTTCTTAGTGTCTACAATGAGTAATACAGGGTGTGCCACATGATGGATGCTTAATAAATGGTCATGCAATAAAGAGTTAAATGAGTGAATAAATAAGGTGCAATCTTAAAAAAATTCTTACCCTTTAATTTAAGTTTAACCTTCATTCAATATTTGAAAATTTCTGGAGAAAATGATGAACTTGTGCTATAATTACTGTATCTTCTAATGAAGAATGAAAGGTCCTAGACTATAGCCTTGTGGAAATACATAGGCATAAATTCTTGTTTTGGGGAGTTTGCTTTGGGGAGGGAGCTTCTTCACACTCAATCAATAAGCTTAATAAAAGTGATATGAGGGTGGGCTGAAGCTACAAGGGGGTTAAAGTGACATGGATCTTATTGGTGCAGAAATAATAGCAAAAGTTTCAACTCTGGGAAGTGGAAGAGCACAGAGAACACTGATAAGGGCTGAGAGGATTTGGGTTATTGAAAAGAAAAGCTTAAGGAAACATTATTTCGGTCTCCAATGTAATAATGAAAGGTAGAGAGGATCCAGCATGCTTCCCTGAGCTGGACCCTTCTGTACCATGAGAAAAACTATTAAACTATACAATATGGGTTTTGAATTAACTGCATGCCACTCATATAATTCTTTGAATATCATTGTCCATCTATGTTAATTAACTAGACTGTTAATCAGCTCAGCACTCCATGTCTAACCACTCTATATGAGTGAGAGTCACTGTTTATATAAAAACAATAAACAATAGACAAACCAACAAACTAAATAGCCTGATGCCTGTGTTATCTCCTCTGAACCATTATCAGTCACTGTGATAATCTAGGTGGTCTCCAGCTAGAACTATGCTGGAACTTTGCCATCCAGGGTGGGTGGGTGGGGGTCCATAGGGAGCTGGGGTAAGGCAGGAATATTCCTGATCAAAGTGAGATAAGAGTCAGGAAAAAAGTGTTCCAGCTACAGGGACTAGTGCGGAGCAGGAAAGGAGTCTGAGACAGTCTCAGCCCACATTTCTGACATTGGTTTTGGCAGCGCATGGAAGCTGCAGTGGGCAGTCACCCTCTCCATGAATTTGAAGATCAGGGACATAAGGTAACCTTCTAAGTACAATTAGTAACATTCACAGACAGTGGATATGATTAGTCATCTGTGGGAGTAGAATAAGGGGTGGTCTGAAATGTGTGGACCTCAAAAACTCCAATTAAGGTAGGTGATCTGTGTGCAAACACAGGACACCAGGTCCAGAATGTGAATGTCATTTAATAGGAGATATTGAATCAGTTGAATTGTGCATTGCCAGGAGAAAGACTAAGTGGAGGTGGGGGATGGACAGAGGGGAAATGTTCAGCTTGGGCTACCCAAAATGAAAACCCAAGGAATGGTAACCCTGCAGTGCCCGGCCAAACAGTGTGTGCAGAGGAGAGACCCCACTTCTTCGTGGCTGAATTAAACTCAACGGCGGGACAGCCGTGCCCTTTCTGTGCTCTTTTCAACACCTGTGTGCCCTTTGCTCAGCATCTGTGGTCATCCTTCATTGGTCTCTGGACATTCTAATTTTAGGACTGGCTACCCTGGACAGTGGGCATAAGCTTTCAGTCCCTGGGAAGAAATGTGCCCCACTATAAATTTATGTTTGCCATGAGTAACCTCTTGGATTTGATTGACTCAGGTGGCCCTGGATTCTGAAAGCTCCTGCAATGCTGATGAGGATAAATGCTGGAATTTGGAAAGTGGTCCATTCTTCAAGGCTCACTACCCATGATGCCTCTCAGTGGGCATCCCTTCTCCTGGGGATGCATCGGTCTCATCTGCAGCCCCTTCGTGTCTTCAGCAGACAGTCCACAGCATACACTTAGGTCAAGAGTTCTGAACCCGATCAGGCCCAACGACCTATTTTTTAAGTGAATGTTTTGTTAGGTCTCGTTTATTTTTAAAAGAAATTCACAAACAACAAATCTCCTACACACATATTTTTAAAAACTCAGTATAATGTCCTAACTATAAAAGTAAAGAAAAAATACTGGTAGAAGAGGAATAATTTGTTTTTTAAGACAGGTTTTATTTATTTATTTTTAGAGAGCAGAGAAGGAGAGAAACATCAATGTGAGGGAGAAACATCAGTTTCTCCCCCCCCACGCCCCCAACCAGGGACCTGGCCTGTGACCCAGGCAAGTGTCCTGACTAGGAATCGAACTGGTGACATTTTGGTCCATGGAGCAATGTCCAGCCCACTGAGCTGTACCAGTCAGAGCGAAGAGGAATGGTTTGTAATAAAAATAATATGTATTGGAGTGTATTATTGTTTGCGGATGAGTAAATGGTCGAATGAAGTAGTCAGTTGTTTTGCGATCACAGCGAAGGTGACAAATGTAGACAGAAATGTGTGCTGGCAACTCCAAGAGCCACATGCTGCCACTGAGGTGCCTCTGAACTTCTAACAACTGTGGGTGAAATTCTGAGCCAAACAAAGCCCAGTCTCCTCTTGCTTTTAAAGTGCTTAGAGGGATTATAGAAATAAAGGAGGCTTTCACAATCATTTCTTACAAAAGCAAACAAAATTACTTACACAAAAAAGAAACCTGATGTAGCCACTTCACCTTTCAGAAGAGTGGCATAATTATCTTATCTCCTGGTTCTGTAGCTCTTTTATTTAGAAAAACACCTCAAGGGATCTGTTTTATTGTGAAAGCAGGGCCTGGGCTCATTCAAATGGGAAAAGATTATGACAAAGATAACTAAATTATTCAATTTAATAATGAAGTTATACGATTTTAAAGTTCAATCCTGGCTTCTTCAGAAGCGTTCAGAAACCTGGGAGAGGGCAGCATGGAGAAGGTATTAGGAAGAAAGGAGAGAGCCCAGAAACCTCGAGAACTAAATTGTCATGCTAAGTGAAATAAGCCAGAGAAAGACACATACCTTATGATCTCACTTATATGTGGAACCTAATGAACAAAACAGAAACAGAGGCATGGAAGCATGGCACAGACTAACAGCTGTCAGAGGGGAGGAGGGATGGGGCACTGGACAAGGAATTGGCCGTAGAACATATATGCATAACCCATAGACACAGACAAGAGTGGGAAGGAAGCTGGGTGCTGGGTGCAGGTGGGCAAAGTGGGTGGGGGAATAGGGACATCTGTAATAGTGTCAACAGGAAAAATAAAGTTAATATGGAATTCAGAGAAACTAGCCAATGAGAAGTATCTAGTAGCAGGAAAGGCTAAGGATCTATACAAATAGTGACATTTGATATTGAATTTTAGGTTGCAGGCTGGTCTCTATCCCTCTATTACTTCCCCAAATTCAATTAAAGTCATGTAAACATAACAGTCTTGGATAATGATTGGATAATGGGACTTCAAATAAGGGAGGAGTAGGGAAAAGCTACCAGAATGGAGAACTTATGGGTGTAAGACATTTCAGGAAATCTCTGTTCTGTCGTTAGCTGACCACTAAGCTAAGTGAGCAGGCACTTCAGTGGCCACATGAGACTCTACAGAATTAGTTCAGGAAGTCACTAAAAAAGAAAGCAGCAACAACAAACTCTGGAATGGGAGGGGAATCTGATTTTTTAAAATGCTTGCAAGACATTTATGAAAAAATTCAGTGTACATTAAAACTATGCAAAAGGGACTTCCGGCAAGATGGAGGAATAGGTGGACGCACCGTTCCTCCTCGTACAACCAAGATTAGAAAACCAATAATTTACAACAATAATTTACTATCAGAATAACACCCAGATCCGGCAGAGGATTTATCTGAATGGAAGTCGGGCAGCCAAGAAGTTGAAGTAGTCGCGTTCATCCAGACTGGTAGGAGAAGACGAGCCCGGCGGGCGTGGGACTGGCTCGAGTAGGCGGGGCGCAGAGGTTGGGGAAAGGTTTGGTGCGAAATTGGCGCGACAGCCATCCAGCGCGCAAGAAGGCAGCGGTGATCCCTGAGTACGCAAGCTGCGGCTGGCAGACCCAGAGGGGTAGCAATTGTGGACCAGGGCAGAAGTCGCGGCCCAGAAGCCCAGACAAGGGTCTGAGTCCAGGGGAACGGAACTACCGCCATTGTTTTCTCCCGCCCCCTCCCGCTCCCGCCGCGCCCCTACTTATAACGTCACAATCTAGCGACTGGGGTGCCCAGCCCGGGTGAGCACCTAAGGCTCCGCCTCCCACTGTAACAAGAGCAACCAGACCAGAAAAAAAAAAGGAGAGACAGGGGGAAAAAAAATATGTTTTCAACAGAGCAGATCAGTCCCCCAGGACTCATCCTTTTGAGCGACCAAGAATTAGCCAATCTATCAGATGCACAGTTCAAAACACTGGTGATCAGAAAGCTCACGGAACTGGTTGATTTTGGACGAAATTTAGATGAAAGAATGCAGATTACCATAAAACAGATGCAGGAAGACACGTGGAGGAGAGCCAATAGTGAAAGGAAGGAATATGAGTCTCCAAACAATACAGTGGACCAGAAGGAAGATAGAATCAACCAAGCAGGAAAGCATGATGAAATAAGAATTCAAAAAATTGAGGAAAGGATTAAGAGCATCCAAGACACCTTTAAACGTTCCAATATCCGAATTATAGGGGTACCAGAATCGGAAGCGGAAAAGCAACAGATTGAGCACGTATTTGAACAAATAATAAAGGAGAACTTCCCCAATCTGGCAAAGGGAACAGTCTTCCAAGAAATCCAAGAAGCTCAGAGAGCCCCAAAGAAGTTGGACTCAAGAAGAAACACACCAAGGCACATCGTAATTACATTAGCCAAGGTAAAAACGAAGGAGAGAATCCTAGAAGCAGCAAGAGGTAAGGGGACAGTAACTTACAAAGGAGTTCCCATCAGACTGTCAGCTGATTTCTCCAAAGAGACCTTACAGGCAAGAAGGGGCTGGAAAGAAATAGTCCAAGTCATGAAAGACAAGGACCTACATCCCAGATTGCTCTATCCAGCAAAGCTCTCATTTAGAATGGAAGGGCAGATAAAGTGCTTCTCAGATAAGGTCAAGTTAAAGGAGTTCATCATCACCAAGCCCTTATTTTATGAAATGCTAAAGGGACTTATCTAAGAAAAGAAGATAAAGAAAAGACATGTATAGTAAAAGGACAGCAAACTCACAAATATTAACAACCACACCTAAAGCAAAACCAAAAGAAACTAAGTAAACAATTAGAACAGGAACAGAACCACAGAAATGGAGGGCACATGGAGGGTTAGTAGCAGCGGGGTGGGAGGAGGAGAGAGGGGGAAAAGGTACAGAGAATAAGTAGCATAGAATGTAGGTTGAAAATAGATAGGGAGAGGGCAAGAATAGTACGGGAAATGTAGAAACTAAAGAACTCATAAGTATGACACATGGACATGAACTAAAGGGGGAAATGTGGGTGGGAGGGGGGTACAGGGTGGAGGGGAGAGAAGGGGGGAAATGGGACAACTGTAATAGCATAATCAATAAAATATATTTAAAAAAAACAAAAAAATAACAACAAAAAAAACTATGCAAAAGGATTTTATATTTCCAAGTAAAATGATATTGAGTTCTACACCCAGAAAATTATAGACAGGTTTTTCCGCACAAATGTCCAGTGTGGCTTTTGAAGGTGACACCAGACACATGACATTTCTTGGTTGTGGTGCCTGTGCTGTAGGTGACCAGATAGCTGGCCTCCACGGCTCCTTCTCATCAGATGCCCCTAGATCCCTCCCAATAACTGTGATGATCAAAAATGCCCTTTTGAGCTTCCAATACATCCCTTAGAGGGTGGTAACCTTCTTGTTGAGAAACACTAAGTGAACAGGAATCAATATGCGGGTCAAACGTTCTTGCCCAATACGAGGGCAAACATTCCCTGTCCTATCTGTGACGCACTCATCCTATGACCTGCATCAGAGAAAACCCCGGCTGGCAGGCAGAAGGGACCAGGCTGGATGAGAGTCCGGTAGAGTGACCAGGTCAGGAAGGAGAAGCAGAGTTTCAGGCAGGACAGTAAGTCAGAGCTTATCGGTAGAAATTGTGACAACAGTTCACCTGTGGGACTTGGAAGGGCCAATGGCCAACACAGAACTATGGCTCTAGGGCCACATGGGGACCCAGGTTTGTTCTTGGTGCCACACATCCCAAATCTAACTGAGAAGGAAGATAAATTGGGGTCCACATAGGTACCTGAAAGCAGTGGCTTGGTTCCTAGAAGGTGGGCCTGGGAATGTGACTTGTTTCCAATCCCAAATACACAGCCCCAGTCAGAAATGATTCAGTGTCATGGGCTTAAGTATTTTCAAATAGTAGCAGCCAAGAAGAAAGCAAAGGCAGGAGAGACCAACAGCCTGTGTTTACCAGGACCGGGCATGTGATTGAGGAGGGGATGTCTGTATGGCGACCTTTGGTTTTCTTACCTTAGACTGTTTTTGCCCTCATTTTAACACAAACGAATCAACTCATTCTTCAAACACAAATACATGCCCAAGAGGACAAGAGTTGGGGATTTACAAACAATTCCCTACCCCCACCCCCCGCACCCCGATTTGTTGGTTTCCTGTGGGTGGGAATAAAGCAGCGCCTAGGAACTCAGTTTGGGAGCCCTTTCCCAAAAGTGGGGTCATGAAGGCAGGGCTGTGGTTAGAGGCACTGCTTATACTGAAGACCGAGATTTACATGGGTATGCACATGTTTGGGCCTGGAGCCCAGGCTAAGGCCAGCCCCACAACCCGGGCATTGTGACTCGGGAGCGGACAGCACTGTCACAGACCCACTGTTCCTCAGAGGCCATCTCAGCAGGACGATGCCTCATCTCCTGTGACCATTCCCAGGGCTCCATCCAAAACAATCATCTAATCTCTGCTCAGGATTCAAATTACCTAATGGTTTCCTAGGTTGAGCAAGCTCCTTTGTGCACCCAGTTCCTGGAAAATTAAAAAAATGCTCTTATTTCAATTACCACCCTTTCAGAGGCCCCATTACTTCATTTGTCCCACATTCATTATGGTAGTGATCATGAGAACAAGTTCGGCTTTATAGTCCTTGATGGAATGTATTAGCAAAATTGAGTTTAAAAAAAGTGAGAAAGAAAAGCATTCCGTGAGTGAGAAAAGGTTCTCCCTTTTAGCAGGTAAAAAGAAGGAAGAGACTAAAGAAAATATCTGCCGTCACAAAATAATCAAGAAGATAGCTGGTAATGTTTTCTTTTGTCCTTCAGGCAGATTTGATTTAACCTTGTTTACATATTGCTGAATTACACACCGAGGTCCTGACTCATTTTGCTTCCCACTCACTTGCGGACCCCTCCTGTCCCTCCCTCTGTCTTTCCCACTCTCTCCTGATGACTCCCTGTTGCACCGCCCTCCCAGTCTGCCTCTGTCTTGAGTACGTGCCAGGGTTGACTTGAGGGCTGCTTACTTTTTGGTGTTCCCTCAGTCCACACACCAAGGATTCAATCTGCTATTAGCTTGAGATCTGACAGGTCTGCTCGGGACAAGGCACTCTCCGAAAAGGAAAGACATCTATCCGTGTGTGCTCGTCTATTTCTTCATGCTTTTTTCTATGTGAATGTGTCCTTAGGATTTTATTCTTGTGTGTACCTCAATTTAAAAAACCTAAATTCAGATTTACTTTCAGTTCAGAAATCTTTAGTGGTTCTCTACCACCCACAAAATTAAGTCCAAGTTTATTTATATAGTATTCAAGATCCTCTGTGACTTCCTTCTAACATGCCTTTCCAAAAAATCAGCTCCTGAGGCCAAAATGAGAGAAGCTGTAAAAGCAGTGTCTGACTATATGTAGCCTCTGGGTTCAAACCCAGCTCAGTCATTTCCAAGCTGTGTCCTCGGGTTACTTAAACTTCTTGATGCCTCAGTTTCCTTAACTGTAAAAATGGGATAATGTTAATAATTTGAATTGCATGAGAATCAAGAGGATTATAAATGTTAGCTGCTTAGAACAGTGTCTGATACATGATAAACATCATCTCATATTATGATTATGATTACTCATTATCCTCTAAAAATTTGCATTTTTCTATTTTTGTACCTTTTCTCACAGTTACCAATTTCTGAAATGTTCTTCCTTTTCTCCACCCCTGTAAGTTCTTCCTCTCCTTTCAAGTCCTGACCAGAATTTTCCTCTTTCCTAAATGTCACTGGACCATTCTTGTCTCCTCTTCTGTGTAACAGTAGTTCTTACTATCTATTCCAGTAATTTTGCAAATGGCCATTTGTTGCTTTGTGGCATTCTTGTATTGCCATTTTGCGAAATTAACTTCAAATGTGATTTTACCTGGTCTCCCCTGTGAGTTAGCCTGTGAGTCTTTGACAACATGACTCAGGTCTGTCTTTGTACAAAGCTCAGCACTTGGTACATTGCTTTTCCAATAGCAGCTCAATGAATACCTGTTTATTTGACCCGATTTGATCCACAGAGTGAATGCTTCTGGCATTGATGAGCTAAATTAAAGGGAGAGTAGAAGAGTTGGAACCTTTGTTATTCATATGTACAACACTTACAAAGTGTCAGTGCAAGGTGCTCCACTCCCACCTTGCACCTGTCAGGAGGAGACACCAGGATTGTCCAACTGGTGGAGATCTACTAGGCTGAGCATGTACTGTGTGGCCAGAAGGGAGAAGACTTGGCAGACAGATGGATTTTTTAGACCAGCAATTGGCAGGATACAGGGAGGCAGGGAGACTCCCCAGGGCTGGCTGTAACACAAAGAGGTCTCTTAAAGAGCAATTGCTTCCACAGAAAAGTTTTTCAAATTAAGACCTTTTTCCTTAGCTGCTCAGATTTACCCCTCAGTGGAAACCTTTGGCATTTAAAAGAACCAGGGTCTGGTAAGATAGGTGAGGAGGTAGGGTATTGGGTCAAGACTTCCAGGTTCTAGTCCAGATTCATTTACTAAATGAATCTGGGTAGCCTTGGGCACTTAGGTCACAGCCATATTCTCATTGTGTTGATGAGGTTGTTGAATCAATACATAATCTCTAGGGTCCCTGCTGTCTCAAAAATTCTATCACCCTAAAATTCATCTCCTAGTGGGGTCACTGGTATCTATAAGGAGAGAGACAGAGACCTCCTTTGGCCAGAATTCAGATTCTTCTTCTTTTGGCTAGTGAAGCTCAAGTGAGTCAGCCCCTGGAGTATGGGATAGTCTCATTCATTGGGAGTGGCCCTGCTTACCACAGTCTTGGAATCCTTCTCCAACTCCACCAAATTTGAAAAAGTAAGGACTTGGGATACAGGATAATGAAGAAATGGCAGGGTAAAAATGGGGCATCGGTCTTAAACTAGAGCCATCTCTGTTTATCTGGTCAATTGTCCTTGCCTGTGGATTATCACTGAGTGTTCCTTCTTTGCAATCCTGATGAGGTCTGAAGTCACAGTTGCTGATGAAGGTAGATAGAGGTCCAGGGAGATGAAGCAAGAGTGCAAGGTGCCAAGTCTGCACAAGGGGTCAGAGACCCACACGGGCCTTGGGCTCAGCCTTACTGGTGCATTCCCCAGGTCTGCCCACCCCTCTCACTGCCAGAAGGTGCTCTCTCCTTCCAGTCACCCAGACGCCCTCTGCGGCTTTCCTTAGATGTTTCTGGCAGCTTCTGCTCCAGCACCACCTCTTCCTCTTAAAGGAAGTTCATAGTAGCCTGTCCCACCAATTCACAGCCACTCCCTAGCAAGGCAGCTAGTCTGCCTTCACTTACATTAGGATCCTGGGGCATGAGATCACTGAGGCCATGCTTCCGTGATTATGAGCTCATCTTGTGCCTGGAAAATCATGCTGAGGAGGAGAATATTGCTGCTGCCACCATGGGAAACTCTGCTGTGTTCTAGGCTTTGGGGAACTGCACGGCAGGCAGATGGTCCCCTAGGGCAGAACATGTACAAAGCTATCAGTTCTTGTAGTACAATTGGTCAAACATGGAAATGGACATCTGCCCACTTGCTATTTCACATTATTACGTTGCTTTCCTTCTTCCTGGCAATGCAGCAGCCCCTGCCTGGTGCTCGGCTCTGTGACACTTGCTGGAGGGAGTGGGAGGAAAGAGCAAACACACGGCCTTAACCTCCAAGGCGCTTGCAGTCTGGTCAGAGACACAGGCACACACACACTTGCAGGAGTTGGTAAGGGCGACCTTGAGTAGGGGCGTTTCACTCGGCATCCATGTCGAGCTTCAGCATTTAATAATCCCAAATTTATTTTTCTGGAGGGATGATCCATAGTCGTCTGATTACAAAGGCACGATGGACCTCCAAAAGGATGAAGAACTGAGCTCAAGTTAGCAGACCTGAGCCAGAGTCCTGGCTTTCCACTTGCTAACTGTGTGACAGCGCAGTGTCTGACCCCCTGATCCTCAGTGTCTCAATCTCTAAAATGAGGGAATGGTTTCTGTCCTTCTCATCTCACAGTGTGGTCCTGAGGATCAAATGAGGCAAGTATGTGAAAGTGCTTTATAAACCATAATACATCATATAGTTAATAGGTATCCTTAACATTTAAAACCAAAACGTGAGGCCATACAGAATGACAGCACATAGAGTTTATAGGAACCTTAGAAATGTTTATGCCAATAATTCCTTTTGCAGACAATGAAGTTGAGACCCAGAGAGGATAAGTGGCTGAGGGACAAATGGCTAATCTGGGGCAGAGCCAAGGCCAGAGAACAGCCTCCCTAAGGCTCTGCTGGGGGGCTCCAGGTGGCCAGTGTCCAGAGCAGCTTGCTGCCTCTGTAAGGGGGATGGAGGGGTCCCAGTTCACTGCAGGCAGGGCCTTTTCCTCTGTATCCTCATGGAAAATACTCTCTGGCTAAACTTGGATATTTACCTCCCCACCCTACTCTGCTCTAACCCTCTTTCCACTCCTACGACCCAGCCAGCCTTCACGAAAACTGTTTCCAAGGAGAATCTGGATTTTATGTTAGATCATCATCATCATCATCATCAAATAATTGATGCTCTTCTGGGAGCAAAGACAGAGTCAAAGATAAGTTGGGGACAGCTTGTGTGTAAAAGTGAGTGACCTGGTAGCCAATTCAAATATTGCAGGACAATGTAAATATTAGGGACAAAAGTTTTGTGTGCTAGACCTTTCTAAAAAACCATTTGCCAAGATAGCTTATATCTTTGCAAACAAACATCTAGACACAAGTTCATGACACAAATGACACAAGGGGGCCTGATGGCAGGGGCCCTGGCATGTTGGTGAGACATGGCTAGTGGCGGCTGTGGGCCTTTCATGGGTCCATTTCTCTCAGCTGCTGCTGAAGGAGTCTAATGCTCTCTGAGGTCTTGTCTTTCCCAGGGCAGGAGAGAACCTGAGGAGCTGGCTGAACCATGCCCTGCTTCTGTCTCCACGCTGGATGTTCCTGGCAGCGCTGCAGAACGCAAGGCTCCATTCTGTCAACAAATGCCTCCAGAGCAGAGAGCCCAGCTAGCTGTTCTCTGTGACCTACATCTGGGAAACTGGGCCTCGCAGTGACCTCAGGACACCACCTTGGCCGTTTGCTCATTTCCTCCGGCTCCTACTGATTAGAGGTGCATGATAGCCACTCACCGAGTTTTCCACTTAAAAGTACGCTTTCCAGTACTTGATCATAATGGCCCTCTTAACCTACTTTATCTAGACTAATAATTTAAAATACATTTTATACCCTCAATTACTTGATTATAATCTTCTCCAGCTGTTTTATAATGTCTTATACCTGACCCCCACTCTTCAAACCCCCCAAATGCCATTTCCCAGTGCTTACCTCTCCTTTCTAGACACCCATCTCTGTCCCCTAAGAACTTTTTCATCTTCAGTCGACCAACATTTAAACAGCCGTAGAAGTATAAGATGTTTAATTTGGAAACGGTGTCTGTGGGAAGGAATTGCTTTGTTAGTTTCCAAAGAAATGTGAAGCTTAATTTAGAAAGTCATGTAGCACTTTTTTGGGTTCTGGAAGTCCCAGAGATTGTGGACTGCACTGCAGAAGTGCCCTGCCTGGTGATGTCAGCACTTTGCAGCACTGGGTTTTCTGCAGTAGTTTCATTTTTATTCCAGTTCAGAGACCTGGAGGCATTTGCTCCCTGCGTGACCAGGGCCTAGCAAGGGCAAATGGGCGCTAAGTGGCTTTAAGTGCTAGATTGCATTGTATGGCCTATCTGCCCCCCACTTCCTACTTTGGTCTTAAACTTCGTCCAAATAGGTTCTAGAACTAGGAAGTGATAATGGTTACTAAGTGTTGAGTATGCCAAGGGCAGGTGTGATTAGATCTCAGTTCTACCACGTCCCTTGACTCCAAAAAGATTAAACAAAGTTAAAGTGCTAAGATAGAAGACTATCAAATCTCAGTAGACCTAATGTGACCACCTGTCCCTCAGGGACACACATGATTAGGGTCCAACAAATAATGAGAACCTGGACAGAACAGAGTAGATTTGGAGGTAGGGACCGTGACATGGAGAAATGGTGGAGTCCATAACCACCACATCTTTAGCTGTTGTATCTGAACTGGACCTGAGACAGGCTCCTGCTGACAACATTGCCCTGGAGCCGTCTGCAGGCCGAGCTCACGGGGCTTTTGTGGGCTCCAGGCAAAGTGGCCTTCCATTAGATGCTGGGAATGCTTCTTGACTATCATGGAATGTTCTGGAACCTTAAAACACATGCTCAGGTACATTTTTTGATTCTTCAGGACCCAAAAGCCCAGAAAAAGAGTTTAAACCCTGTCCCCTCTAAGAGGTTAGATATATACAGATTGTATCATGTGCAACAGGTCCCCAGAGGTCAATCTGGAGAGAAAGACAGTAAGGAACATCCCCAAGAGAAAGTTGCCATGAGTGAAGATACTCTGGCAGAGTGGACCAGATCCAGCTGGAGCACCTGAATGTTGGACAAGAGGTTGCAGGTAGAGTGCAAAGTTGAGTCCCTCCTGCTTTCACCTGGAGCCCCCCAGCCCCCAATCTTAAGAGTTTCTGTGTGTTCTGGAAATGAGGGGGCTATGTCTTAGGAAACAAAAACTATGTCATTAGAGGTACAACTCTTCTGCTGTGAGCATCTTCTCTAGAAGACCTGGAAGGCCTTGTCTTGCCAGCCTAGGAGGGAAGTGACTACTGGAGTCAGTGGTTTAGGAAAGGTGGGCAGAAGCCTGGCAGCCCCCTAGGCAGGAGAGAGACTGTCAGCCGGCAAGGGGAGGGCAGAGATGGGAGAGTATACAGGAAAAGCGTGACTGCAAAGCCAAGTGGTGGCAGAGCCAGCCATTTTTGCTGTATGGTGTATTCTACATAGTCTACACATTCTACCTTTTCTTCAAAATGTTAGTTTTTGCCAGATCTTGGCATCTTTCAGAGCTCAGCCTGTGGGTGGGTTCATCTCCATTTATTTTTCATGAATATTTACTAGTGAGCCTAGGATGATACAGGGAAGTAACAAGACAGAGAGAGAAACCCAGATTCAGAGAAAACCAAAAGTACAAAAAGAAACACACAAAGGGATACTGAGAGAGCTTGAGGAAAGGGAATAGAGGTGGAAGAACATTGAGAGATAGCAATTTGGGGGAGGGAGGGAGGGAGAGAGAGAGAGAGATTGAGACCTATTAAAAAGAGTATTTTTATTTAGTTTCCCAAAAAACAATTCTAAGATTTTTTACCTCTGCATTAGTGCATTTCTATTTATATTAAAAGGTGTTAGAATGTTTTAATTTGTATCTTCTGATCCTATAAGTCCCCTATAGACTAACCCCCCAAATTACTACATTTATAAATACCAAAGATGTATCAGTTCTCAAATTTTCTAGATTGCTCCAATAAAAATTTTTAATTAAAAAAACAAAACAGAAAAACAACCCGGTATTCTGCGAGAAGCTAGCTGAGTCCCAAAGGATGAAGATTTGCGCGTCCTGTATTAAGGCCTCAAGAAAACCACAAAGGCTCATTGTCTGTAAGTTCGGGATCCTGGCAACAAGGGCGCTGGCTTTCTGAGACACTGCCTGAGCGCCCCCTGCTGGCAGATCTGCAGAATTTCAGCATCTGGGTCCAAAGTGTAACGGGATTACGTAAATCCTGAATTTTGCTCAGTCATTTTCCCCCTTTCTTTTCCTTTATTCTTTTTTTTATCCCCCCCCCCCCCAAATTACTGGTTTTTCCTAAACCCGGTATCTAATGCTGGGGCTTGGATATCCTGACTGATTGCCACGGTCCTTCGCCCAGTGAGGGCAGCCCTGAGAGACCCATCCTAATGAGGGTGCACACAGGAGGCTGGCTGAGCAAATCTTCATGGAATACCTGCCACATACAACGTACTGTGGAAAGGCCTGAAGGTAGCTCATTTGGCCTTTAGTCTTCTTGCCTCATATGACTGCTACAATTAAACTCGCCTCCTGGGGCTGGGGCAAGGGCACTCCTTCTCCAGATCTGACCAACTGGAGGAGCCTTCCAAAATAAGTCCTGAGAGGACCCTTCAGTCCTCTTTCATTTCCTTCTCTTTCACTCCATTCATCTTTGCACGACTGCAACGTGCAAAGAGCCCTTTGGGGCAGGAAGGAAGGGAACACAAGTTCCCCCTAATGCTAAGTGGATTTTATTGCTAAGAATAGCTTTTATCTCTGGGAGAAAAGGCAGAAGACTTGGTCCTCTCTCCTCTCTCTCAGCAGAAGGTTGATTTTAAAGGGGCAGCACCCAGTCAAGGAAAGACAGCATACCCTGTCTTTTCTGTCTCTTCATGAATTCTGATTCATGAAGCCCAGGGAGTGGCAATGTGACAGGAGAGTACAAAAGTCCAGAGGATCAGGGAAGGAGATGAGGGAGGAGGCAGGAGGGAAATGGGGGAAGAGAAAGGGCAGGACAGAGGAATCTCTATTGCACCCTGAGTCCTGGCTTCTGCAGCCCCAAGCTGACTGACAGGGCTGGCCCTGGAGTCAGCAGTAAGCCAGCTGGGGGTCTGTGCATTGGACATCCCCCTGCCCCCTCCGCCCCCACCCCCCACACCACTCCTGCTGCACATGGGATCGCCTTGGGAGAGAAGGACAGATTTCAGACCTCTGGTTAGGATGATGCTCACAATAAAGTATCCTAGTACCTTTCCTCAGAGGTTAGAAACCCTAATCATCTCTGGAAATTGAATTTACTTTCATAAAAGTGCTGTGTTTCTCTCAGAGCAGAAAGTATAAATGTTCCTAAAATATTAGATCAGAGGCAGAGGGATATTTCCAAGGACTCTGAGTGAAAGGATTCCCTTTCCTTTGTTAGTCACAGTTATTTGCATTTCCAAAAGCAGCAATGGCTCTCAGGGAAATAGAGTCACTTATTCTTTAGTCCACTGATTGCTCTTTGCCACTGCTTCTATCTCCTGTCTGACTTTCCTCCCCTAGTTTCTCTCATTTTTTTCTCTTATCACTGGTTCAGTTTTCTGCTCACAGTGTCTTGTGGTCTCCCTCAGGCTCCGGCTGCCTTCCCCACTCAACTTTCGTGTCCCTCCTGGATCTGCTTCCCCAGTCAGGGTCCTGATGTGGAAGGAAGGGTTGCCATGTCTGCTTGGGGTGAGCAAATGTCTGAGGCCCTGCAGAGTTCTAACACAGCAAATGAATATTGACAGAACTTGAAAAGAATCAGGCTCTGAGAATGTTCTTTACTCAACATTCAGTCTATAAACCATGTCTGAAAAACTACTAGACAGCCCATAAGTTGTAGTATCTCCTATCCTGACTAGCCCTTGTCCACGTTTACCATAGAGAAGTATTTTAGTAACTTATGAGTCCACAGGAGCAGAAGGCCTTGGTAGGCACTACCTAAATACAAATAATGGTTAAATGAGAGTCTCTCATGACTGAAACTGGCCCAGTCAGGCTTCTGATGAATAAAAGGGAAAAATACACAAACATCAAAATGTAAAAAATAAAAGATGAATGCCCTATAGAAGATACTATTTCTCTATATTGCTACAGCTGAATAAATCATAGCAATCTCCAAAATGCTCCTGGAGAAGAGCTGATATTAGAAGAAACCTGCACAGCTGTTCCACGCTGGGAGTCTGGGCTGCCCATGACCAGCAGAGGGCAGTCTTCAGTTACAAACGAAGCTGTGGAGGGGAGGGTGGGGAAAGGGCAATTTAGGACTCCAAGGTTGTCAACTGCTGAGTCCATCCATGCTATGCATACCCCAGAAGTCACAGTCAGAGGTGTCTGACAGGATATGAGAGACTAGATTCCAAGGAATCGGTTCTAATCAGGGAACGGTATGACTGTAAATGTGTCTTTGTTTCTAAGATTAAGACTGGGCCAGAAAAGGCTGGTTCTGCATACCTCCTCCAAGGAGCTGCAAGCTGCCATTTACTGTGAGTCACTGCAGTGACTTGCGTCCATCCTGAGCCTGCCACAGTCACTCAAAGCCACATACTGTTTGGAGTGGAGGTGTTTGGGCTTTGTATCTGACTTGGAAAAGCAGGTGCTGTGTCTTGAACTTGGTGAAGAAGTTCCTGCTACTGGTCATTCCCTTTTGTTCAATGAACGTAGAGAAACTTACTCCATGGGAAATAGAGATAGGAATTAGAAATCTTTCCTTAAAATCTGAGCCAGCCTAACAATTCCACTTCTAGATATATACTCAAGAGAATTGAAAACACATGTCTGCACAAATACCTGTGCATGAATGTTCATAGCAGCATTACTCATCACAGCCAAAGAGGAGAAACAACCTAAGTGTCCACTGATGGATAATGTGGTATATCCATGCAATTAAATATTGTCAGTCAAAAATGATGAAGTGCGGGTACATGTTATAACATGGATGAACCTTGCAAAGTTCATGCTAATTGAGAGATTGTCACAAAGGACTACATATTGGATGATTTTGTTTATATAAAATATCTGGAATAGGCAGGTCCATAGAAACAGAAAATAGATTAGTGGTTGCCAGGGGGCAGGGAAGGGAGAAATGACTGTTAATAAAAATGCAAAATCTTTGGGGATAAAATGTTCCGAAGTAAGTGGTGATTCACAACTGTACAAACATACTAAAACCACTGAATTACTGAATTGCACACTTTAAAGGGATGAATTATCTCAATAAGACAAGGGCAGGTGTTGCAGAGGGAAACACAGAGCAGGAAATAAGAAGAATATAAAGAGAATATTTGAATTTTGGGAAAGCCTGTTCTGGCTCTAAGCAAAATATGTATATATATTTTAGATGAAAGCAGTAGATTTAGTGCAGGCTGAAAATAGAGATAACCGAACTCAGTGGGGAAGCAAAGAGAATTAGACACAAAGCTGAATCAACCCTGAATTTTCTCCTACTGACTGACTTGTAGAGAGCTGATCCCTCACTGATTGTGCGGCCATGGTAACATGGGTGCTGCTTCACTCAAGGCAAGAGGGTCATGTTTGTGCTAATGTCCTGGTGACTTTCTACGTGGAGGGAAATGAGGGAAGATTGCACTTCTCAGACCACAATAGCGAGAAAGACTTCCCAAGGTCTTAAGAGCTGGTGAGGAAGGGAGGTAATAACAGTTAAGGCACCAGCTCAGCTGCTAGGGCCTGCCTCATGGTCACACCTGACTCCAGGTGTGTTGGTAATGTCCACAGAGACTAGAGCTCGTCCTCTGCTCCTCCTGTAACCCCACAGGATGTTGCAGAGGCTGAGCTCATGAGAGCCCTTAGTAATACAGTACTTGGAAAAGTGGAGGAATAAAGAAATAGACAAGCAAACAACTGAAAAGGCCTAATGAACTACTCTGGAATGATTGGAGCCATGGACAGCCTTGGTCAGCATGTCAAAAAGGAATGATCCCTGAGTGAGAAAGACTAGGAGAAATGACTTCATCATCTATCACTCCTTATCATAATGGTCCATTCACAGATCAATGCAGGGAGTCCCAAGCATTAAGCAGAGCAAGGTCCCAGGCACACCTGAGCATGCGCTTCCAGTATGGCATGCTTGACACATCTTTCATTTCTTATCTTCATCCAATTCCTGCACAGAAACTGTAACACATTAATGTTGTTTTGTGCTATTCAGTCATAACTGGTTTCACTTCTAAAATGCACTGTAAAGAAACACTACAAAAATGCCTTCTAAAATGTATGTTTACTGATTTAAACAAAATAAAAATACCTTTCTATTCTGTAATTGCTTATGGCAACCAGCAAGAGCAACAATGCTGGAGTACAATAAAACTTTTCCAGGCCTGTGTTTCTCTCTAAAACTGGTCCTCTGAGTGAGTGTTATGCATTTTAAGGAACAAGGGACTATGTCTAACTGTGTTTTACAAAACCTGCTTAATTATAGATTCATCCAAGAGGCGGGAATTCAGTAACTAATTATGTAGCTAGAGCTTCAAATAGCCTTGGATTCAGATCCCGGAACTCCTCCTGTTGTGCAGTGAATATGGTTTGAAGCAACTGGCCAAATACCAATGGTCACATGAGCTCGCTCATAGAGAGAATTGGGAACTGGGCAGGTCTGCATTTAACACTTGGCCATTTCCTACCTTTTTTTTCTTAAGTTAATGTATTGACCACCTACTGCAGACCAGGCATGGTGTTGGGCACTGACAACAGAAGCGTGAATGAGAAAGTCAGTCCCATCCTTGGAGAGCTTATGGTCCCAATCTTAACGAAATCCCTTTAACTTAAGAGGTTGCTAAACCTCACTGTATCTAGTAATGAGAGGAAGAACGATACCTAATCTGAAAGTTGTAGTAAGGCTTAAATTGAATAACATAAACCAAATGCCTAGGGTACTGCATTTTAAAAAATGGTGCTTCCCTTCCCCTTCAATACACCCTCTTGGTATAATTTATTATTTGCTACCATATGTTAATGTGCTTATTTGGACATTTATAACTTCAAATGAGACCAAACGGGCCAGGGTTTTGAATGGAAACATCAAAACAAGTCCATGAAACAGTATGTGCTGTAGTTTGGCATCTGAGAGAGCTTTTTTGGAAATCAACTCTGTCACTTGCTGATGTGGGAAAATTGTTTAACCTTTCTAAGCCTTCATTTCCTCCTCTGTAGAGTGGAGCTAATAACTGCATCCTCTTGGAGTCGATGGGAAATTCAATGAGACATTACATGTAAACACATAACCTAGTGTCCAGGACTTAATAGGTGCTTGGCAAAAGTTATTATCTGTTTGTCTTACACTTACAATATCCGTTCTTTAGGACTGACAGTGGTCTTGAGTAGCATCACATCCAACTGCTCATTTTATATACGAGCAAATTGAAGTTCATTGTGGTTTGGCCGAGTCATGCAGTTCGTCAGTGGTAGAACTGGGATTGCAGATTCCTGCCCCTGTGTTCTTTTTCTCTACTTCATGTTCAGGGGTGGATTTGACTGGAGTACTGGTTTCTGGAAACATTACGCTCACCCATGCAGGATGTGTTGGGAAGCCACCTCCCTGGGTGGCTTCTCCATGTGTATTGATGGAGTTGGCTAAACAATTTGACTCGAGGTTCTAAGACACATTACCTTTCTGAAGAGAGGCAAGGGAATATAGGGAACTATGAGCAACTTCACCTGGTCCTTGCTTAGGTCAGGCTCCTGCTCTATTGAAATGATTAGACCGAGAGATAAAGGATTCTCTCCCCGCTTCCTTGCTCTCTCTAAAACCAGTACTTTTTTTAAAGTCTAAAAATTTAGTTTAAAAACTTTTTGAGATACTAAGCTGTTGTAGTTGTTTTATGTTGTTGTTTTCTAGGAGGCATAAACTGGTTAGACTTACGCCGGCTTAAGAGGCTGTTCATTGATCAAATCTTGGATTTTGCGACAGCCATGCTGAAAGTCTTAAAAATAAATAAATGTCAAAGGAAACTGCCCTTGGGTGCAGCAGATGAGAAGATAGACTTTGATCCTTTCCAAAGCCAGTATTGCACTTGGGTGTCTCTGGCTTTCTTATTTACTTCAACAAGCTTTTTCAGGAGGTAACTTTCTGTTTAAAGACAGTTTTTAAAAAGGGGAGATGGTTTTTAGGAGAGAGCAAGGAAATTAAAATCAAGAGGTTCAGATTCTAGTCATGGTTCTGCTGGGTGGCCTGAGACTAATCCCCTCTCTGCTCTGAGCCTAAACTCCTCATTTGTACAGTGCGTGGGGTGGGCTGGGCTACAGGTTCTGCACCACGGTCAGAGGGGCCTCAGGAATCCAGGCCATATTTTGCGCCAAGTGCTTGAAGATCTAGTGGAGGCTCAGAGACTGGGCTCCAGAGCCACAGTGTCCTCTGATCCTCCTCTCCTCCCCTACTCAGTGCACTGGGGAGTCTGCATATGATTTTATTTGAAAGGAAGGTCCTACTAGCTTTTGTTTCTTTAGCATTTAAAAATCACCAGAATATCGATGATCTGAAAGAAACTTTCTCGTTTTAACATTCTGTAATTTCTAAGTTCAAAGATTGGCTCTTGATTTTTCTTTTAGAGGTTTTTTTTTCTCTACAGACATGCTCACTGATCATCCCTCAACTATAAATACTGTCTCTGCTGACCTTGGCTGACTGTGCCCTGTGCACTAAGGTGGCTATAAAGATCCTGGAAATGAGCTCGTCTGATAATCCTGTCCTAATAGCTTTGCCACCAGCAGGGGAGGACATTTGCAGCAGTGCTCATTTGCTGACCAGGGATTTTATTTATTTATTTATTTTAACTCACAGGCATTTGTTCCAACCACTTTGCAAAAACAGCTCCAGAATCCTCCCCGTCCCTGGCTGGCACAGCGGCATCCTCATTTGTATGCTGCTGCTTTGTCTGGGGAAAGGCATTCTGCCACGCCATTCCTAACTGCTCCCCACCGCGGAAAGCAGCTATGCACATCCTCGCCTGTACATTTTGTTTTTCAGGCTGTCTGGGCCTGTAAAGTCGCCTTTGAATGCCGGTGATCGTTGGCTGCCACTGCAGTTGGGCTGAGCTAGACAGTGGGAGCCCAGCCCTTCCCAGAGCACCCGGCCCTTTCTGGTACAGATTTGTTTCACTCAATGTGGCTGCTTTGCCGGGAATGGAGCAAGAGCAATCTTCCTTGACAAAGGACTGATTTGGACTTTCATCTAAAACTTAGTAGTGTTAAAAGCAGACAGAGATAAAGCAGCATTTTCTACTCACTGCAGGTCAGGAAGGTTCAAGAACTTGCTGCTAGATGTGTGAAGTCAGGTAAAGGATGGAGAAGGCAAACAAGGTCGGGTTTCGGGTTTGTTATGCATCACACTGAGTGCTCTTTCCCTTATTCCATCTTTACAATAACTCCCCCGGGTAGTACTCTGACCCCTATTTGTTAGAGGAAGAAACCGAGGCTCAGAGAGTTAGAGGAACTTGTTTAACAGCACACCATTAGGAAGCGGCAGATGTAAGAATTAAACTTGTTCCATCCGGCACCAAATGCCATGTTCTTTCCACTCTATCATGCTGCCTCCTTGTTGAGCATGCTGACTCATTTGGGAAGTTATGTAAGCTTGTAAATCACACTGAGATTCCCAGATAATATGACTGTATATGGCAGAACAAAGTATTGCCACAATAGCTTTGGTGCAGTGGTGCCAGTGGAAAGAGGCACCCCTCTGTCTGGGAAGGGTTATGCAACACTGTTGAGAAAAAAGGGGTGCTCCAGTGAAGTCTATATGAGACAATCATTTCTTCCTTCCCCTCCCAACTTGTTCTGTAAATAAATATCGTTTTAATTTTACACGTGAATAGAGCTATCCATTCATTGAATTCACAAGTAGTTACTCAAGGTCCACTCCAAACTTTGGGCACTGACGGAAGGTATGCCAAAGGTGCCCAGGATCAGATGACTCAGGAGCACTCAGGACAGTCACCTCCATCAGGAGAAATAAGCAAGGCTGGTATTCAGCATCATCCATATAACCTTTTTCAGTGATGAGAGAAGTGCCAGAATCACATTTGCACTTTGAGAAGTTACCCCTGGCCTCTGTGTAGGGAGAGGGCAAGAAGAGAGGCAATGCAGTGGGTGCTGTGTGTGCCCTGCCCGTGTACTCTCGGTATTCACCACTACGCACGCACAAAGGCCTGGGACCCTCTGTGCTCTGGCTGGCAGCACGCTCAGTGCCACTTGGTGCAGAAGTGTGGGGGAGTTCTTGCCCCTGACAGCAGCCATCAAGCAATGATGGGTGGAGAGCTGACAGATAACTCCGGGGGGTCTTCTGTACTGTGTCCCAGAACTTCCCAGGGGGAGGAGCCCAGGTCCCACCGAGCCCCGTGGCTCATGCTGTATTGGCTTCTTTCACTTGCCTGTCTTACTCCCTGACTCGGCTGCCAGGGTCTCTTGGGGTGGCCTCTCAAATACATTATTTCTACCCAAATCCAAGTCTCAGGCTGTTTCTGGGAGAACTCAAATGAGGACCATTCAATACCTTGGTGTAGAGATAGGTAAGGGGGCCTGAACAAAGGGAGCAGAAGTGGGTGTGGGAGGAGGGGATGATATGAGCAATATTCACCCTGAGGTTTAGGACTTCGGACCTGGCCAAATGACATGCCAGAGAGAGGCGAGGGGAAAAAGGACTCTACGAGGACTCTGGGTCTTGAGCTGGAACTACTGGGTGAGTGCTGATGCCTTGACTCGAACTAGGGAATAGGTCTGGGTTAAGGAAGTGTGTCCAGTTTCCCATCAGTGGGAGCAAGCGGCATCTGGCCCTGTGATGTCCTTTGCAAGAGTGAAAGTACCGCCTTTGCCAAAAGCATCTTCCCAAACTGCTTACCACAGAGCTCGAAATTCTATATTACTCATTTCTTTGGCTTACTTTTTCCAGAATCCTATTTTTAAAATGCTCCTGAGATTATTGATAATTTTGTTACGTGTGATATAATAGCATTGTGGTTATGTAGGGGAAAAAACCTCCTTAACTGTTAGAAATCCATGCTGAAGTATCTGTGGATAAAATAGATACACTGTCAAGTATTGCTTTAAAATAATTCAGCAAAAAGACAAGTGAAATGTATATGTAGGGGGAATAGATAAAATGACACATTAGTTAAATATTTAAGATTGTAAAAGCCCAGGGATGAGTGCATGAGGTTCATTATACCATTTTGTCTCCTTTTCTGTGTAGTTGAAATTTTCCATAATAAAAAAAATAGAAGTTACCCTGTTATTTTTAAAATGCTCCTGAGAGGATATCATATTCAACTATCTTTAACACTTGTGAAAAACAACCACAAAAGTGTGTTTTAAAACTTCGGTAGGGTTTTATATTTTTAGAATATTTACAAGAAAAAGGAAGGCTTGTCCTTTTGAGAAGCAGACTTGTTAGGAGCTGGATATTAAAAGAGAAGAAACTGAGATTCAGATGTAGACTATTACACATTTTGCCAACTGTTTAATCCTTCCCACCATTTTCCAGGGAAGAAGACGACTTTTCGTCATGCCTCCCCAGGATGGTCCTACATCAGGTACTTCCTACACGTGATCTCACTGGACCTCCAAAACTTTGTCTAGGGACCAGCTCTGCAGATGAGAACCACTGAGGCTGGAGACGTCAGGTCTTCTGTTTAGTGACGCAGCTTGATCGGCAAGGGCTTCGGGAAAGGGCCTGGGCCTGAAGCTCCACGTGACTGGTTCCCAAGTCTGCTCTGCAGCAGAGTCTTCGGGTTTGCCCACCTCAGTGGTTGGCCCCGGATCAGCCTGCCTGCAGAGGAGAGGTCATTCACAAACAGCTACCACTGACGTGACTTTTTGGGAACTGATCTGTTTCTGCTCAGGATGACCCTAAACCAAGAGAAATTAAGAGTGTGCCCTCTGGGCAAGGATGAGAATGGACCGAGTGAGGAGCGTCAGGGCAGCACGGAGGCAGTTTACTCAGAACCTCTCCGGATCGACGATCAACGATCGACTATCTACAAGGGACTCCACAGGCTGGAGGTGGGAGCAGCGCCTGGAAGAGCCAATAGGGGTGAGAAGGGAAGATAAACTGAACTGTGAAAAAGCAAATAACTCCATGAGTAAAAGTAAAACGTTTATAAAAGAAACATTTATTCAAGATTTTACATATTTTTAAAGTCAGCTTTAAGGTCCAGTAAAGAAGACATTTAAGTAAATTGTAAATTATAATTATTTCCTCCTGTGGGGTATTATGTATCCATAATATTACGAATGTCATTATCTGTAATGAAGACTATAGAAAAATGTTTGTTTGAAAAGTTAACTGAAAAAGCAGAGTGTGGTGAAACGGTAATTACAACTTTCTAAAAACATCCTCTACACAGGGACAACACCAAAGGGGGGTAGGATCAGGGGTGGGGAGTGGGGATGGCTGGGTGGGGGGCTGTGGTGGGGGAAATGGAGACAACTGTACTTGAACAACAATTTAAAAAAAAGAAAAAGAAAAGAAAGTGCAAGATCAAATAAAACAGAAATATTAGTAGGAAAAAAATCCTCTACATGGAAAAAACAATTGGAAGAAAAAAATTGTAAAAAATCTTATGTTGTACAAATACAGGTTTTTTAGTATTTAAAATTTTCATTCCATTTCTTATTTTCCTACAATGAAATGTATTACTTTCAGAATAAAAACATGTTCAAAGATAAACCAAAGAACTTACTTTTACTTTTTATTTTTGTCTACCCCAGGGTAATGAAAATGTTTATGGGACTAAAAGAAGCTTAAGATATTTATGCTTTTGTGTTGAGGAGATAAATACAATTTGGTAGAAAATGTGGAAAAGTAATGGTAAGTTCTATCTTAGCTGCCCTCAGTCAGACATGTCCACATGCAGCAAAGCTCGTTGCTGGGCCTCTATCCCCCTCGCTAAGCTGGTGGCTACGCAACATTGAGAGATCTTTTCGGCTGAAGATCACACTAATGAGAACAGAACACAGTCCACTAGCAGCAATACATGTCTCTGTATACCTCAGCAGTTTAAGTTCATATGCAAACATTTTTAGTTAGACATCTTGTTGGCATTTTTAACAAGTCACAAGAGTTAGACTATAACTCTTTCAGGGGCTCTTATGGTTTTTTTAGGGCCAAACTGGTGCTGCATTTCAGAAAGCCAGAGTAAAGCCAGGTAAAAATGTCAAATATATCTTTTACCTGCATAGAGACCTACTCTAAGACTGTTAAACCAGATGTACTGCATCCACCCCCAGGATCTACAGAGTGTCTTCATAAGGGAGAGTGGTTCCTGCTGTCTGACTCTGGAACTGAAATATTGGAAACAGATCATTTAGAAATATGACATTAGGTAGCTTTCTCAAAAGGACTTTTACCAAAGCCTAATAAAAGAAATACAAACATTTTCTTTATAATTCAGCCAGCACTGGAGCCTGCCATACACAGGGTCCTGTGCCAGACTCATCAGGGGATATGTAGAGTAAGAAACAGAACTTGCTCTCAAGGGAGAGAGAAAAAAACAACCATGATATTGAATGTAATACTAAGTGGAAGAAAAGAAGTAGTTGGCATATTTAGAGAAGTGAAAAATCATCTCTACTTAAGGGCTTTATGGAAAGGTTTCCAGATGATGGGGCATTTGAAGTGGACCTTGATGAAGAGAAGCTTTCACTTGATCTTAGCCAAAAGGCCGAGAAGCGATTGAACAGAAGCTTTCAGTTGGCTACAGGCAACAGGGAGAGCATTGGATGCTGTTGATGGAGGAAAGAATATCATCAAACTAAGGAAAAGATGAAAAAAAAGACAACACTTTCTGTTCCAAATTTTTAAAAATACTAGTGGCCCTATGAAATAAGGAACCTAGGCATTATGGCATGGCCTATGGCTGTAATTTGTTTTGTTGAGTCTAGCCTGGGAGGCAGATGGAGGAAGAGGCAGATTCGTTGGAGGTGTTCGCAGAGCAGACTTGGTGAGGGCACAGAAGAAGAGGGATGAGAGAGCCCCTCTGCTGCAGCTATAGGACTAGGAGGAAAGCAGAGATGTTGAAAGCGTACCTTGGGGCACTTTGCTTTGTGATGCACCCTGTTTTTTGTAATCACACATAATATTCAGTAAAAACTACATTACTAGACAACATTTTTGGACTTGAAGTTTTAATTTAGGGATTGGGGGTGGGAGGGAGAGGAATGGAGTATGGCCTGGAGCATGGGATAAAAGCAGAGGCAGCAAGAGGGGTGTAGTCGTATTTGGTTAATACACTCACTTTGAAGTCAAGATAGGCAACTGGTCATTTTTTCATTCGCCCCTGCTGTGACATGCCAGGCATTGTACGAGTGCTGGGATGCAGGGTGAACCAAACCATGACATTGACTGTAATACTAAAATTCTAGTGCTGGGATGCAGGGGGAGCCAAGCTTAATGTGGCCCTGGTTTTCAAAGAGCCTACATTCTAGTAGGGTGGGGTGGGGGGTAGGGATTAACAAAATAATAAAAAAATGTAAAATCAGCATTGCAACTAGTGTTATGGAGAAGTCTACAGTGCTTTGGAAGCTCATAGGGGGATTTGACTTTGTCAGTCAGTGAAGGGGCTATAGAACTGAGTGAGTTCTGAAGGATGAATAGGGATATAGCATGTTCAAGGCCAACTGAAGAGTAAATCAAATGCCCTGTGAAAGGAAGGAACTGAAGGGAGGCCAGTGTGGCTGGGGCACAGACAGTGATGGGGAGCATGGAAGCAAGAGAAGCTGAGGAGGCAGGGAGTAGACCTCCCCGGGTCTTCAAGTCATGTACGGTTTATTAAGAGTGCTAGGATAGTGTATATTTAAAAAGGTCACTCTGGCTGCTGTATGGAAAAGAAGTGGCAGTGTGACAAGTATGGATATATGTAAGAAAACCAACTAGGAGGCTATTGTTCTCACCAAGTAAAAGATGATTTACTAGTAAATCATCTTTTACAAGTAAAAGGCAATACTTTCTCCCCTCCCCTCAAGGAAGCATGACCTGGCCTCAGCTAAGAGGATTAATTTTATGTTAAATGGACAATTTGCAAGAAAATGTCACCTTACACTTGTAAGAAATGTATTGTTTCTTTCAAGCACAAATATGTGCTTACATAAGTGACTTTAGTAATAAGAACAGATCTATGCTAAGCCTAAGATGAAAGAACTGTCTTTGAAGAAGAGGAATGCAAAATGTAATATTCATAAGCTTTTGGATATATCTATATGACAGATGTGTTTCTAAGTGTACTGTGTATTTTAAGCAGAATTTTTTTTTGGCCCAGTTGGTTTGTATACAGCACAGTAAATGGATGGAATGAACCAATCATTATGCATGAGTTGTTCTGTCTTTATGATAAAAACAATTCACAGATGCATGGGCATTAAAATGTTTCTGCATCACCTTCAAGTCATCCTGTGTATTCTAATCTTGCTCAAGGAGAAATTAACAAACCACAGTGGCGTTGGGAAATTACAATAAGCCTCTATATCACAAATAGATCAAGTAAACACAGATGAATACAGATACAAGAGATATAAACCACATGACTAACAAGCCTGATCTAACCTTGCACTGAATGACTATAGGATATATATTCTTTTTAAGTTCACATGGAGACTTCTGGCCAAGATGGAGGCGTAGGTAGACACACTGCATTGCCTCGCACAACCAAAAGAAGGACAACAACAAATTTAAAAACAAAAAAAAAACCCCAACTAGAACTGCCAGAAAATCAAACTGTATGCAAGTCTGACAACCAAGGATTTAAAGAAGAAACGTTCATCCAGACTGGCAGGAGGGGTGGAGACAGGTGGCCAGGTGGAAAGGATTCGCAGCAAGGCAACTGCTGGAGGAGCAAGGTGGGAAAGGTGGTGGCTTGCATACTGGGAAGTCCCACATTCATGTACAGATAAACCAGGAGGAACAACTGGAGAGTGAGACAAACCATGAAACCCAGGGCTCCAGTGTGGGGAAATAAAGCCTCAAAGCCTCTGAGTGTAAACATCGGTGGGGGTTGAGGCAGCAGCCAGAGAAACTCCTAGCCTCACAGGAGAGTTCTTTCGAGAGACCCACAGGGTCCTAGAATGTACACAAACCCATCCACCCAGGAATCATCACCAGAAAGGTGCGATTTGATTGTGGGTAGCAAAGGAAGTGGTTGAAAACCAGCAGAGAGCGGAACAAGTGACACTGTTCCCTCTTGGACCCTACCCCCACTTACAACACAGCAAGGTGAGTTGTCCTGCCATGGTGAACACCTAAGGCTCTGCCCCTTACTATGTAACAGGTGTGCCGACACAAAAAAAAAAGGCCTCAGTGAAAGAACACATCAAAACTCCAGGAAAAAATACAACTAAGCAACAAAGAGATAGTCAACCTATTAGATGCACAGTTCAAAACACTGGTTATCAGGATGCTCCAGGAACTCATTGGGTACTTCAACAGCATAAAAAAGACCTCGGCAGCAATGAATGTTGCATTATGTAAAATAAAGAAAAATCTACAGGGAACCAACAGTGATGGGAAGGAAATCAGGACTCAAATCAATGGTTTGGAGCAGAAGGAAGAAACATTCAACCAGAACAAAATGAAGAAATAAAAAAATTTAAAAAAAATGAGGAGAGGCTGAGGAACTTCCAAGACATTTTTAAATGTTCTAACATCCAAATCATAGGGGTGCCAGGAGGAGAAGAGGAGGAGAACAGCAAGAAACTGAAAACTTATTTGAACAAATAATGAAGGAAAATTTCCCCAATCTGGAAAAGTAAATAGACTTCCAGGAGGTCCAGGAAGCTCAGAGAATCCCAAAGAAGTTGGACCCAAGGAAGCACACACCAAGGCACATCACAATTACATTAGCCAAGATTAAAAATAAGGAGAGAATCCTAGGAGCAGCAAAAGAAAAGGAGACAGTACCTATAAAGGAGTTCCCATCAGACTGTCAGCTGATTTCTCAAAAGAGACCTTACAGGCAAGAAGGAGCTGGAAAGAAGTATTTCAAGTCATGAAAGGCAAGGACCTACAGCCAAGATTGCTCTATCCAGCAAAGCTTTCATTTAGAATGGAAGGGAAGATAAAGTGCTTCTCAGATAAGGTGAAGTTAAAGGAGTTCATCATCACCAAGCCCTTATTATATGAAATGTTAAAGGGAATTTATCTAAGAAAAAGGAGATAAAAAAATATGAACAGTAAAATGACAACAAGCTCATAGCTATTAACAACTGAACCTAAAAAAAAAAAAAGCAAAAACAATCTAAGCAAACAACCAGAACAGGAACAGAATCAGAGAAATGGAGATCACATGGAGAGTTATCAACAGGGGAGTAGGAGGAAGAGAGAGGGGGAAAAGGTACAGAGAATAAGTAGCATAAATGGGGAGTAGAAAATAGACAAGGGGTGATTAGGAATAGTATAGGAAATGTAGAAGCCAAAGAACTTACATATACAACCCATGGACATGAACTAAAGAGGGGGAATGTGGGTGGGAGGGGGCATGCAGGGTAGAGGGCAATAAAGGGGGGGAATGGGGATACAAAGTCAATATCCAGAAATCAAAGGCATTTCGGTACACCAACAATGAAACAGCAGAAGCAGAAATCAAGAAAAAAATCCCATTTGAAATAGCAAAAAGAAAAGTAAAATACCTAGGAATAAACCTCACCAAAGAGGTAAAAGACCTATATTCAGAAAACTACATAACACTGAGGAAAGAAATCAAGGAAGACACAAACAAATGGAAACATATACCATGTTCACATGAATTGGAAGAATTAATATCATCAAAATGTCCATACTACCCAAAGCAGTTTATACATTCAATGCAATACCCATTAAAGTACCAATGGCTTATTTTACAGACATAGAACAAACACTTCAAAAATTTATATGGAACCATATATGACCCCGAATAGCTGCTGCAATTTTGAGAAAGAAGAGTAAAGTAGGAGGGATCACAATACCTGACACTAAACTATACTACAAGGCCACTGTAATCAAAACAGCCTGGTACTGGCATAAAAACAGGCACAGGGACCAATGGAACAGAACAGAGAGCCCAGAAATAAACCCAAGTCTCTATGGTCAACTAATATTTGACAAAGGAGGCAGCTACATAAAATGGAGTAAAAATAGCCTCTTCAACAAGTGGTGTTGGGAGAACTGGACAGCTACATGCAAAAACAAAAAATGAAATGAGAGCACCAACTTACAACTTACACAAAAATAAATTCAGAGTGGATAAAGGACTTAAATATAAGCCGTGACACCATTAAAGTCCTAGAGGAGAACGTAGGTAGGAAAATCTCAGATATTTCACGCAGAAACTTTTTTACTGACATGTCCCCTAGAGCAAGGGACATAAAGGAAAGAATAAACAAATGGGACCTCATCAAAATAAAAAGCTTCTGCACAGCTAAAGAAAACAGTATCAAAATAAAAAGAGAACCAACTGTATGGGAAAACATATTTGCCAATGACACCTCAGACAAGGGTTTAATCTCCAAAATATATAAAGAACTTACACGACTCCACTCCAAGAAGATAAGCAACCCAATTAAAAAATGGGCAAAAGACTTGAATAGACACTTCTCCAAGGAGGATATACAGAGGATCCAAAGACACATGAAACGATGTTCAATATCGTTAGTTATCAGAGAGATGCAAATTAAAACCACAATGAGATACCACTTCACACCAGACAGAATGGCCATCATAAACAAAGCAACAAACAACAAGTGTTGAAGAGGTTGTGGAGAAAAGGGGACCCTAGTGCACTGTTGGTGGGACTGCAAACTGGTACAACCACTATGGAAAACAGTATGGAGTTTCTTCAGAAAACTAAAAATGGATCTGCCTTTTGAGTCAGCAATTCCACTGCTGGGACTATATCCTAAGAAAACTAAAACACCAATACAAAAGACCCTTTGCACCCCGATGTTCATAGCAGCACAATTTACAGTAGCTAAGTGCTGGAAGCAACTTAGATGCCCATCAGTAAATGAATGGATCAAAAAGCTATGGTACATTTACACAGTGGAATTCTATGCAGCAGAAAGAAAGAAGGAGCCCCTATCCTTTGCAACAGCATGGATGGAGTTGGAAAGCATTATGCTAAGCGAAATAAGCCAGGCAGTGAAAGACAAATACCATATGATCTCACCTTTAACAGGAACCTAATCAACAAAACAAAGAAACAAGCAAAATACAACCAAAGACACTGAAATAGAGGACAGACTGACAGTGACCAGAAGGGAGAGAAGAGGGAATATCAGGGGGAGAATGGGAAGGGTTTACAGGAACAAATTTAAAGGACACATGGACAAAAACTAAGGGGAGGGTGGTAATGGGAAGGAAGTGGGGACTGTTGGATGGGTGGGCTGGAATGGGAGTAACAGGGAGAAAACTGTACTTGAACAATGATTAAAATAAAAAATTACTTAAAAAGGGGGGGAATGGGACAACTGTAATAGAATAATCAATAAAATATATTTTTAAAAGTTCACATGGAACTATTATAAAAATGACAATGAATGAACACAAGGGTGTGTTCACTTTGTAATAACAGCATATGTATGATTTGTACAGTTTTCTATATTTGTGTTAAATTTTAAAAATGTTTGTTAAAAACAAAATACTGTCCCAAAGACAGTCTCTGGGAATTTCAAAGAATATACAAAGTTCTCTGACAATAATGCAATTAAATACCAACAATAGATTGATACCAACAATAGCATCAATTAGATAGACAAAACCAAATCTCTTGGAGAGTGAAAAATGCATTTCTAAACTCATGAGTTAAGGAACATTATGAAATACTCAAAACTATATGACAATGATACTAATAAAAACTTGTGGAGATGTAGCTAAAGTGAAATGTGCCATATTATATCCACAAAAATTATTTAAAAAAAAAACAAAAATGAATGAGATAGGCATTGTGCTTAAGAAGCTTTAAAAAATCTACCTCAAGGAAAATAAAAGTAATAGCATAAGAGGAAAAATTATTCACTAGAGATGCTTAACAAAACAAAAATGCATTCTCTGGAAAAAAGGTAGACAACACTCTAGAAGGATAAATGAAGCAACAAATAAACAGTATTAGAAACAAAACAGAGGATCATCACTACAAAGACAGTGGAGGTAGAAAAAAATCATAAGATGAGATTAGAATCTTGATAGGAATAGCATTGAGTCTATAGATTGCTTTGGGCAATATGGACATTTTAATGATGTTAATTCTTCCTATCCATGAACACCATATGTGGTTCCACTTATTTGTGTCTTCTTCAATTTCTTTCCTCAGTGTCTTATAACTTTCCAAGCACAGGTCTTTTACATTCTTAGTTAGGTTTACTCTTAGGTATTTTATTCTTATTGAAGCAATTGTGAATGGGATTATTTTCTTAATTTCCCTTTGTGTTAGTTTGTTATTGGCATATAAAATGCAACTAATTTCTGGATATTAATTTTGTACTCTGCTACTTTGTTGAATTCATTTACCAGTTCTAGTAGTCTCTTTGTGGAGTCTTTGGGGGTTCTCCATGTACACCATCATGTCATCTGCAAACAAAGTCCATTTTACTTCTTCCTTTCCAAGTTGGATGCCTTTTATATCTTCTTCTTGTCTGATTGTTCTGGCTGGGACTTTCAGTACTGTGTTGAATAAGAGAGGTGAAAGTGGGCATCCTTGTCTTGTTCCCAGTCTTAGGAACACTTGTAGTTTTTGTCCATTGAGTATGAAGCTGGCAGTAGGTTTCTCATATATGGCCTTTATTATGTTAGGTATCTTCCCTCTATTCCCACTTTCCTGAGAGTTTTTACCATAAATGGGTGCTGGGTTTTATCAATACTTTTTCTGCATCTATTGATATGATCATGTGTTTTTTACTCTTCATTTTGACTATGTGGTGAATCACATTATTTGATTTGTGAATGTTGTATCAACCTTGCTTCCCCAGAATAAATCCCACTTGTTCTTGGTGTATGATGTTTTTGATGTATTGCTGTATTTGATTTGCTAATAATTTGTTGAGGATTTTAGCATCTATGTTCATCAGGGATATTGGCCTATAATTTTTTTCTTTGTAGTGTCATCATCTGGTTTTGGAATTAGGATAATGCTGGCCTTGTGTAATGAGTATGGGAGCCTTCCCTTGTCTTGAATTTTGTGAAATAGTTGGAGAAGGAGAGGTGTTATTTCTTCTGGAATGTTTGGTAAAATTCACCCATGAAGCCGTCAGATCCAGGGGTTTTGTTTGTTGGAATTTATTGATTACTGCTTCAATTTCACTAGGTGTAATCTGTCTATTCAGATTCTCTGATTTTTCCTGATTAGGTTTTGAAGATTGTATGTTTCTAGGAATTTATCCATTTCATTTAGGTTGTCCAATTTGTTGGAATATAGTCATTCATAATATTTCCTTAGAATCCTTTGTATTTCTTTGGTGTCAGTTATTTTTCCTCTTTCATTTCTCATTTTATTTATTTGGGTCCTCTCTCTTCTTTTCTTGATGAGTCTAGTTAAAGGTTTGTCAATCTTGTTTATCTTTTTAAGGAAACAGCTCTTGGATTTATTGATCTTTTGTGTCTTTTTTAAAGACTACTTAATTTATCTCTGCTCTGATCTTACATATTTCCTTCCTATACTCACATTGGGCTTTGTTTGTTGTTCCTTTTCAAGTTCCTTTAAAGTTAAGTTAGATTGTTCATTTGAAATTTTTTGTGTGTTTTGATAGAGGCCTGTAATGCTATGAATTTCCCTCTTGGACTGCTTTTCCAGTGTCCCACAGACTTTAGTTTGTTGTTTCCTTATTTTCATTTGTTTCAAGATACCTTTTGATTTTGTACTTGATCTCATTGATGACCCATTCATTGTTTAATAACATGTTATTGAGCTTCCATGTCTTTCTGTGTTTTTCAGTGTTTTTCTTGTGGTTGATTTTTAGTTTCAAAGCACTGTGGTCAGAGATGATTGATATGATTTCAATCTTCTTAAATTTCATGAGACTTGTTTTCTGTCCTAACATATGGTCTATCCTAGAAAGCATTCCATGTGTACTTGAAAAGTATGTAAGTTTTGCTGTTTTAGGGTGAAATGCTCTGAAGATATCAATTAAATTCATTTGATTTAATGTGTTGTTTAAGGCCCCAGTCTTCTTGTTGATTTTCTGTCTGGAAGATCTATCCGTTGAAGCCCATGGAGTGTTAAAATCCCTACTATGGGTGTATTTCTGTTGGTCTCTCCCTTTATGTTCATCAAGATTTGCTTTACATATTTAGGTGTTCTTATGTTGGGTGCATCAGTGTTTAATAGAGTTGTATTCTCTTGTTGGAGTGTTCCCTTCATCATTATGTAGTATTCCTATGAAGATTCCAGTGATGTATTTCACACAACTAGGACAAATGTTTCAAAAATTTATATACAACCACAAAAGGCCCTACATCGCAACAGTGATCCTGAGAAAGAAAAACAAAGTTGGAAGAAACATGCTACCCAATATCAAACTATACTATAAGGCCACAGAAACAAAAACAGCATGCTACTGCCATAAAAACAGACACACATAAATGGGACAGAATAGAGAACTCAGAAATAAACCCACACCTTTATATTCAATTAATATTTGACATAGGAAGCAAGCACATATGAAATAAAGATAGTTTATTCAATAAATGGTGTTGGAAAAATTGGAGAGATATATACAGAAAAATGAAACTAGACTACCTTCTTATGCAACACACAAGAATAAATTCAAAATGGATCAAAAACTTAAAATGTTAGACCGGAAACCATAAAAATCATAGAAGAAAAGATAGGCAGCAAAATCTCAGACATTGCTTGTAGCAATATTTTTTCAGATATATCTTCCCAGGCAAAGGAAATAGAAGAAAAAAAATAAACAAATGGGGCTATCCCAAACTAAAAAGTTTTTGCACAGCAAAGGAAAACATCAGCAAAATAAAAAAACAATCTACTGAATGGGAGAACATATTCAGAGATACATGTATAAGGGTTTAACATCCGAAATTTATAAAGTACTTACAAAACTCAACACACACAAAAAATGCTATTAAAAAATGGACAAAGGAACTCAATAAACATTTCTCCAAAGATGACATACAGATGACCAATAGACATATGAAAAGATGTTTAATATCACCAAGCATTAGAGAAATGCAAATTAAAACCACAGTGAGGTATCACCTCATATCTGTCATAATGGCTATCATCAACAAGTCATCAAATGACAAATGCTGGAGAGATGTGGAGAAAAGGGAACCCTTTTGTACTATTGGTGGGAATGGAGATTGGTGCAACCACTGTGGAAAGCAGTATGGAGATACCTCAAAAAATTAAAAAAGGATCTGCCTTTTGACCCAGTAATCCCTCTTCTCAGAATACACCAAAAGGAACCCAAAACACTAATTTGAAAGAACATAAGCACCCCTATGTTCTTTGTAGCATTATTTACAATTGCCAAGATATGGAAGCAACCCAATTGTCCATCAGTAGATGAGTGGATAAAACAACTATGGAACACTTACACAATGGAATACTACTTGGCCATAAAAAAGAAGAAAATTACCTTTTGCAACAGTATAGATGGATGTGGAGAACATTATGCTAAGTGAAATAGGCCAGTCAGAGAAAGACAAATACCATATGATTTTACTCATATGTGGAATCTAATGAACAAACTGAACAAAGAAGCAAAATAGAGACAGACTCATAGATAGAGAGCAGCTTGACAGTGTAAAATATTCATTGAAGTCATGACCACTTGTGAAATTGCTGCCAACTTACACTGTTCCATCTACAAATCCTAGTGCCTACACCCACCCCTATCAAAGTCTTGGCCATTCATTTGGAATACCCAACCCTGAAACACAATGGAAGTATGTTGAAAATCCTGAAAAAGGTATGGCAGTTCATGAAACTGATGACAGTAATGTTGGTTAACTGCCAGATCCACATGCAAAGTCACTAATAAGGGAAGAAGAGCTCACAGAATCAGACCAGGTAACACATGAAAAAAAGAAAATCACTAAGAATGATAATTACACCAATGATTGTAAAGGAAATAATTTAGTTTTAAAGGATTAAGAGAAGACTGGGAAAATTGGATAAAACCCTTCAAAACTTATGAAAATATTGCCCTGCTGCAAAAATCAAATGCAAAGTGAAAGGTAATAAAGCTGTATATAAATAAAGTCCTCACAAATTACTACTTGCTTTATACAAATTAGCACACATTTATAATTGTAACCTAAAGTATATTAAATATAAGATAAATTCATTTTCATATTTTTGGTTGCATTATTTCAAAATAAAGTCCCAATTAAGTCTTTTTCTTTCATTCTGTAGTCCAGGTCTCCATCTTCAATAGATTCACCCTAAGAGGGCCTTTTCTGGAAAAAGGAAGAGGAAAAGAAGACCTCTTGGACTCATCTCTATATTTTCCCAAAACTCAATATTGTAAGAATCCCCCCTCCAAGAAATTGTAAAAACTACAGACTCCTGGGTTCCTCTGCCAAACCAATTCTGAATCTGCACTAGCAAAAAACAAAAACAAAAACCAAACATAACAAAAAAAAAACTTTAAGGGATTCTCATGATAACTAAGCAAATGTGGGAATAACCACCTTACTTTAAGGCAAAATGATGTTTATTTACTGTCTCCCTCCCTCTAAACCTTAAAAGTCCTTTTTAACTTTGTCAACTGGCTTATCCTCACCGTACACCTTTCCTTTTTCTTCCATTTATTTTACATGCCCTTCTTCTTAGATCGGTGTCTAACCTATAAACAGATAGTTTTTGAAACTTTATCAATGTAGTCTTTAGAATTTTTAGAATTTATAACCTGTTCCTACTTTTCATTTTGTTTTCTTAATATTTTAAACACCTTTAAAAAAACAAAACTTCTGTTTTCTTTCTCCTTTAAAATTGAGTGTGAGTGATTTGTCTCAAGTTTCTTTTTTCTACATTCCCTCAGTCTGCATTCTCAGGAGTGCATTTTGTTCTCTATTCATTTGGACATTAAAATGCCTCGCAAATATTACCATATTCAGTCTGTTCTTTCTTTACTTCCTGATTGTCAGTTTCTCAAAAACAAAGATCACATCCTTCATTTCTTCTCTATTTCCCCAGTGAACCTAGAAGATTGACTAGGGTGCAGTGTGCTTCATGCTGTGGGCACTTAATAAATACTTTAAAACAGTATTAAAATGTTGAATAAATTTGACAGCAGTGCTGCTCCTCACCACTTTCAAGTGCCAACACTTTGTAGGTCCCTCCTCTGCCTAGCAACCATTTTCCAAACATACCTGCATGTCCCCAGACAGTTCACCCAACCTGAAGCGCTCTTTTGATCCAGCTTTCCTTGTCTGAGTTCTGGAAATACTGTTTATTTGGACTCCTGAGGACTATCTGCTTGGTACCCAAGACCCTGCCATGCAACTTGAAGTTGCTCTTTTCCCTTGGATAGTAGGGGAGGGAGAAAACAATAGGGATGGAGAAGGTTCCATTTTCGGTTACCTTCTTTTTCTCCCTGAATCATCTTTCGCAGTAAGACATAATGACCCTTAGCACATTGTCATATCTTTAAGGATGTTTTTCATTTTTAGCACCTGAAGAGTGCTAAGGGATTTTAGGTAACAGTTGTTAGTATTTTAACCAACATTGTTTTTTCAGAAGCTTTATTCAATTTTTGTCTGACCTACTATAATCAGGCAGGCATCACTTCTCATAACCTCATTCTCCTACTAAACATTATTTCGTGCCTATGAAAAACACTCTTCCACATATGTTATATGGATCTAATGTGGCAACATATAGAAAAGCTTATTCTCTTTTTCTTGGCTGGGAAATTAAATTTTGCAAAGAATTTTGGCATCTATTCATTATCTAACTTAATCCTCACAATAACTTTGCTAGATGGACAGACTACGAGCCATTATCTCCTGGATATAGAAAACTCAGAGACCTAAATGACTTATCACACAGCTTCTATGGATCCACACTGAAACAATACTTGACAATCAGTTCCATTTCCTGTTTCTTTCAGTTGCACACACCTCGACTTCAAGTAATAAACTCTGTCACGTCAGTAGAGAAGGTTGCTAGAAAGAAACAACACGCGATAGATTGAAGGGGCAGTGGATAGAAAAGGTTGTAAAGCGAAGAAAGCACATTGCGCATGCGCGGATCGCAACGACGGGCTCGGACTGTTAGAGGTTGAACTACGTCACCGAGTCTCCGAACGCCGGCTAACGCGCAGGCGCACTTCCTGGGGATTAAGGTCAGAATAAAGAGGACGGGGCTCGCGCAGGCGCAGTTGTGCGCCAGGTTACCAAGATGTCGATCCCTGAGTACAAGCCGTCGCGACTGGCCACTTTGCCCTCTACCCTTGACCCAGCTGAATATGACATATCTCCGGAAACCCGGAGAGCGCAAGCCGAGCGGTTGGCCATTAGAGCCCGGCTTAAAAGGGAGTACCTGCTTCAATACAACGACCCCAGCCGCCACGGGCTCATCGTGAGTGGGGGTCGGCTGGGCGGGAATCCAGGGCCCGTTGCGGATGGGCTGAGGCTGGGCAGCCCAGATTGGCCTAAGGGGACTTAGTAGCAGGGCGGCCACTGTTCCTAATCAGTATCTTAGACGTTGGTCGTCGTCCAGGCCCCTAAGATAGAGAGCAGGCCAACTCACTAGCCCTTTGACCTTAGAAAGTTAAGTGGTTCATAGAACGGGGTCTGGACGCAGCAACTGGCTGAGTTTGAGTCTCGCCTTTGATCACCTCTCGCCAGGCAGATCTTCAGAAAGTTATTTAACTCTGCTGCTTACCGTCAGTTTTGCTGTCTGAATAATGGGAATAACAATTCCTTATGAAGGTAAAGTGAGAAAAGGCACTGAACAGCAGTGCCAGGCTTGTAATGAGCGTTCGAAAATGTGTATTTTTTAAAAGCTGTTTTGCACCTTTTAGCGCAGTTCATAGCAATGCTGCTCTCTCAGGATGGAAATATAGTGATTCTTCACTTTATGATTTTAAAGACCCAAAGACCTTGCAGCTTGTTCAAGCTTTGGACTTTGGAGGCAAACTCCAAGATGCTACATACTAGCAAATTACAGCATAAGGCAAAAGTAGGCATACAGTTCTGAGTATGTGAAACACAGGTTTATTCATTTTTTTCAACCCGAGAAGGCACACTTTTAATACTTGAAACTTTTGTTTTTTTTAAACATGAATTTTAAAGAAAGGAGGGAGGAGGATTTATTTGCCTTTCCCGGCCTTAAATTTTCCTCAGCTAGAACTCTAGCTCCTTGCCTTCTAGCACATGGCCATCTGCTTGGCCACACTGGCCTGGTCTTGAAACTTACATTATTACTTGTTATTTATTGTGTTATTTTCCATACAACAACTGAAACCTCCTTTTTCCTCACCCTGTATATGACCTTGGGGAATTTGCCTAACCCCTCTGTTAGGGGAATGGTATTACCTTTTTTATAGAATTATCGTGAGGTTAAATGAGGTAGTCTGTGTAAAATTCCCAGCACATATGCCCAGCAAACTAATAATTATTATTTAACAAGCATGCTTTTTGATAATTTACTGTACAAGAACTGTTTAACTATGATATCAAATGTAATTTTTTTAAAAAATACTTTTCTCAACAGTTGCATTAGTATTTGGTAGGAATTTTTAGAAGGTAGGAGAATTGAGGAAATTTACAATGTCCCAGGCACTGTCTGAACTTTTTCTGAATGTTATTCAAATATCACAACTATTTAAACAGTTAAGCTCCATTACTATCCCCATTTTACAGATGAGAAAACAACATCAGAAAGACAAGTAGTTCATAGAGTGATAACTGTTAGCAAGTGATGGGGCAGAATTTGAACCTTGGTCTAAGTGACCTAAAGCATCTGTTTAACCAGTTGGCTCTACCATCTCCTGCCAGAACCATTTATTTGGAAAGAAGGTGCAGAGAGAGACATTATTATATATATACACAGTTAGGTTGGGTGTGCTAGATAGTATAATATAGTGAAAAAGAATAAGGCCTTGAGCCAGACGAAGGTGAGGTTTAAACTCCCGAGTTTCTCTTTTCTAGTTCTGTGACCTAGGGCAATTTCCGTTTTGTCATGTAACTGCAGAAACAAACTTGGCTGTTTCTGCAGCGTGGTTTAAAAAGTTACTGTGTAAGATCCAGTTTAAGTGATTTAGTCCTACCAACTATACCCTCTTGATACTGGTTAGGACCTTAAGTGTTCTCCTTACAGCTTAGTATTAAGATTTTAAAGCTGATTTCACTCGTTTTTTTTTATCTATTTGTTAATTTGAGTGAATAATTTTGTAAAATCATTTTGGAGGTTTATGTGTTTGGGTTGTTATCTTACATAGTTATTCTGTATAAACATTGAAATGGACAATTAGGATTTTTCTTAAGGCAATGATTATTTTTCTTTAACAACGACCTTATCCTTTCTACAAAACTTTTCTAATAGTGTGAAATGTAATATTTTGCCCATAAAATATCAGCCAAGTCAGCTTAAAAAACTTAAAGTTCATAGTTAGCCTACCTCAGTCTTCACTTTCCTGCAGCTTATTTGTAGCCTGGAAAGACCAGTGTGGGGTAACATTATAAAGGGTCTGTAAACAAAGTACAAAGTGTGATAGAGCATATGAAATGTGCTTGCTGTCTCAGGAATACTATGTGGGTCTGTTGGTCACACTTCAAGAAGACAAAGAGGCTGAAAACAACAGATAAAAATGACCAAAGAGAAAAAGTGGCTTCTCTGGCAGCTTTTAAAAGATTAGGCTACTGAAATCTGAAATAAATAGAAAGCTAAAGGGTGTTATAAAAGTGTTTTAAATTCTGAAGGATTTGAACAGGATCATCAGAGAATTATTCAGCAAATACTAGAAGTGAAAGATCTTCCCTCAAGCTGTTTAAGAATATTCAGAGTATACCTTTAACTGTAGTAGAGAACAAAAGGAAAGCATCTCCTGTGCTCCCGCACAAAAGTCTGAATTAGATTGTTTCTCAGTGTGGCCGTGTGTAAATACCTGTAACTTTTTGTTCTAGGAAGATCCTGCTTTGACTCGTTGGACCTATGCAAGATCAGCAAATATCTATCCCAATTTCAGACCCACTCCTAAGACCTCACTCTTAGGAGCTGTGATTGGATTTGGGCCCCTCTTCTTCTGGTATTACGTTTTTAAAACTGATAGAGTAAGTATTATTATTGGGACCCAAGGTTTAGTATTTGCGTGATAGGTTCATCCTGTGCTGGCTGCAGCTGTTCTCTTGATGATTGCACCAGTGTGCCTCCTATCTGGGCCCTCTACTTTTCCTTCACTTCCTCTCTTTATCTTACTCCTTTCCAGCAAGAGATAAAACATAATTGGAGTTGTGTATTTGGTTTTATTTATCATTTCAACTCATAGCAATATTCTTTGTTAAAAATCGCTATAGTCTGTGAGTCTTGCAAGTTTAATGGTTGCTCTAGAATTTAAAGTAATAAATTGGTCAATTTAAATTTCTAAAACTTAGGTTATAAAAGAGTTTTTCTGTTGTATTTTAGATAATGTAAGGAAACTATACTATGAATATTAAGCAAGAGAATATGAAAGTAACTTAAAAAGTTAATTTCTTTTTTCTTATTAGATGTGCAGAAGTTAAACGTTCTTATTCTGATTAACTTTTATATATTATCTTTGCAAATTTTTGTATTTAGTGTTTTTAGTTCATTTGTTTTAAAAAGAGATGTTTATGGGATTAAGTGTTAGCAAAATACATAAATCATTTAGTGTGTTTCTTATTTGTGTGAATTCTAGTTATATTGCTCACATTTTGCAAATTAATGTTAAAACCTGAACAAAAGAAAAGCAAAAGCAGCCCATCCTGGGACTCACTGCCACCAAAGGCCTGGGTATATGATTGCAGGGAAAGCCAAGCTTACCTTTGACACTAGACCACTGTGATACTAGAACCCCAGCCCCAGCTTCCAGTCCTCATATTGCCATTGAGACTGGAGCCACCTATCTAGCTCTGCCTTAAACCAGACAATCCACTCTCCTGTTAGAACATACAGATTTTGATGATCTGATAAATATTGCTTAACAGAAAGGTAGGCCACACTTACCCAGAAGGTGTTTGCATTTTGCTTTCTGTATATGCTGCTTCTTATTAGGGTAATACAATTTTACTTACTTAAGTGTGGGGAAGACATTTTTCAGTAGCAGTAGTTTCTTACTGTTCCTTTATTTTTTCAGACTACCTCTTCCTCACTCTTAACTCCACAGGTTTTAGATGGTGGGGGGTTGGAATTAGGTTTGGTGTGTTTCATTCCTGACTTTTAGTGTTGTATCATGGGTTGTGCCAGAATGCATTGTTTTTAATATTTTTCTTTTTTCCTGTTTATTTCAGGACAGAAAAGAAAAACTTATCAAGGAAGGAAAATGGGATCGAACATTTAACATCTCATATTAAATCTGGCAATTATGATTACATGTATTACTGTTTAAATAAATCTTCTATTGATCATGAAATAGTTTCTCTTTCTTAATATTACCTTGATTCAACAAACATTTGCCGGGCACTATAGGATCCCTACTTTGTGAGGGTTCACAGTTTAGTGAAGAAACAGGTGTATGTTTATTCATCATTCCGCAGATGCATGCCCACTGTGAGCCAGGCACCGTGCTATATGGTGGGAATACAACAGTCAGTTAGACAAACCTGGGTGCTCTGCTTAAGGAATACACACCCTGACAACTGTTTATTCAACAATTATTATTTTGGGTGCTTATTATGTGTCTGGTACTACTTAATACCTAAGCTCTTGTCTGGCTCCAGTCCCAGTGATAATGCAGCAGAACCGTAACAACAGTGTGGTGAAAAATATCCTGAAGATTCAGGACAGTGCTGTAGGCAAGCTGAGGGAAGAGCAGTGTCTAGGGAGATGGCATTTGATCTAGGTGCTAAAGTTCACAGGGTTGGCAGGGCAAAGCAGGAGTATAACAGGGCAAGGTGTGTTGGGTATGGCATGATTGGGGGGTCACTGCGGGATGAGAAGACAGAAGGTGGAAGCCATGCTGAGGAACAGAAGTAAAATAGTTTAGAAAAATGGGCTTTAGAGGACAGATACGGGCTAGAATTCTAGTTCTAGCTTAGCAGCTGGAATACCAGGCCTGCATTTCCCACACTGTAGCATGGAGATAATGAAGTCTTAGGACATTGTGATTTATAATAAATAATATTTGGTTTTTGTCCCTGTTTTTGGCACAGAGCATCTAAAACCCATGGGATTTCTTAAATGATGAGATCAAGTTTTCTTTATGTTAATAAGGTGCCTTTAGGACCCTACCTAAGGATGGGGGTTTGTTGCCAGGAGAGCCAGCCTTGTGATTAGAGGATTGGAGCTTTCAGTCCCACCTCATTATCTCCTTGTGTTTGTACCCCTGCTCAGCCTCTGACTGGTTAGGTGAGCTAGAAAATACTTAAAGTTTCTTTGTCAGTTTCCTTGCCTTTAAAGTGGATATACTACTAATAACATTAAACTCATTATTTAACAAGTTATTACATAATTTTTAGAACAGAAGCACACATGAAAATCTCAGTGAGTGTTTACTATTATTTTAAAACCTGATTGATGAAAACTCTAATTTGCATTTTATTATTGAAGTCTAATTTTTTTCATGTATTTTTGTTCACTTACATTTTATTTGCTTGTTCAAATCCATTGCCCAATTTTTCTGATGTAATATGTCTTTTTTCATAATGATTTTAGGATTTAAACATATTGGTCCTAGATCATTCCAGTCTTCTTTTATTGAAAGTTATTCTAGTATGCCTTAGTAATAAGAAAAACATTTATACTTGGGTGCCTAATCTATGAAAGAAGGCAGTACCCAGAGAGGCATAGTTAGAATTTTTAAAACTTTTTTTAACATTGAGAATTATTGCAATGTGTTCTTAAGAGTTTAATTTTTGAAGATTTTTAGAAGTGATCTGGTGAGAGCAGCAATTGTTACATTGAGTGCTAAATGCTGCCATGTGTCAAGACTGATACTGCCAGCTCTGGGTACTGGGCTGAGGATCCCACTGAGTTACGCTGCCTCTGTTGGTCTATGAACTCATCAACTTGTTGCAATCACACCCACTGGAAAGAGTTCTTCAAGGTTTCTATTATCTTCTCATCATTGCTTCTGAGTCCAGGGGTATATGATTGTCCAAACATAGGTCGTGTGCCTGAGTTGTAGCTGCAAGGGAAGCTGAAAAAGCAAGTACTTGGCATGCTCAGCTTTCAAGTGTGAGGTAGGTAGGGACTTTTCAAACATAAGGCAGTGGTTCAAATGCTGAGCATCCGACAAAGTGACAAGTGTGTACTGAGGAAGGTAAACAGGAGCCTTTATGATGGCAGTGGGAACCACTGAAGGTATTAAGCAGGAGTAGTAACCTGATTGGATGTGCATCCCTGTAAGGTCATTCTGGATCCTGGAGGATGATCTTGGAGGATGACCAATTATCAGGCTGTGTAAGACTTTAGGCCAGAAAAGATTTTCAGGTTCTGAGACAGCCCTCAGTGCAGCACAAAGCCACCTATGGCAATCCCAGGATGACTCATTGGGATGTGAACTTGCTGAAAGCTTTACAGAAGTCTAAATATGCTATCTCTCTTAGTTCCCCTTCATGCACATGCATGAGGAGCCAGTCTTCTTAAGTCCTTATCCTTGTATGACATCTCTTCCCTCCCCAAAACAAAATTTCATTTCTAACAGGCTGGCTTGTTTAATTAATATGTTAATTAATTAAATTTATTACCCTTTATTACCCAGGGTCCTGCCTGGAGAAAAAGATTATATGCATGCCGTGATTAAAATCCCATCATGTTCAGTCTGATTTACTTATTTTTTAATCTTTTCTCATTCCTGCTGGCACCTGACAAGTCTACCAATTTTGGGGAGATACACAGTACCAATTATCTACATTCTTCAGGATTATTAATGGGGTATTTGAAGAAATTAGAGATGTGTACAAGAAACTGCCTTGATCAAATATGCACGATTAAAAGTGTGGATACTAGCCCCGGCTGGCGTAGCTCAGTGGATTGAGCGCGGGCTGGGAACCAAAGTGTCCCAGGTTCGATTCCCAGCCAGGGTACATTCCTGGGTTGCAGGCCATAACCCCCAGCAACCGCACATTGATGACTCACTCTCTCTCTCTCTCTCTCTCTCTCTCTCTCTCCCTCCCTTCCCTCTCTAAAAATAAATAAATAAAATCTTTTTAAAAAAAGTGTGGATACTTTAAAATTAGTAGAAATATAACGCTGTGAGTATTTTCAAAGATTCTATTAGAGGACCCATTTGTACCTGTAACTATGATTGTGATGCTTCCGAAGGCTTCCCCTCTGGCTGCCTTGCGTAGTGTCATTTCTCTAGCCAAGGCAGACTCCTTTTCCTGCTGGTAGCCACTGTGGCTTGGAGAGACACTGAGCAGGGACATCTGTCTGGACACCATCCCAAGAAAACGCAGTGTGCATCGATCTCATTGCCAAGCTTCAGGATTTCAAGGATTAGAGTCACGTTTGAAGTCTGACCTCTGAATGTCCCTGGAGGTGGATGGCTGGTGAAATATTTGAGATTTTTGGAGCAAACCTGTCACTAGAGTTCAAATTCATTTCCCTGATAATCACAAGAACTGTTGCCTTACCAATTTTGAGTTACTTCTTCCATCACCATTTGCATTTAAATAATTCATCTCTTATTTGATCATCAGACTCTGGAACAGTGTTGGGGATGGGGAATAAAGCAACTGGCTGAAGCTGATCCAGATACCAATAGGAGGGACTCAGGCTGCAATATGATATGAAATCGTGGATAGGAGGAGAAGGTGGTAGGGGTCTTTCCTTGTAACTACATTTGCACAGTTAAGCATATCTTTTTCCTACTTACAGTATGTGTTTTGTATCAAAAATAAAGTTTTCCAAAGAGGGTTTTATTCATACTTCATATAAGATGGAGACAGCATCAAAGAGTATTATTTTATATGGAGTGGCTTGGGTGAGGGTAGATGGATATGGGGTGGTCAATTTCCCTGAAGCCATCTATGACAAGCTGGAGAGGCAACTCCTCCAAAATCACACTCTGCAGCAGGGGTGGCATGCAAGTGATTTGGTCCCATCAGGACATTTGGGAAGAGACACCAATACAGGTTGCAAGGAGAATGAGCTGCTCTTGTTCTGCAGGTATTGGGGATGGTTGGCTTCCTGGAGCCACTGGGGTAGAGGAGCCTGTTTTCTTTGAATGGCCATTAGGTCTCCTCTGCATTGATCACTTCCTGAGCCCTGGTCATTTACTAAGGACTGAGGATACTAATATGAAGAACATATAGCTCCTTGGAGGAAATCAAAATGATGAAAATCAATTATAGCAGTCAACACTTATTAAGCTTTTACTTGAGTTCCAGATACTAAGCTAAAGTAAGAGCTTTACACACCTCCCAACATACCTTAAAGATCCCCATCACCTCGCCACAGAGGAGATTTAGAAAGGTTAAATAAGTTGGTGGAGTCCTCTAGCTAGTAAGTGCTGAGACAGAACTTAAATCTGGGCAGCCTGACTATGGGAGAGGGCATGTCTTTAACCATTCTTTGTAAGGGATAAAGGCCAACACTGTAGGGTGTCTGGTGCTGAGAAAAGACATCTAATTCAGCCTGGAGGGTTTGTTATAATGCCTGAAGAAGTACTAATTGGTAGTTACAAAATAGGCACAGGGAGTATAGTGAACAATATTGTAATAACTATGCTGCCAGGTGAGCTCTTGAATTATTGAAGGGAGCACTATGTCAAGTATATGAACAGTCTATCTGCTGTGCCTGATACCTAAAATGAATACAAAATAGTGTTGAATGCAAACTGTAATCAAAAATAAAAAAAAAGAAAACACCTTTGAGAGCAGGGACTCCCACTTGCACATTTAGTGTTTCTAGCACATTCACAGGTATATAGAGGTTAGAGCTGGAAGGATCTTTAAAGAACTGCCATTCTCACAGCCTAATTCTATAGGAAAGGTTTGGATAGGAGAAATGACTTGTCCAGTTTTTTAAGGGACCCTGCCAATTTGAGGATTAGGTGTACAGGTTGTGACAAGGACTGATGTGATGGCCCTGGCCTGTGTGGCTCAGTCAGAGCATCTACGAAAAGGTTGTGGGTTTGATCCCTGGTCCAGGCATATATGATGCTTCTCTCTTGCATCGATGTTTCTCTCTCTTCCTTCCTCCCTCTCTAAAAGCAATGAAAACAATGTTCTTGGGTGAAGATAAAAAAAAAAGATGAAGAAGAACTGCTCTGATGGCCCATGTCACCTGTTTGTGATTAGAAATGAGACTGTTGGGCAGTCTCATCTGGCAACTGAAACAATTGCCAGCCAACCTCCTTCCCTCATACATATGAGAGACTTGAAAAGTCATTTTAACAGGAATAGATTTGGAGAGAAATCATCTCCAACAAACATCTGCCTTGTTTGGAGCATTTTCAGTGTAAAGCAAGTATTAGCAGATTTGTCTCTTGGGGCCCATGAGAGTGAAGATATTAGATTCAAACTGAATGCCTCCTATATTATTTTTGCCAAATTCTCACAGGAAGATATCCATGGTGGGCACTAGCTGTTGCACACTGATACCCCCTCTCCTCTCTTTCCTTTTGATAGAACCCCATTTTTCTAAGGAGACTGGTGGAATCCCCTTTATCTGCACCCTACAGTGGAATGGTGTCCTGTCCAGGGCAGGGCCTGCCTTGGCCCTGAGCACCTGCATCAGTTCCAGCCACCCGGACCCAAAACTGAAAACTAATGATTTCGTTTTATTGATCTTTCTTAAATGTATGTATAGCTCACATTTATTTTAATGTTTAATATTACAAGTGTTTTGGGTCTTTATTTAGACCCAAAGTTTGATGGTATTTTTGTGACCAGAAAAATATGCTGTAGGAACTTAACTTGTTTATATCATTTAGCCTACAGCAAAATTGGTTCTCTACACATCATTTCATTTAAAATCAGTTTCCAAGAACCTACTGACCAAGTTAAGTGAGGACTTATTGTACTCATATCAAAGGAACTTTATTTATTTTTATCTTTATTGTATTTTTCCATTACCATTTAGTCCCCTTACACCACTTCCTCCAGCAATCACCACACTTATCCATGCCCATGAGTCCTTTTTCCTTTTTGCTCAATCCCTTCACCTCCTATCCTTTCCCCCGACCCTGCCCAATTGCTGTCATCTTGCTCTCTATGAATCTGTCTCTGTTTTGCTTGTCAGTTCAGTTTGTTCATTAGATTTCACATATGAGTGAAATCATATGATATTTATCTTTCTCTGACTGGCATATTTCACTTACCACTATGTTCTCCAGGTCCATCCATACTGTTGCAAATGGTAGAATTTTCTTTTTTTATGACTGAGTGTATTCCATTGTGTAAATGTCCCATAGTTGTTTCATCCACTCATCTACTGATGGACACTTGGGCTGCTTCCATATCTTGGTGTTTGTAAATAACACTGCAATGAACACGGGGGTACTTATGTTCTTTCAAATTAATTTTTGGGCTTCTTCAGATATATTCCCAGAAGTGAGATTACTGGGTCAAAAGGCAGATCCATTTTTAAATTTTTGAGGTATCTCCATACCGCTTTCCAGAGTGGCTGCACCAATCTCCATTCTCACCAACAGTGCCAAAGGGTTTCCCTTCCTCCACAGTCTCACCAGCACTTGTTGTTTGTTGATTTATTGATGGTGGCCATTCTGACAGGTGTGAAGTGATAACTCATCATGATTTTAATTTGCATTTCTCTGATGATTAGTGACGCTGAGCATCTTTTCATATGTCTATTGGCCATCTGTACGTCCTTTATGGAGAAGAGTCTATTCAGGTCCTGTGACCATTTTTTAATTGGGTTGTTCATTTTTTTGGTGTTGAGTTTTGTAAATGCTTTATAAATTTTGGTTATTAATTCCTTATTAGATGTTATCAATGAATATGCTCTCCCATCCTGTGGGTTATCTTTTATTGATGTTTTCCTTTGCTGTGCAAAAACTTTTTAGTTTGATTTAGTTCCATTTGTTTATTTTTTCTTCTGTCAAAGCCATTTTAGATGCTGTCTTAGCTTTCACTTTAATTGAGTTATTAATATGCATTGTTGAAGTCTTAAATTGAACTTCAATATCGTTTTCTTGGTTTAAGACCTAAAAGATGACAAAAAGGAAGCAGTACTTCTAAATTTCCCATACTTTGAACTTTTGTTACTTACTGTATTAGAAGGGTATGTGCCTTAATCTTCAACTAAATGCTAGTTTATTTGGGGACAAGGACCTTTGCTTAACTCATCTGTGCCTGCTACAGAAAGTGGCATGGTAGCTCCCCTGAGTCACTATAGCAACAATAAACAATAACACTCAAAATAGCTAATATTTGCCTGTGCACACTGTGCCAAAAGCACCGTGGGTGCCTTTAAAGCTTGGCTTCCTTTAACCCACATCAAATCCCTGTGAAATAAATAATTTCCTTCTTTCAAATGAGGAAAGCGAGGCTTAGAGAGGTTAAGTCACTTGCTCAAACTCATTCAGTTATGAAAGCATGGTCTGGATTCCTTAGTTCTATGCTTCCAAACAAACTCACGTCTAATGACCATTATATTAATCAGTATATAATAATTATACTAAACACAAACATATCAATATCAAAATATCCCCCCAATGGAAAAAAAAACCTCTGAATAATAGCTACTTGCCTTTCAGTGCTTATTATGTGACAAATACTATTCTAAGCAATTTATCTACCTTGGCTCATTTTATACTCACACTAACACTATGAGGTAGGTACTATCACTATCCACATTTTACAGCTGAGGACACAGAGCCTCTGTGTAACTTGGTCAGCGTCACACAGCTAAGAAGGGATAGAGCCTGGATTTGAACCCAGGTGGTTCACTAGCTCTAGCGCTGGGCTCTATGGCTCTAGCACTCATTCTCTTAACTATGCAGCACACTACCTCACAAACACAGAAATAAATTTGGACATACTTCAGATTAGTGATGCAATTATTGAAGTTGATTATAGTGACCTGTAGTGTAGCTGATCACTAAATATAAGACATTTAAATGTCAGCTCTCAAACTTTCTCTTTTTTAAATTTTCAATTTAGTTGTAAAATATCTTCTTAGAAGGACAAAACCCCAGAAATGAAAACTCTATCATCACTCTAGAAAACCACAACATGGAAACTGCACATTAACTTGTAGCTTCTAAACAGTTCACATCCAGGCCTTGGGTTTTCTAATTTGCCTCTTCTTCTCCCACCCTCCCTGGCCTGCACCTGGGCATCCTTGCTAACCTGGTGCTTTCTGGTGGGAGGCACTGCCCCTCCTTAATGACTGTAGCTTGCTTTGCCTCCTCAGTAGTCCCTCACTATACACCCCAACCCTTTCCATGTTTACTGGAACCTTGGGAGCTTTAGGGATATTTTTTCACCTCCTTCCTGTAGACCCTAGGGAACCCTGGTTTGGACTAGGATCTGAAGTTGGAACAGGGGGTGTTTGGGATACTGATTTTAAGGTAATTTCTAAAACAGTGGTCCTCAGTCTTGCCTATACAATTGTGATCAACTGAGCAATTTAAAAAAATTATTATTTGGGTTCCATTCCCAGTGTTTCAAATTTAGTTGGTCTGAGATATACCCTGGGCGCTCGGAGCTGCCAGGAGATTTAACGTGCAGCTGAAGCTGACCACCATGGTGTAAAGAGCAGGGTTTCTCAACTTTGGAACTACTGACATTCAGCACCAGTTAATTCCTTGTTGTAGGATAAGTTATTCCAGATAATTCCCTTGTAGAATGTTTGCCGGCATCCCTAGCTTTTACCTATTAGATGCCAGTAGTACCCTCCTCAATTGTGACAGTAAAAAATGCCCCAACATCTAGGCTTTGCCAGATGTTGGGGGTGGGGGTTGTAAAATCTTCCCTGTTGAGGACCATTGGTCTACAGCTGTTACTAGTAGCCTTGTATGTGAGAGAAGTCTGTCAAAAAGAAAGAAAGAGAATGCTGGCTTCTATTGCAGCCTCTCTGAGAGGAAAATATATAAAGATACCAAGGGGATCTGGCAGAAAACCCTCCTGCCATTGGAGGAAACCTAATCAGGGTGCCCTTCCCCCGTTTTTATAAAGGTTTTTCTATTTCTAAGCAAAGAGATAATATATTTTGGGGGAGCCTGGTAGAGGAAGGTATAGTAAGTGCTCACCAAACATTGTCAATATGTTCTGCAATTTGAAGTGACACAAATAATTAAACCAAGTTCACCATAGGCTAATTGGTATACACAAGAGTTAAGTTCCTATGGCATCTCCTCAACATTATAACAAAACAACATTGAACAAAATGATGATATTCAAGACTAGGGAATTAAGGAAATGATACAGATCTTTCTAGCTGATCTGAAGCACAACAAAACTAAATCTTTTTTTTAATTAGCATGAACAGCCTGGCTTGGGAGAAACACTGTGTCCGGCTGACAAGTTGCTGCCAGCAGTGGAGACCAAGTACATGGGTTTGGATGCTCAATGGATGTAAACCCAAAATGTTGCCTTAGCTTTAGGAAGGCTTTGCTGCCAAACTGATGATACAATGAACCTAAAGAGGTGAGAGTCTAGGTATGTATAAAGGTAGGTTTAGATAGAGCTCATTATGAAAAGGCCGAGTTTGGGAATAAAGTGTTTTAGTGGTTGTCTTTGTTTGGATCGTTCAGGAGATGGGCCCAGGAGGCACCAGAGGAGAGTGGGGAAGTGAGAAGAAAGGAAGCTGACAGCATGCATGGGCAGACTTGCCATCGTGGGCACGTGGAGCTTAATCTCAATGGACGTTGCAGGGAGCCAGGGTCAAACGTGAGCCTCTGAGGTACGGGTAGGTGAAAGAGCGGGTGTTTTTAATCCACTGATTGCCATTGTCATTGGCTGTGGGCTGCATGCAGGTCGGTTCGATCCTCAGCACTTTTGCCAGGTTCCAGTTTGGGCCTCAGGCAGAGTTGCCCCTGTGGTGCTGGCAACTAGAAGCACTGAGTTGGCACTGGGTGGTGATTGCTGATGGGAGGTAGGTCGGTGGGCCACTGGCAGTGCCTGCTACAGTGATCAACTTTAAATTTTATTTTAAGGTATTAACTGTTTTACTAGTTAACAATCTTGATTTTTTAATAAAGATTTCTCTATATTAAGGAACATTGGGAAGGCACGCCAATCTCTGCCACCCCCAAAGACACCTTTACCTTATTGTTTGAGAGCATGAAATACTGTCAGAAAACTGGCAGCCACCAGCCTCCTTCTCAGCTCCTCTTTCCCTCACCCCTTACATCCAGCCCATTAACAAGTTCTTCCAGGTTTACTGCAAAACACTTGGGAATTCATCCACTTGTGTCTCTGCTGCCACCTCATTAGGACAGTGTTGTCTTTTTCCTGGACCATTGCAATGGTCTCCTGGGCTCCCCAAATCCACTTCCCTTTCAGTTTCTGGAACCCACAAGGCTTCTTGGAATGCTCCTCCTCCAGACCCCACTCAAACCCAACCCCACCCTTCTAATGACTTCCTTCCTATTCTTTAGGTCTGGCTCAATGTCACTTCTTCACTGAAGACTTCCCTCTCTAAAGAAAAATGTTCTGCCCTGGCTTGTGTGGTTCAGTGATTTGAGTGCTGGCCTACAAATCAAAGGGTTGCTAGTTCAATTCCCAGTCAGGACACATGCGTGGGTTGTGGGCCAGGTCCCCAGTATGGAGCGTGCAAGAGGCCACCACACATTGCTGTTTCTCTCCCTCTCTTCTTCCCTCCCTTCTCCTCTCTCTAAGAATAAATAAATAAAATTTTTAAAAATCTCCTCTTCCCATCCATTATTCTAACTCAGTTTCTGTTTGTTTTCTTCTTGGTATTTTTTAAAAGATTTTATTTATTTATTTTTAGAGAGGAGGAAGGGAGGGAGAAAGAGGGAGAGAAATATCATTGTGTGGTTGCCTCTCACATGGCCCCCACAACCCAACCCAGGCATGTGCCCTGACTGGGAATTGAACCAGGAACCCTTTGGTTCACAGCCTGCGCTCAATCCACTGAGCTACACCAGCCAGGGCTCTTCTTGGCATGTTTCACAGTTTGTAATTGTGTTGTTTATCTCATGTGTCTCACTCTCTAGAATGTAACCTCTGTAAGGGTAAGGGACATACATGTCTGTCAGCTTGATCACCGTAGCCTTCATAGGCTTGCCATATTTAGCAAATAAAAATATAAGCTTCCCAGTTAAATTTGAATTCCAGAGAAATCCTGAATAGTTGTTTTGGTGTAAGTATGTCCAAAGGACATATTCAATTATTCAGAGTTTATTTGAAATTCAAATTTTACTAGCATCTTGTATTTTATCTCGTAGCCCTAGTTCCTGGGCCCTGATACATGGCTGACTCTCACTACATATTGTTGAATAAAAATCTGGTAGCAGCATATCAAAATTGCTACTATGGCAACAAAGTGGGGGCAATGTGCTAAACCTACAGAACTAAAGTGGTGACAAATACCACTTCCCATTCCTTTCTGTTCTGATGTGCCTGTCTCCTCATTCCAGGAGAATCCCATCAACTCACCTAGAGTCCTGGGCAGCCCCTGGGCGGGGACCGGCTGTGGGAAGGGAGATGCTAGGAGCAGCTTTCCTGCCCAGCACTGCCTCTGTTTTGTTGTGGTCTAAGTACAGGGACCCCTTGGGCTTATTTGGCCCAGATCTCCCCAGACTGTCAGCTCACTGAGGGAAGAGACAACTTCTTTCTTTTCACTTATTCATCCCTAGTGCCTCACTGTGTAGCTGGACTCATATATAGTAAGGACTCAAATCACTGCTGCCTAATGGACTGATAAGTGAGAGAATAGTAGGGTAACTAACTATCCTGCTTGGATTAAGACTGAGGGAGTTTTCTGGGGTGTGGGGCTTTCAGTGTGAAAAAGAGGCCGATTGGTACCCTCAGTGAAGGATGCTCACTCGGTGGCTGGGCTTCTTCCACCATCACTATACGGTCTGCTACATGACAGCTGGCTGACCTGGATGCCTGTCTGTTTAAGGATGACATTAGATGTTTGAAGCTCTGCTGACCCAGTTTGCTTCCCTGTGCTTGAACTGACTCCTGAGGCCTTTGCCTTGGCTTCAGCCTAAACTCATGGTCCTTACGTTGGCCCATCCTTCCTTGTGACTTGGTTTTTTGGTCTGTGGTAGATGCCCTGAACCGTGCTTCTAGAATAATGGCACTCAGGTGGACTGTGCTTCTAGAATAAAGGCTAAGCATGCGCAGATAGATCTCGGTCCAATCCCATGGACTCTGGTCCTGGCTGTTACAGGTCTGCTCTATCAAGAGCTGATTATGACCAATTGCCACTTCCACACAACACCAGCAAGTATTTATTGAGTAATTAAGCTGACAGACACAGAAATTCAGATACATTTCTACAAATGTCTCAGTCACTTGACGATAAAAAAGTGAATTCTCATTTTAACCCACCTCCTCCCCCAGTAGTGCCTGAAGTCATGAGATTCTAAAGGAACAACTAAGGTAGCAATGCTCCAATCTCAATTAGGTCCTGCTGGGTTCCTGGAATTGGGTGTGAAGTGGCTCTTGAGAGGCTCCCAGCACTTGTAGTAGTTCTCATCCAAACAATGAGAGGTCTTGAGCCCCCACTTGGTGACGGCCATACTTAGAGAAGACTCAAACATAAATGCCTGTAGGGAATGACAAGAAAGAAGAGGTGAGGTAGGTGGATAATGAAACACATTTGACTAGATGTCTAGAGAGAAGATGTGAGTAGGCAGATCTTTGAATAAAAAATCATGTGTGTTAGCATGGCAAGGAGAGCAGTCCCACGCCCTGGGTTCTGGGTCTGGGTTATAAGTGGAAGACCCTATGGTCTTGTTCAAGACCCTAAACTTCTCAGGGCCTCAAGTTTCATTCTATAAAATGAAATCAGGCACGTAAGCCTCTCATTGTTCTTAGAGCATTGTGGAGCTAAATTTGCTAAATCCAAGGGCAGAGGTGGGAGAGTCCTAGTAATATTCATCTTCTTAGGGGCGGTCATGTACTGTGGCTATGTCCTGGAGAGGGAGGCCACAGCCCCCACTTTGCGGAGGTGTAAACTATGTTTCAGAGCTGAGAATTGGCTTATCTAAAGTGATGGTAACAGGAAGTGGCAGAGCTGGGATTTGAGCCTTTCTCTTTCAGGACTCTGACCAGGAGATGAGCTGGGAAAAGGAGAAGAAGGAAAAGAGAGAGTGGTGAGGAAGCGGGGAGTAGGAGGCAGGAATGGCTGTAGCTGTTTTAGAAACCCTGCTCCGGAGGGAGTGGATGGTGGGTGCCCTACTGTGTGCGGGAGGTTTTTGTCTGCAGCAGTGAGAGTATGTTAAGCGCGTTGTACATTGTAGACATTCCGGCTTTGCTGAGTGCTGATTTTCCTACTCACTGTGACTTTTAAGAGTCAAAAAAACAAAATAAAATCCTATAATTCTTTTGTGCTCACACTAATAGAAATTTAAAAAGTATAGATGGGCAAAAGGAGACTAAATATACTCTGTGGCACAATCCGGAGAACCCACATTAATGTTTGGTGTCTAATACACATTAACTTCTTTTTGCCTACAACAGTGGAGATGATTGTCCCTGCGACTTCCCACGACAGGCTTGCTGTGAGGGCCAGATGAGATCATGTGCAAGTGCTCTCCACGTTATAAAGTGCTGTTCTGGTATATGGGTTTTATTATGGCCATTACTGTTGTCTCGTTGCTGACTGCTTCTCAGGATACTTGCTGTTTGACTGGAGTAAGAAAACCCCATCCCAGCTGAGCTATGAAGGCAGTATTGTATGAAGTTAATTTATTGCAAACTGGAACAGGGATGAGACATGTAGATGGGCTTGGGTCCAGATTATCTAAAGGGAAATGGTGAGGGAGGCACAAAGTTAGGGCTACGTGAAGTGTTGGGCCCTCTCCCACCTGGTGGCGCGGGCTTCCTGGCTGCGCAGGGCCTCCCAGCTCCGGAGTCCTCACACAGAAGAGCTCTCTCTCATTAGTGCTCCGAGCCCTAGGCATTAATTACCCAAAGTCTTGCTCTCATAAAAACAGCTCTGGCCTGTGCCTTGCTGTGGCAGAACATTGCTCTCTGGCAATACTGACTATCCCAAAGGTTATTGAGTAGTAACTGTGGAGTAGCCTGTGCACCCCCAGGAGCCTTCAGAGGCAATAGCTTAACTAAGATTCTCAGGCCATGTCTCACAGAGGAGCAGTATCTACAAGAGCTCTGCAGAAGCCCTTGCAAGGGGCAATGCAGCTGAGGTGAAGCAGATGGGACTCTTCTCAGCCTTCCCCTGCAGACCAGCCCTCCCAACTCTGGCCCTGGGATTCAGACTGAAAGCAAACTGCACTAGACAGAGGGACGGATAATGCTCCATGCTTAGTTAGTTTGCAAACTGGGTCAAGCGGGTCTGTGCTATTGATTTTAAAGTCAGATAGCACTGAAGGCATTTGTTTAAAAATGTAATGCAAATTTGCATATAATTTAGTATAGAATTACTCCTAGTGCTTCATAAACTCTACCTCCAAGAATGCAAAAATAAAATAACATCAAGTACCACAGCCGTCTGCAATTGTGTTCAGCCTTGATGTTTACAGCCTGACACAGGAGGAATACAAAACAGGTTTTAAATCCCATTGGTTTCATCCCATGCTGAAGGAGAGCAAAAGAAAATGTGTAAAGAACAGAGAACTGCTGCTCACAGTCTTGACTGCAGTGATGCAAACCCTTCTAGACCCTCCTTGGCTTGACATCCTGCAGGAAAGTGACATCCTACATCCTCTGCTACTGTGTCTCTAGATGAGGACCACGTTGAAAAGCAGGAGCTGACTTGGAGACAAAACATGCATACACAGGGCTGCATGCAGATAAGCCAAGACCCTTCCCATAGTATTAATAATACCCCCTTCCTTACATTTGAACAGTGTTGGGCAGTCTGTGAGGTTAAATTACAGCTACCTACTGGCTTGGTTACCATACCCATTCTACAGATGGGAAAAATGAAGCAGAGAAGTGATTTAGTCAAGGTCACACAGAAACTAAGAGCTAGGATTTGAACCCAGGCCTGACTCCAAGTCCAAAGTTTTTTCTATGCTCACTACATTAGGAGTTTAGTAAACACGCAGGGGCATGTGCACACACACACGTGGGAATAGACACACAGACACAGACTCTCCCCTCCTGACTCTGCTCTGTGACTTTGGAGAAGTGAAAAATAGACAGTTCTCTCAACAAGACTGGGGAACCCAGAGGCCACCAGGGCCTGGCATTTAACTTGCTCACCATGGTGCCATCAGCAATCCTCTCAGGCACCAGCTTGGCTTTGCTGGCCTTCTCGAAGCAGTCGGCATCTGGCCCGTGGGGAGTCATGGCGCTGTGTAGGCTGCCTCCTCCTGGCAGGAACCCACCTTGCTTTGCCTCATAGTGACCTTTGATGAGCCCCATGAATTCACTCATGCAGTTCCCTGGGAAGGTTGAAGCAGTATTATTTTTATATCCAAGGCAGACCCGTAAACATTAAGACCCTTCAAACATTATTTCTGCAGAATGACAAGAAGATAAGATTATCTGATACATTTTATTAAGATTAATAAAGAATACAGATTGACAAAAAGCAACCGCAAAACATTCATTAGTGTGGAATTCTTGGTAGGCAAAGCTCTACTCCCTGGACATGTGGATTAGCAGAGGTCTTCTATTCTACTGCCTGAAAGAACTTAGGCTAGATCTAAAGGAAATCAGACCTCAGAAAAGAATTTTAATAATAATTAAAATGTAAATTATAATAAAGAGTCGATGTACTCCATCACTTAGTCTTAATAAGCCTCATATCAAAAGTATCTTCCTCTGTGACTGGACGCCTTCCCAAACAGCCCCACAGTGGGACATGAATCGCTACAGTTCCGGTTCCCGGTCCAGAAGACTGAAGTGGGTGGTGTGTGTCGACAGACGGGCATGTAATAGATGCTGCATTCCAGCAAATACTACATTCTATATCTGAATCTGATATCATCTTATTCTTCCAATCTCGAAAATGGCTGTTAGATTCATTCTTTTCTATTTTGATTGACACTATCCTCATAGAATTGTGAAATCTTGAAATTGGAAGGGATCCTAACTTCTACTCAGTACAGAAGAATTTTCTATATCGTTGCTGGCAGGTTATCTCCTGTGCTCTGCTGGCATGCTTCTGGTGAATGCAAGCTCTCTACTCAAAAGAGCTACCTGAGCTCTCAACTACCCAAGTCCTCTACTTAACAAAGCTCAGGGTGTTAAAGAGATCTTTCACATTAAATGAAAATTTGCTTTCACATAAATTAAATACATTGGTCCTAGTTGTGTTTTCTTGAGCCACACAAAATTTGACAAAAATCACGTTCCCATTCTTTCAAAAGTATGTTTCTAGTGAAATAAAACTTTTTGTTAGAATAGCAACACATTTAGAGCAAGAATTAAAGTAATAGGACACCTGGGTAAATTTAAGTGACTTTCCATTCATCCACCAGCCTACTCATCCACCCCCCCATCCATCTGTCTATTCATCCATCAAATATATATAATTGGACGCTGTGCTAAGTACCGATGGAGATGCATAAGAAATAGCCTGTCTAAAATTACTCGTATTCTGTTCCAAGGCAGTGCTAAGAGTACAAACCATGAACACAGAAGAAAGATATGGCAGTGGCAAAGCCACACATTTGACATTATCAATGTCCCACCCCTCTTCCTTGCTTGTGAAGTACAGCCAAAAGGTAAACTAAGCAGCCATACCCACCCTGCCCAGGCAACCAAATGCTGCTGTAGGCCCCTGCAAAAAGGTGTGGCCCAGGTCATAGCTCTACGTGTTTCCCCGTGAAGCAGAAACAGAGGAAGAGACGTGACTGTGAGCGTCAAGTGTTCCTATTTTAAAAGTTCATGACTTAAATATGCAGCCACCCCCCTCATGCCAGTGTGTGTCTTCAGGGTCGCCTTCATGGCCTAATTTTGAGAAGAGAGCAACACAGAACTCAGCTTTGATCTGAATATGAACTTAGGTAGCAATGGGTTTGGTGGTGATACTTCTATATCATTTTCTGTGACTCAAAGGGCCATGGAGTGTAGACCTTGCCTTTCTGAGTGGTACTGAAACCACTTGACCAAGGCGCACAAAGGTGATTGGAGGCAGTATTTCTACACAAACAATTCTCCACTTCTCTTATAAAATCACATCAAAGTAGCAACGATTTTGATTTTTGCTAAAGCAATATTTTAAATACCACCAGTAAAAAATCATTTCTAAGTTGGGGCTCTGTGGTTTTGCCAACTAACTTGGGGCAATCATACCTTTCCTGAGATCTGCCAGTCCAGGGCCCAATTGATCTGAGACTTTTTTAAAAGGTTATTAAGAAGCATTTCACAAGGCCATTTGTTTCAGGCAATCTGAATGACAAACCAAGATCAAGGAGCGGGTTGAGGGCTGTGGCACAGTCGCAGCCTTGCCCAAGTCAGGCTGCTCTGCCACCCCCTCCTGCCGTTTCCTCACACCCAAGATCTCCTGCACACATCAGAATTCCTTGACTAACAAAATGCAAAATGCAAATTCTGAGGTTCCACCTCAAAACAGACTAATTAAATTCTCTGGGAATACACACTGGAAAAGAAAAATGCATTCTAAGTGATTTTCATGTCCCCTAATGTTCTCCAACTGGGTCCCTGGAACAGTAGCATCAGCTTCACGTGGGAACTTGAAATAAATGCAAATTGTTGGGCCCTACCCTGAACCTATGGAAGCAGGAAGCCTGAGGGTGGGCCCAGGGACGTGTGTTCTAAGGAGCCCGCTGGGTGACTTGAGAGCATACCCACACCGAGAGCCATTCCCCCAGGCACGTCAAGGAACCTGGATACAAGAACTCTGTGAAACAGTGAACAACGAGGACTAGCCTGTGAGGCACAGGTTCTAAGCCAGAGCAGCCCTCTCCTTGACCACAGGTCCTCTAGAGACTAATTTGCAGGAGAACAGGCAGGGCCTGTGATGGGCTTGACATTCCTCAGAAAGGACATAGTTTGTTACCACTTTATGCACAAAGCATCTGGTCACTAATTTTCTCAATCATAATGGAGTCACCAGAAAAGGTGCTGGGATTTGACTATGTTTGGCCTTCTGTCCTGCCGACCTCTGCAAAGGCCTAAGTTATCCCTTCAGTGCACCTTTCCATCCTGGTGAGCCCTGGCCTCTTGGGGCTGGTGTTATGAGAAGAGTCTCATACACACAGAAGGCCCTGAGGTTAATTAAGGAAAGGATTTAAAAATAATTTTAGATTTTATTTATTTGCTTTTAGAGAGGGGAAGGGAGGGAGAAAGAGAGAGAGAGAGAAACAGTGATGTGAGAGACAAATATCGATTGGCTGCCTCTCAAATGTACCTTGACTGGGAATCAAACCAGAGAACCTTGCCTTTGGGGGATGATGCCCAAATCCACTGAGCCACACTAGTCAGGGCGACAAGGATTTGTTTTTAAAATGTTTCAGTTGAGAGTTTTTCCAGAACTCTATGTACAGAAATGTACTCTCTAGGAGGTGGAATTGTACATTGACCTTTAGGTTGCATTTTCAGCTAGCTACTGCACAATTAAAAATGCCAACCTCACTAGGTACAGCTATGAAGTAACTTATTCCTGTGATGAGTTCACATATTAAGTCAGTATTTGTTAGGTGCAGCACTGTGCTGGGCACCCCAGTGCATGGTGGTGAGCGTCCGCTCTGGCATCAGACTGCCTGCAGTTAAATGCTGACTCTACCACTCAACCATCTGTGCAGCCTTGAGCAAGTCCCTAACCCTTCCTGTCTCAGTTTCATCCTCTAGGGAAAAAAGGGGATAATGATACTACCTATCTCTGACAACCGTTATGAAGATTAAATGTTAATACTTTTAAAGAACTTGGAACAGGGTCATAAAAAAGTCAATAATTGTTACCTGTTCGTAATAGTAATATTAATAAAATGGATTTCATAAATTGTGTTTTAAGCAACAAATGTTTTGCAGGAACTGCTTCCAGAATAGGGTCCGTCCCCTAGTGTGGGCTGTCGTCTGCTCTACCCTGCCAAAATCATTGAAGAAGGCACACATTACTGGTTCTTGAACCAGATTTAAATAAACAACAAATTAACCAACATTCCCCCTCCCCCAAAAGAAGTGTCTGAAACATAAAGACATTTCTTCCTTTCAGCTCTGAATGGAGGGTGCTGGGGCGTGGAGGGATTGAGTGACAAAGAACAAAGGCAGAACTCACAGACAGGAACAACAGTGTGGTGATTGTGGGGGAGGGACTGGAGGTAGGTGGAGGTGGAAGAGGATATAGAAGGGATAAATAGTGATGGGAAAAAAAAATTGAAAAAAAAAAAGAAACTTCTTGCTTCACACTTTATCAGGCTTTCTACCTCTCTTCAGGGCCGGAGGAACTGGGCCTCAGCATTACAGAGTGTTTTCTCAGAGTCAACACTTTTAGCTGCTATCTTAGCAGCTAAAAGTCTGGGGAGCAGCCCCAGGCCTCGGGAGGCAGGATCTGGAGCTCCAGCCAGGGCGGGGCACCCAGAAACACCTCCGGCTGCGTTCCCAATGGGCAGTGCTCACTGCTTTGCTCTCTCTTTGGCTCTCAAATGTGGCTTGGCAAAAGAGAGACTTACTGTGGTAATAAGGAGGCCTGAAGGTCTTATCAGCAACCCCCCATCGGGGTGGAAAGATGACAAAGTCAGCGATGGCCACTCCAGGGCGGAGAGACTTGGCAGTTAATACTGTGAAAATGGATGGGTCCTGTGAAAGGACAAGGAGAGGCTGAACACACGAGGAAAGGGAGGTGACTGGACAATGACACACACACCCACACATGAAGGGGCTCTCGAGTGACACTGTAATTTCTGATCAAACCACACAGGCCGGGCTCAGAAGCCAGGGCTTGTCAGGTAGGAGCAGTAATCACTCCTCTCACTTTCCCCTCTTGCTGTGCGTGAAGCAAAATGAATTAACACCAGCAAAAAGAATTCTGAGCTGCTTTTTCTCCCTGCTGAGCCCATTTCATGTAAGCACTACCTTGCGGGCCTGAGGAGCAGTGGCGCCTGCCTCCCAACCTGAAGTCAGGGTGACCAGAGCCAGGCTGCTCGGCAGGGAGCTCCTGGCAGAAAAGATGCTCCGAGTTAGGTGGAGATAGAAACAAAATACCCAAGTTGTGGTACAAATGTAGGATCTGCTTCTTTTGGGAGGCGGATCACAGACTCCAGACAGCATTCGTTTGCTTTCTGATGCTTGTTTGACTCTCAGATTTAAAACACACCACCTACATCATTGGTCTGGGTGGTGGTAGTAGAGGAGGGAGTAGGTCAGGGGGCACTAGAATGATTTTTAAAGAACTTTACAATCTTTTCAGTGGAAAGGTTCAGGTACAATTTAATTAAAATCAATGATCATGTTTGCTTTTGGATGCCATGCTAAGATCTGAATTCAAAGATGATTGAGATCTATTCCCCTCCCCTTTAGCATTATTGGTGGAGGGGTGGGGAAGGTGGACCAAAGGATTAATAAAACAGGTGCAGGAACAACTAATCACAGCAAGGGTCCAAGGGCAATCTAGCTGTGTTAAACAGAGATCCGAGGGAGTACAGAGGAAGGAGTGCTTGTCTCTGCCTGAGAGGGTCAGGGAAGGCTTTAAAGAGGTGATGACATTTGACATAGGCTTTGAAGAATGAAAGGAGAAAGAGAAAAAGAGAGAAAAGGAGGAAGGAAGGAAAGGAGAGAGGAAGAAAGGAAGGAAGGAAAGAAAAAAGGTATTTTAAGCACAGAAAACAGGGGAGACGTTAAAATGCACACAGGTAACAGGGAAGACATTAAAACGAACACAGGTTTTTATTAAGAGGCAAGAATGCAAAAGCCCAGGTGTATTGGCAGAAGGGAGAGGTGAGAGGTGGCACTGGAAAACGAGTCCTCAGCCAGCTGACAAAGGGCATCAAATACCACGCTCCAGGGCTCAGATGTAATCCTGAACCACAGGGAGCCTGCAAAGGTTTGCTAATGCAGTGGTAGGATAATCAGACCTGAATTTTGGACAAACAGCTACAGCAGCAGCACAGAGGAGGTGCAGCCTGGGTAAATGCAAGTCAACAAACCAACCCTCTTTGCTGTGAGAGTTAACGTTTCTTCATCTGTCATGAGAAATGATCTAAAACTGCTTAAGGACAAGGCAGTGAGGCTCAAATAAAGCTCTATCGATGTCTCAGGATCCTTTTTCACGCTGTTTTGGGCTTGATGCCTCATTTTCTTTTCCCTTTGGTTTTATTCGGTGTTGCTGTTCTTTAGAAAGGTAGTTTTGTCTGCTCAGAGATACACTGAACTGGCCCAGAGTAATCTTTCTGTCTTTGGGCCTCTGCCTTCTGCTCTAATTACACCTCCAACTTGTGGGTTGAGGCTGCAAAATGCACCTTTCCCCAGGGCCCCAGGGCTAGCACTTTATCAAGAGTGTGGGGCCTCGGGGGGCCTGCACTGTAGGCCCAGAACCTCTTTGGGGCCCCTTAATTGAGTGAAAAATATGACCAACTTCATACTCTAGAACTTCTTTGGTTTAAATTCAAGCACTGAACATTATGAGTAACTTTATAGGATTGCTGTCTGCTCCACTGCTGCTAGAAACAGCCAGGAGTGGAGGCGCTAAAGTAGGCGCTAGAGCAAGTCACCCCTTGGTATTTGTGGGCAAGACGGAGAACGTCCCAAATCTAGAAATGTCCCTTTCTTGTTGCTCCATCACGAACACTAGCAGTTGATTTTCTTTTGGGGATAGACTTTCCATGAAGAAAATAAGTTTTTAGCCATCTGCGGCAACTCTGTATGTAGAGAATGGAGCTGTGTTCATGGGTGAGCGTTGAATGTCTGGCCTGGCTTCCTCACCAGCTATGTTATTTTCCCCTTCACCAAAGCCTTGCTGCAGATGATTCAAATTCCTGTAAGCACAATGACAAATGAGTATATTGCAGGTTTCCAAGGGTGACACTGGAAATGTTAAATCTGTGAATCTTAGGCGTCTACTGTAAACCCCTCTCACCCAAGGGTCGCCCACTTCTCCAAGGACCCTCTAGGGTCCAGACTTACCGCGTGGTCAAAGGCCACTGCATTGATGACCATGAAGTTCTCCAGGTTGTACTTGTAGGGGGTATAGTTCCCGTGCCAGGCCACGACATTGAACGGGGAGACATCCTGATTGCAAAAGAACCAGAAAGGGGCCATCTCAGCACCTAATGCTTTCATAGCTGTGATTCCAGTTTGTACTTGGCATTACTCTCTCTTTTTGGATTTGATTTTGTCCTCATAATTTAATAATACCATCTTTTGGGAGAAGTATAACCCTGAATCATTCTGTGGTTGCTTCACACGCCCTCAAAGTATCCCTTGTTTATCCACTAACCCTACTTTTTTAGTTCATGAGCTGCAGCTGCCTCTGATCACATGTGCAGAAACAAGCATGGTACATTCTTCAAGCAGTGCCTTTTCGACAATTTTTAACACAACTGTGAGAATCTCTGGATGCCAGCAATTCTCAGACCATCTGGGCCACCCTCTGGGTTTCCTGGTGTGAAGGGCAGGCACTAGCTATGACTGTTTTCCAGGTAATTGCTGCTTAGAGGAGCTTCCAGGAGACATAGTGCCTGGGCGGTGAGTGTGGGAGGGTGAGAAGGTCTCTAAGAGGTCCAACCTCAGGGGCTTGAGATTTCAGAGCAACCCTATGGTGATGCTCCTGGAGCCTGCCCTGGAGTAGGAGAGGACCAGTGTTCTATCATAGGAAGGCTGCCCTGCTGCAGATATGAGTCTGTGCTGGAAACAGCATCCAGTTCAGAATGTTCTAAGGACTTTACTGGAGAGACTACTCACAGAGGAGTGACTGGTGTTAAGTGAACTGACTAGAGGTGAGTGATGTTGAGCCTGAGCCTACGAACAGTGGGAAGACACTGCCGTTCCTAGGCCTGTGGGACATGGGAAGGAAATGCTACAGGATTCCAGCAAGAGCTCAGAACCACGAAGAAGGTCTGCCCAGTGGTGTGCTGGTTCATATTTTACAACCAGCAATCTGGAAAAATACAAAAACTGATTTCTGGGGTATAAATACTCTCACCATGATCATTTTTAAGGTACTGATGTGATATCACTAAGCGCAAAGCTGGGAAAAGATGCCAAACCAGTATGAACTAGCTCTAGCACGCCTCTGGGGCTGCTCAGCACCAACTGAGATCGTGGAAGGGTGCAGACCCAAATAGGGAGGAAACAGGGGAAGAAAAACCCCAACTTGTCTTTCCTCTGCCCTGCAGTTTCCTGTGAGGACTTCCCACTAGTTGAACCCAACCCAAAGCCAGCTGGCGGGGAAGCCTGCGTGATACCGTCTGTGTAGGTCAAGCTCCCAGGGCACAGATTGTGGCAGAGAAGGGAGATTGGATCAGTGGGAGCTCACACAGAGAACAACCAGCCCAGGGGCCGCTTAGAAAGTGGAAACTACTGGGGCTGCTGGCTGCCCCTAGGATGATGGTTCTCCATCACTTGCATGTCAACAGTAATATGGAGAACATGCTTCCAATGAATGCAGATTTCCGCACCCCATCTCCAGAGATTACTGTTTTTGCCAAGCTGGAGTAGCGTCTAAGGAACTGCATTTTGAAGAAGCCTCTCTGATGATTTGATTCACATGGCCTCTGAACCACAATTTGAGAAATCCTGACCCAGAGGCTATGAGGGTAACAATGTGTTAGTGAGGGTGACCATTAACCCTCAGGGGCTAATTTTAAGTGCCAAACTAATTGACCTCTGCTGGTTAGCATGGCTTCTAGATGCTGTCCAAGAACATGTCTTGGTAAAATACAAAAGCAGTAAGTCAAAGGGCAAAAAATAAAGCAAACAAACAATGGTAAGCAGAAGAGATCTTTGGATTATGTTGTTAAATAATTACTCTTTACTAATATATTATATATTCAGTATATTAAGGAATAATATATACTAAGTATATACTATGTATTATATAAAATACGTGAATTATGTACCTATATTTTATAAAATATATGCTAATATTAATATATATTATAAATCACATATTATGTTGCAACTATTATTTTTGTTATTATCTATGCCTTTGCTTATCTCCTGAGTTTTACCAGGCTGGTGAGGTAAACCAAATCAAGGTAATTCTACTTGTTTTGTGTACTAGTTTTGCCATTGCTAGTATTTGAAATATGGTGGCCATTGATGTATGTAAATCTTGGATGACCTGCTTGTTAACTCACTTCCCTTTTCAGAACATATACCCTGCCTGTACATTATGTTATTCACTGGATTTTCATTACTTGGTGAGTGGAGAGAGCATGACTGATGGATAAGTTTCTACCATTTACTGTGACATTTGGTAAATTATTTGTCACTCTCTGGCTTGTTTTCATGGCCACAAATAAGGCAAAAAGTACTTCATGTGTAGTAGCTTAGTAGTGTAGTAAAGATGAAAGAATACAATGTGTATAAAATATTTAACACTGGCCTTGGCAATTAGTAGGTGCTCAGTAACTATTCATTCCCTCCCCTGTTTACTGACCCCCCTTACCTGTTTGGAAGCAAACAGTTTTCCTTGGTATTTATTAATCACAGTGTAACCACCTGGCACTTGGCGGTCTTCATACCAGGCAACAGGTATCAAGAAATCACGAGGATTGGCCAAGCCATTGGCTCCTAGAATACAATGACCCATAGTTTCTTAGACACTTTTGAAGTCACATAGGAAAGAGGTTCATGGTTGCGCAAAGAAAAAGGGCTTTCTTCTACATTAAGAGCAACCCTACAATTCACTTTCATTGTCCAAGGGCTCATTGGATGCCCAGTATGGTGCCTTTTTAAGAGGAGCCAAAGAATTTGACCAGGAAAAAACAATCATTAAAGTCATCTTCATCATTGCTAACATCACCTCCCAAAGTTGTAGTGAATATGGTTTCTAAAACCACTATCTCATCACTGCAGGGGAGGGGAGGAGAAAGGAGGAAGACTAGAAAAGAGGAAAGGGGAAGGGCTGATAGAAATACTAGACCTTTTCATCTCCAAGAAAACCTGGGTGACTCTAGAACTCACCTGCAGTCCTTGATCTATAGGTCTTGAGAAAGAAAGGGTTAAGTACTGTTGCCCCAGGTGTGCCTCTACTGCTCAGACAGAACTCAGATTCAATCCAAGGCTGTAAAGTGCTCTCCAGCCTGACAAATCCATCAGGGAGAGAAGTGTTCAGGACTTCCCTGCTTGCCTTTGCTTTGCAAGTGTTCCCTCCAGGGAAATAAAATAAGTCAAAAGACCAAAAATGAAAAGTGTAAGTGCAAAAACATAATTTAACTTTGAGAGGAGCAACATGGGGAGTGTTTTATCATTTCCAGTTCCTAGGGCTAAAAAAAATAAGTCCCCAGCTGGTTAGAAAATCACATGTGTTTTCCAGAGGGTGCAAGTTCCACGGAACCTGGAAGCTCCACTGACTGCAGAGCAGCAGGAAGCCAGACCAAAGCGGGAAGAGCGGGTGGTGAGCAGGATGACAGACGGCCTGCCTGGCTCCAGCTGCCTCTCTGCTGCCTCCCACCTTCCTCTGATTGTTAGGATCCTCCCAGGGGAGTGACCAGAAGGCACAGGCTAGCCTGTTCCTGTTTTGCTCTAAAAAAGCTGTTGACAAGGAAGAGAAGAATTGGGAGGTGTGCTCGCCACCTTCAGCAAACATGCCAAAGATGAAACCAAGGGCCCAATTTCCCGGCCACTCTTTTCAGTCCAAGAGATGTTTTGAGGACAATCCCTCCTACCACCTTCAATTCTCTCCTGCATGTCCTGCCTCCAGCTGGCCAGAAGAATCAGGAGTAGGGGGATCTTAGCCCACTTTGAAAGTTTTGAAAGTTTTAATCTGCCTCAGGAGGCTGTGGTTTCTAGCTTCTTCATAGCATTGTGTGTTATACCTTTTGGGACTCTTAAGTGTTTAGATTTTGTGGTGTGTGCTCAGCAGGACTGTGAGGTTCATAGACTATGTGCCTCTCGGTCTGTTTCTCCTTTCCATAGGAATATAGCACCTGCCACTTTTATGGCTTCCCCACTATGTTCTCTACACACAACTAACTGACTTAAGAAAATGATATCCCTTCTATTCCCAAAGCTCATTCCCTCTTGTGTGCTTTTGCTTAAGCTGTTCCCTTTCTTCATTTTTCCCCAACTTTTCATCAAGAATTAGCCACATCTCATCTCTTCTGTGAAGCTGTTCCTTTTGACCAGGCCTACAGTATCCCAAACTTCTACATCCTATGCGGCATACACTGCTCTCCAGTGGTCTATATACTATTCTAGAGAGAAATTTATGTGGGTTATACTGGGTCATTTTCTGTTATATATGCCATGCACCTGTGTGAAGATGCTGTGTTATTCCTGATGAGGTTCTGTCACTACCCTCAGCACAGTATGGGAGGTGAGACAAGCTGATGGATGAATACACAGATGAGCTAATAAATGAAGATTTCATTTCTCGGTAGGGTCAGCCATACTACACGGAGCCTCTGAACTTAGGTTTGAAAAGAAAGTCTGGCATTGCTCAGGGAGTTCTAATGGGTTTCTAAAATTACCAACTGCTCTTGGTCTTAGAGAAGAAGTTGCCTAGAGGAAAGTTAAAGTTTGAGTGAGATAATGAGGGGAGAAGGATGTTGAACTCTCATGCAATTATTCATGTCCTATATCTCAAGCCAGGCTTAGAGGCTTGTAGTGAAGATTTACCAATCGGTCCCAGGTCAGGCAACTCAAAGTGGACGCCATAGACCTCCAGGATGTAGCCCCTGGTCTCCTCGAAGACATCTATGCTGAACCGCATTCCTCTCTGGAATAGGAAGCAGAAACTGGTGTGTGTACCCCCAAATAATACCTGTAGCAATGAAGAAGCCCCAGAGGCACAGCCAACCCTACATGTGAAAGTAAAGCTATGGTCTATTGAGTTAGGTTTGAGAGACAACCAACTCAAAGATGAGTCAGAAAAAAAAAATTTAAATCCTAAACATGTCTGTGCCCAAACTAACTCTAGTCTAATCTTTTATTTGGTTCAGAGATAACAGTGCCCAGATTTGGCCACAATTTTAAGAAATCCGTTTTCACTGCCCCCCACCCACATCAAGGGCCTTAGCCAGAGTGTGTACAGCTATTTAGGAAAGTGAACTGACATTGCTCTTTGCTTTGTGATTGTGTGCTATTTTAAAACAATGCAGGCACCCAAGCCTGCTTACCCTTCTGCACAGGAAGCCTTCTGTGTAACTCAAACTCCCCTCCGCCCCCATTGCCGAGTCATAACAGAGAAATTCTAGAGTTGGAAATAGCAGCAGCTGCAACATCTGATTGCTTCCAAATTAGAGAGAGTCGGGGAGAAGGGGACGCATTGCTCACCTGAATGACGCAGATCTCGTTGGGCTGCACAAGCATCTTGCCAAACTCAGTGTAAATGAGAAGTTTCCCTTTCTGGGGAACTAATGAAAAAGACAGGGCAACAGTATTTCTTTTCATGCAAGAACCACTTCATGAAGAGTAAAAGTTTAAGGACTGCATTTCCTTTTTGAATCTCATAGGGAAAAATGTATGACATCTTAGGTTACCTATTTTATTACCTAGAAGTATGCGAATGAAAAAAACTGAATCTTTTTTTAGTTGTCAGTTAATGAGCTTGTATATGCACAATTCTGTGGATTGACCAAAAAAGGCAGCTGAAATAGGGTAAGAAATCACCTATTTCTGATACTTCCAGCAGAAGGCTGTCATTTTCATGTTTAATGTCTATCCCAAAGTGTTCACTCCAAAATATCAGTACTAAAATCACCAAACAGAATGGGCAGACCAGAGAAATCTCAAAGAGACATTCCATTTTTGGTGCTGTCATGAAAATCTGTATTTAAATTTCAGATATAAATGACGGTCTTTTCTTGGGAGAGCATGAAGGCAAATAGAGTTATCTTAATAAGTTAATCACATCTTGGTATTGCTTTTCATTTTTTTTAAAGCTGCTCAGATCTACCATGTTAGAAGGATCCTACAGAAATGGGCAAAGTCAGAGAGACCAAAACATGGAGTGGGGCCTTTGAGGTATAGTAGGAATCTTTTCCAGACCATCGATTGTCTTTAGACCTTAGCCTGTAGATTCCGCTAAATAAGCCAGACTGAAGGATGAAGGGACATGATGTGTATAACATTAAAAAGCAGCTTGTGACTAGGGCTAAATTCACAGTGAAGAGGTCTGAACTCTTCAAAACTCACCAATCAAGAAGTCCCCATCTGAATTGTAAAAGCATCTGAAACATATAGAATCATTCCTGTGATTTTCAGTTTTAACACCATCCAGACAAATTAATTTACTGCACAAATGATTGCTCAGCACCCACTCTGTGCCAGGTTTAGTGCTAGGTATGCAATGCTGTGCAAAATGACCCAGTCTCTGCCATCATGAAGCTTAGAGTCTAGTAGGAAGTCAGACAACAATCAAACATTCACAGAACTGTATCATCTTAAACTGTAATGGCACTGTGAAAGTCACATCTAGGAGAATTAAAAAATAATGAACATGATCTAGCTTGAGGAGTCAGCAAAATCTTTCCTGAAAAAGGGACGTTTGACCTGTGGTCTGAAGGAATCATGTAGGCAAAGGTTTAAGGAGGGAGGAGAACATTCCAGGCAGAAGAGAACTGCAAATGCTTTGAGGCAGGAGGACTCATGGCTGGTTAGAAGAACTGAGTGTGGCTCAAATGGAGAGAGAAGAAGTAGACCCAGTGGACAACTCCTGTGCCTTGTCACAGGGCTGTGACCTTGGACTTGTTCATGGCTCAGTTAAGTTAAATGACTTGTCCAAGGTCACACAGCCAGAAAGAGTGGAATTGCCTCTGGACACAACGGTCTGGTTCAAAAATCATTACGACATTCTGCTTCTCAAAGAAAAGGCAGGAATGCTATTCACATATCGAAGATTGCTTATTTATGTGCTTATTTGTTTATGATTTTATTTATTTATTTTTAGAGAGGGAGAGAAACATCAATGTGTGGTTGCCTCTCATGTGCCCCCTACTGGGGACCTGGCCCACAACCCAGGCATGTGCCCTGACTGGGAATCGAACAGGCAACTCTTTGGTTCACAGGCCAGTGCTCAATCTGCTAAGCCACAGCAGCCAGGGTTAAGCTGTTAAGCTCCACTATTTAGAAACCTTAAGTTTATACAAAGTCTGTTAACTTGACCTGCCATCAACAGCTGGTCCTAGTGGCTGTTCATGCAGTGTGACTTTCGACTCAAGAAAAGTCCTCGGAACCTTAGAAATTAAGAATATTCTACCCCAAACTGGGTTAAAGTCAAAATGCCTCTTGGACTACTCCAGCTTTCCAGTGTCCCATCATCGTTTTTTTATTTGCACTGTTATGTGACATTCTTGTTTATGTCACGGGAGTTGATCAAGATAGAACTACTCATTTATTGCCATTATTAATAAATGCATACCAACATTGCTCCAGGGGGGGAAACAAGGACAAAAATAACAACCCTAAATGTACCCTCTGATCAGCAGCTTTTGGGGAGTGGGGATGTCCTCCCTGAGCATGGAGCCACTTACCTGTCCTTCATGGAGGTGTTGCAGAGGGACATGTGGATGGCGAGCCCATTGTTAGACCTGATGTCCCCAGCTCCACACAAGGTGTGCAGGCCCTGGGAGAGACCCACAGGAGAGGGAAGGGTGAACATGAACGGTGATAAAAAGGCCATCATTCCTCCTGTCCATGAGGGCCATGAGACAAAGTCCTACTACTAGCATCTTCCCTTTGGGACCAGTGGGACATGCCAGATCCAGACTGCCTCTGGGGAGCCCAGAGTCTATTGATTTATGTTTGGTGGGTGGCAGCTCACCCCAGTTGCCAGTCATGGCCCTAGATCTGGATTGTTTTAATAGCTGCATCAGGTGAACCTACAAAGCATCAGTTCATTACTTGGCATTTTATCATTTTCTACTTATTATCAACCTGAAGGAGAGTTTCTATTGAATGTAAAATCAGGTATCCGGGAGGCCCAGGGAGGAAGGTAGCATCATTAAGGACCAGTTAATGCCTCTCAAATACACCAGACCATGTGGGCGGCCCTCTGCTTATGAATAGGGTCAGCCCTGATCTCTCCAGAACAAGGCAAAGGGGCGTGCTCCGACCAACTATAATCCTCTGCCAATAACCAACCATCCAAGAAACGGGAACACACAGGCCTTGTAAAACAGCTCTCAGCCCCAGACCTGCAGAATGAGAGCCCAAAAAGAGACAGTTTTGCTCCTCCAGATATCCATAATTCACACAGGGTGGGGACTTCCTGTTGCATTTGAAGGTTCGGGTTCCATTTAGATGAGTCTGCACAGGGTTTGGAGTACTTCGTATGGATAAGGAGTTCAACATGATCCAAACAGTTGGGCCTGTGGCTAGACACCTGAACTCTCCCTAAATAAACCACAAACTGAGGTCAGTTTGCAGAATCCTCCATTAGCTTCCTTGGGCCTTACCTTGTAGCTCCTCTCCTTTTCCCCTACACACTCCTTGCTTTGAGCACAGATATTCCTATACTCTCAGCACCTATTACTACCAAGCAGAACTTCTAATTAGTGTTGCACTAGCTACAGTTGCTAGCCTGAGTTAATCCTATTCTAGCCCAGGGGTCCATTTCAGTAAGTTCCTGAATTTGGACAAGAAAAATGACATGTTTATTTTCACTGATCTCTGATGGAAATTTATCATTTCTTTCAATGGAGTATTAGAAGTTCTACAGGAGTATTAGAAGTTCTTCTGACCTTGACATTGATAGAAACCAGGTATATTTTTATATCACATTATAGTTGTTATAGATATCCCAAAATGTAATTTTTGCTCATACTTCTAATCACCAGAGCTATAAGACTTGCTCATAGATTTTGTGATTTAGTGCATTAATAAGGAAGCATACATGTTACTATAAACCAAACCAAATTTGTTTTAATATTTTTATCATTGCATTTCAATAAAATCATCTTCTTTGTAATTTTATGCAATTTGATTTATGATTTAAGAACACAGGCTTCATCAGACTATCAAAGGAGTCTTTGTTCCAAAATCAAAGGAACCCAGGAAAGTAAAAGTTCAATTTCCATTAGCTTTTCAGAGACGTAGTAAATAGCTCACCAGTGCCCTTTGGTGTCAGGCATGAGACGGTGCCTAGAAGTAAGACATCCCCCCACAGCTAAAAGCAGAGGCAGATGGCGCTGTGTCGGCTACCTGCCTCTAAGGCTGCTTCTGCTGGGCACTCAGCCCACAAACGGCTGGATCACTCACTGCAGAAGAGAGGAGAACGAGCAGTGGGAAGGTGTAGGTAGTATTGACTTACACTCACAAAGTCCACCTTCTTCTGAGATGCTTTTGGAATCTCAAATGGTTTCCATCTAAGCTGGAAAAAATATATATAAACATGAAAATGATTTTGCAAGGGGAAACTATAGACTTTCTATATAAAAAGCATTGATTACATAGAAAAAGGACAGCTGCTCCCTGTGAAGCTCTGACTACTTGTGTTTTTGTTATTTTAAATTTAATAATTACTATCATTTTCTTAAAGGGGCTCAGCTGGGCTCTCTGTGTGTGTGTTTAACCCATATGCATGCATACACACATACACACACACATAGTCTTTGTTCATTAACACTTCAAATTAAAACAATTTAGAGAAAAGATCATTGCTTCTTATTTCAGAAACTGTTTCTTTTAACATTTTGCTCAGGCACATCAGTGAGTTTTGACTGATGCTGCTTTCAATGCTATTTATAATCAGCTCCCTTTGCTGGCATGCCAGCCCCTCTGTGTGACACTGCAGGGGAAGGTTCTACTTCTACTTCCAGCCCTTGGAGTTTTGAATTATTTCTTGAAGAGAAAGAAAAAGCACCCAGCTGAGACTGAATTTGGTAAATGCAGTACCAGGTTCAATTTTTTTTACCAAACCCCATGTGTGTCCCCAGGCTGCCTGACAGTTCAGTTTAAATCACAACAATCTTTAATTTAATAATGAAATGATCTAAGGAAGTAGGGAGAAAAATCAGCAAGTCTATTTCCTACTCAAAGAGTCAACCTGGTGCTTATTAATCAACCTGGCAGCTGGCCTGACCCAACCAGGCTGGCAGCTGATAAACCCAGCAGCCTCGGGACATACCATGGAATGACCTACAACCCAAAGACTGATGCCACTGGCTGCCTGGTCAAGGCTGGCTAGCCAGGGCCTCCATTAAATAATTGGGATCAGATCATTCTGTCTTTCAAAGAGGCAGCCTGGCAGGGGAAGTGAGCAGCAAGTAGAAACAGCAGCACTGGGATTGTTCTGCCTCTCTAATATACACAGTCAGATAGCAGCCTTTATTTCTTAAAAGCAACACAGATCATCACATTCTGAGACTACTTAAAAAGGATGTAAAGTGTTGACTTGAAAAACATTGCTGAAATCATGCTTCGGAAAGAAGGAAAAGGTTAGGTCTCATGAATTGAGGATGGTATTTCTTGGGGCAGGAGGAGGAACCTGAGAGCAAGGGTCTAGGAAAGGGTTTCTCACCCTTGGTGCTATTGGTATTTTGCATCAAATAAGTCTTTGTTCTGGGGTTGGTCCTGTGCATTGTAAGGATTTTTAGCAGCATCCCTGACTCCTACTCACTAGATGCCAATAACACCCTCTCAAGCTGTAACAACCCAAAGTGTTCCTGTTGTCAAATGTCACCTGGGGGACAAATTTCCCCTGGTTGAGAACATTACCTAGGAGGGTATTCCCTGACATCAGGAAGGGCCACTGCTAAGCATTGCTGGCTTTTTGAGGGGAGGCTCTGGTCTATTACTAGGCATTACCTGCTACTTTCCTCTATAGCCAGCAACACAGAGTTTGTGTACCCAGGAAAAGTCTGGAAGACAATACTACCTAGAATCTTGGTTCCAAGAAGAGTCACCATTCTGGCTTTCCCAATGGAAGAGATTTAAGTATCAGATCAATGGTTGCCTGAACAACCTTATAGATCTATCCAGAGGTTATGAACTCTGTTTATTCATGAGAATTACATGTGCAGTCTTTGAGACCTACAACCAAATTAAATCAGAATCTGTGAAGGTGGGGCCCAGGCATCAGTATTTTATAAAAGCTTTTCTAATGTGCAGCTACAGTTTAAGGATCAGCACACCCAACCCAGAGATTCTATGATTCTTGTATTGCTGAGCCATGTTAAGAAAAGCCCATTCAGTCAACTGATGAACCAATCAACCGATAAATCAATCAACTAAGCTGTGGCATCTTGGGCCAGATGTGGCAGTGACATGCCAATTACCAAGTAGCAAAAATGTTTAAATAATATAAGTCTAAGGATTTATAAAACTTAAGTAAAAGAGCAAGAAAATAAGGGGAAAGAGAGAGAGAGAGACAAGGAGAAGAAGGGGGAGGAGGAACAGAAGGAGGTGGAGGAGGAGGAGGAGAAGAAGGAGAAGAAGGGGAAGGAGAAGGAGAAGAAGGGGAAGAAGAAGGAGAAGAAGAAGAAGAAGAAGGAGGAGGAGGAGGAGGAGGAGGAGGAGAAGAGGGAGGAGAAGAGGGAGAAGGAGAAAGAAAAGAGGGAAGGAAGGAAGGAAAGAAGGAAGGAAGGAAGGAAAAAGAAGAAGAGAGGGAGGGGGAGGGGTGAGAAGGAAGCGGAGGGAGAGAAGAAAGGGGAGGGATTCCCAGTAATAGAGGCAGCACTGCCTGGTTTGTTTCACTGACACAACCCCTTCTTTAGATATTCCTGAAATTAAAATACCTGTTGTGAGTAGATATAAAGTTCTGGCCTCTAGAAAATAGGTTCATCTTCTATGAGTGGGAAAGATTGAACCAGAGAGGCTGATGGGTTGAGTTGGTTAGGTTTTTAGTTTTTCAAAGTCTTCTGGAGAACATCAGACTTTAAGCCATGAGGAAAGAGAGCCTGAGGTCACAGGTGGAAAGGAACCTACATGATGATGCAGAGTACGCCTTCAATAGGGATCACATCCTAGATGAGGCAGTGGCCTCAAAGAACTTTTCTGGAGCTTTGGTGTGAGATCTTGCTGAATGTAAGGAGGAAGAACTGAGGAAAGGATAAACAGGAAGTGTCCATGGAGTGAAGGATAAAGTCGTCTGCTAAATCCAGATGTGCAGCTTAATTGCATGCTGTGGAGCAGCTACTGCCTGATCCACGGCCAGCACGAGGGGCGCTGTGCATTGGACTGAGCCAGGACACTTGGATTCTGCTACTGTCTCTGTTCCCATTTACTCTGTGAACTCAGGCAAGTCATTTTCTCTCCCTGGACTGTGCTTTTTCTTACATGTAACAATGGGGTGCTGGAGTAAGCTGTAATTCCATAATTCTCTTCAGAGAAGAGCTTCTGAAAATAATAAAGGGAATTTGTTAACCGATTTAGTCCTATAACTTTTTAACAGTTTATTTTATTCATACTATATATTATTTCTAAATAACCCTCCTGAGAATTTAATTATTAAACACTTCAAAAAGAATGAAATCCGTTACAGTACCCAGTGTCTTAACTCTAGTGAATTTTCATAAATTTATGTTGAATGATTGAATGAATAAATACAAGGTACTGAGAACATTGTTAATATCTCAAAGAACAAGACTAAATCAAATCTGTGAGATTTTTGGAAGTCTAAATGACATTCAGGCAATAGCTAGTAAATTGATAAATGTTTCTGAAAGTCCAAAGAGTATTTCTAAAATGTGAGTCAGTTCTATCTACATGTGAAAACCCCTCCTTTCTTTCATGTCCTTTCTGATTTTTGTCCAGTTGTTCTATCAACTGTTGGGAGAGGGGTGTTGGCATTTCCAACTATAACGGGATTCTTCTAATTCTCCTTTCAATTCTATCATTGCTTCACATATTTTGCAGCTGTATTCTACAATTCTACTGGAAAATGAACTTTTACTTGCTATAAATGAGGTGGTCAAAGTAATTTGAAAAGTACATTCAAGGGAGTTGAAAGTTAGAATTAAAAATTCTTTAAGATCACCAAAAGAGAAAGACTGGGCATTAGTGGCAACATTTAATGATCAAGACTTGAAATTTACGTCCAGGAACAAAAAAGGAAATGAGAATTGACCTCAGTTATTTCTGGAGTCAGAAGAACAGGACCGGATGATTCAAGTATACTTTTCAACACTGAGACTCTGATTTACTGAGATTCCCTATAAAACTGCCTTGGACTCAATTATATTAGGTTAGATATCCTCAACACCACTGGCTGGTTAGAGGTAGACACATCATTAAACGTTGGTACCACCTACTGAAGAATTTGGAAATAACTTGTAGATACAGTAGCAATTATACTGTGTTAGCATTTATTAGCCCAGCCATGGCTAGGAGAGGCCCAGGGTAATCCACTACAGTGAGTTTCAGTCCCCACTAGGGAAGGCGGCATGGACAGCAGCGGTGGAGGGCAACAAATGAAATAAAACAGTAACTCACTGACTGCCTCAGCAAATCTATCAATTTGAGGAAAAAGGCAACATGATTGATGTGGGGAAAATCAGGCTTTGAGTTCTTTGTAGTACTATGAGGTAATAGACAGAAGCACAGGTAAGGAGGATTCAAGTCACTGAGCTTCATTTGGACTTTCAGAAGTCTTTCATGTAGCTACGAAAGAGATGAGCCTTTGTGGGAGCCTTTGTGGGATAACATTTTTTTTCATGGAAAAAAACAAACAAACCTGGATTCCTATTTGGCCTTACTCTTGAGTATAAAGCTAAGGACATTAAATCCATTACTCAGCACATAGCATAGAGCATGAAACATGGTAGTCACAATAAATATTAGTTGTATGACATTTAATTATCACAACAACTCTCTGAGACTCCTATGATTATCATCACCTCTGTTTTAGAAGTGAAAACACAGATGGTTTAGAGCAGGTCATTTTTTTCTACTAAGAAATGAGGCCAATATTCTGACTCTCTTAATAACATACACCCTTTTACTCTCAGGCTGTCTCAGTAGGCTTCCCAGACTATTCATGATCTCCTTGGCTCCTGAACCTGGGCTTTGCCTCCTTTTAATGGTCTTGTGCTTGGTCCCCCAATCTGACCTTCTTGACTGCTTTTCTCCAGCGCTGAGTCGCCTTGGTCCAGGCTGACTCCTGGGACCTGGATCCTGCTAAGGTCCTTTAGTGACAGCATTCTTGTCTGATCTTCTTATATTAATTCATTCAAATGATTCACTGAACCTTTTTGTGTGCCAAGACTTATCGTAGGTGCTGGAGATGAACCTGATGGTCTCTGCCCTCAAGGGACCTGTTACAGAAGACCCTGGAAATTGGGCCACTGTTTGATAGGAAAACAAGGTAGTGAATACGTAGAAATGACTTTGGAAGAGAAACATAAACAGGAATGTTCCCTCAGGATTAAGTCCTGGCACAAGGCCTATTTAAGTTCTTACACATGGAAAGTAAGAGACAGACACAATGAAATAATCTGGTTTGCAGACAGCTCCAGCATCTCTCTGAGGAGTGAAACACAAGTTGATGGAGATGTACTGTAAAAAGAGCCAGGAAGCTGTCAGAAAGGGCCGGACAGGGCAACGTGCCCTGCCATGCTGGCAAACGCCAGCGAGTGCGTTTAGGGAAACAGAATCTTGTCTATTTACAGGCTAGTGGGATGCAAGCTATCAGGGAGCATATTCAACAAATATTTGTGATTCCGTTTGAAAGAAGGCATGTGCTGGACACTTCAGGACATATGAAGATGATGGAGATGCAAACCTCAGGATGTGAGAGTGTTGGAGTCTGGGGAAAAGTGGGGGAAGGGGATTGTTAAAAGTAACATTGTGGGCCATACATTGGAACTTCTTGAATGTTTTCAGGAGAAATAAATGAAAATTGAAGTTACTTTCAATTATTTTTGGTCTGTGGCTGCATGGGACCCTGGATCTTTACACACACACACACACACACACACACACACACACACACACAGAGGGAAAAGGACTGGAAAGAAACCAAAACATTAGAAGTTGTTACCTCTGCATTGGTGGGATTATTGGGCATTGATGATTTTATGTAAGTTTTAAATAAAAACATGTATTAATGGGAGTTGCATTACTATTGTTTAAAGAAGGTATAAATGGTTTCAATAGAATGGTCATGGTAGGCTGAATTATAAGGAATTAAAAGCTTGAAGAGGTGGAACATCCAAGATATCTTTGGAGGGAAGGGGCCCTTTTAGGATTGTGAGACCTGAACAGTATGGTAAATTAGACAGCAAAGATCTTGAATAGGTGTACTGTTTGAAACGTTTTGATAATTTGCATATCCTGGAGGCAGAGGTAACTTTATGATGTAGTCTTTAATTAGCTTTGAGATGTTTATCACTTGGTCCAAATTATACTGAGAACTAGAAGGTAATTTCCCCAGCTGAGGCTTCACTAGGTCAAGAGTCTGACTTTCCAACAATCAAGAGGTTGGAGATGTAGTGTAAAAAAGATAAACTTTAAAGGACTCTGACCTTTTAAGAGGAATACTGATTCAGAAATACTAATTGAAATCTGTAAAATCAGTTAACTTGGATGCAGGTTTGTTAGATAAAATTCTGAGGATCCAGAAGTTGGAAGGTAAATAATGAAAACAATTACGTATATTTATTTTGTCTAAAAGATTTTATTTATCTATTTTTAGAGAGAGAAGAAGGAAAGGAGAAAGAGAGGGACAGAAACTTTAATGTGTGAGAGAAATATCAATCATCTACCCTCTCGCTCACCCCCAACCCCAACCAGGGGTCTGGCCCACAATCCAGGCATGTGCCCTGACCCTGATTGGGAATGGAACCTGTGACCCTTCATTTTGCAGGACAATGCCCAATCTACCAAGCCACACAGTCAGGGGGGTTCTATTTCTTGTATAAGATATTAAGGGATTGAGCTTGTTTTATGCCTACAGGCTAAATTTAAATACACTTAAAAAGAGTTTGCATTGATTCTTAGACAATTCATTAAATATACTCTAAAAGAAGGTGATCGTTTTGAGGGTATACTCCTCACTTTTCCTGGGAGGGTATCAAAGAGATGACAATGATGATAGCACATGACATGATGTTCTCATGGAGGAAACATTAGGTAATTCTCAGATCTTCTGGTTCCCAGAGATGACTAATGGGAGTTGAGGCTGACGGATTATTTGATTTGATCAGTGATGGGTGGAGATATGCCTACCATACAGGCTTCTGGGAAAGATTATCAGATAGATCCCTCATTATAATTTTCTCAGACTTTCCTGGTGAGAGTCTGGGGTACATAGTGGGAAGAGGTTATGAGGGGGGAAAGTGAGGAACTCAGATTGCTTTGGTTATTAATGAAGCATCAAATTGGAAAGAAATATTAACTTGTCAAGAAGGTATAAATGAAAACGCAAAAGCATAGATGTAGTATGAACAGCCAGGGTGTGTGTATCAGGGCAACGGAAGCAGGATGGCAGAGGATAAACTATGGCCTTGAGGGGGCTGGTGTTCACAGAGACACTATTGAGTTCTGGGGAGCATCTATCCCTACGTATGTGAGCACAAGGTTAAAAATGAGCAGGGGAAATATTGGAGAAGAGATTCATTTGGTGACCACCATATAGAAAGTGTTTGAAGGAATTCAAAATGGGGAAAGGCACCAAACAAGTTCAGGAGAAATGTAAAGTTTAAAATGGGACACATGGGATGGGGGCAGAAAATAAACATCCATTGAAGAGCTACTAAAAAGTAAACAGAAAACTTTGATGCATCTATTTTATTGCCTCTATATTAACTTGTGCTTATTAATGCAGTTGCCTCAAACTTCCCTCCGAAGATTTGTGTTGTTTATGAAATAATGGATTAACATGCCTAAATGGCATACTTGACTCTCACCTATGGTGGGAGATTTCCATTTCTGATTTTGTTAATTTTATGTCATTTGAGTTTTTATAAAGGTATATTACCTTAACAATAAGACAAAACCAGAAAAATTTTATCAAAACAAGGTTAGCTATCATTGGTAAGCCACTTGTACCCAAAAATAATATTATAAAAAGGTGCATTTGTGTTAAATGAAATGTAACAATAGTAGTTACAGAAATAATAATATATAACAAAAGGATTAACTTCTGGTCAAGATGGAGGCATAGGTAGATACACTGTGCCTCCTTGCACAACCCAAAGAAGGATGACAACAAATTTAAAAACAAAAACCAACCAGAACTTTCAGAAAATTGAAGTGTATGGAAGTCTGACAGCCAAGGAGTTAAAGGAGAAACATTCAACCAGACTGGTAGGAGGGGTGGACACAGGCAGCTGGGTGAAGAGGACTGAGGCAAGGAGGCGGCTGGTAGACCAGGCGGTCCCACATTCACTCTCGGATAAATCAGGAGTAACAACTGGGGGGCGAGAGAGATCTCGCAACCCAGGGTTCCAGTGCCAGGAAATAAAGGCTCAAAACCTCAGACTGAAAAAACCTGTGGGGGTTGAGGTGGCAGGAGAAATACCCAGCCTCACAGGAAAGTTTGTTGGAGAGACCCACAGGGTCCTAGAACATACACAAGCCCACCAACCAGGGAATCAGCATCAGAAGGACCCACTTTGCTTGGGGGTAGCAGGGGAGTGACTGAAAACCTACAGAGAGCATAGCAATTGGCACTTTTACCTCTCAGACCCCTTCCCCACATACAGCATCACAATGCACTGACATGGGTTGCCCCACCCTGGTGAACACCTAAGGCTCTGCCCCTTCCTGTGTAACAAGCTCACCAAGACAAAAAAAAAAGTGGTCCAAATGAAAGAGCAGATCAAAGCTCCAGAAAAAATACAACTAAGCAATGAAGAGATAGCCAACCAATCAGATGCACAGTTCAAAATGCTGATAATCAGAATGCTCACAAAATTGGTTGAGTATGGTCACAAAATAGAAGAAAAATGAAGGTTATGTAAAGTAAAATAAAGGAAAATGTACAGGGAGCCAACTGTGGTGGGAAGGAAACCAGGACTCAAATCAATGGTTTGGAGCAGAAGGAAGAACTAAACATTCAACCATAACAGAATGAAGAAACAAGAATTCAAAAAATTGAGAAGATGCTGAGGAGCCTCCAGGACATCCTTAAATGTTCCAACATCCAAATTATAAGGGTGCCAGAAGGAGAAGAGGAAGAGCAAGAAATTGAAAACTTATTTGAAAACATACTGAAGGAGAACTTCCCCAATCTGACAAAGGAAATAGACTTCCAGGAAGTCCAGGAAGCTCAGAGAGTCCCAAAGAAGTTGGACCCAAGGAAGCACACACTAAGACACATAATTACATTAGCCAAGATTAAAGATAAGGAGAGAATCTTAAAAGCAGCAAGAGAAAAGGGGACAGTTACCTACAAAGGAGTTCCCATTAGACTATCAACTGATTTCTCAAAAAAAACCTTGCAGGCAAGAAGGTACTGGAAAGAAGTATTCCAAGTCCTGAAAGGTAAGGACCTACATCCAAGATTACTCTATCCAGCAAAGCTATCATTTAGAATGGAAGAGCAGATAAAGTGCTTTCCAGATAAGGTCAAGTTAAAAGAGTTCATCATCACTAAGCCCTTATTATATGAAATGTGAAAGGGACTTATCTAAGAAAAGGAAGATAAAAAATACAAACAGTAAAATGACAACAAACTCACAACTATCAACTACTGAACCCAAAAAATATAAGAAAAGAAAAATGAATTAAGGAAACAATTAGAACAGGAATAGAATTATAGAAATGGAGATTGTATTGAGGGTTATCAGTGGGAAAGGGGAGGAGAGGAATGGGGAAAAGGTACAGGGAATAAGAAGCAGAAATGGTAGGTAGAAAATAGACATGAGGGTGTTAAGAATAGTATAGGAAATGGAGAAGACAAGGAACTTATATGTATGACCCGTGGACATGAACTAAGGGTGGGGAATGTGGATGGGAGGAGTGTGCAGGGTGAAGGGGAATAAAGGGGGGAAATGGGACAACTGTAATAGGATAATCAATAAAATATATTAAAAAGAAAAAATAAAAGGACAATACTGTATATACTACATATCACATTCACAGTAGAGTCACATTTTCCTTAAAGGCTAGGTTTACCCCTCTACCCTAAATATTGACTAAAATAGAAAGTAAGTGGTCTCCACCATTGCCCTCACAACCACAATCAAATCTAAGAAGACATATTAAGGTTATAGAGCTTGGATAACTGATATGGATGATATAAGCGGGAAGGGCACTAAAAATCCCCACTTCACTCCTAGATATTAAATAACCACTAGTTTTTTTAGTAGTGATCTTAAATGGCCCACGACTTGAATTCCCAAACATCTGCCTATGGATTTTTTCTGTAATCCTTCCTTTAGTGTAGCTCCATGGTTCTCAAATCTAGTGCACATACAGAGTAGCACACATAAAACCAAGCATCTTATACTTTAAGGATAATTTAAGGGATTTTTTCTGTTATAATCTTATTTATACTTAATTTTGTCTTACTTGCTGACTTTACAACCACCAACAATTCCACCATCCTTTACCACCACCAATTCCACCAACACCTCCTTTGCATAGCATACACTTTGGCTGTACTTGAGAGAACTCTCAGAAACTTGGTTGGGGATTTTGTATGCTGCGTGCAGAAAATGGAAAACTTATTGTGGCCCAAATACCCTATCAACATAACAAAACTAGTAAATAATAAATGTTTAATTTATTTTACCCAACCAGGAATCCTACCAAAGTACAGTTATCCATTCTTTATATTTTCTAATGGAAGATGGAATCACATTTTAAGAAGTCTGGTCTATTTATTAATCAAAAACAAACAAATGTGGCCATTGTAACTCTATGAGAGAAATGAGAGAATTTGAGATGCAATCCACTGAGGAATCAAGTAAATTCTCAGAGAATTAGCAGTGATTTTGGCCAGAATGGTTTATGGTCCTTTATGAGATGAGCAGGAAAGTAAATAGTTAAATGAATGAGGTAAATGGTTAAATGAATGAGGTAAGTGATTAAATGAGGACAGTCTGCCAGATGCATTCCTAACCCCAGAGTGTGGCAGAAAAGGTAGTAAAATGGTATCGGATTAGCAACCCAGGTGAAACTCAAGGACAAAGTGAAGAAAGGGTCCTCAGGTTGGTTGTACAAACTGTGTTCCACACTAGGGCCCTGAACATCAGAAGGAAAAAGAGGCAAGAGCTGAAAACCCAACCTTGCATCTTGGCATAGGACTGTGTCTGCAGGGTTGGTGGTTGGAGCAGGGACTGACTTTTCCCAATATGCTCACAGGCAATATACAGGCCAGTGGAAAACTGGGAAAGATGGCTACTTCATGCATTAAACTTCACACAAGTGGAAGTTGAGACAAAATATCCTGGTTTCAAAATGGCTGTGAGGTAGATGACATTTGAAGCTGTTGATTCACATTTCTGCCCACTCTGAATGCCTCCTTTTCTGTCTTTGATGGAGGAGAGCAAGTAGCATTCAAACAGTACTTAATCACTTAATCCTCTGAGATTTCCGTAACTAGGGAAGAGATGGAGCAGAGCAGGAAGTCAAAAGTGACTATGAATTATTGTTTTTTTGTTTGTTTGTTTGTTTTGTACAAAAACACCTAAGCACTTAGGGGAAGAAGATTTGTAGGTACAGACAAATGTCTTGGTAAACCAAGGGGAGGCAGCAGATTTTCTTGGGCTTTGGAAAGGGGATGGAGGGAGAAGAAGAGACTGATTGTTTTGTGTGGACTTTGGTACAGAGTGGGGTTCTTGAAGCTGTGACCTGGCAAATCCCAGAAGGAGGGAATGGCTGTGTGGCATATCCAGGATGACAGGACCAGAAGTGGCCTTGCACATGATTCCATGACCAAACTTGGCATACCAGAAGCAGAACAAGGGGTGTCTCAACACTACCCAGTGCATGGGACCAACCAGCAAGGCCCAACTCCCACTCCTACATTAGCATCCTTTACCACCAGCAATTCCCAGCCAAGATGACAATGAAATTGTTATCTGCTGGTTTGGCAGACAGGACCTCAGAATGAAAAATAATATAAAATGAAAAAACAAGTTTATCTGAAAATAAATTCTGCAATTTATAGGTAGCACCACTGCCTTCAGGTGAATATATGAAATGGCTGTGTGCCACGCACTATTTGAAAGAAGCACCTTCACACCAGCTCTGTTACACACTCTTCAGAGCAGCACTGCACAGCAGATTACCACACCAATTCCCAGGGAAGATACCACGGCTCAAAGACACAGCAGGCAGTGGGGGCACAGGGATGCAAGCCTAGGTCTGTTTCTCTGCCTGCACTATGCTACACACGTTATCAGTGAGATGTACCTAAACTCGGGGACAAAGGGGATACAGTGGAGTTCTCAGAAGGAAAAAATATGTATAGCCTAGTCCATTATAGCATTGAGTTAGTCTCATTACTGAAAGTAGAGCACATAAATACTGATGCCCAGAGGAAAAGCTCTCTGGTCGCTCAAACAAAAGGAGCAAACTTAGGCAAGAAATGGAAGTTCCTAGATCTGCAGAGAATGTGATGGCAATCTGTTACCACAATAAACTTACAGAATCCACCTCAGACAACAAGTCTTTCATCTGCATATCAGAAACCCTTTTCCAGATATGAGTATGAATGTGTTTTCTATGTTCTGTGTAAGTTTAGATTAAAGCAAACAAACCAACCTATGGGTATGTAGATATTTTCACTAGCTTATATAATTTCCATTCATCCAACTCACCTTGGCACTCCTGCCAAGTCTGAACCGCTTCTGTGACTACCTAGATGCCATCAGGCTAGAAAACACAAGTTTATATATACATACACATGTGCATTTATGCAATTGCTGAAATCCAAAATTCCCATCCAAGTTTGAGACAAACGACAGATAGTTTAATATTTATTTTTTAAAGAACTGTCTAATTTCTCAAAGACCCAGGGTTGACTTAAATATTTATACTCAAGGCTTTGGATGGATAGTATGTTCCAATTCACAGAATCCAGTTACCTGGTTAGGATCAGGATCAACTTCATCCCAGTTGTGAGTGACATGGCCTTGGTCAATGGATTCAAAGGGCTTGTGAGAAACGGAAGGTAGAATCCTATACAGCCAACTGGGAGGAAACAAGGACACATGTCTTAGGGAGATGTTATGAGTCATATACTGGCTCAGAAAGTACCAGCAGGAAGATTGTCAGGTCAACAACAAGTTGTGGGCTTTAAAAGCAATAACACAGCATCACTTCTTAACAACCACTGCCGCCCATACCCTGGCCTCTTCTGGCCTTTCCACCCTACCCATCACCCTTCATATTAAAGCTCTGGCTGTTGGTTATTCCCATACGGACAAAGAATGAAGAATTGTCTTTCCCAATGACAACTATAAAGGAAAAGGAAGTACCTTGAAGGATATCTGTATAGAAAAGTCCATAGAAAAATAGTAGCATATATATGTCAAGGAAATGACCAATCCTTGCTCTGGAAGGTGATGACAATGAATCCTTCATAGACTGAGAAGATACGGGTGGTTTCTTTGTTTTGTGTTTGAAATATAAATCAGTTTTCTCCTTTAAAATTATAAATTTATGTTTATATTACAGTCAATATAATTCAAGTGGTAAAAATAATTCAAGTAATTCAAAAAGTTCTGAAAGGTAAATGGTTTTCTCTTCCAGTTTCTTCAGGGCCAATCCTTAGAGGCACCAGAGCTCAACTGTTTTCTTGTACATTTTCTCAGATATGTCTAGTGTGTATATGAGCAGAACTGCCAAGTCATTGTACAACTTTATTCTCACAACAAAAATATGTGAAAGTGCCTAACTACCCACCTCTTCACAAATATGGCATACTATTAATAATTTCTCCATTACAGGCAAAACATATTTCATTTTAATTTTGAATTTTCTTTATCACAAGTAAGGTTGAGAATCTGTATTTTTTGGACCTTTGTAATTTTTCTATAAATTACTTGTACAAGTCCTTTACAATTTTTCTCTTGGGTTATTTGTCTCTTTGATATTAATTTGTAAGAGGTTTAGGAAATTAACACTTCTATACTCTAAAGTTATAAGACCATCTGTCCTTATTTTCTTATAGTACGTTTTTCCTTCCTTCCCTCTTTCCTTTCTCCTTCTCTTCCCTCCTGAGTTTTACTGTCTGTATATATCAAGGTCTGAGCCAAAGATATTCCTGCCAGGACCCAGGTCTCAGGCTTCAGGAGGAAAAGAAGACTCTGATGAAGAAACCTTAAAAGACACCAGGAAGACAACCCTCCAGAAGTTGAGAGGGAGGCTATAACACACTAAAAGGGACTCAGGTCTTTTCAGAGGCCATTGCCCTGACAGAGTACAGAAGGAAGAGGAATACCACTTCTGACAACCGAAGACCAGAGAAGCTTGAACCCACAGACTGTCCCTTTAAGCACTAGGACCGTCTACATCAGGGGGTGAAGTTGGCCTGACTGCACACTGAACCATTTGAGAGATAAAAAGGCTACATTTGTTCAGTTTCCTTTTGATTTCTCCAGCTCTAGATAATATGACCTCAGACCTTGGACTTTAGGGCATGAAAAACTAAACTTCTCTGGCTTTTGGTAGTCTATGGAGTTGAGAGTGTGAGTGTATCTCAGAACCAACTGTGTGATTATGGGAAAGTTAAAAAACTTTCTTGACCTCATGTTTTTCATCCTGATCTCCTAGGGTTGTTGTGAGGATTCAGAATTTATGTGCCTAGAATGCCTGGTCCTGGTGCACAGTAGGTGCTCAATTATCAGATTTATGTGTAGTTGTCTGTGAACCCCTGATCATCTGGGTTTTTGTGATAGTCCAAAATTTCCACATTCCCTGTCCTAAGTCTTACTTTCTCAGGACCTAAGGGATCAGTTAACTAATATGAAAAAAATTAATCTTTGATAGATGGTTTCATGGGGGCTCTGCATTCTGTGGCTTCAATGAGTAGTGACTAACTGTAAGAATTTTAGGCTTGCTCACCTATGCATAAGACCGGCTCCACCTTCCCACTGGGAATTTTTATCATTTTCACAAAATTCTCATGGATATCATTGAAAAGTTCTAAACAGATGGGTGAGCCATGTCTGGTGTCCCTCGTTTTTAGCTGAGTTTATAAAAATCCCCAGGCAGTACTACACTGTGCTGGACAGAAATTTAATTCTGATTCAGAGACTGGTGCCAGCTTCTTAATGAATTGCCAACAGTTCATTTTCAGCCCCCTGGATCTGAGCTCAGCTCCTGCTGGCTAAAGATATTGCTAGATAATAGAGGCAGGCAGCAGAATCCAGAGTCCAAGTGTTGCATTAGTCAATGGGACATAGAGTCATGCAGGCCAGGTTGTCATAAATTAGATTGGACAGGAATTGTCTATGTTTGCCTTACTTTGACTATTTGGGCTTGCACAGAGAAAATTAAACAGGAATTAACAGAATTAACCCCTGATTTTTGACAAGTATGGGAAACAATTTCTTCTTCCCTCTGTGTATTTGTCTAGCGAGAGAGAAGCCATATTGGTATTGACATGGTAGCAATAGCACCTGCCATATCTCACACTAAGTTCTCTGATAGCCTTTCAGGGATACCCTGTATTAGAGGAAGAAAATCTGCTATGATGCCAAGAATAATGATCATCATAATTAACATTAACTGAGTACTCATCCTGTGCCAGGCAATGTGCTAAACACTTTACATACATTCTTTCCTTTAATCCTCATAACAACTATGGAATAGGTACCATTATTGTCTTTTTGACAAGTGAGGAACGTGAGGCTCTGAGAGGGTAGATGACTTGCCTTAGTTCACAGGGCTGAAAAGAGAAGGAGCCAGGATGGAAACTCAGGGTCCCTGACCCCAGAGTGGGCATGATTAACCACTAAGAGGAACAATCTATCATTTGTGTGGTCCATCGTGTTTCTATACTCACTATCTTATTTGCTTCTCAGGAGGACTTTGTGGAGATAAACCCTGTCCTTTCCATTAAGCAGTACCAGGCCACCTTCCCATCTCCCCAGTCCTCCAATATCAGTAGCAGACCTCCGCTCAGGTGCCCTAGCCTGAAATTCCTACAGTTAGACACTACATGTTTAAGTCAAAACACTGCTTCCCCAAACCACAACAGCTACTGCATCCAGCCTGCAGCTAACCTGCCCCTTAGGAGTTAATCAAAGGAGTGAGCTCACTGACCTGGCTTGCAAGGGTAGGGCAAACATGGAATATGAATGTGCTGGTTTCCAGCAAAGGCAAGTTCCAAAGAGTAAAAACCTTACTAATTCAAACCACAAGGGGCCCGTAATGCATGACCTTTCAACAATCTACACTTGAATTATCCATACTTGTCATGCAAAGAACATTCAGGTGGGGAAGACACTGTGCTCAATCTTCTACAATTTTGAGTTAATCATTATAAAAAACAAAAAACTAAACCAAAATCCAAAACTCAGTTGGACAGTCCTTAGGGAAAGGCCAAACTATTGGGGACATTTTCTTCTGAGTACAAGTGTGAATTTGTAAATGGCCCTGGACACGTGTGTTTCTAGGCTCTGTGCATCTGCTCTCTCAGCTTCACCCACCAGTCACTGTAGCTAGAGACCAGGCCTGCCATCCTCTGACTGTGATCCAGAGCACAGCCTGTGCAAAGCAGGGTCTTAGGCACCTCTGGGAGGCTGTAGCCAGGGTATAGGAGGCAGCATTAAGTAGCAGTCATAGCTCCCACAGTCCGCAAGTCAGGATTAACCTAATTCTTTTACCTTCTCTTATTGGTGCTCCGAGGACAAGTAAAAGCTGATCCTGAGAGCTGCTCGGCATACAGATTGTAGGGGCAAACTTGAGGATTGTTCTAAAACAAAGAAGGTAATAAATAACATCACTCCAACCTGAAATGCATCCCACCTTCCCACAAGCAACTCATGGGAGGATTCTGTCCTGAACGGGGATGCTCTGGGTCACTGCATATGACCATCCCAACCCATATATACTTCTTATAACAACTTCTAGGTGACCTTTTCCTCTGATTAGAAAAGTAATATATATGACACATAACCCATTATTTCACCATGCAGAAATAACCCAATTTTGACATATTGGTATATTTCCTTCTATTCTTATCCTCCAAAATGGGGGATCTTATGATATTTATAATTGTGCAATAATCAGGACTTTTTCAAAAGAGGAAACCCTATATCAGGAACATTTTTCATGATATAAAATATTCATCAAAATTAAAAATAATTTGTAACCAACACTAGTGTGAACCAACACTAGCATGCATACATTTTTAGGACTAATTATTTTGTCATCATTGTTATATCTTATGTTGTACAAGGGAACTACAAAAAAATTCCCTTAGCCTTGGACCTAGGGGATCCCCCTGAAGGTCCTACAGTTAGTCTTACTATTTTGGGTTGGGTGCTTTGCCATAAAATAACCACCAACCAACTTTATTCTTTGTATTGTCATTGTTTTATATCCCAGTTGTCTTAAGGTTTTGTTAAGCTCCAAGACACTTTACAGGCTAAATTACAAGAGCTATAATGGGTAGAGGTGCTTTGACCGAGGGCTGGTCATTCATTCCTATAATACAGAGCTCTCTAAGCTAATGTTTTATTTACTCATACCTGTCCTTCTGGCAGGGCACCAGGGCAGCGAGGGTCCTCTGAGGCACATTCGTTCCCAAATCCAGAAATGTACTGCATGTGACAAAGACACAAAGACTACTCTTAGTGGAATTTAAAGGACATTTTCACAAACTGACAGTCTATAAAGGTAAGAGTTTCTATATGGACATGTGTTTGTGTACGATTTTTTATACATAATATATGATTTTCTATGTTTTGGCAGGTGAACGATTTAGGAAAGATAATACGTTCTGTGTGAATTTTAAAGACTGCCAATTAATTGGGAGAGGAACTCTGAATATTGACTCCACCCTTAACTGTACTTAGTCAATTTATGGGCTTGTTCTCAATTATCCTACTCCAAGAACAGGTTCTTTAATTCTGGTTCCATGAGGGATTTCCTGATGAGGGAGAAGGCTCACACATCACCTCACCCAGATTATTAGGATCTTGCTGGGCCTAAATTACAACCTCCAGGAGTTTGGGGAGCTCCACTCCCTACCCATACTCTGAAATAAGCAACTGTAAAGAGGCGTGTGGATCCGCTCTGATAGCAAAGCCTTTGAGAGAAAGCTCTCCAAATCATCCTCACCTCACAACAGAAGACTACTTTTGTCTGCTCATCTACGGAATGTATATATAAGTGAAGTCTGAAGATGTGGCTGGCTTGCAGGAGAAGTGACAAACCAGAACGTGCCCACCATAGCAACATGGAGTCTATCTTCATTGCTATTTGTTTATACTCAGAGATAATAAAGTTAGGGGGTTTCTCCACAAAGCAAAGTACGTGGAGCCCATGAAACTCATTGTTACAACACTTAGCACACCTTTGTTCACTCTCTGACTCATCTGCTGGTTTACAACCTCCATGAAGTCTGAGACTACAGCACCCCTCTGTACCCCTATCTGGCCTGTGCCTGGTGTGTAGAAGGTACTCAATAGATACCTACCATTGATTTAGTTGTCACTTAGATCCTATCCAAATATGAGTATATGTTTGCTGTTGTGAGGTTAGGATCCCCTTTCTTCTAACATGAACATCAAAACAAATGGCTATTTTTCCCCATAGCTGTTCCTAATAAATGTACTTAATTTTAGCCCAGGAAAGTGCAGCCTTGTTCAGGGAGTGAAATGCCACCATCTGAGCACATGTCTTTAAAAGATATAAGAAGGATGTAAGTGGGTGGAGGGTAAGCCCTCCAGACTTCTCGGCAGCACGGAGAGGGATGAGCTGGATGCAATGCGCCCGCGTGTGTGAGCGATGATCGAGCCAACAGCTGTCTGTATTTAGAAGGAATCAAATGTGAAGTGTCATGACCTAGAAAGCAATGGAAGTGAAATTCTTTTTGCCTCCAGACACTTTTTTTGTATGTTTGAAAAATCTATCAGCACTAAAAACATCGAGTTCTATTATACACAGATTGGTTAACAGCAGTGGCATGCAGTTTGGAATGACTTTTTGGGGGGGAAATGGCAGAGACCATCCAGCATTCTGACTCTCCACTGAATACAATTTTCTTCTCTGTAAGTGAACCTCATGCTCAACATCAATAGGATTGAATTTGAGCTGCTGAGAAATGGTAATGACCCCAAATTTTGCAAAATGGAATTTTATACCAATCTGTGACTGAACCCACAGAGTGTCACAGTGCCTTCATTTTGTTCAGCTGCCTGGTTGTTTCTCTCCTGCAGAGAGGCAGGAAGGTGTGAGTGCTGAGGAATACAGCCCATGTATGTGGCAGGCATGTGTCGGTTTACCGGTTTACCTTCGCATTAGCCTTCCCCATTCTTTGCAACTGTTGGCCTCAGAACAGAGTCTACCGTTAGATGGGTTCAGAACAAGGGAAAAGAGACTCCGTATATGGAGTTCTGAAGCATTTGCTTCAGACTGCTTTTTAAAATGAGGAAAAAAAGTAGGAAAAAACTGCTGGTGGTTTGGAAGGGAGCCACCCAGCTCCCAGAGAGGTGTGAGTCCTGAGTCACTTTCTCAATCTTAGCTGTGGTGCATTGGCTAAAGGGGACAGTGGAAACTGCTGAGTCACCATCCAATCAATCCGTTTTCCTAATCCTCTGAGAGAAAAATTACAGATGAGTTTGTTAGAGCTTTAAAATTCCATGTCCCTCACTGCTGAATGTATCTGAATTAAGGAAGCAGTTTTCTGCAGCTGCTTTCCTGAGGCTTTGACATCAAGGACAAAATCTAAACTCTGCTTTTATCTGCTGAGGAAATCCAAGCCTTCAACTCCAGCTGATTCAGTGACTAAGTACAAATATGCCTTATACCAAAAAAGTCTGACATTTAGCGAGTGTGTTTGTATGTTTTCTTTAGTCCAGATTTCTGAATAATTTCATCCAACATAAAAATGATTTCATTTCATTCCAAGAGAATTATATGCATCCTTTCTAAATAAAAACAAATTATGGAGCTCTGTGTTAACTTCAGTACCGCCAGTTCTTTGGCAGCTCCCTTGTATACAGCTTTTTAATTTTCACCTTGTCCCCAGGATATGATTTATTTGTTAAGAGTAGTTTTACGAGGTGTCTTCTACTGACTCTGATCCCAGGTAACAAACACCCTGATGGGATGAGCAGATGGTGCACCTCATTTCCTTTTACTGGGCATGCAGGAAAGAAAGAGAGAGAGAAGTCAGGGTAGAGATGGAGCGAGAGCTACCATTTTTCCTCCGTAAAGAGTCCAGTATTTCTAATTCACCTTGTTGGGAACACAGGTTGTTAGGAGAACTTGTGGATTATTGCAGTAGGCTGACAATGACCCTCAAAGATATTCAACCTTAATCCCTGGGATTTGAGAGTGTTACCTTATATAGCAAAAGAGATGTGATTTTTGCTGACATTATATTGCAGATGTGATTAAGTTAAGGATCCTGAGATGGGGAAAAAGTGTAGTTTTTTGAGGGGTATGCCCTAAATATAATCACAAGTGTCCTTACTAGAAGTAGGTAGAGGAGGGGTTTGACGACAGGAAAAAGGAAAAGGCGATGTGTAGGAAGCAGAGATTGGAGTGATGCACCCTGAAGATGAAGATATTAGTCAAGGGATGTGGGGAGCCTCTAGAAGCTGGAAAAGGCAGGGAAATGGATTCTCCCCTCGAGTCTCCAAAAGAAAGCAGCCTTGCCAACACCCTGGCATTAGCCTAAGGAAACTGACTTCAGAGTTCTGACCCAGAGAACTGTGAGAGAATAAATGCATAGTTTTAGGCCGCTAAATGTGTGGTAAGTTGTTACAGCAGAAACAAGAAACTGATACAATAATTAGGTAGATCAGTATGACCTATCTTTGGCTAATCATCGGGATCACCCCAGAAGTTTGTTAAATGCAGACCCCATCTACTGAATCGAAATACTTGTTGGTGAGGCCCAAAGTCTACAACTTAAAGCTCTTTGTTTTAAAAATGAGGAAAAATCAAGACATGTAGAAGTGAGGCAATTTAAGAACATAGTGGTCTTTTAAATTTAATTTTCTTGTTTTATCTTTTGAATTTTCTCCCTCTAGTTGTGCTTTTATGTAAATGTGATTTTACCTGAGGCTTTATGTTGACATATCCATTAAAATGAAGAAATAAAAGCTGAGAAATATTTTTAAACATAAAACGCTTATTGATTAGAATGATGCAATCTGGCTTTCTGTGCTTGGATTCCTGATCTCTACAACTAACCTTTTCTCCTGGAGATTAGACAGCAGGCGGGGAAGGATGCCTTTGAAACTGAGAACAAAGACCAGCATGCAATTTACATTGGTATGCTGGCTCTGTGCATAATAAGTTGCTCACAGACTTCAGCAGGATAGGATTTTAAATATAATTTATTTATAAATGGTAAGGATGTTTCCAACCCCTGCTGAACTCTCCCCCATAGGATTTTCATTAGGAAACACAGTTTTTATGAACTCTCCTTCCAAGATTTCAACTACACTTTCACTATGATGACCTCCCATATCTGTTCTCCTAACCTTACACACTCCCCCGAGATCCAGATCCACACATCTGACCACCTCCAGGGGATCTCAACGTGGCTCCCCTGCAACTGAAATTTGGCTGAAACACTCTTGGACACCAGAACATGAAGGGCTCTCTGTGTGTGCTGTGCCTTTGTACATAACCCACACATACTTTTCAATTGCACATTAAATGATAAAAAGGAATCATTTCTTAGAGAAAGTGCTAAGACTTCTACTGGCCAAGGGCTGCTTGTGGGCCTCAAAACAACTGAGTAGACTAAACATATCTAATTAGTCAGCCAGAGGTAGTCCAGGAAGCTGCAGCAACAGGAAGGTGCTGGAGAGTGAGGGCCTGGGAGAAAAAACTGCACTGAGAAATCTGTCTGCCAACCCATGGTGGCAGGGAACCCTTTTGATATCTACTGATTCCCAAGACAATATTTGAAATGAACAGAAGCAAAAGACTGATAATAAGGGCTTCATCTCTCCCCCATCAACCTCTCCAACCCCCCCAGACCCAGCCATGCCTACGGCCACCATAGTGAAGGCTCAGAAGACAGGGGCTTGGACCAGGGCCTAAGTCCTTTCTAATCTGACGCTATGGAATTCTCAGAAGCTTCCGTAAGTTCTGGCTGAAGTGGCCACATCCAACTTGGTAGTTTCTTACCTTCAATTCGGCCATTTTCCTTCCACTGCAGGTGTGGTGACTTCAGGAAACTCGAGCCCAGAGACGGTATGAAGCCAAAATGCTTCTGTTTCTTCTTCAAACCACTCTCTGAATGTCCTTATTTCCACCACTTTGCTGTGCTCACTGGGTCAGCAGATCACCCAAACTAATGACAAGAATTGCCTAACTGATCAAGTAGGGAGAAAGTCCAGCATGTTTATTTTCAACTAACTGCTTACACAATTGCCTTTGTTTACTGACCTCAGGCTGTTTCTGGAAGTTTTCAGAAGCTTGCCTCCTCTTCTCCTGAGGTTAAGATTGGCTAATGATTTGTTCCAGTTGAAAAAATGCTTATTACTAACAGCAGAGAATTTACTGTGGTAGTTAGTACCTGCTGTATGTGGCAGAGACTTCTCTACTCAGTCCTGACTCAGGCTGGGAAGGAACAGGGAAGGGTGTTCACTCTCTGAAGGGCAGTGAGAAAACGAACTGTGCTCTGACATAGGGGTTCACACGGAGCTGCCTGAAACGGTGACCAGCTCCAGACAGCTCCCCACAGGTGCCTCCCAAGGATGAGCGGGTGAACAGTTCAGAACTTGAAGCACTGATGTTTACTACTGTTGCTTCTCTTAATTTCCTAAATTCTTAAAATTTCTTTAATAATCTTGTTTCTTAATGCCTTATTTCTCTGAGAACAGACCAAGGGGCTACTTTCTGGCCACTTTTCCCATGACTCTCTTGTCCTTCATCTTGGCTATTCTCCTAAGCCATGGTCAGGTATCAACTTCGTGGCTAATCATATCCAGGAAGGAAGAAACCATTTATCGAATGCATGTTCTTGCCAGATTTTTCCACAATTACCTCATTTAATTTCGCAAAAACAATCTTGTGAACCAGACTTTATTATTACAAACTCAAGCGCAACAGGCCGGGCAGGAAATGTAAATGGGTTAAGTAGGCTAGGTGATTTTTCCAAATGGAACTTTTATATGATGCTCCAATTTTTAAACATTGGCAACTAAACAAATGAACGAATGAATAAATGAATAAAACCAATGTGGTAGATTGCAAAAAATGCCCACAATTCCCTTCCATCCTTGTATGTATGTCCCTTTGCAATATGACTTTCTTGCTCCTCCCATCAGGAGATGGTCTCTCTCTCTCTGTCTTTAATTTCCTGGGATGTTAGTTTGGCTGATAGCAAACATGGCACAAGCAGAGACTCAAAAAGTGTTGTACCTTATGATTTGTCCATTTTTTCCTACTTGAGACCACCACGCAATGGGCTAGCCTCTGTGAGAATGAGAGACCACATTGAGAGGGAAGTTCAGGCAATAGCCCAGCACTAAGTACCAGGCATATGAATGAGGGAATCTGGCTGCCAGATGACTGCAGACACGAGTGATCCCAGGTGAGACCAGTGGGAGAACCAGCAGCTAACCTAGTCCCAATGGCTGACTGACAGAATTGTCAGCAAATGGAATGATATATTTCATGCTACTAATTTCTGGGGCAGTTTGGTAAGCAGTGGTAGATAACTGGTGTAATTATGTCAAAAAACATGCATATAGGTTTGAAATGACTATGGGCTGCCAGTTGAGACCCTCTGCTTTAAATGAATGGGTCTAAGCAGCATCCAGAGGAGGTCCCTGGGCTGTAGCATAATGCGGTAGAAGCAGAATGATTTGTCTGTGTATAAGGTGTTAGTACAGAGAGGGCCAGACCAAAGGGGCTGTGGTGATGGAAACAAGTGACAGGTTGCTAGCAAACTGTGGATTGATGCCTGTGGACCAGGCAGCGTGCAGGACATCTCAGCATGTATATCAGCATAGACAGATGACATTGTGGCATTACAAAAACTTCCCTGGAGTTTATATGCAAGCCTGTGAGGAAGGGGGCTGAAGACCCCAGCTGTACTAAGGCTGAGTTTTTATATTTCCTTTGGTATGCAGACTTAAAAGTAAATTCAAGAAAAGCCAAAAATAAATTCAAGAACAATATTTGTTTCCAACTGAGTTGAGTACATTGGATCTCAGTGTAGGATCTCTATTGATGCTAAAAGTTGGTCTTCGGTGGTTAGAAAAATAAATGGGAGCCAATAAAAGATAAAGGAAAAGCTTTTCTGCTTTATTTTTCCTTAAACTTCTTATGCTTTTTCCATTGACGCAGCTTTGGAGGCAGATTTAAGAGGTGTTTCAGTTCCTTCTAAGGTGTGAGAAATTTCCTGAAGAGAGTGGTAACACATCCTTGACTGGATGAAAATTACTGAGAGGGGCCTGAAAACACTTAAAGTTGAGTGAACCTATCATGGAACTTTAGGGGTTTCTTCCAAGTGGGTTAACTATTTCTTGTCTTTCTCTTTTTTATAGCAACGATTCAGTAAAACAAGCATTTGCTTTGTACCTACCATGTGCCAGGCCCTGAGCCAGATACGCACAGAGGATATAAGAATAAATGTAAGTTCTGGTTGGCTTTCCAGTTTTATGTAATCACACAGTCATTCCTTTATTTTACAATTACCAAGGACCCGCCTCTGTGAGATGTAGGGGACACAAAGATGACCTTGTCCTGTTCTCTAGTCGGCAGTGTACTGGTGAAACTGACCAATAAATGCGCCATTACAACTGAGTACCACACATGCTGTGACAGGTGGAGTCCAGGGTGCTGCGGGAGGGATTGGGGGGCTACCTAGCCCTGACCAGTGGGGCAGGGAAGGCTTCCCAGAGAAGATGCTTGAGCCAAGTCACGTGGAATTAGAGTTGGATGGGGCACTGAGCAGGTGGAAGAGTGTGAGTGAAGACATAAGGGGAAGTGCAGTGCATTCAAAAAACTGTGTTTAGGGCTGTGAGACTGAAATAGTGGGGGGGAGGGGTCAAGTGAGGGAAAGCTTCCAGGAAGGGGAGAGTTTTGGCAGACATTTGAAATAGGGGAATAGGGACATCTTCTGGCCTGGGCATGTCTTTTAGGGTTCAAAGACACCCTGTGGAAGTAGGTTGTGTGTAGGGGCAAGGCAGACATATATAGGACCAGAACAGAGTCACAATATCAAAGTGTTCAGCAGAAAACAAAGATCCTAAAAACCAGGCAGAGGAAGATGGATTCAGTGAACTGACATGGGAAACACATGAGGTGAAGAATTTGAAAAAGACTAGGAATTGGGGACACTAAGTACCTGCTTCTCCCAGATTCTAGCACAAGATGGGTTTACTGTTCACAGGAGCTCTAGAAGGAAAGTCAGAGAAGTTTCAGACACACAAACACCAGGGAGAGGGGACCAACACCAAGTGTGATAAGTGATGATGACACCACCAGCCTCCTCTTCCCAGTGCACTTCCAGCATTTTACCAGCAAGTGTTTTACTGCCCCAGACAGGAGACTGGAAGACTTTTCTTTAGGACAATGGTCTATAAATACTATATGCTTTAAAAAGTGATTTGAGAGACATGAGGGGAGGCATCGATTTGTTGTTCTGCTTATTGATGTATTCATTGGTCGATTCTTGTATGTGCCCTGACTGGGGATCGAATCCATTACCTTGGTGTATCGGGATGATGCTCTAACTAACTGAGCTATCTGGCCAGTGGCTACATTTTGATAAATAACTATTAAGTATAAAAGATAAAGTCTTTCTAGATATGATTCTTTTAATGAGGTGGATGGCTCCCTTCCCCCATTAATTCATATATCCATGAATAATTATTTTTGGAATGAGATAAGAGTCAGCCTCATTTAATCATATATTTTGGTTTTACAAACATAAGCACTGAACTTTGTTCACACAATAGTAGATATACCTGGAAGGAATTTTGCTATTGTATCACTTACTTCTCCTTCTGAGTTAAAAACTAATAAACACATAGTGTTCTATCATTAAACATTATTATTAATGACCTCTATCAATCAATTCAGTCAAGTTCCCCTTTAATTTTGTTGCAAGGAAATAATTGGAAGCCTGATTGGAAAAGGCTTGGTTTCCTAACTATTAGGATCACTGACTGAGGTACTTTGTCTAATTCATTACTTAGAAAGGGTTGGGAAACTAAGAATTTTAATTTTATACACCTTTGCTTGTATACTCATATTTGATAAAAATGTTATTTTGACATTTTGATAGACCAAGCAAGAAGCTGTGCCATGGAATAATGCGTCACAGCCTTGGGTATTTCTTACCAGAGCTCTTTGCTTTGTTCTTGGGAACCCTTCTTTAAGAGCTCTGCATTTTTAAAAATAACTGTAAGAAGCGGGAAAACATCCTTAAATAAAACTAATATTCAGAAGTGTTCTTTTGTTGTCACCCTTAAGACATTTACAGCTTGGGGCAATATATCATGCTTCTATTGTACTACTAGTAAGATGTTCCTTTCCTGTAGCAGGGAAGGGAGATTCTAAAAGTGGAAGTAGAGAATAAGAACTAGCATTGATCTGCATTAACAAGCATTTCAATTTTAAAACTGAAATGCTTGTGAATGCAGAGGGGAATTGATGATCTGGAAAATGATTCCTGTGAAACTCTCTGTGCCCATGTATTTCCTTGAGGAGGTATTTGAACTCATCCCAGTTGGAAGACCACTGATGCACATCAAGAAGTGGACAACATGCCACACAGGAAGCTGGGGATTGCCACAGGGCGACGTAAAGGAGAGCATGATTGGTTTACAGGGCAATCACTCCAGAATGGAGTTAGAGAATAAAGGACTTGAGGACAGGTGTCTCCAAGAAAGAGATGGAACTGACAAATTACCTGATGTACTTGATGGCATAGAGCGAGATTTTATGCCTTTGTTAGAGTTTGGGGGGTTTCCTTCTTCATCATTACTTACTGATGACCTTGGTAAAGCTTAGCAGTTAGCCTGCTGAGGAAATAAATGTGGTAGTGTTGGTTGAAAAAAAAATCCATATAAGCAGGCCTATGCAGTTCAAATCTGTGTTAAGGGTCAACTATACAAAATCCTAGCCCTATTCTACATACAAAGAATTGGGAGAGGGAGTAGGGTAAATCTTGGAATTTGCATTTAAAAATTTTTTTTATTCTCATCCAATGACTTTTTTTTCATTGTTTTTTTTTAGAGAGAGGGGAATGGAAAGAGATACATCAATGTGAGAGGGAAACATCAATTGGTTATCTCCTAGACTACAGATCAAACCTGTAAGCTAGGTATGTGCCCTGACCAGGAATCAAACCCACAACCTCTTGGTTACTGGAAGACACTCCAACCAACTGAGTCACACTGGCCAGGGCCTGAAATCTGCATTTTAAACAAACACTCATAGAAATTTAATGTACTTTTGAGTTTGAAACCCATTGCTTCAACTCCTTAAATGGAAGAGCTGATTAATTGTAACTGGAATTCAGATCCTTTTCCTACTCTCTGGAGCAGCCCTGACAGGTTCCAGCTCCAATACTGCATCAGGAATACCATGGAATATTTCAAGCTCAGGGTTCTCCCAGAGCTCCCTCTCCTACCACAGTGATTTAACTCAGTCTTGGGACTATGGAGAAATAAATTTTTTATTTCACTCTCTTCCTTTCTCCAAAACACTATCCTCCTTTGAATTTTAACAGATATTAAATCAATGCAGACATCTGGTTAGACCTTTAATCTTCTTCAAATAGTTGTTACCTGTGCTTTGGAATTTTCAATTAAACCAACATTTATTAAACACCCATTCAAAGCCATACCTAGGTTGGGTGCTACAGCCCACACTGTTGAAATGCAGGCTCAAAAGCTCTCATTATGGCAGCAATTAGAAGCTCTTCATTTTAGTCCAATGGCCTTAGCACATGCAGTCCATTTTCAGAATGCACAGAAAAACATCAGTGTCAGGGTGCTTAGATTATATCATGGATGTTTCTTTTTTAAATATATTTTATTGATTTTGCTATAACAGTTATCTTACCTTTTTCTCCCCTTTATTCCCCTCTACCTTGCACACGCCCCCCACCAGCATTCCCCTCCCCTCTTAGTTCATGTCCATGGGTTGTACATATAAGTTCTTGACTTCTCCACTTCCTATACTATTCTTAACCTCCCCCTATTTTGTACCTATCATTTATGCTTCTTACTCCCTGTACCTTTTCCTCCATTCTCCCCACTCCACCTCCCCACTGATAACCCTCCATGTGAGCTCCATTTCTGTGATTCTGTTTCTGTTCTAGTTGTCTGCTTAGTTTTTTTTTTTTTTAGGTTCAGTTGTTGATAGTTGTGAATTTGTTGTCATTTTACTGTTTGTATTTTTGGTCTTCTTTTTCTTAGATAAATCCCTTTAACATTTCATATAATAAGGGCTTAGTGATGACAAATTCCTTTAGTTTGACCTCCTCTGGGAAGCACTTTATCTGCCCTTCCATTCTAAATGATAGCTTTGCTGGGTGAAGTAATCTTGGATGTATGTCCTTGCCTTTCACAACTTTGAATACTTCTCTCCAGTCCCTTCTTGCCTGCAGTTTCTTTTGAGAAATCAGTGATAGCTTTATGGGCACTCCTTTGTAGGTAACTCTTGCTGCTTTTAAGATTCTCTCATCTTTAATCTTGGCTAATGTAATGATGGTGTGCCTTAGTGTGTGCTTCCTTGGGTCCAACTTCTTTGGGACCCTCTGAGCTTCCTGGACTTCCTGGAAGTCTATTTCCTTTGCCAGATTGGGAAAGTTCTCCTTCATTATTTTTTCCAGTAAGTTTTCAATTTCTTGCTCTTCCTCTTCTCCTTCTGGCACTACTATCATTCAGATGTTGGAACATAGAGTTGTTCAGGAGGTTCCTAAGCCTCTCCTCATTTTTTTGAATTCTCATTTCTTTATTCTGTTCTGGTTGAATGTTTATTTCTTCCTTCTGCTCCAAATTATTGATTTGAGCCCTGGTTTTCTTCTCTTCACTGTTAGTTCTCTGTATGTTTTCATTTCATTTTGCATAGCCTTCACTTTTTCCTCTATTTGGTGACCACATTCAACCATTTCTGTGAGCATCCTGATTACCAGTGTTTTTAACAGTGCATCTGATAGGTTGGCTATCTCTTCATCACTTAGTTGTATTTTTTCTGGAGCTTTGATCTGTTCTTTCATTTGGGCCATTTTTTTTTTTTTTGTCTCAGTATGCCTGTTATGCAGTAAGGGGCAAAGCCTTAGGTATTTGTCAGGGCAGGGCAACCCATGTCACTGCGTTGTGGTGCTGTATGTGGACGAGGGGTCCGAGAGGGAACAATGCTGCTTGCTTAGCTATCTGCCTGCTTTCAGCCACTTCCCCCACTACCCACAGCAAATTGGGCCCTTCTGGTGCTGATTCCTGAGTGAGTGGGTTTGTGTACATTCTAGAACCCTGTGGGTCTTTCCAACATACTCTCCTGTGAGGCTGGGAGTCTCTCCCACCACTGCAACCTCCAGATTTTTATAGCCAGAGGTTCTGAGGCTTTATTTCCCCATGCTGTAACCCTGGTTGCACAGTCTATCTCACTTCCCAGTTGTTCCTCCAGGCCCCACCTTGATGCACATTCTCTTTGCCCCAGCTGCCTGCCTCTACCCCTTTTACCAGTCTAAATGAATGTATCTTCTTTATGGTTGTTGAACTTCCATATAGTTCAATTTCTTGGCAGTTCCAGTTATTTTTTATTTTTAAATTTGTTGTACTTCTTTTGGTTATGTGAGGAGACGTAGTATAGTATATATATCTACTATGTCTCCATCTTGGCTGGAAGTCGTGACTATATATCATGGATGTTTCAATTTCAAGGACTTCTGAGAACCCAAAATAAAGCTGATATGGATCAAACCCTTTGAACACAGCTTTTCTGAGAGCACTCAGGTGAAGAGACCAGCTCAAATCTTTTCTAACTAAGGGTGCTGCCACCTGAGAGGCAGATGACTGGCCATATGCCTCCACATTTGGTTACCTCCACAATGAGTAAGAACATTGGCTAGATATCTAAATGACAAGAGAAAAAAAATCTTTATTGCTAGCAACTTGTTCCATCAGAAAGTAAGAAAATTAAAGACTTAATTAACACCTTTTAGAAAGTATTTTGGTATTTACATTTGTTTGTTACTTAAAAGCAATTTTTATGAGCAGGTCTGAGGAAGACTCAGCAAAAATTATGCTTCAAAACATTCTTTTTGAAGAACTCTGGCTAATAACATTCATTTTGGAAAACAGCCTTATTTTGTTGTTATTAATACTTGCAACAAACTTAGGCTATTAAAAATTATTTTTTTCTCAGAAAACTGTAATTCAGAGAGTCAAGCTTAACAGCAAAAAGAAATGGACTTGAGGAGTAATGTCAGTTTTTCAAAGTTGATCCTGAAGCCAGCAGTGATGGGTTACTTTTACTTTTTAATAAGGAAGAACATAAAGAAATTGGAAGAGCTTTTTAAAAAATTTTTAAGATTTTATTTCTTTTTAGAGAGAGGGAAGGAAGGAAGGGAGAAAGAGGAGGAGAGAAACATCATTGTGTGAAAGATACGCTGATTGGTTGCCTCTCACATAGTCCCAAACTGGGGACCTGGCCTGTAACTGGGCCTGTGCTGACTGGGAATCGAACTGGTGACCTTTTGGTTTGCAGGCTGGCACTCAATCAACTGAGCCATACCAGCCAGGGCTGGGATAGATTTTTTTTTAACTAAGGGAAAGAAAGAGGAAAAAAGGGGGGTGAGGTATAAGGAAAGAGTTAATTGATTTATTTGTAAAAGAGGAATACAAAGAACTTTAGTTGGTTTATTCATTTGGTGTCTACTTCCTAACTGCACAGCCTCTGTCACAATACATTTGTGCCAAATTCCACATACAGATCCTGATTTGCATAGCTTTCTTAATGTCAAAAAAGAAATCAGGACTAACTCTTGTGGGGGAGGATGCGAAGAAAGACTGGAGAATATTCTAGCTGATGAAAAGTGCTTTAATCGTCCTTTTCCAAATTCCAAAGACTGCCTTTCTAAAAGCACTCTCTAACATTGTTATTTTAACATCCTCTTTCAGCATATCTTCATTGCTACAGAACTTCTGAAATGTAATTAAATAGAATAAAAAGTGAATTTATTGTTCTTTCCCCTAGTTTTAAAATGAGTAGCTGAAACTATGTATTATTATTATTATATTTTAATATGGAGCAAAACCAGAAGTACAGAGATCCACAGGAAAGCCAGAGAAAGAATATGGATGGAAAGGTGTTGCTGAATAAGGCAGCAAGTTACAGTTTATGGAAACCAGGTTTATATATTTAAGAATAACCAGGATAGAAAGAATTAAACAAGCAAAAAAGATGGGTAAAAAAATAAAGAAAAATTATGAATATACACACACTCTCCTCCAAAATTTTGTCTTACAAAATCCAAGAATTCTAGTCCAAAATTCATGTAAATGTGTTGCTGTGGAACTTATTTTTACTTTTCTCCATAAATACATTGTTGATACAAAGAATATTATTCTTAGTTTATAGACTACAGTTAAGAGTCATTTTAGGAGTTATCTTTTCCTTCAAAAAAAATACAATCTGAAGAGGCTATAAATCTTTTTTACTGCCTTTGTGCAGGTCTTAGATTTCACCCTACCCATTTCCAAAAAGAAAAGAGTAAAAGGATGCAGACAACTGTAACCTAAAGAGTGAAGGATTTAGTGAGCTGTCAATTTCTTACAGAATTATTCTTTTCTGGCACTGCAGTCCTCTATGTATTATTAATCTATTTATATTTAACTCCAGCCATTAGTCCTCCTCTTCCAGTCACTGAACCGTTTGCAAAGGAGAGGTGAGAGAACAAGGGTTGCTATTATTAGGCATCCTTGCGTGTGATGTGAGGGTGGAGACAATTAAATAACAACATTTTGCTGCTTTGAAAATGAGAAAGTATTTCGGATGGACAACTCAGGGCTGGTTAACATAACCTTTCCCCTCAAGAAGGTAAAACAAGAGAGATACACTTTAGAAGTATTTAATTAACTCTTCAGCAGGGAGTGCAGGAAAATTACAGATCCATTAAAAATCCTCTATTTTAGGCAAGAGTAAATTTTCTCTGCAGCACTCTGTCACTGCTCATTTACTGCATTATTTTGACAACATCTCTTATTTCCACAAAGCTTTTACATAATCTATAAACAGGGACAGAAAGGTGAGGGACAGATAACGGGGACAAAGTTTGGACCTCCCACACTGTCACTTTCTTTCAGTTTTCCATTCAAGGGTAAGGGTGCAGGGTGGCATTTTAAGGTGATCAGTAAAAGGCTGAGACAGTAATAACTGACACAGCAAGAAGAATGCTGTGAAAAACTGCCACTTCTTGCTCACTCTTCCAAAGAATGAGTGTAATTCAGTCATAATGAAGGTTCTTTAATGTTCCTCCCCCAAACCTCTTTCGATCAGGAAAGCCTGGAATCTGTAGGCAAGAAAGATAATCACATTAAGTCTCAAGTAGGCAGAGTTCAAATGCTAATAGCCTTTAATTTTTTTTCCTTTAAAATGTCAGTCAGTTGTTTCTGAAAGAACCACCATTCTGTGGTTTTACCCAGAAAACCACAGCAGATTAAATAATAAAAATAAATTCTACCAAAATGGAAAACATTTGTTAACAGATTGGTGTTATCTAAATCAGAGAGGATGAAGGTGAAGGTGAATCTCATAATATTCACCTATTGGACTTTATATGAATTATTTGCTTGTGATAGACTTCAAATACATACCTTTGGAGTCTCAAGCAAATGCTTTTCTTCTATTACTTTATAATGTCAGCTTATCCTTGGATTTTTTTTCTCTTGGACCCTTACTTTCCTTTGATCTGAATTTCTTTTGTATTTAACAGAAGGATATCAGAAGGTTATGCCCACAAAGGAACTTTTCCCACTTTTTTTAACCACTTCTAAAAATAAATTTGGCAATCATTTCTCAATAAACTTAAGAACCCATTTTATGAAGAAAATATGGATACTGACCTGATTACTATCTCTTGAAAAGTATCTCTTCTCTATGACCTGCGAGAAACAAAGATTTTAAGGGTTTAGCACACATACTTGGAAAAAGTGGCTAACTGTAATGGTCACTCATGGGGCTAAAAGGCATATATCCAAATTAAGAGTCTTTCCAATAGCTGTAGACATCTGGTACAATTTGGTGCTAATGAGATCAGGATTGTGAGAGTATTTCCATTAGAGCCTGCCTCATTCCAGAAATCAGAGAATGATATAATCCCATGCAACTCTTAGTATGTAGCAGAAAATATAGCTTTAAGTTTCCTAGCAGTCAGCCCAAAAGGTACTAAACAGAATCCATAAGATAAAAGCAAAGCACCTGCCTTAATAGTACAGCTATTCCTTAAAGAGGAGTCTGTGTGATGTTATGAACCACACATCCCTCTAGTCAACACAGGGATAAATTCTGTAGGGTGTCAATGGAGACGGATGATATAACATCACAAAAGTAGTCAATTAGCTTCTTTTTATGGACTTAATTTTGGTTCAGCCGTTTTAGAACTGTCTGTATTTGGTTAGTAGGAAAGACACAGTGAAGCAGTGGACGTATCTGCACAAATCCATCCCTACTATCATACAGAAGCCCTCAAATGACATGCCCTAGTATAGTGAGTTTAAGGAGCACCACATTTTCAGATGATGAAAAATGTTTTTAAAAATAATGAGTTCTGTTCTAACATTTGAGAAACAGCAATGATTGCAGAGGCAGTACTGTTTTCTTTATACAGAACTGTTGTGATTAAGAAAAGTTAATCATGTAAGAATACACAGAGATTAGTTGGAGATTATTTCTAAGACATTAGAATCTCAAATTATGAAAATAAAAATTCCTCTGAATGAGTCATGAGCATCCTTTTCCAGGCCTGCATCAGCTTACCCTCAACTGCCTAACAGCGAAATATCTGGATTTTTCTATCTTTAAGAATATGGCTGGGTTGCTGTTAGCCACAAGAGATCCAGGGTAAGGTTGCATTCACTGGTCCCAGAGGTAGAAAGCTGGTTCATGATTAATATATGTGTACATGTCAAAATACTTGGTCTTACAGAAAGCAAGAAGGGACTGATTATCTTTCTTCCTTCCAGGGAAGGATAGGAAAATCCTATCATTCTAGAATGGGGATGAATTAATGCTAGCCAAGGGAGTCTGGAGGAGTGTCAGATTCCAAGAAATCTTTACATTAAATTCTTGCAGATATGATATATAGAAAACTGGGTGATATTTAGCTGCTACATCCCTTGGCTTAAGACAGCCATCTCGGTCTGGAAGTCTGGCCAACCTCCCAATGTATGTACCTCTTGCTGTGTTTAGGCAATGGAGAGAGAAGTTACCTTTTTGCTTTTGCACATAATTCCCTACCTTCAACTTACAATGTCTCCATACTAAATCTTGCTCTCTTCTTAAAGCCAATCAAGTTCCCTCCGATTGTTTTTTAGATTTTATTTATTTATTAATAGAGAGAGGGGAAGGGAGGGAGAAAGAGAGGGAGAGAAACATCAATGTGTGGTTGCCTCTCACCGGGCCCCCACTGGGGACCTGGCATGCAACCCAGACATGTGCCCTGACTGGGAATTGAACTAGTGACCCTCTGGTTCACAGCCCACGCTCAATCCACTGAGCCACACCAGTCAGGGCTGATTTTTTTTTTTTTAATAAAGCCTTGACTGACAACTTGGGTTACACTAGTCTATAATCCATTGTTTATCTAGGATATAACTTATTACATTTAACATTATAATTTCAATATTAAATTATTAAAAAATTTAAACAGTATATTGTGGGATCTTTCCATGTCAGACACAGATCTATAAGATGTTGCTTTCAGGGGATAATAGCATTTTGTATCAGATGGGATCAAGGATTTAAACCAAATGAAAGTTCTTACATTTTAAGTTTGAAAACAATGTAGACAGAAAATGCGGTTCCTTGCAGTGCATCCCATTTACAAAATGCTAATATTTGTAGAGCACACTGGGGTAAATGGAAGAGACTGCCAATCATCCAGCCCCAGGGGCTCTGGCTGCTTTGAAAATTGAGAGGAAATCAATATCTCAGCACACCTGTACCCTATTTGCGACACACCAATTGGGAAGTTCTGCAATGAAGCAAAAATTTCCCAGTGATCTCATATTAAATAGGGAGGGGTGTGAGGCACATCTTCTCCTGACATATTAGATAATGGGCCAAATATTAGATGCCTAAATTGCTAAAAGAAAAATGATTCATAAGAAAGACCTATGAGGAGAAAAATGTTTTTAGGGGGACTACACTTAAAAGGAAATATAATACAGCAATTAATCTTTTTCAATAACACATACAAAAATGCATCCTATTTTACTTTCCTTCACAATGTCAGCATTGGGCAGGCAACTTAAACTTGGCCAATTCTATGTGCAATGCAGCTGTATAGCCTTGTGAAGGAAAGAAGAGTGCTCTAATTTACTAGCATGCTGAATCATTCTACATCTTCATTCTACAATAAGATTATGCTAGCAAGAGTCAATAATTGAAATGCAAAGGTTTCTGACAGGGAAACAACAGGAAATTGAGAAGATGAAATTACCTTAAAAATAACAGTAACAACAATTAATAGCTGGGAGAGCAAAAAGAACTCAGGGCTTTAACTAAGTAGAATCTCCTCAGTTCAGTGTCTTTTGTAGGGGCTAGGGGTGAATGAATACAAAAAGAGCTAGAAAATAGGGAAACATAAAGGATTTTAAGGAGGGGAATTAGGTATCTTTAAAAAACTCCCGTTTAAATCCAGTAGCTTTCATCCTTTGCTGAGAGAACACTGGTGATAGAATAAATACGTCAGCAGGCCTTGAGCAATTATACCAACAGATAAGAGAGATCAAAACAAGTATTATTCAGTCTATGACGTTCAAGATGAAGACTTAAAAGGATAAAGCATTCTACAAAAAATTTAAAGTCTCATAATATATAAATTAAGTTTAAAAATAACTTAATTGAGGCCATTACCTTATCAAAAAACCTACTGAGCTTGACAGCATTGGAAGAACCGGCAGCAAGGTACCTTGGATTTGTGCAATCCTAGAAGGTAAAACATAGATCTGCAATTAAAAGTCAGGGAACATAAGCTCCTTATTAGTATCACTGCTCCTGTTGCACATTTCTACAGTAAGATATCAGCTATAATTCTCTCATAAAATATTCATGTGATTTTCAAATTATGATGCACAAAGCAAAGAGGAAAGTACTAAAGGAGGGTAACACCCCTTTTTGTTATATAAGCAATTTTAGAGGACACAGAACCAATGTATTCACCATCAAATAATTCATAAGGGAAGACAGGATTACTAATATCTTACTAATAAAACCAAGGTACTAATCAGGTGACCTCCCTACATTTACCCTAAAAAAGCAGAAACAGAGCCATTAAAAAGTCAACCCTTTACTTTTTAGCACTACTCACCAGTGCTCAACTAAAATTCTATGCAGTTCATATAAGTAGGAAGCATGAAAATAAGGAGTTAAAAGGAACAAACAGAATTGTTGCCAGGGATTTCTCACTCATTAAATGTAAGGTGATACATCTCTTGATAGGTCATAAAGATAATAATAAACAATAAATATATGTTCAATAATAAAGTGATTATTAAATATCATTGTTATTATTAAACAGTAGTTAAATAAATAATAATGAACAATAGATATATTATAATACTATTAAATAGGATTTTTAAAAATTAGAGAAAAATGGAGCCCAGAAGGGACAAAACAACCTGGAACACTAAATTATTATAATGACTAGTAAACACTTTAAAAGATTTACTGTACTTTTACTGAAATTCCAATGTCATGGTGTCTTTGCTTATCATTACTGATTTGCCACCTCAAGAGATAAGAATACTTTGATTTTTACCTCAGAAGGCACATAAGACCAAACTATCACAATATCATGTAGACTCCTTGCAAGAATTATATTTGTCTTTCAGGCTGTGTCCCCTGGGAAATTACTGAAATTATTGATGTTGCATTTATTGTTTTGTAATCTATATGCCTATATGATTCCTTTCCAATGTGTTTTATAGTCACTTATATTTTATCCATATACATTTCAAGGTGCACCTTTTAAATTTTGGCTAGAATCTATAATACATTCTCAAAACTACACACACACACACACACACACACACACACACAAAGAGACTACAACAAACTTTTCAAAGATCACAGAATGCTAGAAGCTAGCAAGCTCTGAATCTAAGTGTCTGTCACAACATTTCTAGATTATGTGACATTGGTTAGGTTACTAAATCTTTAAAGTGGAGCTCATTTATGAAATGGGGGTAATGATACTTATCCCATAGGATTTCTGTGAAAATTAAATAAGGTAATATACATCTGGCACATAGCAGGTACTGAAATATCAGTTCCCTTTTCTCTTCATCCCAAGCAAATGCTATCAGGCTGAATTTTCAGACACAAATCACCTACCATAAAGGATAATTCTATATACAGATCAAACAGACAGAAATATCATTGTGGAAACTACTGTATTTGAAATAATGTGTGAGCACATTTATATGGCAGTTGGGGCCTACAAGAGACAAACCTTAGATGGACCTGTGTTAGATGTTTTACAAAATGTTACTGCTGAAACAGTTATCAGAATGTGAAAGTACTTCAGAGACTATTCCAAACAGAGCTAAAGTACTGAATACAGAAACTAAACCAAGAAGCAAACAAACAAAACTTCCCAAAGGTTTAATTCTAAGGCTGCACAATTTCAGCTTGACCATGCTAGAAAAATTCTATGATTTTCAGGATAACAATTTTAAAACTGAAAGAGTCATCTGTTATTGATCATGGCAGAGGGCAAAGCTTGAAAATTAATAGCTCTAAATAGCTTGTCCAAGCTTGAGAAGGAATAATGACTAGGGAAGATGCTTCAGTGTGATCACTTTAAAGTACACGAATGACAAAGAAAAATTTGTTCTAGATACAATAAGCCTAATGTGATTAAAAAAAAATAAATATGGAAAACTTTAAGTACACATGGAATAACTTGGGTATGTGAACTGACTTTTTCAAATGTAAATTTTATGAAATCTAAATACAGAGCAAATATTTCAAATGAAAAATTAGTATCTGAATTAAGAATTACAGTGTAAAAGACACACCAAATTTTGAAGCCTTAATATTAAAAAAAGAATATTTCTATTAATATTTACTTTATTAATACTTTTAAATGTTGATTACACATTGAAATGGTAAAATTTGGATGTATTGAATTAAATAAAACATATTTAAATTAATTTTATCTCTTCCTTGTTACTTTTTTAGTGTGAAAACTACTGGAATAGTAACATAAATTTTTAAATTTTCAAATGAAAGTAATTTTATTTCTAAAAACTATGAAATTGTTTTATTAAAAAGTAAGTAAATAAATCATCTTCTCCCTATTTATAATTTAAACATTCTGCCTTTTTTTCAGGCACAAGAATAACTCTGATTCCTTCTTTGATGTAAACATAGAGTAACCAAAGAAGATAGCACTAATATTGTTACATTCATTTTTTTTTGAGGCTGTAGGTTTACTTGCTGAATCTTTCTGATGATCTCTTTTTGAAATGTTAATCCAATTTTCCTCCTCATTTTTTATTCCCTGCATACTCAACACCACTTGCTGTTTCTGTTGTGTCCTTGAAGCCACATATGGATAAAAGGCCAGAAGCATGTTGTATGTGAACTCTGTGGAGACTGTGTATGCCAAAGTATCACCACTTGACTCCCTTTACATCTGGTTAACAAATGGACCTGACTCTGCGGGTAAAGAAGAAAAAGCACATATCTAGCCACTTGAAACAGATATTAATGGAACAAAGTAAGAATATTTAATGGTAAATTTCACTTTGGAAATAATGTTCAAAGGAGGTAACCTGAGCATTTCTTCAACAAGGATATAATATATTCTAAGTAGCAGTAATCTTCTGGAATATCATGGTCCAGTGCTGACGACCTGGGGCACTTATTCTGAATATTCCATGATAGCAGCTGAGAAAAATAAGGCATTTCTATTGCAAAGTAGAATGTAAAAACCAATGGCATGGCAGACAGATGCTGACTCATTGTGCGGGCAGAGGTGGGGCTGAACCAAGCAGTGTTCACAAATGTTGATTCACAGAGTAAGGACATCAGAATCACCTGAGTCATTTCTTAAAATTACAGTCCTGGTCCTCCTGACAGACCTTATGAATAAAAAGTTCCTGTTGTGTGACAGTTACTCAAAAAATTTCATAGGTACTGTTTGTTGGTAATATGAATATGCAGTCAGGTTTGGGTAATTGTTAATCTAGGTGATTTCTAAGAGTTCTTTCAGCTCCAAAATTCTAAATGTTAGTTGTAGGATAATCATGTGGAAGAGCAGCTTAATTGTACAGCACAGGCTCTGAAGTCAGAGTGCCTGCTTTGACCTGTGTAACCCATGGCCTAGTTACCTCTGCTACTAGTCTTCATCTTTTTTAAAAATATATTTTATTGATTATGCTATTACAGTTGTTCCATTTTCTCCCCTTTACTCCCCTCCACCCTACACACCCCTCCCATCCACATTTCCCCCATTTAGTTCATGTCCATGGGTCGTACATATAAGTTCTTTGGTTTCTACATTTCCCATACTATTCTTACCCTCCTTCTATTTTCTACCTACCATCTATGCTACTTATTCTCTGTACCTTTCCCCCTGTCTCCTCCTCCCACTCCCCTGTTGCTAACCCTCCATGTGATCTCCATTTCTGTGTTTCTGTTCCTGTTCTAGTTGTTTGTTTAGTTTGCTTTTGTTTTTGTTTTAGGTATGGTTGTTAATAACTGTGAGTTTGTTGTCATTTTATTGTTCATATTTTTATCTTCTTTTTCTTAGACAAATCCCTTTAACATTTATATAATAAGGGCTTAATGATGATGAACTCCTTTAACTTGACTTTATCTGAGAAGCACTTTATCTGCCCTCCCATTCTAAATGAAAGCTTTGCTGGATAGAACAATCTTGGATGTAGGTCGTTGCCTTTCATGACTTGGAAGACTTCTTTCCAGCCCCTCCTTGTGCACAAGGTCTCTTTTGAGAAATCAGCTGACAGTCTGATGGGAACTCCTTTGTAGGTGACTGTCCCCTTATCTCTTGCTGCTTCTAGGATTCTCTCCTTCATTTTAATCTTGGATAATGTAATTATGATGTGCCTTGGTGTGTTCCTCCTTGGGCCCAACTTCTTTGGGACTCTCTGAGCTTCCTGGACTTCCTGGGAGTCTATTTCCTTTTCCAGAATGGGGAAGTTCTCCTTTATTATTTGTTCAAATAACTTTTCCACTTGTTGCTCTTCCTCTTCTCCTTCTGGCACTCCTATGATTTGGATGTTAGAACATTTAAAGATGTCCAGGAGGTTCCTAAGAGTCTCCTCATTTTTTAAAATTCTTGTTTCTTCATTCTTTTCTGTTTGGTTGTTTCTTTCTTCCTTCTGGTCCACAACGTTGATTTGAGTCCCAGTTTCCTTCCCATCACTATTGGTTCCCTGTACACTTTCCTTTATTTCACTTAGCATAGCCTTCATTTTTTCATCTATTTTGCGACCAAATTCAACCAATTCTGTGAGCATCCTGATTACCAGTGTTTTGAACTGTGCATCTGATAGCTTGGTTTCTCTTCATTGCTTAATTGTATTTTTTCTAGCATTGATCCATTCTTCATTTCGGCCCCCCCTTTTTTTTTTGTCTTGATGAGCCTGTTATGTAGCAAGGGGTGGAGCCTTAGGTGTTCACCCGGGTGGGGTAACCCATGTCCCTGTGTTGTGATGCTGCATGTGGGGAAGGGGTCCAAGAGGCAACAATGCCACTTGTGCTGTTCTCTGCTGGATTTCAGTCACTTCCCACACTTCCCACAAGCAATTTGGGCCCTTCTGGTGCTAATTCCCTAGTGGGTAGGTTTGTGTATGTTCTAGGACCCTGTGGGTCTCTGCAAGGAATTCTCCAGTGAGGCTGGGAGTTTCTCCCGCTGCCGCCTCAACCCCCACAGGTGTTTTCAATCAGTGGTTTGAGGCTTTATTTCCCTGTGCTGGGGCCGTGTGTTGTGCAGTCCATCCATCTCCCCAGTTGTTTCTCCCCATTTATTTGCGTGTGAATGTGGGACCACGCAGGCTGCAATCTGCCATCTCCCTGGGTCTGCCTGCTGCTGCCTTGCTGGCCAGCTGCAGCCTTGCATGCCTTGCTCTACAATCTGCCACCTCACTGGGTCTGCCAGTTACCACCTTGCCCATCCTGATCCTCTAGCTACCACCTTGCTGCAAGTCCTCTCTGCCCAGCTGTCTGTCTTGGCCCCTCCTACTGGTCTGGATGATTGTGCCTTCTTTAACTCCTTAGTTGCTGGACTTCCATACAGTTCGATTTTCTGTCAGTTCTGGTTGTTTTTTGGTTTTTAAATTGTTGTTGTCCTTTTTTGGTTGTGTGAGGAGGCATGGTGTATCTACCTCCATCTTGGCTGGAAGTCTAGTCTTCATGTTTAAAATGGGTATAGTAATATTGCCTAACTCATAGGGACGAAGCATGTGAGAGAATGTACATAAAGTACCAGAACAGTGCGTGGCTCAGTAAATGGTAGCAACTGGTATTATTAAACCACCACACATCTGAATACCAGTGCACTGTGTATGTATGCTGCCCAAATCCTACTTGTGAGCAATGACATATCCTTTTCTGGGCAACATTAACTGGTTTATAGGAGGACTTTTCTTAGCCTTTTTAGTGCCAAGTTCTAATGGAGCTAAATATCTCAGGAAGAAATTCAAGATCTGCATACACATAAGATTATATAAACTAATGCCTATGAAGCACTCCTAGTTTATAGTTTGTAATTTTTTCACTTGCCCAGGCCCTTTGCCTGTTTCCCCTTTAAGGTAAATTCTATAATTTAAGAAGCTAGGAGGCTTTTCTAAAGCAAGAATAGTAAAGTTTATTACAGTATTAGTAACCTTTTCTTATCATCTTAATTTACTTATTTTGACTTTGGTATGACTTTAAAAAACTTTTTCAAGAAAAAGCCCATGATTTTTACATTATTCACAGAACAAAGTTTGAACATTCCAACAGAACAGCATTCAAGGAGGCTGAAGTGACTGTGTGCATCTAACAGTTTGTTGATTACAACTTTCACCATATTTTGGAGTAGAACCAAAACAGCCTGACTTCCAGTATAAAGCTTCTTTTGTGAGAATATATGACTTGAAGTCTTGGATTTTGCTTTCAGCTGGTAATAATACAAACATGCAGTAGTGAAAATACACACCAAATTAATCTCTTCTGCATTGAAATCCTCAGCCAGGAAAGCAGTCCTAATTAAAACTTCATGGCGCTTGGTGTCATGAATCTGGTCCAGTTTAGTTCCTATTACCAACAATGGAATTTGGTTTTCAGCAAACTGTTCCCGGTCATAATCCCTGTAATAAATAATGAAGAAGTGAATAGAATTTACCCTTTTGATGTAGATATGTAAAATAGCTTATACTATTTTACTGATAATTCACTGACTCTTGCTCACCTATCACCTATAACACTACTTTTTTCCCTAATTTCTTCCATCTACTTGTTTATCAATCCATCCTCACCATTTTTGGAGTTCTAACTATTCATCTAATTCTGAAAATTTGTCCCCATGAGTCTTTATAGACTACTTGAATAACTGAGTGCCCACCAGGTATAACAAGGTAAGTTGACTAGACTTTTCCCAAAGCTCTGTCTTCTAAGGCTCAGGAATTTATTTTGTACAAATGCAGAGAGTGGACCCAAATTTCAGGGTGGAGAAAACCCTGGAACTTAGCATGGCACTCAAGCCTTGAGTCAGAACAGAAAATGACAAGCTTCTGGGTACCTTCAGGGCTATGCATGTGATCTATACTTCCATACACAGTTCTGTCTAGGAATAAATTATTTAAGGAAAATAGGAAATAGGGACATTAAAGCCAGAATGAAGGTGATGCTATAGCCTAAGGAAAGGTGGATTCAACAGATGGAAAGGGAAATAAACAGCTGATTCACAAAGTGAATAGTAAAGGGAAAGAATTAAGTACCAAAGAGATGTTTGTTTGGAAATGAGAGCTGTGGGAGACAGAGGGCAGGCAATTCAAATCCCTCAGAGTCACTGGCTGTTACAATTATTTTTTCTATTTCTATCCAATTGATAGAGTGTTTTTCTTTCTTTAGTAAAAGGAACACAGAGCCCAATGTTGTTGAATTAATTTAAATTCTATTCATATATGAGAAATAAAAGGTTTGGATTTTGGACATATTATAAGCTCAATTTACAACAGTCAGCAAACTCTGGTTTTGAACACCTTATGATAGTGAATCAATATTGCATAATCCAATCAATACAGCCCAGCTGAGGATAGCTTTTTCTCTTCCTTCAACATTACTTTTCTTTCTCTTTTAATAACCTAAATTGGGGGTGTGTGTGCAAATTATCAAATCTTTTTGCCCTTCATAATAATCCTGCAGAGCCTCAGTTACTGTTCAGCCTTGGAACACAATTGTTTTGAACCATGTAACCTCCCATTTCATAAAAATATAATCACTCTTTGCATCAAAGCCAATAATAGCTTGAGTTCAAGGTCTTTGATTCTTTTTACCAGCATCAACCCTGATTTAGGAGAAATTGTCCAAAATTGAAATTTACTTTATTAGAGAATAAAGTGTTGAGAGTGACCTCCTTTAGGACTATTTCCTTTTCCTATACTCACTCACTCTGGCTCACATACAAATATTTGTATACAGTTTATCAAACATCATCTCTGATACATATATATTTCTGTCACTTGCAGTCTTGCATAATCTCTAGCACATCAACATATATATGTACTTCATATATTAATAACATATATATTACAATACAAATATAATTTGTTCTCTTATATCTATCCTAAGTTTTCCTTTTTACTCTCTTTTATTAAATCTTACATCCAATTTGACTTTGGTAAAAAACAACAACAAAAAAAACCTTGCATCTTTCAGACCACTATTTTTAACTACCATTTTAGAGAAGATTTAGGGTTCAGAGAAACAAATTTAATAGCACTCTAGGCATACAATCAACAAAAGCCAGAACACAGGAAACTTTACAGGACAAACAAGCCATCTATTTTTCACAAATAAACTGCTACAGGGTAAAAAATAAAAATGAAAAAGGGAAGGGGAAGTTGAGATAAGAAGAAACCAAATACAATGAGTGGACCTTATTTAGATACAATTTTGAATAAACCACTATTTTTGAGAAATTTGAGAAAATTAAAGTAAAATTCAATATTAAAGAATTATTGTTCATTTTAAGTATGACAATATATTTTGGTTGTTGAAAAAGTTCTTAACCTTTAATGTTATACATTGAGGGTTAGACTAAATATCTAGATGAAATGATATCATATCTACGATATTTTCTTCAAACATAAATGAAGAGACACACTGTATCCATGGATGGGACAATACAACAAAAATTCTCCCTGATTTGATCTATAGGTTTAGTGTAATCCCAATAAAAATTCAAGCATAATTTCTGTAAATACAGACAAGCTGATTTCAATTTTATGTGGAAAAGCAAATAAGATGAACTAAACCATTTTGAAAAGGCATAAAGTGGAAGGAATCACATTGTCTAATTTTAAGACTTCCTATACTGTTACAATAATCAAGACTGTAGTATCAGTGAAGGGGCAGACACACATATCAATGGAACGGAATTAGGGAGTCTAGAAATAGACCCATATAAATATGGTCAAATTATTTTTGGCAAAAGAGTAAAAGAAATTCAATGGAAAAGGATAATATTGTCAATAAGTGGTGTTGGAAGGAAGTTCATAGCAATACAGGCCTACCTAAAAACGATGGAAACATTTCAAACAAACAGCCTAACACTACATCTACAAGAACTGGAGGAACAACAACAAAGAGCAGAGCAGGTAGAAGAAAGGAAATGATCAGGGCAGAATTAAATGACATAGAGACTAAAAGAACAATTCTAAGGATCAATAAATCTAGGAGCTGGCTATTTGAAAAGATAAACAAAATTGACAAGCCTTTAACCAGACTTATAAAGACAAAAAGACAGAGGACCCAAATAAATAAAATCAGAAATGAAAGTGGAGAGATTACAACTAATACCATAGAAATACAGAGGATTATAAGAAATTACTAAGAACAACTATATGCCAAGAAATTTGCAAACCTCAGTGAAATGGACAAATTTCTAGAAAAATATAATTTTCCAAAACTGAATGAGGCAGCAGCAGAAAGCCTGAACAGAATGATAACAGCTGGTGAAATTGAAGCAGTAATAAAAAGAAGTCCTGGCACATAAAAGCTCTGGACCAGACTGCAAAGTTTAGCAGGGGAATTTTACAAAACATTTAAGGAAGAGCTAACTCCTATCTTTCTCAGACTATTCCAAAAAATCCAGGAAGGCAGAAGACTCCCAAGCTCTTTTTATGAGGCCAGCATCCTCCTAATCCCCAAACTAGATAAAGACACAACAAAGAAAAGTACAGGCCAATAGTGCTGATGAAAATAGATGCTAAAATCTTCAAGTAAATACTGGCAAACTGCATAGAGAAATACAGTAAAAAGATCATACATCATGGTGAAGTGGCATTCATCTCAGGGATGCAAAGATGGTACAATATTTTCAAATCAATAAAAGTAATACATCACATAAACAAAACAAAAGATAAAAATCATATGATCACCATTATCAATAGATGCGGAAAAAGCATTTGATAATGTACAGTACCCATTCATGATAAAAACACTCAGCAAAGTGGGAGTAGAGGGAGCATTCCTCAACACAATAAAGGTCATATATGAGAAACCTACAGCCAACATCACATTCAATGGGCAAAAACTAAAGGGTTTCCCACTAAGATCAGGAATAAGACAAGGATGTTCACTTTCTCTACTTCTATTCAACATAGTATTGGAAGTTTTAGCTATAGCAATCAGACAAGAAAAAGAAATAAAAGGCATCCAAAATGGAAAGGAGAAAGTAAAACTGCCATTGTTTGCAGATGACATGATAGTGTACATAGGAAACCTAGAGACTCCACCAAAAAACTATTTGACCTAATAAGTGAATTAGGCAAAGCAGCAGGATATAAAGTCAATATTCAGAAATCGAAGGCATTTTTGTACACCAACAACAAAATATCAGAAACAGAAATGAGAAAAAAAATCCCTTTTGATATAGCAACAAGAAAAATAAAGTACCTAGGAATAAACCTAACCAAGGAGGTAAAAGGCCTGTACTCAGAACACTACACAACACTGAAGAAAGAAACTAAGGAAGACACAAACAAATGGAAGCATGTACCATGTTCATGGATTGGAAGAATTAACATCAAAATGTCCATACTACCCAAAGCAATCTATAGATTCAATGCAATTCCTATTAAAATACCAATGACATATTTCACAGATATAGAACAAATATTTCAAAAATTTATATGGAACCACAAACAACCCCAAATAGCTGCAGCAATTTTGACAAAGAATAATTCCTGACATCAAACTATAATTCCTGACATCAAACTATATTACAAGGACTCTATAATCCAAACAGTCTGGTACTAGCATAAGAAAAGACACAGAGATCAATGGAACAGATTAGAGAGTCCTGAAATAAAAAAAACCATGTTTCTATGGTCAATTAATATTCAACAAAGGGGTCAGAAGCATAAAATGGAGTAAAAATAACTTCTTCAACAAATGGTGTTGGAGATCTGGAGAGCTACATGCAAAAAATAAAATGCAACAACCATCTTATACCATACACAAAAACAAACTCAAAATGCATAAAAGATTTAAGTATGTCGTGACAACATAAAAGTCCTAGAGGAGAACATAGGCAGCAAAATCCATGCAGCAGTATATTCATTGATATGTCCTCTAGAGCAAGAGTCATACAGGAAAGAAAAACAAATGAGACTTCATTAAAATAAAAATCTTCTGCATGGCTAAAGAAAACATCAGCAAAATGAAAAGGGAACCAACCTTATGGGAAAATATATTTGCCAATGATATCTTAGACAGGGATTAGATCTCCAAAATATATAAAGAACTCACATGACTCCACACCAGGAAGACAAACAATCCAATTAAAAAATGGGCAAAGGACCTGAACAGATACTTCTCCAAGGAGGACACATAGAGGGCCCAGACACATATGAAAGGATGCTCAGCATCACTATCTGTCAGAGAGATGCAAATTAAAACCACAGTGAGATACCACTTCACATCAGTCAGAATGGCCATCTTAAACAAATCAACAAACAACAAGTGCTGGGGAGGTTGTGGAGAGAAGGGAACCCTAGTGTGCACTGTTGCTGGGAATGCAGACTGGTGTAGACACTGTGGAAAACCATCTGGAATTTCCTCAGAAAACTAAAAATGGAACTGCCTTTTATTCTGGCAATTCCATAGCTGTGATTATACCCTAAGAATCCTGAAACAACATTTCAAAAGAACCTATGCACCTCAATTTCATAGCAGCACAATTTACAATAGCCAAGTGCTGGCAGCAACCTAAGTGCCCATCAGCCAATGAGTGGGTAAAAAACTGTGGTACATTTACACAGTGGAATACTATGCAGGAGAAAGAAAGGAGCTCCTACCCTTTGTGACAGCATGGATGTAACTGGAGAGTATTATGCTAAGTGAAATAAGCAAGGCTGTGAAAGACAAATACCATATGATCTCACCTATAAGTGGAACCTAATCAACCAAACAAGAAGCAAGCAAAATAGAACCAGAGACATTGAAATAAAGAATAAACTGACAGTAACCAGATGGGAGGTAGGGGTGAGGGATAACAGGGGAAAGAAGGGAAAGGGTCTTCAAGGAACATGTATAAAGGACCCATGGGCAAAGCCAAAGGTGGGTAGGATTGAGGATGGGAGGTTGGGCTGGGTGGGGTGGGAGACAGTGGTCGGGGTGGGGGAATGGTGACAATTGTACTTGAACAACAATAAAAAATATATAAATGGTGTTAGAACAATTGGATGTTCATATGTAAAAGTCACCCTCCAACTAACTCTCTCACATTGTAAGTAACTCAAAAAGGAGCAAGATCTAAAAGTAAATCTAAAACTATAAAACTTGTAGAAGAAACATAGGAGAAAATCTTAATGTTCTGGAATTAGGCAAAGAGTCTTAGATATGATACTACAAGGTACAATACATAAAAACTTGAAAAATTAGACTTTATTAAAATGCAAAACTATTGCTTTGTGAAGGAGACTGTTAGGAGGATATTTACACATAAAACATCTTACAAGGTGTTATTTTGGAGGGCATATTCCTGCAATTGCTGGTAACATTTCAAACCAACTTTGAACTAATTTGGGCTTACCCATTTGTTACTAAGACTCCAGTTGGCACTGAATCCCTGTTGAGAGCTTCTGATGACCAACGATTCAAGTTTTGGGATGACTTCTTATTCGTTAAGTCATGTACTAAAATAATACCTAAAATAATCAGAGAAAATAATGTCAATACGGAAACAATTCTTCATTTCAGAATTGGCAAAGTGAGGCTTAGTAAAAAAATAAGCATTGAATTGTTTAGTGAACCTAGCATTCTAGTATGATTAACAAGTATTTTAAAATTTCTTCTACCCATAACAAGAAACAAAGAAGGTCAGTACACAATACTTAATGGAGTATAACTCTTGCAAACATATATGCACCCAATATAGGAGCACCAAAATATATAAACAAAATCTTGGAGCACTTTAAGAAAGCAATAGATAGCAATACTATCTTTGTAGGGGATTTAACACCCTACGGTCAACAGTGGATGAATCTTCTGAACAAAAAATCAACAAAAAGATTGCAGAATTGAAGGACATTCTAGATCCAAAGGACTTAATTGATATTTATAGAACATTTCACCCCAAAGAAGCAAAATACACATTCTCCTCAAAGGCACAAGGGTCATTCTCAAAGATAGACCACATGGTGGACACAAAACAAGCCTCAACAAATTCAAGAAAAGTGAAATAATATCAAGCATCTTCTTGGATCACAATGGCTTGAAACTAGAAACGAACTTCAAGAAAAACACTAAAAAACATTGAAATACATTGAGGCTAAATAACATGTTATTAAACATTGAATGGATTAACAGTGAGATCAAGGAAGAAATCAAAAAGTACTTGGAAAAAAGTGAAAATGAATACACAACAACCCCCAACCTCTGGGACACAGCGAAGGCAGACTTGAGGGAGAAGTTCATAGTGATAAGGCCTACCTAAAGAAGATAGCAAAATCTCAAATAAATAATCTAACTCTACATCTAAAAGAACTAGAGGAACAACAACAAACAAGGCCCACAGCAAGCAGAAGGGAGGAAATAATCAAGATGAGAGCAGATTAAATGACATACAGAGTGAAAACACAATTCAAAGGATCAATGAATCCAGGAGCTGGTTCTCTGCAACGATAAACAAAATTGACTAACTGTTCACCAGACTCATCAAGAAAAAAGAGAGGACCTAAACAAGTGAAATCAGAAATGAAAGAGGAGAAGTAACAATTGATACCATAGAAATACAAAGGATTGTAAGAAATTACTAAGAACAAGTATATGTGAAGAAATTGGACAACCTGGGCAAAATGGACACATTTCTAGAAACACACAATCTTCAAAAACTGAATCAGGAAGAAGCAGAAAAACTGAATAGATTGGTAACAGCTAGCAAAATTAAAGAAGTAATCAAAACACTACTGGCACACAAAAGCCCTGGACTGGATGGCTTCACAGGTGAATCTTATCAAACATTTAAAGAAAACTAATTCTATCCTTCTCAAACTATTCCAAACTACTCAAGACGAGGAAGACTCCCAAATTCTCTTTATAAGAACAGTATTATCATAATCCTCAAACCAGGTAAAGACACAAAAGAAAGAAAATTACAGCCCAATATTTCTGATGAGCATAGAGGCTAAAATTCTCAAAAAAAAAAAAAAAAAATACTAGCAAACCAGATCCAACAATACATTCAAAAGATCATATAACATGATCAAGTGGAATTTATTCCAAGGATGCAAGGATGGTACAATATTTGTAAATCAATAAATGTGATACTTCACAGAAACAAAACGAAAGATAAAAAAATCACATAATCATATTATATGCAGGAAAAGCATTTGATAAAATCCAGCACCCAGTTATAATAAAAACACTCAGCAAAACAGGAATGGGGGAGTATACCTGAACATAATGAAGTACACATAAGAAAAACCTACTGCCAACATCATCTTCAATGGGCAAAAACTAAAGGCGTTTCTCTTAGGATCTGGAACAAGACCAGGGTGACCGCTTTCACCACTCTTATTCAACATAGTACTAGAGGTACTATGCAATCAGCCACAGCAATCAGCCAAGAAGAAGAAATAAAAGGCATCCAAACTGGAAAAGAAAAAACAGTCATTACTTGCAGATGACATTACAGTGTACACAGAAAACCCTATAGGCTCCACCAAAAATCTACTCAACCTAGTAAATGAATTAGGCAAAGTAGTGGTATACAATGTCAATATTCAGAAATTGATGGCATTTTTGTACACCAGTTTTGAACTATCAGAAAGAGAAACTAAGAAAAAAATCCTATTGACTACAGCAAACAACAACAAAGTATCTAGGAATAAACTTAATCAAGGAGGTAAAAGATCTGAACTCAGAAAACTACAGAACACTGAAGAAAGACTGAGGAAGATACAAATAAATGGAAGCATATACTCTATTCACTGACTGGAAGAATTAATATCATCAAAATGTCCATACTACCCAAAGCAATCTATAGATTCAACACAATTCCTATTAAAATACCAATGGCATGTTTGACTGCTCTTGAACAAATACTTCAAAAATCTATATGGAAGCAAAAAAGACCCTGAATAGCCACAGCAATCTTGAGAAATAAGAACAAAGTAGGAGGGATCACAATCCCTGATATCCAACTATACTACTCAGCCACTGTAATCAAAACAGCCTGGTACAGGCATAAGAACGGACACATAGATCAGTGGAACAGAATAGAGCCCAAAATAAACCCATGTCTCTATGGTCAATTAATATTTGACAAAGGGATGATGAGAATACAATGGAGTAAAAATAGCTTCTTCAATAAATGGTGTTGAGAGAACTGGACTGATACATGCAAAAAAATGAAGCTAGACCACCAACTTCCATCATATACCAGAATAAACTCAAAATGGAAAAAAGCCTTAAACATAAGTTGTGATACTATGAAAGTCCTAGAAAAAACATAGGCAGTAAAATTTCAGATATCCCACAAACCAATATTTTTGCTGACATAGATTCAAGAGCAAGGAAAATAAAGGAAAAAAAATAAACAAATGGGACTATATCAAAGTAGAAAGCTTCTGCATGGCTAAAAAAACATCGTTAAGATGAAAAGGGAACTGACTGTATGGGAAAACATATTTGCCAATGATACATGTGACAAAGGTTTAATCTCCAAAATATATAAAGAACTCACAGGACTCAAAACGAGGAAGACAAACAATCCAATTAAAAAATGGTAAAGGACCTGAACAGACACTTCTCCACAGAGGACATACAGATGACCCATAAACATATGAAAAATACTCATTGTCAGTAGCCATCACAGGGATGCAAATTAAAACCATAATGAAATATCACCTTACACCTGTCAGAATGGCCATCATTAATAAATGAACAAACAACAAGTGCTGGAGAGGTTGTGGAGAAAAGGAAACCCTAGTGCACTGTTGGTGGGAATGTAGACTGGTGCAGACACAGTGGAAAACACTCTGGAATTTCCTCAAAAAATTAAAAATGGAACTGTCCTTTGACCCAGGGGTTCCATGCTGGGAATATACCCTAAGAACCCCAAAACACCAATTCAAAAGAACTTATGCACCTCTATGTTAATAGCAGCACTATGTACAATAGCCAAGTGTTGGAAACAGCCTAAGTGCCCATCAGTAGATGAATGGATTAATAACTGTGGTACATTTACACAACAGCAGAAAGAAAGAAGAAGGAATTCCTACCCTTTGCAACAGCATAGATGGAACTCGAAACTATTATGTTAAGTGAAATAAGCCAGTCAGTGAAAGACAAATACCGTATGATCTGACATATAAAAGGAATCTAATGAACAAAACAAGCAAAACAGAACCAGAGACAAGGAAACAGGGAACAGACTGATGGCTACCAGAGGAGGGTGGGGGATAATGATTGAAAAAAGAGTAAGGGATTAGTGAAAGAACGTGATGAACGATCTGTAGACATGGACAATGGTGTGGGGCTGTATTGTTGGAACAGGGGCTAGGCTGGATGGAGGAGGACAAAGAGGGGAAAACTGGGACAACTGCAATAGAATAAACAAAAATAAAAAAGAAGAAAAATAAAGTATTCAAAATAAAAAAAAGCACACCTCTCCTTCTAGCTTTGAGGTAGACTTTTTTTTTCCCTAAAGGGAGGGGGCAATTAAAACTTTTAAAAAGGAATAACGGACTTCAAAAAAAATAAATTTTCTCCCCTGGCTGGCATGGCTCAGTAGATTGAGTACTGGCCTGAGAACCAAAGAGTTGCCGGTTCATTTCCCAGTCAGAGCACATGCCTGGGTTGTGGGCCAGGTCCCCCGTGAGGAGCAAGGGAGAGGCAACCACATACTGATGTTTCTCTCCCTCTCTTTCTCCCTCCCTCCTCTCTAAAAATAAATAAAATAATTAAAAACAAATAGTTACATATCATATTATGTTAAAGAAAAATAAATTAATAACAATGTAGGGGGGGAAATGGGCAAAGGACCTGAACAGACACTTCTCCACAGAGGACACACAGAGGGCCCAGACACATATGAAAGGATGCTCAGCATCACTACCCATCAGAAAGATGCAAATTAAAACCACAATGAGATACCACTTTACACCAGTCAGAATGGCCATCTTAAACAAATCAACAAACAAGTGCTGGTGAGGTTGTGGAGAAAAAGGAAACCTAGTGTACTGTTGCTGGGAATGCAGACTGGTGCAGACACTGTGGAAAACAGTATGGAATTTCCTCAGAAAACTAAAAATGGAACTGCCTTTTCACCTGGCAATTCCACTGCTGGGATTATACCCTAAGAATCCTGAAACACCAATCCAAAAGAACCTATGCACCCCAATCTTCATAGCACAGCTCTTTATAACAGCCAAGTGCTGGAAGTAGCCTAAGCGCCCATCAGTAAATGAATGGATCAAAACACTATGGTACATTTACACAATGAAATACTACTCAGTAGAAAGAAAGAACTCCTACTCTTCATGACAGCATGGATGTATTATGCTAAGTGAAATAAGACAAATATCATATAATCTCACCTATAAGTGGAACCTAATCAACAAAACAAACAAGCATGCAAAACAGAAGCAGACATGGAAATAAAGAACAAACTGACAGTAACTAGACAGGATGGGGGAGAGGGATAACAGGGGAAAGAAGGGAAGGGTCAAGTCAAGGAATATGTATAAAGGACTCAAGGACAAAGACAATGGGGGGATACTGAATGCAGAGGGAGGGGAAGGCATGGGAGAGTAATGGGACAAAAATGGGGACAACTGTAACCAAACAACAATAAAAAACACACTAAAAGAACATAAGTGACATTTATTCATCATTTATGTGCTATGTATTATGCTTTAAATGTGTTACCTAATTTTATTTTTAGAACAGTCCTATGAAGTAAGATTTACCTTTATTTTACACCCCTGTTTCACACATGTGAAAACTGAAGCTCAGAGAGGTTGAGTAACTTACTCTAGGTCATATGGTAAGTGGGGCAGCCAGAATTTGAACTCAGCTAATTTGACAGTACATGATTGAGGACAAGCAGAATAAGGTATCTCTTTAGGGTACAGGAGTGGCAGATATTTTCTCCTCTCCTTATTCCCAGGTATAAATATCACAAAACTATGGGTTAGACTTTTGGTTGGGAAAGTGAAAGGATTATAAAGGCCTAGGATTAGATGGACTGGGAGCAGTTTATTTTTTGAAGATCTCTGTTGAAGACTCTGGAATTTTTAAAGGCATTTGAGCGCCCTTTTCCCCTATTGTTCCTCTTTCATTTGGGCTGAGAGTTCTCGTTCTGTAGACTGTGAGCTAGGAGGGCTACACTGGGGCCCAGAAGAAAGAAACCAGGGTGATAGGTGATCAGAGTATGTCCTAATCTTCAGGGACAGAGAAAGGTAGAGACACACTTTAGAGGTTTTTTTTGGAGGACTGATGATCAGCCTAGTTCATCACAATGGGAAGAAGGTAAGGTTTTAAGGGAAGAACAGTATTGCTAGGAATAAAAACTGTGCAAAGAAATGGAGTGATCCTTACGCTCTGTTTCTTAGGATACTAAGGACAGTAGATGGAGTAGAGAACCTTGAGTGCTTCTACCAAGAAAAATGTTCCAGAGCTAAGGTAAAAAAACATAAAAATTTATTTATATAACAGAAATTCTCTTAAACTTTAAGAAACAAAAATATATCAGTCTTATCTTAAAACTAACAAAATATATACAATAATTTCAGTAATATTCAAGGGTGAGACAAATCACTAATGAATAGTAGGTATAGAAAAGACAGTCAAAGAAATGGATTGAGATGCCTTCTTTCTTTTGTACATAATAAGTTTATGACTTAATTCCATATAGTTTCTAGGATTTAAATGGTTTTCAAACTAATTATTGTTTATATATTTTTATCTTTACATTTATTTTGCTCTTAACTTTTTCTCAAAAAGATCTGAACAAAAGTTCAAAAGTGTTATGTATCCAAACTTCTCTTTACCAGATTAGATTCATACCTACTTTGACAAGTCATTTGGCTGATTGATATAAACTGAGTTTTATCACTTGATTCTAGGTCTAAATCAGGCTTCTTTTCTTTCTTTCCTTTTCTCTAAGAGGTTGCTTAAGACCATTTTTAGACCATTAAGACCATTAAGACTGTTTTTCTCATTTAGATGCATTCTTTTAATATATGCCATTATCATATTCTTTCTTGCATGACAATATCATACATTAATGTCATTTTATAACTGTGGTTTGTTTCATTTATGAATGTTTTGTTACTTCAATTAGATTGGGACAATTTCAGCCACAATTATGAGTTCAATGAACACAGGTCTGACCCAACACAACTCATCCTGTATTCTATGGTACATATATCCAATGACAGGAACGTTTTCTACTTTTTTTCATAGTATCCACAACAGCCTAGGATATAGGAAGATAGGATAGTGAAAGAGGAATATAAGAAATGAAGAAAGTGCTTTCTCTGCAGGACATGGGCTTCACCAACATCCAGCTCCTGCAGCAGGTGTGGCTTCCCCAGATTCTGGCTCCAGCAGTGAACAGTGCATAGTAGCACCCAGTGGACAGCAGCTTCCTCCAGAATCCTCTCACCTAGGCATTTTGCACCCAAGTGCTTCAGGTCGATCAGAAGATGGTGGTGAGATAGGTGGGAGCGGAGTCCACTTTCCCCTGCACATGGGTGAAACACCTAGCTGGTCTTCTGAGGAACAGAGTGAACAGCCAAGGGTATCCCAGCATATATGAAGACTGGAGACCAAAAACTGTAGAGAACATTGAAAAATCAGATGATAAGGAGAGTGCTTCAGGACAATAAGGTCCCTGGGACTAGTGCAGGGACCAGGGCAGCTGCAGCCCCAGGCCCAGCGCCCTCTGGGTCTGTTGCAGGATTCTTGAGAGAGAGCCAGGTCAACAGCTCCCTTTCCTGCCAAACAAGGTTTGAGCAGCACCAGGAGGGACCTGGATGCCTGAAGTCACAGGTGGGAATAAGGACAAAGTGGCAAACACACAGGGGTGGTGTGCACCCACTGAGACTGGACCCAGGCTGGAGAGTTGGGCAGTGACGGACCTTGACCTGGTCAGTCCCAGTCTGGTTGGAGAGCTGGGCTATGTGGCAGGCCAGGCGCTTGTTTGGAGTGGTGGGCTTTAATGGGAGGAATTTTTCAAAAAGAAAGAGGCACTCAGCGGCTGTTTGGGAATTCTCCGTAGCAGCTGCCCCACTCCACCTGGTCTCCTGCCCCCATCTGGCCGTACTATGCTCACACCTGGAGCCCCAGGGATGGTGCGCACTGGATCCCCGAGACCTGGCAGCTGCCCATCCTGTCCCAGCAGCAGAGGCCGAGCACTCACACCCGCAGCCCACAGGACAGCTGCACCTGACCACTAGGCCCAGTGGCTGCCAGTCCTGCCTTAGCAGCAGAGGCCTAGTGCTCAGGCCCTCAGCCGCTAGACAGAGCAATCCTGACCCTGCTGCCCAGAGGCACCTCCCACCGGGCCCCTGAGCCAAGAGCCCAGCAGGGCTGCCAGGTTCTCGAAGAGGAAGGCAAAGACCACCCCCATCCCAGAGGAGAGCTGCAGGGCTCAGGGAGTCAGCAACCCCCAGAAAGACAACTCAATGGGGCACTGAATTACCCTGAAGGGGCTCTGAGAGTTCGTAGCATCTAGGACAGCAAAGAGCGAGAAGGTGGTGTGTGAGTTGCCCCTAATTGGTGTACCTCAAGGAGAGAGTAACTGGTGGACTGAAGGGTAGGCTGTGCACAAAAGGGAACTGGGTGCCTGGCAGTGAATTGAGGAACTGGGTTGGAGGCTGGGCAACTAGGAACAGTGCAGCACAGGAAGGGAGAAAAGCAAAACCCATTCCCCCGCCCCAGCCTGCAGGCATCCAGGAAGACAGCAGAACTGGCTTGGCTGGTTTAAAGCCAGCAGGAGGCTTTAAAAAAATTTTTTTTTTTAAATTCCTTCATTTCCTTCCTTCTTTCTTTTTTATTCCTTCTTCAAAGACCAGAGTTAGACTCAAAGAGGGGTCATCCCAACAACTGTGAGAGTGAGATAAATTTCACTTTGCTACTATAGAGAACTTGCAAGTTATTGTATTATTATTTTTGTATTATTTGTATTATTATTTTTATAATTTGTATTATTATTTTTGTATTATTGTATTATTTATTTGTATCATTATTTTTTTCATTATTCTTACATCTTTTATTTTATTACTATTTTTATATTTCTCTTCTTTCTGTTTAGTCTTCTTTGTTTGGTTTGTTAAATTGCATTGTTTGACTGGTTTCCCCTGTTCTCTCTTTCATAGTGTATTTTTAATTTTCTGTCTTTCACTTCACTTGTGTTCCAATAGCACACTACTCTATGTCCTGTACTACCAATTCTTGTTATTCAAATCACATAGATTCTGTCATATGATTGTTGCTCCATTGCTATTGTAAATAGTTGCTGTTCCATACAATTGTAAATACTACACAGCACCCCTCCCGAATCTTAGCTCACTTCCCTGTTTCCTGAACTTTATTACTGTAATGGTTAACTCTATTCTCTTGCATGCTACACCTATTTTCTATCCTTTACTATCACTTTACCTCATAATCTGACCTTCCACAAGCTCACTGCTTTCTAAATCCAACTCACAATCCTTTACCACCCCTATTAAGAGTCTTATCGTCTTATCTTTTTCCACCCTTTCTAAAAAATGGCTAGTTGGGTGAAATATCATGGTTAATGCTATCCATATCAAAAGGATCTCCTATCTCTTCTCTACAGGTTGTTACTTTAAATACCATAGAATACAGTCCCACTGTTTTAAACCATTTTGCCTTCAACAAATGGTGCTAGGAGATCTGGATAGCTACACACAAAAAAGTGAAACCCGATCACCAACTTACACCGTACACAAAAATAAATTCAAGGTGGATAAAAGACTTAAATATAAGTCATGACACCATAAAAGTCCTAGAGGAAAACATCGGCAGGAAAATCTTAGACATTCCACGCAGCAACATCTTCACTGATATGTCCCCTAGAACAAGGGACATAAAGAAAAAAATAAACAAATGGGACTTCATGAAATTAAAAAGCTTCTGCATGGCTAAAGAAAACAGCATTAAAATGAAAAGAAAATCAATTATATGGGAAAACATATTTGCCAATGATACCTTGGACAAGGGCTTGATCTCCAAAATATATAAGGAACTCACATGACTCCATTCCAGGAAGACAAAAACCCAATTAAAAAATGGGCAAAAGACTTGAACAGATACTTCTCCAGGGAAGCTACAGAGCCACAGACATATGAAAAGATGCTCAGCATCACTACCCATCAAAGAGATGCAAATTAAAACAATGAGATACCACTTCACACCAATCAGAATGGCCATCTTAAACAAATCAACAAACAAGTGTTGAAGAGGATGTGGAGAAAAGGGAACCCTAGTGCACTGCTGGTGGGAATGCAGAGTAGTGTAGCCGCTGTGGAAAACACTCTGGAATTTCCTCAGAAAACTAAAAATGGAACTGCCTTTTGACCCAGCAATTCCATTGCTGGGATTATATCCTAAGAATCCTGAAACACCAATCCAAAAGAACCTATGCACCCCAATGTTGATAGCAGCACAATTTACAATAGCCAAGTGCTGGAAGCAACCTAAGTGTCCATCAGTAAATGAATGGATCAAAAAACTATGGTACATTCACACAATGGAGTACTACGCAGCAGAGAGAAAGAAGGAGCTCCTACCCTTTGGGACAGCGTGGATGGAACTGGAGAGCATTATTCTAAGTGAAATAAGCCAGGCAGTGAGGGACAAATACCATATGATCTCACCTTTAACTGGAACATAATCAACAAAAGAAAAAAGCAAATAAAATATGACCAGAGACATTGAAATTAAGAACAATTTAACAACAGCCAGAGGGGAGAGGGAGGGGAGGATGGGAGGAAGAGTTTTCAGGAACTACTATAAAGGACACTTGGCTGGGGGGAGTGGTGGGGGGAAAATGCAGACAACTGTAATTGAACAACAATAAAAAAAATTTTAAAAAGAAATGAAGGAAGTACTTAGCAATTGCAATGCTTACTTAATAGTGAATGATAAATGCATACACCAGGCGGGAAGGGGTGAGATGCCAAATCTTTTGGTATATCAATCGAAGACAAGTTGAAATTGTATTTCACAGTAAAAAACGGTTTAACAAATTAACTTAAAAAAGAGCAAAAGATAAAGAAACTCTATCGGTAAATCCTAGGTGTCAGTGGTTTAGTCTATTGACACAGAGTAGGCCCCCTATTAACTGTAATTATGTCCTCTATTACATGCCTCTGTTTGGAGGCATGTAGTAGCCTCCAGGTTTTTAAATCTTTGTAACTGAAGGAAATTTTTGCACCCCTAAAGACACCCTTAGTTATCTCTTCATAATTAACTATATAGGACTCCCCCTAAGGGGCAGATGAAAGAAATCTTTGTAACTCTGTGACATCTGGCTTAAACTGTGGGATTCCTAATAGTTCTATTGTACTTACCCAACTTACTGGTGAACTAGGATTCCCAGGGAATGGTGTTTTGAAAGCCCCATGGTTAATGTCAAGTACCCCAAATACAATTTTATTTCTTAATATTTATTTTATGACAATAATATAAATAGAAACACTTAGACAAAGCAAATATTCAATGTTCTGAATTACATGGTTAGAATCTAGAAACACAAATGGGAATGTGATACACGGATTTAAATTAAGAGTTGTGAGTAATTAAATCTTTCTTAAATTAAGATGAGTCCAGCATCCCACAGCATTCCACATTAGAGGATCTGTACTCTTAGAACATTAAGAAATGGTAGAAATAAAAAATGCTTTACCATTTACAGAGTTGTAGAACACTGCTCTTGTGCTTTTCACACTGCTGGCACTGCCCACAGAGCCTCCAACATCCCATAATTCTATATAGTAGGTCTTCTCTTCTGGGGTTCCTTCTTTGTAGTCATGAACCTAAAGAAATCAATCCATAAAAATAATTATTATAGCCACTTAACAAACTGGTAAGCACCCTCATTCTAGTTTAAAGCACTGGACATTGCATATCATTATCTCAAACTTTCTCCCTCTAATACTCCAACACTAATTATAATCTTTGACCTCGCAGGACTCTATATGTACTTAATTGATCCTAACACCTTTCGTAGCTTCCCCTTCTACTTCCAAATCCTCCTTTCCTGACTAAGCATAAATTCCATCATTTGTCGTTTTAGTCACTGCTTTGTCCCCTCTTACACTGTATTCACCTGACAAAATATCAACCCTAATTACATCCACCTTTTCCCTGATTTCCACGTCTACAACCCAGGTAGCTAAATGTGAAGCTCAGAAAAATACACATTCAAACTGACTGAATTCATTTTAAACTGAGGTGTACCTTTGGAGCTGTCTTTCAGTCATTGCATATAGTTCATTTCCTCTTTTTCTCTCCTAGATACGTCTCCTCTTTTTAAAAATTTCAATATCCCTTCCTTATCCTCAAACACAGCTAATTACCTTGCTTCCTGACAGAAACAATCAGAAGAGGACTTCTACAACCTGTTCTCCCCATATCTGTCCTTTTCCCTGCATTTGTACCTATATAATCCACTTTTTCTCTAGCTGTGAGAGATAGGCTGTCTGTGTCCCTAAGGCATGAGATCCTATCTCATCTTTCTGGTCGAAGTGGAGCTCCTCTCATCACCAAACTTTCCCTTTCAGTTGGGTAATTTCCACCAGTGTATTAACATGCCATAATTTTTCACATGATTTTTTAGAAAAAAAATAACCTTCTACTTCCTCAAGCTACTATGCCACTTCTGTTTCTTTATTTACTTGTTTGTTTATTTACAATAAACAAACAAGTTCTTTCTTTCTTTCTTTTCTTCATATTGTATGTATTCACCACCCAACGTCAAGTCTCTTTCCATCACCATTTATCCCTCCTTTACCCTTTTCTTCCACCTTTCCCTCTGGTAATCACCATATTGTTGTCTATGTCTAAGAGTTTTTTTTTTTTGCTTAATCCCCTTCGTCTTTTTCATCAGCACCCCCAGACTTCCTCCCTTCTGACAACTGTCAGTCTGTTTTCTGTATCTATGAGTCTGTTTCTATTTTGTTTTTTGTTCATTAGATTCTACATATAAATGAAATCACATGGTACTTGTCTTTCTCTGACTGGCTTATTTTACTTAGCATTATACGCTCCAGGTCCATCCATGCTGTTGCAAAAGGTAAGAATTTCTTCTTTTTCACGGCTGAGTAGTATTCCACTATATAAATGTACCACAGCTTTTTTATCCACTCATCTACCATGGACACTTGGGCTGCTTCCAAATCTTGGCTATTATAAATAATGCTGCAATGAACATAGGGGTGCTTATATTCTTTCAAATTAATGATTTGGGTTTCTCTATTCCTTTTTATAGTGAAAGTCCTCCAAAGGACTTTTGAGTCTATTCTCAACTGTCTCTAATTCTTCTCCTTACATTCTGTTTTGAACTCATTCTTGTCACACTTTTGCCCCAATCACCCTACTGAATCATTCCTTATCAGGGTCACCAATGGCTTCCACATTGCTAAATTCAGTGATCAGTGAACAATTTTCAACTTACTCTACCATTTGACACAACTAATAATTCCTCTGGCTTGCAATACTTTCTTCATTTATCTTCCAGGATGCTATACTCCCCTGGTTTTCTTCCCACCTCACTGGCTAATCCTTTTCAGTCTCTATATGTTGTCCTTATCTGTCTATTCTCTAATTGTTGGAGTGTCCTAAGGTTTAGTTCTCAGATCTCATTTCTTCTCAGTCAACACTTGCTATCTTGACAATTTCATCTAATCTTATAATTTTAAATGTCATTATTATGTTGATGAATTCCACATTTTTATCCATCTTGGACCAGTTCCTTGAACTTCAGACAACCACAGCCACCACACTACAATTTGGATGTTTAATAGATACAATGTAGGCCAGCAGTAATTGGCATGAAACACTGAAGTAATGAAGAGCAAGGACTTGTAACCAAGACTACTCTACCCAGCAAAGCTCTCATTTAAAATGGAAGGCAATATTGGGTCTAACATGTAAGACCTGAACCCATAAAAATCATAGAAGAAAATCTACACAGCAAAATTTTGAACACTGCAAATAGCAATATTTTATTGGATATATCTCTCCAGGCAAAAGAAACAAAATGAAAAATAAACAAATGGGACTACATCAAACTAAAAAGTTTTTGCACAGCAAAAGAAAACATCAACAAAATAAAAATGGAAAGACAATCCACAGAATTGGAAAATATATTCACTGATACATCTGACAAAAGGTTAATATCCAAAATTTATTTAAAAACTTACAAAATTCAACATCACACAAAAAAAACAATTAAAAAAATGGGCAATGGACCTGAATAAACACCTCTCCAAAGAGGACATACAGATGGCCCATTGACATATACAAAGATGCCCAGTGTCACTAATCATCAGAAGAATGCAAATTAAAACCACAATGAGATATCACTTCACACCTGTCAGAATGGCTATCATCAATAAATCAACAAATAAAAAGTGCTAGTACGAATGTGAAGAAAGGGGAACCTTTTTTTACTGTTGATGGAAATACAGATTGGTATAGCCACTGTGGAAAGCAGTATGGAGATATTTCAAAGAATTAAAAATGGATCTGCCTTTTGACACAGCAATCCCACTTCTGATAATACATCCAAAGGAACTCAAAACACTAATTTAAAAGAACATAGTACCACTATGTTCATTGCAACATAATTTACAACTGCCAAGATATGGAAGCAGCCCAAGTGTCCATCAGAAGATGAGGAGATAAAACAACTATGGCACATTTATACAATGGAATACTGCTTGGCAGTAAAAAAGAAGAAAATTTTACCCTTTGTGACAGCATGGATGGACCTGGAGAACATTAAACTAAGTGAAATAAGCCAGAGAAAGACAAATAACATATGATTTCACTCACATGTGGAATCTAATTAACAAACTGAACTAACAAGGAAAACAGAGACAGATTCATAGTGGGATGACAGTGAAGGGTGGGGGAGGTTAGCTGGGAGAGGGATCAAGCAAAAGGGAAAAGGACCTCATAGACAAGGACAATCAATAGTGTGGTGACTGTAGGGGTGGGGAGGGTGTATAAGTGGGCTAAATGGTAATGGAAAAAATACAATAAAAAATTTAAAAATATATATCATCACAAAAATATTTAAAAATAGGAGAAATTACTATGAACAATTATATGTCAAGAAATTGGACAACCTGAGTAAAATGATAAATTTCCAGAAAGACTCAATCTTCCAAAACTGAATCAGGAAGAATTAGAAAACCTGAATTGAGTGATAACAAGTAGTGATTGAAGAAGTGATCAAAAAAGTCTTGGCACGCAAATGCTTTGGACCAGATGGCTTTACAGGCAAATTCTACAAATCATTCGAAGAACTAATACAGATCCTTCTCAAACTATTCAAAAAAAATTCAAGGAGAGGGAAGATCTTCACACTCTTTTTACAAGGCCACTGTTATACTAATTCCAAAGTCAGGTGAAGACACAACAAAGAAAGAAAATTATAGTCAGTATCTCTGATGAACACAGATGCTAAAATCCTCAACAAAATATTAGATAACTGGATCCAACAATACATCGAAAAGATCATACACTATGATCAAGTGAGTTTTATTCCAGAGATGCAAGGATGGTTACAATATCTACAAATCAATAAATGTGATGCATCACATAAACAAAATGAAAAACAAAAATCACCCGATTGTATCAATAGATGTAGAAAAAGCATTTGATAAAATCCAGCACACGTATATGATGAAAACGCTCAGCAAAGTTGGAATAGAGGGAACATATACCTAAACATAACAAAGGTCAAATATGAAAAACCTACTGCCCATATCATAATTAATGGGCAAACTAAAAGCATTTCTCTTAAGATCAGGAACAAGAAAGGGGTGTCCACTATCACCACTCTTCTTCAACATAGTGCTGGAGGTCCTAGGTACAGTGATAAGACAAGAAAAAAAAGGCATCCAAATTGGAAAAGAAAAAGCAAACTGTCATTGTTTGCAGATGATATGATATTAAATATAGAAACCCTATAGGCTCCACCAAAAAACTACTAGACCTAATAAATGAATTCGGTGAAGTACTGGGATACAAAGTCAATATTCAGAAATCAATGGCATTTTTATACACCAATAATGAACTATTATTAAAGAGAAACTAAGAAAACAATCTCATTTACTGTTGCAACAATTACAAAAAAGTACCAGGAATAAATTTAACCAAGGAGGTAAAAGACCTGTACTCAGAAAACCATAGGGCACTGAAGAAAAAAACTGAGGAAGATACAAGTAAGTAGAAGCATATATTCATGGATTGGAAGAATTAACATCATTAAAATGTCCACATGCCCCAAAGCAATCTATAGATTCGATGCAATTCCTATTAAGATACCAATGGTATATTTCACCAATAAATGTTCCAAATAAAACAAATGTTCCAAAAATTTATATGGAACCAAAAATGACCCCAAATAGCCTCAGCAATCTTGAGAATGAAGAATAAAGTTGGAGGGATCAACAATACCTGATATCAAACTACACTACAAGGCCACTGTAATCAAAACAGTTTGGTACTGGCATAAGAACAGACACATAGACCAATGGAACAGAATAGAAATCCCAGAAATAAATCCATTAATTGTCTTTACGGTCAATTAATATTTGATGAAGGAGGCAAGGGCATAAAATGGAGTAAAGCCAGACTCTTCCATAAATGGCATTGGGAGAACTGGACAGATACATGCAAAAAATTGGAACTAGACCATCATTTTACGTCATACACCAGAATAAACTCAAAATAGATTAAAGACTTAAATATAAGTTGAGATACCATAAAAATCCTAGAGGGAAAACACAGGCAGCAAAATTTCAGATATCCCATCTAGTAATATTCTTTCCACTGTATCTTCTAGGGCAAGGGAATAAAGGAAAAAATAAACAAATGGGACTACATCGAATTAAAACCTTCTTCATGGCCAAAGAAAACATCATAAAAATGAAAATGGAACCGATGATATGGGAAAACATATTTGCCAATGATACATTTGACATGGGTTTAATCTCCAAAATGTATACAGAATTCATAGGATTCAACACCAGAAAGACAAACAATCCAATTAAAAATGGGCAAAGGACCTGAATAAACTCTTCTCCAAAGAGGATGTGCAGATGGCCCATACACTTATGAAAAAATGCTCAATATTACTAGCCATCAGAGGGATGCAAATTAAAACCACAATGAGATATCTCCTCATACTAGTCAGAATGGCCATCATTAACAAATCAACAAACAACAAGTGCTGACGAGGATGTGGAGAAAAGGAAACTCTAGTGCACTGTTGGTGGAAATGAAGACTAGTGCAGCCAATTTGTAAAACAGCCTGGAATTTCCTTAAAAAAACTAAAAATGGAACTACCTTTTGACCCAGAAATCCCACTGCTGGGAATATACCTGATGACTCTTAAAACACCAGTTTAAAAGAATTTATACACCACCATGTTCTTTTTCTTATTTTTATTTTTTTATTTTTAATATATTTTATTGATTATGCTATTACAGTTGTCCGATTTCCCCCCTTCTCTCCCCTCCACCCTGTACCCCCCTCCCACCCACATTTCCCCCTTTAGTTCATGTCCATGTGTCATACTTATGAGTTCTTTAGTTTCTACATTTCCCGTACTATTCTTGCCCTCCCCCTATCTATTTTCAACCTACATTCTATGCTACTTATTCTCTATACCTTTTCCCCCTCTCTCCTCCTCCCACCCCCCTGCTGCTAACCCTCCATGTGCCCACCATTTCTGTGGTTCTGTTCCTGTTCTAATTGTTTACTTAGTTTCTTTTGGTTTTGCTTTAGGTGTGGTTGTTGATATTTGTGAGTTTGCCGTCCTTTTACTATACATATCTTTTCTTTATCTTCTTTTCTTAGATAAGTCCCTTTAGCATTTCATAAAATAAGGGCTTGGTGATGATGAACTCCTTTAACTTGACCTTATCTGAGAAGCACTTTATCTGCCCTTCCATTCTAAATGAGAGCTTTGCTGGATAGAGCAATCTGGGATGTAGGTCCTTGTCTTTCATGACTTGGAATATTTCTTTCCAGCCCCTTCTTGCCTGTAAGGTCTCTTTGGAGAAATCAGCTGACAGTCTGATGGGAACTCCTTTGTAGATGACTGTCCCCTTACCTCTTGCTGCTTCTAGGATTCTCTCCTTCGTTTTTACCTTGGCTAATGTAATTATGATGTGCCTTGGTGTGTTTCTTCTTGGGTCCAACTTCTTTGGGGCTCTCTGAGCTTCTTGGATTTCTTGGAAGACTGTTCCCTTTGCCAGATTGGGGAAGTTCTCCTTTATTATTTGTTCAAATATGTGCTCAATCTGTTGCTTTTCCCCTTCCGATTCTGGTACCCCTATAATTCGGATATTGGAACGTTTAAAGGTGTCTTGGATGCTCTTAATCTTTTCCTCAATTTTTTGAATTCTTATTTCATCATGCTTTCCTGCTTGGTTGATTCTATCTTCCTTCTGGTCCACTGTATTGTTTGGAGACTCATATTCCTTCCTTTCACTATTGGCTCTCCTCCGCGTGTCTTCCTGCATCTGTTTTATGGTAATCTGCATTCTTTCATCTAAATTTCATCCAAAATCAACCAGTTCTGTGAGCTTTCTGATCACCAGTGTTTTGAACTGCGCATCTGATAGATTGGCTAATTCTTGGTTGCTCAAAAGGATGAGTCCTGGGGGACTGACCTGCTCTGTTGAAAACATATTTTTTCCCCTGTCTCTCCTTTTTTTTTTTCCGGTCTGGTTGCTCTTGTTACGGTGGGGGGCGGAGCCTTAGGTGCTCACCGGGGCTGGGCACCCCGGTCGCTAGATTGTGACGTTATATGTGGGGGTGGGGCGGGGGCAGGAGCGGGGCGGGAGAAAACAATGGCGGTAGTTCCGTTCCCCTGGACTCAGACCCTTGTCTGGGCTTCTGGGCCGCGAGTTCTGCCCTGGTCCACAACGCTACCCCTCTGGGTCTGCCAGCCGCAGCTTGCGTACTCAGGGATCACCGCTGCCTTCTTGCGCCCCCGGATGGCTTTTGCGCCGATTTCTCGCCAAACCTTCCCCCGACCTCCACGCGCCGCCGACCCGAGCCAGCCCCGCGCCCGCCTGGCTCGTCTTCTCCTACCAGTCCGGATGAACGCGTCTACTTCAACTTCTTGGCTGCCCGACTTCCATTCAGATAAATCCTCTGCCGGATCTGGGTGTTATTCTGATAGTAAATTATTGTTGTAAATTATTGGTTTTCTAATCTTGGTTGTACGAGGAGGTACGGTGCGTCCACCTATTCCTCCATCTTGCCGGAAGTCTATACACCACCATGTTCTTAGTAGTGCTATTTATATATAATAGCCAAGATTTGGAAACAGCCTAAGTGCCCATCAGTAAATGAGTGGATAAAAAAATCTGTGGTTCATCTACACAATGAAATACTATGCAGCAGAAAGGAAGAAGTAATTCCTACTTTTTGTGACAAAATGGATGAACTGGAGACTGTTACGCTAAGTGATGATCTCACTTATAACAGGAATCTAATGAACAAAATAAACTAAAGAGCAAAATAGAACCAGAGGCATAGAATCACGGAACAGACTGACAGGTTTAAGAGGGGAAGGGGAAGGTGGGGACTGATTGAAGAAAGGTGGAATGATTAGACAAAGAACATACATGAAGGACCCATTGACATGGACAATGGTGAGGGGAATGTTTATGGAAATGGGGGTCAGGCTGGGTGGAGGAGGGGAGAATGGGAAAACAGTAGGACAACTGTAATAGCATACAAATATTTAAAAAGTAAAAAATAAAAGAGAAAGAAAACATATTTTAGCAAGATAAAGCAAAACAATTGAAACAAAATACAAAGTGTTATAAGGAGTCAGTTATCTGTTATCAAAAAGCTCAGTCACGTTAGTGGAGCTTTCTTGATCCTGTCTCCCTTTCCTCCAAGACTTAAAACCAACCAGGGAGGTTTAGGCACTCCTATTTGCTCCCCTAAGATCCTGTACATGTCTATCATTTCAAACTACACTGTTTTATTTATCTGCCAATATCTCTTCTATTAGACTCTGAGCATAAGGACAGGGATCATGTATTATTCATCTTTGTAGGCATAGAAAACAGTATAGTACCTAATACATATTAGATGTTTGGCTATGTTTGTTCAAATCAATGAATAAATTTAGAATATCTCATCCTCCAAGGTTTTATTATATTCAGCTGACTATTTTACTGAATACCATTGCTTCTCAGGTACAGTTTTCAGAACTAATAGGAACTTGATAAAAACAGACTCTTGGACCACTCCTGAAGCATCAAGGGTAGGGCTCAAAAATCTGTATTTTTAAAGAAAGCCCCCTAGGCGATTCTATTACATAATTAAGTTTAGCAACCATTGTCATACACCACTTTCATCTCTAAAATTACTTCAAATGTCTAAGGTTACCTCCCTAAATGACTATAATTCCTCTAAGAATAGCCACCATGTAATACAATTCCCAAGTAGCATGCCCTCTTAGCTTTGCAATGACCAAGTCTACTGCCCAGATCCTTTTGACTATATACAGTTCCAAGTCAGATTGACAAAATATCTTCCCTAATCAAAACTTTCATTGCTTTTCTCTAGAATTAGAAGAGAAGTTGTCCTTCCTTTTGAGCTTGTTCAATTAATACTGTTTAACTTAATTCAAATGGAACAAGTCCAGAAAACATTAAACCAGTGGCTTGTAGCTTGTAGCTATAACATTATACCACTTACATGGCTAAAAGATTTCCAAGGCAAAGCTTAATATTATCACAGGTATTGATCTTGACACAACAAGAGGTTCCTTGGAGCTAAAGTAAGAGCCCAACATGATGGGGTGGGGGTAATGCCAAATTATAAGCAATATGTTTTATATTTAAATAGGTTATGAAGGATTTAATATTTAAAGTCATTACAGACTTTAGTTATACAAGGTAGCAACAGTGTCTGCTGATCATCATATGGGAAAAGGAACCATACTCTTCAATGCTGCTGTTGCATTGGTAATTCTCATATACTTACTCTCGACTTTTTATGAAAGCCAAATCAAGACAAAGTATAAAAGGTTTTGTCTCATTTGAAGTTTATTCATTGTTTCTAACTTTAAAAAAGCAAAAACAAATTTAGTAAAGACTATCATACACATCAAGAGAGAACACTGGCCACTATTGACGCTAATAAGTTTGGTTTAGCATATATGACTGCTGAATTATTACTAAAGAGAAGCAGATCTGGCCAACATGTAGGCGCAGGTAGATACACTGGGCCTCCTTGCACAACCTCTAGAAGGACAACAACAAATTTAAAAACAAAAAGATAACCAGCACTGCCAGATAATCAAACTGTATGAAAGTCCAACAACCAAGGGTTTAAAGAAGAAACATTCATCCACACTGGTAGGAGGGGGTGGAGACAGGCAGCTGGGTGGAGAGGACTTTTGGTAAGGTGGTGGCTGGAGGACCAGTGGTCTTACTTTTGTGTGAGGATAAACCAGGATGAACAATGGGGGAGAGAGACAGACTGAGTAACTTAGGGTTATGGCATGGGGAAATAAAGCTTTAAAACCTCTGACTGTAAAAATCTGTGTGGGTTGCAGCAGCAGGAGAAACTCCCAGCCTCACAGGAGAGTTTATTGGAGAGAACCACAGGGTCCTAGAACATATACAAACCCACCCACCCAGGAATCAGCACCAGAAGGGCCCAATTTGCTTGTGGATGGTTGGGGAAGTGACTGGTAGCCAGCCTAGAGCAGAGCAAGCAGCACTGTTCCCTCTCACACCCCTTCCCAACATACACTGCCACAACACAGCCACCTGGGTTGCCCTGCCCTGGTGAATACCTAAGGCCCGCCTCTTACTACATAATAGGCACAAAGAGGCAAAAATATGGCCCAAATAAAAGAACAGATCAAAGCTCCAAAAATAGAAATAAGCCAACCTAGATGAAGCCAACAATAGATGAAGAGACAGCCAACCTATCAGATGCAGAGTTCAAAGCACTGGTAATCAGGATGCTCACAGAAATGGTTGAGTATGGTCACAAAATACAGGAAAAAGTGAAGGCTATGAAAAGTGAAATAACTGAAAATGTACAGAGAACCAACAGTGATGGGAAGGAAACTGGGAATCAAATCAATGGTTTGGAGCAGAAGAAAGAACTAAACATTCAGCCAGAACAGAGTGAAGAAACAAGAATTCAAAAAAATGAGGAGAGGCTTAGAAACTCCAGGACAACTTTAAATGTTCCAACATCCAAATCATAGGGGTACCAGAAGGAGAAGTACAAGAGCAAGAAATTGAAAACTTATTTGAACAAATAATGAAGGAGAACTTCCCCCATCTGACAAAGGAAATAGACTTCCAGGAAGTCCAGGAAGCTCTGAGAGTTCCAAAGAAGTTGGACTCAAAGAAGCACACACTAAGGCACATCATAATTACATTACCCAAGATTAAAGATAAGGAGAGAATCTTAAAAGCATCAAGAGAAAAGGGGACAGTTACCTACAAAGGAGTTCCCATTAGACTATCAACTGATTTCTCAAAAAAAACCTGGCAGGCAAGAAGGTACTGGAAAGAAGTATTCCAAGTCATGAAAGGCAAGGACCTACATCCAAGATTACTCTATCCAGCAAAGCTATCATTTAGAATGGAAGGGCAGATAAAGTATTTCCCAGATAAGGTCAAGTTAAAGGAGTTCATTATCACCAAGCCCTTATTATATGAAATGTTATATGAAAGAGACTTACCTAAAAAAAAGAACAAAAAATATGAACAGTATAATGATAACAAACTCACAACTATTAACAACCAATCCTGAAACAAAAGCAAAAACAAAGTAAGCAAATAACTATAACAGGAACAGAATCACAGAAATGGAGACCACAAGGAGGGTTATCAGTGGGGAGGGGGAGGGGGAAGGATAAGGGGAAAGGTACAGCAAATAAGAAGCATAAATGGTAGGTACAAACTAGACAGGGGGAAGTTAAGAACAGTATGGAAAATGGAGAAGACAAAGAACTCATATGTATGACTCCTGGACATGAACTAAGGTGGGGGAATGTCCTTGGGGGTGGGGGTAGAGGGTGGATGGGAATAAAGGAGAGAAAAATAAAAATGGGACAACTGTAATAGCATAATCAATAAAATATATTTAAAAAAAGAAAAGCAGAAAGGTAGGAGGTCTTAGTAGAGTGTTGAAAGAGCAGGATAGCAAAGAGCAATTAGGAAAGCGTGCCACAGAACACGAACTGAATTTCTCTCATTCACTGCTGTGTAGGCGTACCTCAAAGATATTGAAGTTTGTTCCAGACCACTGCAACAAAGCAAGAGTCATACTAAAGGGAGTAGTAATATTTTTGCAGGTAAGAGGGTCTTGCCTTTAATTTGTAAAATCATAACATCTGTGAAATAGAATAAAGCACAGCAAAATAAAATAAGGTATGCCTGCACTTCCCATTCCTTACGGTGTCTGATACCCAGTAGGTAATACATGTGCTAAATGAACACATTAATGGATGACTAGTATAGTGTTTGTTGCTAATTACCTCTCCTTTCCAGTAATCTGGTTTAGCCCTCAGCCAAGGTCATTTCCCCTTTTTAAAAAAACTTTCACTTTTCCGTTCTATTCTATATCTCTTCACTCCTTTGCGAAAGATTGATTTAAACCTTTGTCTCTATTTCCTCTCAGCCTATTCACATCATTTGATTTCTGTCACTAATATTTTTGTACTTTCAAAGGTCAGCACTGACATCATCATTACCACATTCATTTTTTTCCTCTCAGTCCTTACATCTCTATAGTATTTCATACTAAAAATCAATCCTCCCTTTGTGAAATTCTCACCTCTCTTCTCTTGTGGTGTTTCATCATCTTAGCTATCCTAACATTTTATCAATCTTTCTCTGACTCCTCTTTCACTTTCAGCTTCCTAAATATACTCTAAAGTTCTTCATCAGCTCCTCTCTTTCTAAATGTTCTTTTTTTGAAAACCTCATCATCGCTCATGGTTCAGGATTATCTCTATACAGATGATTCCAACTCAGAATTTTCTCTTGAGCTTCAACACCTCATTCTCAAATGCTTTCTGGATAGCTTCAGGTGGATAACTCAGATACGACCATTCATCATGATCAGAACTGAATTTATTACCATTGCCTCTTCTTTCACCTAAAAAACATATATATCCCCTATTCATCCATTGCCCAGGCCACCCATTCAATCATTAATGCCCTACATAATTTCCCACTCTTCACAAACATTTCACTTTCTCTCTTGAATTGCTATAACACTAATGTTCATTTAAGTGCTATTTATATAAGAATTTTCTGTGGTGATAAAAATATCCAATACAGTAACCACTAGCAACATGGTTAGTGGGCAGTTGAGATGTGGCCAGTTCAACTAAGGAACTAAATTTTTAATTTTAGTTAATTTAAGTTTAAATTTAACACATGAGTCTGATTGTTACTGTATTTACCAGCATTAGAACACTTTTTTTCCTAACTGTCTTTCTGAAACAAGGGGCAGTACAGAATAGTGATCAAGAGGACAGGCTCTTGGACTATGCTGTCTGGGTCTGAATCCCAGCTCCATCACTTACTAGCAATGTTTCCCTGGACAAGTCACTTAACATCTCTGTGCCTCAACTGCTTCATTGGCAAACAGGGACACTAACAGTAACTACCTCGAAGGGTTGCTGTGGGAATAAAAGAAATTAGTATGTAAAATAGGTGCCTAGTCTAATTAAAGTGTTAGCCATCATTCATTATTACTGTTATTTTAAAGGTCATTTACCTTTAAAGATCATTTACCTTACTATAGCAACACAAAAAATAAAATATTTAGGAATAAACTTAACTAAGGAGGTAAAAAACCTGTACTCAGAAAACTACATAACATTGATGAAAGAAATTAAGGGAGACACAAACAAATGGAAGCATATACCGTGTTCATGGATTGGAAGAATTAACATCATCAAAATGTCCATACTACCCAAAGCAATTTATAGATTCAACACAATCCCTACCAAACTACCAAAGACATACATCACAGATATAGAACAAACATTTCAAAAATTTATATGGAACCAGAAATGACCCTGAAAGGCTCAGCAATTTTGAGAAAAAAGAACAAAGTAGGAGGGACTACAATACCTGATATCAAACTATATTATAAGTCCACTGTAATCAAAACAGTCTGGTACTGGCATAAAAATAGACATATAGACCAATGTATCAAGAATAGAGACTCCAGAAAACAACTCATGTCTTCACGGTCAATTAATATTTGACAAAGGGAGCAGAAGCATAAAATGGAGTAAAAATAGCCTCTTCAACATGGTGTTGGGAGATCTGGACAGCTACATGCAAAAAAAATGAAACTCAACCACCACCTTAATACCATACACAAAAATAAACTCAAGATAGATAAAAGACTTCAGTATAAGTCGTGACACCATAAAAGTCCTAGAGGAGAGCACAGGCAGGAAAATTTCAGATATCCCATGCAGCAATATCTTCACCAATATGTCCCCTAGGGCAAGGGATATAAGGCAAAGAATAAACAAATGGGACTACATCAAATTAAAAAGCTTCTGCACGGCTGTAGAAAATATCAACAAAATGAAAAGGGAACCAACCATATGAGAAAACATGCTTGCCAATGATACTTCAGACAAGGGTTTCATCTCCAAAATATGTAAAGAACTCACACGAGTCCACACCATGAAGACAAGTAATCCAATTAAAAAATGGGCAAAGGAACTGAACAGATACTTCTCCAAGGAGGACATACAGAGGGCTCAGAGACACATGAAAGGATACTCAAGATCACTAGCCATAAGAGAGATGCTAATTAAAGCCACAATGAGGTACCGCTTCATGCCAGTTAAAGTGGTCATCATAAACAAATCAACAAACAACAAGTACTGGCAAGGTTGTGGAGAGAAGGGAACCCTAGTGCACTGTTGGTGGGAATGCAGACTGGCGCAGCCACTGTGGAAAACCACATAGAATTTCTTCAAAAAACTAAAAACGGAACTGCCTTTTTAAAAAATTGTTGTTTAAGTACAGTTGTCTCCATTCTCCACCCACCACGCCCCCCTGTCCCACCCTCAATCCTACTCCCTTTGGCTTTGTCCATGTATCTTTTATGTATGCTTCTTGATGATCCTTCCCCCTTTTCTCCCCATTTTCCCTCTTTCCCCTCCCTTCTGGTTACTGTGCATTTGTGGAACTATCTTTGAATCCAGTGATCCCACTGCTAGAATTATACCCTAAGAATTCTGAATCACCAATTCAAAAGAACCTTATGCACCCCAATGTTCATAGCAGCACAATTTACAATAGCTAAGTGCCAGAAACAGCCTAAGTGCCCAACATAAATGACTGGATCAAAAAACTGTGGTGCATTTACACAATGGAGTACTACTCAGCAGAAAGAAAGAAGGAGCTCCTGCCCTTCTGACAGCATGGATGGAACTGGAGAGCATTATGCTAAGTGAAATAAACCAGGTGGTGAAAGACAAATACCGTATGATCTCACCTAGAAGAGGAACCTAATCAACAAAACAAACAAATGAGCAAAATAGAACCAGAGACATGGAAATAAAGAACAAATTGACAGGGACCAGGGGGAGGGGGTAAGGGAATAATGGGGGAAAGAAGAGGAAGGGTAAGCAAAGGAACAGGAATAAAGGACTCATGGGCATGGACAATGGGGGGAGATTGACTGTGAGAGTTGGGGGTGATGGAGTAGGGCACCAGTAGGTGTAGGGCACCAGATGGAGTAGGACTGTGAGAGTAGGGGGTGAGCAATGGGGAAAAAAGCCAGACAACTGTAAATGAAAAAAAAATCTAAAAAATTAAAGAAAATAAAGATGACTTATGTATAATCTTTGTCACACCTACTAGATCCCACCTCATATTCTTATTGAGGATAGACTGCTTTATAAAAAAAAATTTATCCCCAGTGCTTGCCCATGGTTATGCTGTCCACATTCAATAAATATTGATTATATGCAGTGTGTAAATTAGAGTTAAAATCCCATTAAAGTGAACTAGAAAAGACAAATCAATTTATAATCTGTGAAAAGATTAAGTTCTGTAAATCTTGTTGTCATAAATAAGAGTATCCATACATTTATATTAGTCCCATTAGACTTGGGGCAACAAAATTAGGAGACAGGAATGAAGAATACCACAAAACAAAACTCTTCTGCCTTCCATTCAGTTATGAACACCTCTGCAGTGGACCCTAAATCCAAAATGTTAATAATTACTCAGTACACACATTAAGCTCATTAGCTTCATCTAGTACTTGAAATTAAACAATTACATTATTACCTTATCATTGCCATTTTTGGTTGCTCTTAAAGAAATATAAAATGAGCTAAAGGAGGCAACTGTCCATTCATGGGTCTACACTGATTCTGGAGATCTTTCACATGTGTCAATAACAAGGAAGCTATAACTGCAACATAAAAGCTGCTAGGAAGAAAGGGTTCTCACAAGCTCCTGAGGTAAAGGCTCTATCAGATTTTTCTTCCTAGAGGGAAGAAATGTTCACTTTATTATAACAATAGTCAAAAGCATTTACATATCTATGACAACTTACTGGAGATTATAATTTAAAAATACCTTTTACTTATGTTGTCACTCAAGAAAGGCATTCTCAAAGACTGAAGACAGCGATCAATCAGACTAGATACAATGAAGCGTTTTAAGAGTAAGGTCACTTTCAGTCCCACATGCTCCATTCTTCCAGGTCAGGCTGGCTTTAAAGGAGTCAGTTAGTACCACACTCATTACAGGAAAATCAGTCACATTACATGACATTTGCTTTTGACTACTGTAGCCTTTACTCAGTGTTCCTTGGAACTATAGAAGAGAGTTCATAAATCTGAAGTCTAGTATAAGCTAACTAACTAAAGGGAACTCCAACTTCACTTCTCCCAAAAGCATGGTTTCCAAAGGGAATTACTACGGTTACTTCTGAAACTTGTTTGGAGTCTGGAGAACTACCTAATCTCATGTTGGTCTGCTCTCTGGGACTTACATAGAACCACCCTTACAGATACAATCAAGTCTCCACCTTCATATACAGTGGACTGTTGGGACAGTTTCTTCTGGAAATCTTGCCACCAGCTACACTCAAGGCATTTTACATCCCTGTTATCCTCATTTATCATACATTTTGGGTCTTAATTGGTTTTTCATATTCTCACCCCCAAACTTCATTCTGCTTCCCCTACGCATCATTCAACCCTCATTCGTTTTCTCCTTCTTTCCACTTTTCTCCTGGAATCTTACTCCATGGTTACAAAATTCCAGATTATTCTTAGCCTTAAGTTCACTGGATTAACTAATGCCAGCCCCTACTCTGAATATACAATTTCTCCCTCTGCCCTCTTAAATGGATGCTGTTCTCTTTCTTGTTCTAATTACCTTGGAATTGAAAAAAATGCCTGGCTTACTTTTCAAAGTTATTTCCAGTACATTATTAATCTGCCTTTATATTTTTAAAAAACTGTATTACTTAGAAGCTTTGTACCATCCACCTGTACTATCTTCCCTCTCCCCTTGCCATATTAATAGCTACTCACTTCCTATCAGTGAAAGATTTATACTCTTACTCTTCCTGTGCTGCAAATCTTGTCATTAACCACTTCCACATACTAGAAAGCTGATTCTACATCCTAACCAGTGTTCCTCAAAATACTATTCACCTATATCAGAATCACCTCAGATGCTTTTTAAAATGCAGACTCCTGGGTATCATGTATAACTCTGAATCAGAATACCTAGAGGCATAGTCCAAGAATCAAATTAAATGACTAAGACTATCAGAATGGTTATCAAAACAAAATTTAACTACATCCTACTTATAAGAGGTATATATATTTATATGCATTTGTTGTTGCAAATGGCAGGATTTCCTTTTTATGGCTGAATAATATTCCATTGTGTGTGTGTGTGTGTGTGTGTATAATTTTCTGTATTCAACTGTTGATAGACACTTAGATCTTAAAAGTTCTCATCACATAAAATAATTTTTTAAAATTTTTAAAAGATATCTCAACAAAAAACTGTAACTATGTGAGGTGATAGATATTAATTAAGCTTATTATGGAAGTCACTTTGTTATACACATATTAAATCTTTATGTTGTACACCTTAAACTAATACAAAGTTATATGTCAATTATAACTCAATAAAACTGGAAAAAATAAAATAAGTAAGTTGATTTAGCTATTTTATTATCAGACAAGACAAGACTTCAAGGCACAATGTACTACCAGATTTGGCAAGAAACATATCACAATGAAAAAAAATGTTAAATCCTTCAGGAAGTTTAAACATTCTTGATTAGTACATATCTAGTAATAAAACCTCAAAATATATAAATGAAAAATGAACAGAATCAAAATGAGAAGTGGACAAATTGACACTAATAGTTGGAGATTATAACACTCATTCCTTAGCAACTGGTAAAACAAGCAGACAAAAATCAAGTTTGAACAAAATAATTAACAAACTTGACCTAACTGGTATATCTGAACACTGTACTCAACAACTATAGAATATGCGTTCTTTTCAAGTGCACATTAAATATTTACCAAAATTGACCATATAATGGGGCATCAAGTAAATCTCATCACATTTCAAAGGATGAAATCACAGTGTGTGTTCTGAAGACAATGAAAATAAACTACAGAGAAACAATTAAAATAAACATTCTCAAATGTTTGGAAATTAAGTAGCATATTTCTAAACAACCCATGAGTCAAAGAAGAAATCACAATGGAATTAGACAATATTTTGAACTGAATAATAATGAAAAAAATTTCAGAGGTACAGCTAAAGCTGTGTGTTGTTAAAAATTTAGAACCTTAGAGTTCTAAAAGGAAGCCTGAAAAAAAAAATCAATGAAAACAACTACCCATTTCAAGAAGTTAGAAAAAAGACAGCAAATTAAACCTCCAAAATGTATAGATATCTTAAAGTAAAGAGTAGAAATTAATGAAATAGACAACAAATATATAACAGAGAAAAATCAACAAATCCTAAAACTGGTCTTTGATAGACCTCTCTGGCAAGACTAAAAGAGAAAAACCACAAATTACTAATACCAAAAATGAAAAAAGTAATATCACCTAAGAGCCTACATATATTGAAAGAGTAGATATAAAAAAATTTTGACAACTTTTTTGAGATGGAAAAATTCTTTCAAAAACATGTTACCAAAACTGACAAAAGGAGAACATAGTCATTTTCTTATTTTCTTTAATGTTATTTAAAAACTTTCCACAAAGAAAACTTTAAGCCCAGATGGTTTCATCTGTGAATTCTTTTAAATAAGTAAAAAAAAAAAAAAAAAAACAGAAAACTTAGATAAATTCTTCCAGAGACTAGAAACATAAATAACACTTCTCAACTCATTTTATGAGGCTAGCATAACCCTGATACCAAAACTCCACAAGACAATAAGAAAAATGACAGACTAATATTTGTGATGAATTTAGATGCAATTATTTGAAAAAATATTAGCAAACTAAATCTAGTGATATATGAAGACAAAACAAAATTGGATTTATCCCAAGAATGCTAAGTTGGTTTAATATTTAGAAACCAATCAACATAATTTACCACAGTAACAAATTAAAGCTGAAATATTATGATTTTCATAAAAAACTGATAAAATACAACACCAATTCAGGATACAAATTCTCATCAAAATAGGAACAGAAGGGAACTTCTGTGTCTCATAAAGCATATGTACAAAAAACCCTAGAGCAAACACCAGACTTAAGAGCACATTGAAAATTTCTTGAAATGGGGAATGAGAGCCACTGTCACCACTTCTATTCAACATTATATCAGAGACTTAGCCAATTCAACAAGTAGGGGGGAAACCCAAGAGGTAAATGATGTGAGCAGACTGAGTTCTAGATGGGAATAAGAGGGTCAGGACAAGGACAAAGGGGCAGGGAGAGAGGGGCACAGAAAACTGAACTAAAATTCAATTTTAAATTTAAAGCACTATACCTTAACTTCACATCTAAGCTTCTCTGATCCTCCCTACAAATCTATAGGCCAGAATCAGGGGTGTCAAACTCGTTTTCACCGTGGGCCACATCAGCCTTGCGGTTGCCTTCAAAGGGCCAGATGTAATTTCAACTCCTTAACTGTTAAGGAGTAGTTACATTTACAAAGTCGTAAAATTATTTTGTCCCTTTGAAGGCAACTGCAAGTCTGATGTGGCCCCCCAGTGAAAATGAGTTTGACACCCCTGGGCTAGATAGAGAAGGTATTATTTACCTCTACTTTGCAAATAATAAAGCTCAGAAAATAAACTGATTAGTCTAAGGTCACTTTTTTAAGAAGCAAAAGGTAATATGCAGACTGACCCAGAAAATGGGGGTTTAAATCTAAGGTTTTTTAATAGATTTTTATTTTTATTTTTTGTCATTTTTTTCTTGTTGTTCACTTATAGTTGTCCCAATTATCCCTTTCTTGCTCTCCCCTGCTCTGCCCCACCGCCCTCAATCCCTACCCTGTTGTCCATGACCACGGGTCCTTTATACATGTTCCTTCACTTGATCCTTCCCTTTCTTTCCCCGTTATTCCCTTACCCCCTCCCCCTGGTCCCTGTCAATTTGTTCTTTATTTCCATGTCTCTGGTTCTATTTTGCTCATTTGTTTGTTTTGTTGATTAGGTTCCTCTTCTAGGTGAGATCATACAGTATTTGTCTTTCACCACCTGGTTTATTTCACTTAGCATAATGCTCTCCAGTTCCATCCATGCTGTCAGAAGGGCAGGAGCTCCTTCTTTCTTTCTGCTGAGTAGTACTCCATTGTGTAAATGCACCACAGTTTTTTGATCCAGTCATTTATGTTGGGCACTTAGGCTGTTTCTGGCACTTAGCTATTGTAAATTGTGCTGCTATGAACATTGGGGTGCATAAGGTTCTTTTGAATTGGTGATTCAGAATTCTTAGGGTATAATTCTAGCAGTGGGATCACTGGATTCAAAGATAGTTCCACAAATGCACAGTAACCAGAAGGGAGGGGAAAGAGGGAAAATGGGGAGAAAAGGGGGAAGGATCATCAAGAAGCATACATAAAAGATACATGGACAAAGCCAAAGGGAGTAGGATTGAGGGTGGGACAGGGGGGCGTGGTGGGTGGAGAATGGAGACAACTGTACTTAAACAACAATTTTTTAAAAAGGCAGTTCCGTTTTTAGTTTTTTGAAGAAATTCTATGTGGTTTTCCACAGTGGCTGCGCCAGTCTGCATTCCCACCAACAGTGCACTAGGGTTCCCTTCTCTCCACAACCTTGCCAGTACTTGTTGTTTGTTGATTTGTTTATGATGACCACTTTAACTGGCATGAAGCGGTACCTCATTGTGGCTTTAATTAGCATCTCTCTTATGGCTAGTGATCTTGAGTATCCTTTCATGTGTCTCTGAGCCCTCTGTATGTCCTCCTTGGAGAAGTATCTGTTCAGTTCCTTTGCCCATTTTTTAATTGGATTACTTGTCTTCATGGTGTGGACTCGTGTGAGTTCTTTACATATTTTGGAGATGAAACCCTTGTCTGAAGTATCATTGGCAAGCATGTTTTCTCATATGGTTGGTTCCCTTTTCATTTTGTTGATATTTTCTACAGCCGTGCAGAAGCTTTTTAATTTGATGTAGTCCCATTTGTTTATTCTTTGCCTTATATCCCTTGCCCTAGGGGACATATTGGTGAAGATATTGCTGCATGGGATATCTGAAATTTTCCTGCCTGTGCTCTCCTCTAGGACTTTTATGGTGTCACGACTTATACTGAAGTCTTTTATCTATCTTGAGTTTATTTTTGTCTGGTGTAAGTTGGTGGACTAGTTTCAATATGTTATCTCACAGAAGGGGTGCTAGGAGAGTGCAAAGTGAAATTTTTTCTGGAACTTGGCATTGGGTGTCCCGAACTTAACTAAAGTTGTCATTGAACTCAGTATCTAGAATTTGTTTTCTTCCAGATCTAAAAATTTGGGAACATGTAGGCTGAAATGGCAGACAAGTTCCCTCTGACTTTACATGCATATAAATCATAAAATGTTAAAAAGTAAATAAAGAGGACAAGCTCAAAAGAAAGGAAAATCCCCAGATGCTAGAAATGAAGAAAACTTAAAATCTGAGTGATAAGTGGGAACTGACCTAGATTCAGATATAGCTTCAGGGTCTGGTCCCTGGAGTTTTAGTGCCCATCTGGGAATAGAGATTTGTTTTCCATTTTCTCAGGTAGGAGTGTATGTGGGTGAGTGACAAAGACCAGACTGTAGTTCTCTACATGAAGTCTGGACTTGGGTTAGTTACCCAGTCAGTGAGACTTGGAAAAACTATCCAATGGTCAGGAAAACAACAAACTTTCTATCAGGGACCTGAAGTAGGGGTGGTAGAGAGTAGATAAAAAGTCCCCAAGGAATGGAAAGCATTGGCCCATGTTATAATTATACATTAGGAAAATTTACATGATCTAGATAGCATGGAAACTCATATGTGAGAAATTACAAGTACCATTGAAATCCCTGTGGCAGCAACCGAAATGAAAAGGCACTGACTGTACTTTCACAGGACTTCCACAGGGGAGAGGAAACAAAATCCCACTGAAGATGTGATCATCTTCAAAAAATTAGAAACTGTACAAAAAGATACATTTTCATGGAGTCAGCATACAAGGTAGGGTATCTACCATCCACCCAGAAAAAAACCCCCAGAACATCCAAGAGCAACCACAAAATAGTATGTTTAAAATGATTAAAATAAAAAGTAAAACCATAATGAAAGATAAGGATATTTTGAAAGATTTTGGCATTTGCAAAAGAACCAAAAATAACATCTAAAACTAGAATTACTAAAATGATAATTGAGTGGAATATTAAAAGCAAATTAGACATAATTGAAGAGACTCTTAGTTAACTGGAAAATAGATAGGAGTACATCATCCAGAATGAATTAAGGAGAAATAAAGAATAGAAAATATGAAAGTTCAATTGAAAAATATAGAAGACAAAACTCTAATAGAAGTTCAAAAGGAGAGGACTGAGGAATGAAGAAAAACAGATAATGGCTAAAATTTTTGAAAAATGAAGAGCGCTATGAGAAGCACAACTTCTGAATAGAATGGCTAGTAAGTAATTCACACCTAGACGTAGGTTAGCAAAACTACATAATATCAAAGATTTCTGATGCAAGATTTCTAATCAGCAGCAAAGTAAGTCACAGCCCATGGAACAATAGCTTCAAAGAACTAAAGGAAAATAACTGTCAATCCAGCTAATTACCATCCCTCCCCTATTTATTTCTTAACTCAATGGAGAGATGTATGCCTGCAGAAGAAACACTTGCAACAGAGCAGTTGGAATTAGCAAACACCAACAGTACCTGGGAAGATACTTAATTCAGTGGAATCTGCACCTGTGTTTCTGAAATGTGAGATGAAACAGATGACCTAGACATAAGGCTCCAGAAACTTTTGCCTTGTACTATTTCTAGTCAAAAGTTGGACTTCTCGGCTGCAAAGGCTAAGGCAGAATTATTTATAGAGATGTAAAGTGAACTTTACATAAAAAGCATAATAATTAAAACTGAAGTCTCTGGAATCAGACTAACAGGGATCAAAACCTGACTCTCCTTGTTAAGCACTGAGTGATTTTGGTCAAGTTATTTTACTTCTCTGTGCTTTGTGTTCTGCAGCTATATCTAACAATTTAAAAAAGATTTAATAAGCAGAGACATGTAAAGCATTTTGCATACTATCCAGCACAAAGTAGGTGCTTTATAAAGCCCAGTTATTATCATCACTTAATTCTGACCACAGTACTGTAATTTGATTACATACAGGGACTGGCAGAAATAATACCTGCTTGAGTGTGGTTGGTAGGGTAATAATATTGGTGCAATAATTTCTAGTTTTAATTTGAACGTTTCACCTAAAATGTTATATGGTATGGCGTGTGATATTGTTATGTTACAGAATTACATGTTTATGATTTTGTAATAAAAGATTTTGTAAAAAAGGGGTGTTATTTGTGCTGGACTGTGTAGTTTGAACAAGTTATTCTGAATATGACTACTAAAAACTAAAATATAAAAAACATACTCTGACATCTACTGAGCAGCCCACAGTCCATGATGGATTTCCCAGCACTTGATTTTGGCACAGAAGATGAACAAGTGAAGATTTCCCAACACCTGTAAAAGATACAAGAACTGTAGTCATGTAAGAGACATGCTGAAATCTATTATGGCAAAGGTGTAACTGGGAATATGCAGCATTGGCGGTATGTAAAGTATAGCTGTTTAAAGGGTGTTCACCATACCAACACACCTTATCAATAAACCTTATCAATAAATAGATGGTCAAGGAAAGTACTCTCTAAAATTCACTTAATGAGGGCTTGTTAAAACAGAATGCTGGGTCCTGCCCCCAGTTTGCTATTCAACAGGTCAGTTGTGGAGCTCAAAACTTCTGCACTTCTAACAAACTCCCTGGTGATGCTGATGCTGCTGGTCCAGGGGCCTCCTCACTTTGAGAACTACTGTTCTAGGGCAATTTCATATGAACTATTCCTTTCCTTTTGAATGATTTCATCTGTTCAGACTATTTTTTTAAAGATTTCTTTATTTTTAGAGAGAAGGGACAGGAGAGAGAAAGAGAAACAAACATCACTGTGTGAGAGCAACATCGATGTTGCTTCTCCCATGCAAACCAACTGGGGACTGGGCCACAACCCAGGCATGTACCCTGACTGGGAATGCAACCAATGACCTTTTGCTTTTCTGGACAGCCTTCAACCAACTGAGCCACTCATCAGGGCATATTCAGCTTGTTTTAGAATTGTAGATGAACATATCCTGAAGGTAATCCTCTATCCTGATCACCAATGGAGAGGTCCCTCCATAGCACCCTGTTAGGTGGTCTTCCAGATTGTGCTTGAACACTGTCAGTGACAGGGACTTATCTGGACACTCCAATTCTCCCTCAGTAAATTTTAAAGGGTAGCCAACCACTTGGCTCAGCTTTACCCTTTGGGAAAAAAGAACAACTCTATTTCCTCTTCTACATCATATCACTTTACCTTACGGCAGCACTTTATTTTCCTTTGGTTTTCCTGGGTTCAGAGCAATCTATATGAAGAGGAAAGAAAATGAGTTCTCCCTGTGTATTAATGGAGTCACTCATTTAATTAACAGCATTTGATGCCACTATGTCAAGCATAGTTGGTGAATCTTTATGCATCATTAGTTGCATCGAATATTTAGATGCCAGAGCGGAGTGGCTCAGTTGGTTGGAGCATCAGGGCACACCCCTAGGTTATGGGTTCAATCTCCCAGTCAGGGCGTATACTGAAGGCAATCAATCAATGGTTCTTTCACATCAATGTTTCTCTTTCTCCCCCTCCCTTCTTCTCTCTCCAAAATCAATCAACATATCCTCGGGAGAGGATTTAAAAAAAATTAGACCATTTCTTTGTGTGTTTTCTTTGTATTTTTATGTAGGAACCTATCATTTTTTTATTACATAAAGTTATATTTACAAGCAACCGGAAAGTATTTTTAAAAATGGGGGAAAATCACCTGAAGAGCATTATCGTCAACATGTAGGTTTAATTCCATAAGCAGGGTTTTCTATAAGCAGATTATTTTTGTAAATATACATGGTATACTTAAAACAATAAATCATAAGCCTTTGTTTACAGATCTGGTTCTGTCTGGAATATACTACCCATTCTCTCCCAGCCCTTCCCTCCATTGGCCTAATGAATTAATCTGTCAACATTCTAGTTATAAAGTCTTTTCTGACTCCACAGAGAGAACTAAGTACATAATCCACCATCCTCTGGGTCTCCAACTGTACCCTGTAAATTTTTTACATAACACTTAAAACATTATTATACTTTTTTACTTATAGGTTTTAGATTTTATCTACTTTAATTTCTTAGAAGATTGTGATTGGGTTTTATTCATCTTCCTCCCCCTGCCTGTCCCAATCTCCAGTACTCAGAACAGGTTCTTAATTAGTATTTATTTAGTGACTAAGTTTTCCATTAATACAGAATTTCCCTAACATGTATAATGTTTCCATTGTAGTTGAGAACACTGACATAACAATTTACTTAACCATTCCCTCATTATTAGATATTTAAGGTGTATTGAAGTTTTCACTATGCTAAGAAAAAAAATTATTTAAACTTTTGTTTACAATTAGAATTACTTCCTTGGTGAATCTTCCCAGAAATGAAATTCACATGTAAAAGGAAATAAACATTTAAAGTTCTTAATATATATCGATGACTTTCATCTGGGTACTGTGCCACCAGCCATACACATAAGCCTGCAAGTTTTGTTGTACCTCAACAATGTTATATAGCTGCTTATTGTTATTAATTTTCATGATCTTTCTATATTAGATGTCTCATGTAATTGAATCAAACATTTTCCCAGGCTTCCCTTTTATTCTTTGCATAGACATTTATTTTTGTCACTTAAACTTAGTTTTTGTCTTTGTATTGATTGCACTGCATCTGTGATTTCTGGGGTATGCTGTTGATTTTTGTGTTGGCATATAAGTTTATGTTGGAGGCATATATCTAGGCAGTTTTCAGTTTGATGCAAGACTTGAGCTTCTAGTTAAGCTTAACTTTAAGCTTAACTGTATCAGAGTAAGCATTTTTATCCAGTAACACATATAGCTCTCCATGAATTAACTTTGGGTGATAAGCATTAGTTAACACTGAATGAATTCTAAACACTAAGAAAAATTGACATACCAGAAACAATGGCTAACTATTCATTTCTTTTTTTTTTAAGATTTATTTATTTTGAGAGAGAGAGAGAGAGAGAGAGAGAGAGAGGGAGGTGTCAATGTGTGGTTGCTGGGGGTTATGTCCTGCAACCCAGGCATGTACCCTGGCTGGGAATCGAACCTGGGACACTTTGGTTCCCAGCCCGCGCTCAATCCACTGAGCTACACCAGCCAGGTAACCATTCATTTCTTTAAGAATTTTGGGGAAGTTCTGATTCTATACTTTCACTATTAGGATGAAATTAGATTTAAAAATTCATTGATTTGTTAGGGGGAGGGAGGTGGTAAAAGGCCCAATACAATTAAATACCAGCTCCAAATAAAGTTGTTGGTAATGTATTTAGCGTGTCCCTTATATCTGAAAGAACAAAGAGTCAGCGTGTGCCTATTAATGGAACTTTCAGAATTCCTTACTGAATCATCAAATATCTCTATGACACAAAACGCATTTCTAAATCCCTTTGTATATTTGTGAACTCCTCCAAGTTTCATGAGGGAAATAACCCTTTACTCAAAAGTAAACTTTGAAGTTTGAAAAAAAAAAAGGTGGTGAAGTATAAGGAGTATATTCTAACCTGATAGCAAATCACTGTTAAAAGGGAAATGATAAAGCAGTAACTGACTTTGCACATGCAGCCTAACATCACTGAATGTGTAACAAGATTGGTCACTTTCCTGGAGGGCATTCTGTCTTATGTTTTACAATTGAGTTATAATGAACAATGAAAAAAGCTTACTAATTTCCTGATCACTTTTCCTCATTTAATACAGCTGCTAAGGCAACCCTGTAATGTAATGCACTGATTACAGTTATAACCCTAGCACCTAAAACAGTGCCTGCTCTGTACATATATATGTGTTTTGAGGGAGAAAAATGGACTACTTCCAACAATATCTAACACGAAATAACTGTTGCAATACAAAAGGGAATTATAAAAGAGATACCTACTTCAAATATCATGAAACCGTGTTAGCTCTGTATTTCAGTTGTAAATTCTACTTGGTGATTCTCTTGCCAAATTAGACTACCATTACTTTATCTGTAAAACTTCATGATTTTATTAAATTAACATCAGCACGATTTCAGGCTAAAGAATTGGAGGTGACATAAATGCTTTATTTCACAATGTAACTTTCTTAAGAGAATTTTAAAAAATGCTCTCTGTAAAATATTTTATAATGTAAGAAATCTTCAGGAAAGGTGAAAATGTTTTTGACCTCTTCCTTTCCCCAACTATGCCATTCAGTTCAGTAAGGGTAGTTTTCAAGCTCTTTGGGGTATGTTTTGTCCATTTCCAAGCATGCGGCACAATGTCTTTGCTCACAACACATATTCAAAGGTCAACTCCTGAAAAACACATCTATGAAATGCAAGGTTAGCATTTATTTCAAGTTCGTGAGAAGCGTAGGAATGGAGGTCATGGTGAGAGGAAGGATAGTGAGGTGGGAGGGAGAAAAGCACTTTCAATTTGAGTTCTCAAATGCCCAAGGTATCAAAATAATTCTAACACTAGGATTAAACTGGGCTCAGCATTAAGTCCTAGCTACTTCATATTATGGCCCTTATCTTAATATCTCTATTTCTTACAACCTAGTACGTAATAGGTTTTCAATTAAGATCAAAGGGAACAAATAAATAAGGCCCAATTCAGAGTAAAAGAGGACAATCATCCAATATTTCATTTCATAATGTAGGTTAGTATTTAAGTACGCGGACTCTGGGTTGAAACCGGTTCTGTCAGTTACAACCCTCCGCAACACTTTTCTCTTGAAGGCACGGTCCTAACTTTAGTTTCCTTAGCACCGCGTCCAACAGAACAAGCAACGTCTGCAAATTTTTTTAAACAAAGGAATTGACCACACGCGCCAAATTATAATCGTCCAGGAGAACAACCGGGAAAACTGCGAAGACTGAGAAGGGCCGGCACTCCGCGCCCCCTTCGGCGGGAGGCCGCAGCATCGTCAAACATAGCAAAGTCCTCTGGGAAGTGTAGTCTTTAGGCTTTGGGAAGGATTTCAGCCGCGGGCCGGAGCCTGTTATTTGGCGTAGGGAGGAAGTAGTCATTACCGGATAATTTGAATGTGTCGGGAGCCCAAGAGTTGGGTTAAGCAGCTCACCTGAGTCTCCCAACACCAGTACCTTCACCCGATCCAGGGACGCCATCTTGCCAATGCCTTCCTGGGGTTAACGCCCGTTCCGGATTGTAGGCCAATCAGAGCTGGGTTTGGAGGACCGGTCCTTCAATCTCATTGGCCAATCAGAGCTTGACTGACGTCATGGACGGCTTCACTTTGCTGATTGGCTGACTTGGTTAAAAGTAGCGAGTGGTGGTTTCCTAAGCTGGTCGCAAGAATAAGACGTTTTCATTGTCGCACGAGTGTGGAGGCTCGTTAAAGCCGGTAGTTGAGGCGCTGAGGGGAGCTGTAGTGCGAGTGTTCGAGGATTCGCTTTGGTAAACCTTGTTCCCTATTCCTTGTTTTGGGTTCTCTGGCCCGGAGTCGCATTCTGGGTTTCTCCTCCTTTTCGCTGCTTTCTCTTTAGCTACCCTGATCCCCTTAGCTACTCTTTTGACTTGGTCTTCCAAAGAACCATTCACCCTGGAGCGGCCCGTGTGCAACCTCGGGTATGACGGGCTTGGTTCCATCGAGTGTGGTCCCTGGACTCATCTGGCAGAATTCGCGGGAACCGGGGGTCTCGCAGTGTGGGGAGGAGTGAACATTACTGAACCGGGCTTGGGGAGGGCAGCTGGGTTCAGAGGTTTCGGGGTGGTATGCAGCTGTCTTACGTATGAAGGCGTGGAGAGTACCATGAGTAAAACATGGTAACTGAGAAAACTACAGTTAAATGTATAGGATCCACATTCTTATAGAACTGGAATAGTAGTATACTGAAATAATCTACTGGATTAGTAAACTGGACCGCCGCATCCTCGCCTTTTATTTTGTATCCGGCAGTCAGCATAATCTTTTACAATTGCGATTTTGAGCCTGTTGCTTCCTGCTTAAAACCATTTGGAGTTAAAAGGTTTCCCAATAGCTTGTCTTTCTACTCTGGAAGCAGCTGCGAAGGGAAGTAAATTGCGGGGAGGCTGGTAGGGTGGGCATATTGGAAGAACACGTGCTTAGGAGATCTATTGAAAGTTTTATGGAAGTGCTTGACCCAGTCGGCTGTGCTGGATTCTGCAAAATCAAGATGAACACGATATCCCTGTTCTCAGAGTTAGATATGGAGAAGTACAAGTCTATTTACTGCAGCGAAGAATGTTGGGAAAGAGCTATGGGAACTTGTTAAAGCAATTAAGGGGAACCTGGAACGGTCTTTCTAAGGAAATATCCTTTGAGATGTGAAGGATAATTAGGAGGGAAGAGTTTGGGCAGAGAGAACGACAAGTGCAGAGGTCTGGAAGTGGGGAAGGCATGTGTGGCTGATGGAATTGAGAGCTTGCCAGTGTGGTTGGAGGTAAGACTGACAGGGACAGACAGTGCAGAGAATTCTTTCATTTCAACTTTGTTTCTCCAACTCTGTGCCTGGTACACAGTAGTTCCTCAATGTTTGTGGGATTAGAGTATATAGGATTTAAAAACAGGATCTTTCCGGATCTGCGCTGGGTAGGTGGTAGGTGAGACTGGGAGGAATTTAGGCTTTCAGGCAAAAGAAAAAAAGGGCTTACCCTTAGAGGTCACACACTTAAAAATTTCCAGAGGCTAGCCAGTCAAGCTCTTTCCCTGTTTAAAAGTGACAAATGCTTTTCAGCTTATTTTTTCCATTTGGAAACCTGGTCTTTTCCTCAGAAATTTCCAGGTTTCAAAAGTAGCTCACAGTTGAGATTTATATGGAATCCCACTACTTTTAAATGTTGACACCTAACTCAGAAAAGTTTCAATACATTCTTTTGATCAAACAATGTGGCAGAGGCTGCCAGTTTGGGACCTCTAACCTAAATAATATAAAAAATGCAGAGATTGAACCTATATGGGGAAGTAGAAATGATAGAGGAGGGAAGACAGTGGTCAGGAAGGGTTATTTTAGAAGGTAGACATTTTGAACAAGGTGTCATGACTTCTTTCCTGAGCTCCAGTCTCACTTGTTCAGCTCGCTGCTGGATGTCTTCACGGGAATATTCCGTGGTATTTCCTCAAAGACAAGCAACTATAAGTGAGTGCCTCATTTCTTCCAAGCCTGTTCTTCAGGTGTTATACTATTTTTCATAGTAGTACTTTTCCTAGTAACACTGCTTAAAACAAATAGCTGTATTTTATTGTTTAATTAATGAATATAGCATTTCGGTTTTACAAATGAAGAGTTATGGAGATGGATGGTGGTTTACAACATTATGGGTATATGTAATACCACTGAACTATACTTAGAAATGCTTAACTGGTAAATTTTGTTATGTGTGTTTTACTTCAATGAAACATTTATTTAAAAACCCAAATAACTGTCAATATTTAAATTTTTACTACTTTTTTACTCCATTTCTAATGTATTAGTCGGGCCTTTTGATTTTGTTTCTGTAATAAGTTTCATTCATCCTGTCCTCTTGCAATTTTTTGCTCTCTTTCTTAGTTCAGGTTTGATTACTATAGTTCCTAATACTTTCACAGGGTGTCCATCTTCACTTATCTCAGTCCATTCCTCATAGTGTCATAAGAGTCACTTTTCTAAATAGGGGGTTGTATTACAAATGCCAGTAGTTAATGGAGCTCATGATGCCAGCTCTGTAAGCAGCATATTTTACATGAGTTATCTCATTTAATCTGTACAGCATCACCTTTATGAGAAAGGCACCATTAATCACTTTTTATGCATGAGGAAACAGACTGAGAATTTTCAGGGACAAGCTCAGAAATGGTGGAACTGGGATTCAAAACCCAAAACTAATTGGACTGTAGAGTCCTCATGTCACTCCCTTGCTCAAATCTTTAAGACCACCTCAGTTGTTTCAGGAAATGGAAACAGGCTAAATAAGGGGTACAGGGTCATGAGGGTGTACATTGGCAGTGTATGTAATAGCCAGTCACCAGGTTTGTCTGGTGCAGTAGTCAGGAACTTTTTCTGTTTACTGGAGTCACCTAAAGAGCTTTTAAAATAAAATGATGCCTAATCTGACCCTCCCAGACCAGCTGAAACAGAATCTCTGGGAATGGGGCCCAAGTGGGTATTTGAAAATGCTCCCTAGATGATTCTACTTTACAGCCAGGGTTGAGAACCATTGATTCCAGATATGGAGTGTGTATGGTGGGAGTTCAGGGAGGGGAATACAATAGTAGGAAATAACATTGGAAAGTAGGTTATTTAGGTTATTTTGTCATTTGTCTGACATTCTTTGGTCTGTTAGATGTTTCTGAAGCCATATCTTGTGTTTTGCCAATTGTTGAACATGTTAAAAAAATTGGATCAACCATATTGGAAAGAACAAAAAAATGTGTCTGACCATATGTTATGCTACTACCTTGGCGTTGAACCCAGGCACTCACCTGGCACCCTTAAGCCTTGGGATAATAGGAAGGCTGTAGGATCAGAGGTTTGGATGTAGGTGCTACTTTGTTATCTCTTGTATAACAAATATGCCTGAATTTTTACAATATGAAATATATACAGGGTCCAGCAGAGGTAACGCCATTGAGAGTGGTTGGTAGGGTATATGAATGTCTCGCACTAGACGGACAGCAACTTGAACATTTCACCTAAAATGTCATGTGGTATGCTTGAATGTGATATTGTTATATTATAGAATTATATGCTTATGATTTTGTAGTAAAAGATTTTTGTGTAACTAAAAAAAGGGTGTTATTTGTGCTGGACCCTGTATTTTTTAATTATAACTAACTTCCCATCCTCGCCCCAATTATGTGTATAGATTGGTTATTTAGGAATATCTTTTAGTATAGTACTGTGGATATAAAAATATCTCTTATAAAAAGATATTAAATCTGATAGGGTTGATAACCACAAATTTTAAATGAAAGGGTCAGTAGAAACTGGTGCTAATAACAGAGTATGATTCTTTTTTAAAATATATTTTATTCATTATGCTATTACAGTTGTCCCATTTTCCCCCTTCACTCCCCTCCACCCTGCCCACCCCCTCCCACCCACATTCCCCGCCTTTAGTTCATGTCCATGTGTCATAAGTTCTTTAGTTTCTACATTTCCCATACTATTCTTGCCCTCCCCCTGTCTATTTTCTACCTACCGTCAATGCTACTTATTCTCTGTACCTTTTCCCCCTCTATCCTCCTCTCACTCCCCTGTTGCTAACCCTCCATGTGATCTCCATTTCTGTGGTTCTGTTCCTATTCTAGTTGTTTGTTTAGTTTGCTTTTGTTTTAGGTGTGGTTGTTAATAACTGAGTTTGATGTCTTTTTTTACTGTTCATATTTTTATCTTCTTTTTCTTCGATAAGTCCCTTTAACATTTCATATAATGAGGGCTTGGTGATGATGAACTCCTTTAACTTGACCTTATCTGAGAAGCACTTTATCTGCCCTTCCATTCTAAATGAAAGCTTTGCTGGATAGAGCAATCTGGGTGTAGGTCCTTGCCTTTCATGACTTGGAATACTTCTTTCCAGCCCCTTCTTGCCTGCAAGGTCTTTTTTGAGAAATCAGCTGACAGTCTGATGGGAACTCCTTTGTAGGTGACTGTCCCCTTATCTCTTGGTGCTTCTAGAATTCTCTCCTTCATTTTTACCTTGGCTAATGTAATTATGATGTGCCTTGGTGTGTTTGTCCTTGGGTCCAACCTCTTTGAGACTCTCTGAGCTTCTTGGACTTCCTGGAAGTCTATTTCCTTTTCCAGAATGGGGAAGTTCTCCTTTATTATTTGTTCAAATAAGTTTTCCACTTGTTGCTCTTCCTCTTCTCCTTCTGGTATCCCTATAATTCGGATGTTGGAACGTTTAAAGATGTCCTGGAGGTTCCTAAGCTTCTCCCCATTTTTTTGAATTCTTGTTTCTTCATTCTTTTCTGTTTGGTTGTTTCTTTCTTCCTTCTGGTCCACTCCATTGATTTGAAACCCAGTTTTCTTTCCATCACTATTGGTTCCATGTGCATTTTTCTTCATTTCACTTATTGCAGCCTTCATTTGTTCATCTAATTTGAGACCAAAATCAACCAGTTCTGTGAGCATCCTGATCACCAGTGCTTTGAACTGTGCATCTGATAGGTTGGCTATCTCTTCTTCGTTTAAAAATATTGGCTGCGGGGCTTTGATTTGTTCTGTTTGAGCCTTTTTTTTTTTTTTGTCTGGTTGCACCTGCTATGTATGAGGGGCGGAGCCTTAGGTGTTCACCAGGGGAGGGCAACCCAGTCACTGGGTTGTGACCTTGTATGTGGGAGTGGGGTCAGAGAGGGAACAGTGGCACTTGCTCCTCCCTCTCTTGGACTTCAGTCCCCCCTGCTGCTTCCCACAAGCAGATTGGGCCCTTCTGGTGCTGACTCCCAGGCGGGTGAGCTTGTGTACATTCTAGGACTCTATGGGTCTCTCTAAGGATCTCTCCTGTGAGGCTGGGAGATTCTCCCCAGCACCTCAACCCCTACAGGTGTTTTCAATCGGTGCTTTTAGGCTTTATTTCCCAGTGCTGGGTCCCTGCGTGGTCTGTGGTCTGTGTTGCTGCCCATTTTCATCTGGTTTATCTGCCCATGAATGTGTGAGTGCGGACAGCCAGCTGCCTTGCGCACCTCACTGGGCCTGCTCATTGCCTCCCATGCCTAGGGTCTGCCACTGGGTCCACCAACTGTGCACTGTGCCCTGTGCGCCTGCGTCTGCCAGCCACCGCTTTTTTGCTTTTTCCTGCTGGAACCCCTCAACCCCTCTCTGTAGGCCTCTGACTCTGCCCCTCTTACTGGTCTGGATGAATGGTTGCCAGACTTCTGGGCAATTCATTTCTCTCTGTTCTGGTTGTTTTTTTTTTTTGTTTGTTTCTAAATTTTTGTTGTCCTTAGTTTTGGTTGTGCAAGGAGGCACAGTGTGTCTACCTATGCCTCCATCTTGGCCAGAAGTCCCCAGAATATGATTCTTTATTGGAACAGTTCAATGGGATGTCTGTTAAAAATGTCCCTACGGTGTATGGAATTTCACTTGACATAGTCTGTGGGATAGCCTGACCATATTTAGTTTGGGACATATTAAATCAATATGGAATCTATTATTAACAAGAGCTTCACAGGCACATTACATACATTCTCATTTATTCATCACAACAACCTCACTGAGATAATTAATATTGTTATTTCTCCAAGACTAAATTATGGTTTGTGGTGGTTTATGGATTTGCTCAGGATCACACAACTACTAAAACACAGGCTCTCTAAATCGGAAACCCAGAGCCCATGCTTTTTAACAATTACGTGAGAGTTTGCCCCATGCCATTCTGAGCTATAAGACAGCTTTCTGGATCATGATATAAAAATTGGGTACAGTTGCTTTGTTCTGCAGGGGTTCCAGTATTTAAGAATATTTTGGGTTTTTTTTTTTTTTTTAAGTACTGGATGGTATTTAATTGGTTATTGGATTTAACTTTGCAAGGTTGGTACAGCTGTCTGGATCTAAGTGTTCATTTCTTTCATATTTATAACAGTAATTTTGCTAAACACCTAGTTGGTGATTGCTTATGTGTTTATTGGTTTGTTGTTATTTTATTCTGAGAACATAATTGTGTAAAACATTCTAAAATCTATCTTGGTAGAAAAATTTTACTCAAGAAATAAAGACACTCTAAGGATATGCTAACTGCTAGGCTTCTTGGGGGATTTCCAACATCCCCAAAGATGTACAGCAGTGATTTTCAGCTGATGTGCAGCAATAATATTTAAAGCATGCCATACCTGACTAATCAGGGGTACTGACCTCTTTTCCTTTAGATTGTCAAATAAGAAAATGACAATAGCCAGTGGAACAATAGCTATCTGATGTGAATCAATTAAAATTTTACCTATTTTTTTTTCAGACTGGCAAAAATATTTTTTGGTGTGTGGCAGAATTTTAGTAATTTATGTTTGCAATGAGATGAAAAGGTTGAAAATTCACGGCTCTGTAACATTAAAAATAGTGTGACTTCATTTAGTTTTTTTGTTTCTCTTTCTGAAGTAAAGTGGGTTTGATATGTATCATTGCTATAAGTAGTAAGTTAATTTTTTGAACCAAGCATATGTGAATCATGAAAATAGTTGTTTAAGAAGTATGTCAAGCTTTTTAGGTGTAATCTTTTGGGTATTCTGGAGGAGAATATTGTTCTCTGTCAAACGCTTAGACATTTTAAGTCTTATAAAACAATGATTTGAGTGCCTCTGTGACACTTCAAGAGTAGTGGTAGCTCGTTAATGGGTTGATTATTCTAGATTTAAAATGATTACTATGTTCTTATTATGCCTAGGTAATCTTCTCTTTTTTTCTGAATTCAGTACATTTAAAGTGAAGTTTACTGCTAAAAGATGGCAGACCCAGATGTCCTCACCGAGGTTCCTGCAGCATTGAAGAGGTTGGCCAAGTATGTGATCCGGGGGTTTTATGGCATTGAACATGCTTTGGCCTTGGACATCTTGATCCGGAACCCTTGTGTGAAAGAGGAGGATATGCTGGAGCTGCTCAAGTTTGATCGGAAGCAACTTCGATCAGTTTTGAATAATTTAAAGGGAGACAAGTTCATCAAATGCAGAATGAGAGTAGAGACTGCTGCAGATGGGAAAACCACTCGCCATAACTACTACTTTATCAATTACCGTACTCTTGTTAATGTGGTAAAATACAAATTGGACCACATGAGAAGGAGGATTGAAACTGATGAGAGAGATTCCACCAACCGGGCTTCCTTCAAGTGTCCTGTCTGTTTTAATACTTTTACAGATTTAGAAGCTAATCAGCTCTTTGATCCTATGACAGGTGAGACTTTTCCAGTTTATGAATATTTTTAGTAACTTTTAAAAATAAAGTATCCTTTTTCTTAAATTGTTTCATCTAAATTTTAAACCAATTATGTATGGCATTATAAAAGTAAATGGATATATAAAAGCAAATCACCATATGGTTTTTCTGAGTCTTACTGTCCTGTTTGACTGTCATTCTCCTTCACAAGGGAGTGCACTCTTCCACCCATGGCCTTTCTACCATTGCTTCCCCACTTACTTACAGCTGCAGCTTGATCTGAAGGGTTGACTTCTCTACCACTTTGAGACTATTCTGAAAACTTTACTTTTGACCTCTTCATTCAACAAATATTTGAGCACCTACTTGTCCCAGTCACTGCCAGATGGTTACAATACAGTGTATATAAATGTTATGTTGGTGGAAGTTTAAAGTGCTATCAGGAGTATTTAACTAGGGCATTTAATCTCAAAAGGCCTCTGGAAGAGCTTCAAGTAACAGCTGAGACCTAAAAGGTAAGAGCCAGGTGAAATAAGAGAGGCACCCTTTCCAAGTTAACAAGTGGATAGATATATAACCTCTTGGCCATTAATTAGTGGAAGAAAATTGTCAAAAAGATATATATTTTACTTCATTTAAATACTTTAATTTTAAGGATTTTTTTATCAACCAGAATTTACAAGACACATTTTCCAAAAGTACAGTATAGCTAGCATTAACATGAAAAACTTTAAAGTGCTGGCTTATATAGTTATTTTGTCTTGTCACTTATAAACTTGTAAAGAGATTATAGTTTTGCTAATTACTCAACCGATCAATTAGATATTATTTTTGAGAGGTAAAAAATTGATAGAAAGAGTCATGCTGTTAAATTAGATTGTCCCTTTGTTATGGCTGAATTCAAAAGTATAGGTTCCTTTTTAGTTCATAGATCTGCCTTTTAAAAAACTATCAAAATGTAACTTAAACTTTTATACATGAAATGTTATTGTGAGAAAATTAGAGATTTGTGTACTGTTTAATTTTCTAATTTTAATATATGTTGTATATTGTACATTTTAAAAGATTTAATTATTTTTAAATGAGGAATAATCTCAATATCAATTAAGATTATTAACAAAAAGAGCTAAAGATAGACTATGACTTTTTTCCTTATTTACTGGGAAGCAGTCATTTTGATGAAAAGTTGTTTAAAGAATTCTAATTTGTGTTCAGTGTTTATTTTGTCTGAACTATTTTGTCTGAACCTGTTTACCTTGAACAAACAGAATTAACTAGGGAGAATCTTGATTATAACAAAATCTTAACCATCCTGAGTATAAGAATTGCTTGAGTGTGCTATAGAGGAAATTTGTAGAGTATATCTAGAGCTTTTTCAAAACAGACTAGGAAAATCTTGTGATTTTTGCTGTTCATTCTAACAGATTTCTTAAAGGAGCTCTGGGTTGTGGCTTTGTGATCTTCTGCAGATATTGGTGTTATAGTGGTCTTCACCTCTCTTGACTGCAGTGGAAGGTGTTATCCAGTACCTCGGAGAGGGTAATCTAAAGTAATGTGCTTCTGCTACATTTATTCATCATTTGATTCTTATTTAATCTCATGAAGCTTTCTCAAAGGAAGTTACTCCACTACTTATATATCAGTATTTATGAGATTGATCCTTGATGCTCTTCAAATTTCACCTAAGGTCCATGTCTGAATGAAGCTAGTTGTAATCAACTGGCAGGTGGCCTGTGGAGGAGATGGCCTAACACCCAAATATAGTCAAGTTTGTTTGAGTTATGGAGTTGAGATAGAGTAGGGGGCATGAAAACATTTTATGGAAGAGAGCTAAAACTGAAATAGTTGTTTTGTGGTCAGTCTGAGTAAAGACTATTTTTAATAAGAAAGTTATGGTCAGCATGAAGGTGGAAAGAAGGGATTCAAGGAAAGCAAGAATAAGTCATTTTACCTTCTGATGATAATTTGGCTTTTCATTTGGACTTTCCTTTAAGGAGAGAATGTGCTGATTGAGTGATATTAGGACCCAGCCTGCTTGTTAGTTTTATTTTGTACTATTAATAACTTGATACCCTCCTATGGTCTGTACATTCCCTTTAGAAATTTGGTCTTTTTCTTTCTGCTCCCTTCATGTGTTGCTCAGTATTCATTCCCTTCCCACTCATTTTGAAGAAGATGGGAAATAAACATTTGGTATGTGTATCAGAGGAGGAGGGGACTTTTTCTGCTATAATACTGTAATATTTATGCTCTGTTTAAATTAATAGATTACAGTTTTCATTCTAAGCCCAGACTTACACAAAGCTATTCTATTTCCTGGCTGCTTTTAGAGAATGATATTTCCGAACAAATAATGGGGGTATCTGGTGTGCTATCTCCATTGCCATCTCAATAGTTATTAGGTTTGACTGTTATTTTATCAAATGAGGTGGGTATTCAGGAATTAGATTTGAAGACTTCTAGACTTGACTGCTTCCCTGATAGAAGTTCTTAAATCATATGTATGGGTAGCTCTTTGCTACTGGTCAGAGGGTAGTGACTCCGAGATAAGCATCTGGAAGCTCTGGGCTCAGGAAACTGAGTCCAACGGGAGTTTATCAAGGTTAATGCACACATAAGCCAGAGATCTTACTATTCAGTTTATAGCTTTTCCCTACCTTGTCTCTATTTTCTCTAAAGATGGTAGGTTCTACCCTGTCCAGCATGATTCAGTGGTTTGGGTGTTGTCCCACAAAGCAAAAGGTTGCGGGTTCTGTCCCGATCAGGGCACTTGCCTGGGTTGTGGCCTGGTCCCCTGTTGTGGGCATGGGAGGGACAATCAATTGATGTTTCTCTCTCACATCAGTGTTTCTCTTCCCTTCTTTCTCCCTCCCTTCCCACTCTCAAAAAATAAATAAATGAAATCTTAAAAAAAAAAAAAGATTGTAGGTTCTCTCCATACTTTCCATTAGGTTTTGTCTTTGGTGTTCTTGGGTCGAACTCTCTCCAGATGTTTGATGGTTGTATGTGTGAAGTAATAGATAATATATATTGGCCTCTGCCTAGTTCCTTGTACAATTTATAAAACTCTTGTAATTTCTTAAGTGTTAAGAACACTAAAACCATTTTTTGTACTATTTGGTTTTTGACTGCTATTCCTGACCCAGGGCTCCTGAAAAGGAATCCTTGTAATTTCATGGGTGATAGAAATGTCTTCTGTTCTAATGAGGCAAGTGTGGTAGGCTGCTGGATCAGGGCTGGTCACCAGAAAGATCAAGTCATGATTAGAAGTTTGGGATTTTCAGCCCCATCCCCCTTTCTCTAAAGACAAAGGAGGACTGAAATGAAGTTAATAACCCATTATGCCTATGTGAAGAAGCCTCCATAAAATCTGCTAAGTATGACGTTTAGAAAGCTTGCAAGTTGGTGAACCCATGGGCATGGAAGTGCTAGGAATGTGGCATGCCTGGACAGGGCATGGAGGCTCTGAGCCCCATCCCACATACCTTGTCCTACACAGCTCTTCCATTTAGATACTCATCTGTATCCTTTATCACATCCTTTAATAAACTGGTAAATGTAAGTGTTTCTCTGAATCCTGCAGCTCCTTCAGCAAATTAATTGAACCCAAGGTGGAGGGGGCTGTCATTGGAACCTCTAATTTATAGTCAGTTATTCAGAAGAACAAGTGATAACCTGAGCTTGCAAACTGGTTTCTAAATTGGGAACCAGGGAGCAATCTTGTAGGACTGAGCACTTAACCTATAGAATCTGATGCTATCTTGAGGTAGGCAGTGTCAGAATTGAGTTGAATGGTAGGACACGCAGCAGAAATTACCGAGAATTGCTTGGTGTGGGGTAAAACCTCCACACATTTGGTCACCAGAAGTGTCAGAAGTGAAGTGTTATGTGTCACTGGAAAAAGACACACAGTGAAGAAACACGAATAGAGAAGAACTGGATTTTTCCCTACACAGAAAGGAAAAAAGACTGAGGTTTTTCCATTACAGTGTGCCGGGATACTTATATTTCATTAAAATGGATACTGGGCCTTGTCCATTGGTCTCTGGTTTCAAAAACTTAACCAGGCAAAACTAGTTGTTTTACTTCCCAAAATATTGGGGTTTAAGTAATCAAAACAAAGACAATATGACACGAAATTCCTCAAATCAGCTAACTAGCATCTTATGGTTCATAAGTGCATGCTTTTAGATTTAGCAAGCTTTCTGACATGGAAATAGACTTACTATTTCTACTTTAGCAATCTCAGCCATGGGTAATTTAGTTAATGGCACTTCTAAATTAAATTCAGCAACATGGCTTCCCCAGAAGGGGAGTTTGTATTCTCTTTATAGATATTAAGGCCAGATAATATGGAAATGGCTTTATATTTTCCATTTTTATTTAAAAATTGTGCAGCCATAAGGCTAGAGATAATTTTGAAGAGAAAATATTATCCACAAAGCTACTAGCTTTTGCATATTAACGTAATTATAATCATAGCCAAAAATAGTTTGTGATCTCTTGCTTCCTTAACGTACCAAGCTCTTATTTCTATTGTTTAAAAAATGTTTTCATAGGTGAGATTCCACCTCCCTTCCCCATTTTCCTTTCTGCATCTTTTTAGCACTTTGATTTTATCTATTTTTCCTAGTGTCGATATAATGCTTGAAATACTTTTTGTATGTATACCATTTTATTCCTCTTCAAGTGTTTTCTTAAGAATTCTCAGCAGTTGGAATACAGGGTGAAAGAATATAGTTTTATAGTTTCTGTAAAGGTATATATGGCACCATTGTTTATTGTGAATAGGATAAAGTTGTTAGGTGTTTGAAACACAAACAGTTTGGGAGCACCTATTGCTGAAATCATCTGGAGACCTGGGCATCTCATTTTAAATAAATTTTGAAATAAGTTAAAATTTATTTTATTTTTATTTTAATTGATTATGCTATTACAGTTGTCTTAATATTTCCCCCTTTGCCCCCCTCCATCCAGCACTGCCTACTCCCTCCAGTGATCCCCCCTCCTTTGTTCATGTCCATAGGTCATGCATATAAGTTTTTTGGCAATTCCATTTCCTATACTTGTTCTTAACATCCCTCTGCCTATCCTGTAACTACCAATTTGAACTTCTTAATTCCCTCACCTTTTCTATCATTCCCCAAGAGCCTCTCTCAACTGGCCACCAACCCAGTGGTCTCCATATCTGTAATTCTGTTTCTGTTAAGCTTGTTTGCTTTCTTTGTTTTTCAGATTGAATTGTTGGTAGTCATGTGTTTATTACCATTTAAATGTTAATAGTTCTGACCTTCTTTTTCTTAAATAAGTCCCTTTAACATTTCATATAATAATGGTTTGGTGGTGATGAACCCTTTTAGCTTTACCTTGTCTGCAAAGCTCTTTATCTGGCCTAGATTCTACATAATAGTTTTGCTGGATAGAGTAACCTAGGTTGTAGGTCCTTTTCATTACTTTTCACCTTTTTGAATACTTCTTGCCTGTCCCTTTTAGACTACAAAGTTTCTTTTGAGAAATCAGCTGACAGTCTTATGGGAACTCCTTTGTAGATAATTATTTGCTTTTCTCTTGCTGCTTTTAAGATTCTTTATCTTTAACCTTTGGCATTTTAGATGTGTCTTGGTGTGGGCCTCTTTGTGTCCATTTTATTTGGGACTCTGTGCTTCCTAGACTTGTATGTCTATTTCCTTCACCAAATTAGGGAAGTTTTCTTTTATTATTTTTTCAAATAGGTTTCTACTTTCTTGCTCTTTCTCTTCTCCTTTGGCACCTCTATCATGTGAATGTTGCAGTGTTTGAAGTTGTCCCAGACTCTCCTTACACTGTCCTCAATTTTTAGAATTCTTTTTTCTTCTTTCTGTACTGATTGGATGACTTTTTCTTCCTTTTATTCCATATCATTGATTTGGTTCTTGGCTTCATCCACTCTACTCTTGATTCCTTGTAAACTGTTTGTTTTTTGGTTAGTGCCTCCCTCATTTCTCATTGGATCATTTTATGCTGTTGAAGTACCCACTGAGTTCCTCGAGCATCCTTTTGACCAGAGTTTTGAGCTCTGAATCTGATAGATTGCTTATCTTCATTTTGTTTAGTTCTTTTTCTGGAGTTTTGATGTGTTCTTCCATTTGGGCCATATTTTTTTGTCCCCTTATTTTGGCAGCCTCACTGTGTTTGTTTCTGTGTATTAAATAGAGCTGCTTTGACTCTGTCTTGGTAGTGAGAACTAATGTAGTAGATGTCCCGTAGGGTCCAGTGGCATAGCCTCCCGTATCACCCGAGCCACATACTCGAGGTATACCTTCCATGATGGCTGAGTACTCTCTCCTTTTGTAGTTGAGTCTTGCTTGCTGTCAGCAGATCAATGGGAGGGATTTACCCAGGCCAGACAGCTGGTGGGACTGTCTGTGACAACTGGCCATCAACCACCTCCCTCTGTAGCTTGTGGAAATTATTGGGTGGCGGTGCTCCATGGTCTGTAGCTGTCTGCTGGGTGCGTAGGTTCTGAATTTCCTAGGTGGTGCAGGCCAAGGCCAGCCACCACCTGTGTTCGGTTTGGGGCCCCTTGGTGTAAGCTATAAAGTTATCTGCAGATGGCTGCTGCTAGTGTCAGGCCTGTGTCCACCCCGCAAGAGGTACAGAGCTGGGCTCTACTCTTGCTTTTTTGAGCAGATTTAGGAAGGTCTGAGCCTGTGCCTAGTTTGGCCATTCATATAGAAAAGCCACTGTTACCAGCTTTAGTGGGTCTGCAGGTTGGATGGGAATGAGCCTTAGGTAATTGTTAGGGCGGAGTTAATGGTGTGAGCCAGTTTGATGGAGACTCAGATATGGTGCCACTGCATGTGGCTTTGTGTTGGGGAGGGCTCAAAAAAGGAACAGTGGCTACTGTCTGCAGTTCTGTCCAGGATGAAGCTGTCCCCAGCTCTTGCCTTGATGCCAAATACTTCAGTTCTCCCCTGTATGCCACTGGTGCCCTTTAAGGTGCCATCCCAGTGCTGGAGCCCAGAGGAAGTGAGTCCGAGTTAGTCTGTGTGTAGGGCCCTCCAAGAGGAAACACTTGAGAGTCCCGTAGTTTCTTCTGCCGACCCAGCCCCCACTGGTTTTTACATCCCGAAGTTACGGAGATTTATCTTTTTGGCACTGGAACCCCTGGTTGGGTGGTGTGATGTGGGGTTGTGATCCCTCACTCTTGACATATCCCTCCATTTTATATCCACCACACATGGGTTTGGGACCAACCCATTCTGCTGTCTGCCACTCTGCCCTTTCTACCCATCTGAATGAATGTGGTTTCTCTAATTCCTTAGTAGCTGGATTTCCATACAGCCTGAATATCTGATGGTTCTGAATGCTAGTAGTTCTGTGGTTTAGCTGTAATTTTGCTGTGATTGTGCAAGGAGGTGAGCTGAGTTTACCAACACTTACATCTTGACCAGATGTCTCCCCCAAAAAGTTAAATTTGTAAAAAAATAAATCTTATAAGTGTATATTTAATAAAATCTTAGGAATAAGAATTTAGAGATTATTGCCCTGGCTGGTGTGGCTCAGTGGATTGAGTGCCAGCCTGTAAACCAAAAGATCTCTGGCTCGATTCCCAGTCAGGGGACATGCCTGGGTTGCAGGCCAGGTCCCCAGTGAGGGGTGTGCAAGAGGCATCCAATTAATATACCTCACACACATCAACGTTTCTCTCCCTCTCTTTCTCATTCTTTTCCCCTCTCTCTCAAAAAATAAATAAAATCTTTAAAAAAAGAATTTAGAGGCTATTTTATCTTGTTTAGCTCATCAAATTGTATGTGAGTGCATGTATACATGCCTATGTTGAACTTTAGGATTTGGAGTATTCTTATAAAGTAATAAATGAATCTAGGGCTATATAGAGTTCTAGGATGTTTCAAATTGAATGTTAGGGAAGAATATGATAGCTTTCATGGAGATTCAGCTTGTTTTGTGTGGTTCCATGAAAATTACTTAGAGACAGACAGATTTTAGAATTAGTGTAAAAGAAGTCTTTAATAACTAACTCTTAAATAAAAGAGGTACAGTATCTAATAAGTAAGTCTTAAAAATAGCCAGTAATGGAAATTGTTGTAATTCTAGTGGTTAGTTCTGAGTCACTTGGAATATTCAAGTAAACTTCATATGTAGAAATTTGGCATTAAGTTATATGAGCCTCTTCTTGCCCTGTGACTGCAGGAACAGCTTTTTGATTTATAGACAGATCAGTTTCCTGATTAAAATTCCTCTTCTGTTCCCTTAACCCACAGGTGGCAAACATAAGGGCTGCAGGTTGAATCCGGCTGTACACCTTGTTTTATCCAGCCTGGCACCTTGTTTCTACCCAGTGGCCATGCTGAGCTCTCACTTAATTGTTATGGAGTAGTTACATTTATACAGGCCTAAAATTACATTCGGCCCTTAGAAGGCAACTGCAAGGCTGATGTGGCATGGCCTCCGCTGAAAATGAATTTGACACCCCCCTCCCTTAATCTATGAGATTTGTTATTGTCACCTTCACAGAGCAGGCTACTTTTCCTTTATCTCCTTCTAGTTAGGACAGGAGATAGTTTATAAAAGCAGTGCTTTCAATTCCTAAAATGCTAAAAATGCAAATACAGAAAAATCTTTCTATGTTTATTTTTGTTCAGTTGCGGAGTAGAATCTTGCCCATGATGGGTTCATTAGAAAATGATACTGGAAAGCTCAAAGGTGTGGATTTTGGGGGAAAGAGGTGATTATTAGAAAAAGTTAAATAAAAACAAGTATAGAAAGAGTAAGGAACAAGTGTTTTCCCTTCTTTACCTCCTCCCCCACCCCACCACCACAAAATACTTTAGGGCAGACTTTTTTTTTTTCTTTTAATTTGCTGTGCTTGATCTTGAAGATTTGAGAACTTAAAAAAAAAAGTCATTTGCCTTTTCTTTGTTGTATGTTGATACTGATTATATATGAGCTAAATTATTTGTGCAAAGTTGCTTTTAGTTTTGATGCTGGTATGCAATATTCTATTAATTATTATCTTTCAAATAGTTTATCAAAACCATAGATTTTTTGCCTGTTCACTGCTTGTTGAGATGAATTTGATTTAGGCCTAATTTATAGAACTTATTGTTAGCTTTAGCATTCACTGAACTACCTACCATACTTAAGTATGTTGTTTTCCCTCCCAGGCACAGTATGTTTTTCCCCTGTATAAGAAGACTTATAGAAGTTAGGAATGATACATGATTCTACCAAATCTAGATGTGTCTATTTAAGGAAGGACAGAAACCAATTTCATTCATAAATTGAGTTTTGGGGTGTGGAGTTTTAATGTGTATATCATTAATATATTTGAGATATTCTGAATTTTAAAATACATTAAACTGTCTTATTGTTTTCCTTTTGCATGCAAGCGAGTGTTTTACAGAGTTAGGTGTTGTGCAGTAAATTGTTAAAGTATGATTTTTTAAATTCCTTTTTATTATAGGTAAAATAATATAAATATATAACTATGTACCTGTTATGTCTGCTACGATTTTATAATAGCAATTCCTTTTTCTGGCCATTTCCCCTTGCCCAATTACACTGAAGAGATTTGTTTTATCAAATAAAGTTTGGAAATTAGAATAAAAGGTGACTTTTTGAGACTAGCATTTTAATATATATGCACCTTTAGAGTTATGAAAGTTATAACAAATGACTTGATAATGCTTTCAAAGAATGGCCCAAGAATGGCTGTATGACTTCTTCATGTCAGTTAAGAGGGAGTTGAGTGCTTTTGAAGGATTCAAGATAACATTTGTTTTCCCTCTAAAAATATGTAAGTAATATGTGAATGTAAATTTAGAACAATATATAGAATAAAATGGCAAACCTAGTTTTTCCTCTGTGTTCTCCCACTCAACCCAGCCCCCACTCTTACCACCTTTCAGTGTGGTAACAACTATTTGGTTACGCTTTCAGCCCTCTCACCCTATATCCAAACTCCATTCAACACCAACCGCCCCCACCCTCGCAGCCCTTCTGAAATCTGGGAAAGCAAAGTGATTCTTAATTACGTATTTTGTTGCTATAACAGCTTATGGTTATTATAATGCTTGGTCAACTTCTATTAGTATTGTCAGGGTTTTTAGGGCACTTACTATATTGAGTCCTTTTGCCTAGTTGGTATATTCAGTTAACATGTCATTTCTGGAAGGTTTTTTTTGTTTGTTTTTTGTTTTTTTGTTTGTTTGTTTTGGCAATAATTATAAGACAGTAAAATGACAGTGCATTAGGATCCAGAGCCCTGACTTCTAGTCTTGGGCTATGTTAGTAACTATTACCTTGGGCAAATCCTTTAAACATTCTAGACCCTTTTTTATTATATATAAAATGTTAAGTTCAGTCTGTTCTATACCATATATGGTTTCGCTCAACTTGAATTTCATAACACACTTTCATTCGGAGAATAGTTGACATTTTAAAAGTTTAAAGAAGCTTGGGGTTGTTTTATCGCTGCTCTTAGAAGATGATGTTAGTTACCTTTGTATAATTTGAAAGTCTTGGTTTGGAATTAAAACTTGTGGTTATAGTAGTGTTCATATAGAAGATATGTGCGATTGAATTATGCTATCTTCAGAAGCACATTGTGGCATAGTGGAGTATAGTATTTACAATTTTTCAGCAGTCTCATTTTCCTGAGCTCCCCAGTTCATTCCCTTTCCCCGTATACACGTGATCTATAAAATATTCAGTGGGAGGCAAAACAATATCCATATATGCTTCCTAAGTTATATATGGTGATTGGTAACATTAATCACATGCGTTAGTGATAATGTTTTTGGAGTTTTATGGTTTCCTCTTTATCTCATTGAAATCCCAGGAGATCTGGTCCTAGTTACTTGGTTTTAACATGGAACTAACTGTTCATTATTTGTTTTATTGTTTTTCCTGGAAGCTTGTTGAGTGAAGGTGAGTTTATTCCAAGTTTTGTGGGGGGTTTTCTGTAGTGTTCTCCAGAAAAGTTATCGAAGCCATTATTTCTTGCTTAGATTTTGCACTGCTCTCTTAGCTAGCCTCCTTGCTTTCACTCTTGCTGTTCCTATGGACTATATGACGGCAGCCAGTGACTCTTCTGAAAAGGACATCAGGTAATGTCACTCTTTTTTCCCAAAACTTTCCTAAGGCTTCCCCCCTCACTCAGTAAAGTCAGAACTTAACAGAACTTAACAAGGTCTTTTATCAGCTTTCACCTCTTATTTCAGAGGCTTTTGTTCCATAATTCTCTCCCATGATCACTCCACAACAGGCTCACTGACCATCTTTGCATCTTGCATGCACCAGGCATGCCTTCACTTTTCCTGCCTTTTACATGCTGTTTTCCTTTTGCCCAAATGTCCCTATACTGCTCTTTTAAGTCTTTGCTCACTCATTGCTGTATCAGAGAGGCCATCCCTGAGTTTCCTATATATAGGGTGGGGGCAAATGTAGGTTTACAGTTGTTTGTATGGAAGATAATGCAAGAATAAACTCTGTGTTTTGCATACTCACAACTATTAACCTATTTTACTTCATGCTGTATTGTAGAGCAATATCCCTTTCTGTTACCCTCCTTTTTCTTCATCCTCTTTCCCTACTTTGTTCTTGTTTTTTATACTTATCCACACCTAGTGTTACATTTGTCTTGTTTACTCCACACTTGAACATGAGTTCCACCAAAGTGACTCAGAAGATGATTAGCTAGAGTTAGGAAGGCAGAATGGTGGGAAATCCTCGGGACATCAGTCCCGCTGTGCTGGGTGTCAGGGCTCTGCAGCAGCAGACATTTGATTGTCCCTGGTTCCTTAGCCGGCCTTGAGGACTTGACTGTGACATGACTGCCACTCCAGCACCTGTGCCATATCAAAAGAATTTGGCTTATTTTGATTTCTTCTTCTCCTTCTTCTCATCCTCCTTCCTCTCTCCCCCCACCTCCTCCTGGTGGGTAAATGGCTGAATAATATTCCTGTTGCAACTAGTACGTTTGATAAATCTTTGACAGTGAATTCTTGACATTAGCTAATGACCTATTCATTGTATTGGGTTGGCCAAAAAAGTCCATAAAATAAAAGACACATTTCTCATTTTCAACAATAACCCTGTTGATTTGGATATTTTGAGTATGTTGGTTATCTCCATGTGATGTAACGTTGATTGTTCTCAATTAATGTCTCTACTGGATTCCTATCAACTTCAGCTGGTCTACCCAACCATGAAGCATTGTCCAGCGAGAAAATGTCTAGCACAAAACTTCACAAACCACTTTTTCTTCTTTTTAATTGTTTTAAAAGTACAGTTGTCTCCATTTCCCCACCTGCACTCCCCCCCGCCTCCCACCCTTGATCCTACCCCAATTAGCTTTGTCCATGTGTCCTTTACATGTATTCCTTGACAACCCTTCCACTGTTTTCCTCATTATCCCCCTGCCTCTACCCTATGGTTACCATCAGTCTGTTCTTTATTTCATTGTCTCTGTTTATTATTTGCTTGCTTGCTTGTTTGTTTTGTTGATCAGATTCCACTTGTAGGTGAGATCATATGGTATTTGTCTTTCACTGCCCGGCTTATTTGACTTAGCACAATGCTCTCCAGATCCATCCATGCTGTCATGAAGGGTGGGAGCTCCTTTTTTTCTGCTGCGTAGATTCCATTGTGTAAATGTACCACAGTTTTTTGATCCATTCATTTACTGATGGGCACTAGGCTGTCTCTAGCACTTAGCTATTGTAAATTGCATTGCTATGAATATTGGGGCGTATAGGTTTCTTTGGATTGGTGTTTTGGGGTACTTAGGATATAATCCTGGCATTGGAATTGCTGGGTCAAAAGGCAGTTCCATTTTTAGTTTTCTGAGGAAATTCCATACTGTTTTCCACAGTGGCTGCACCAGTCTGTATTACCTCCACAGTGTAGTAGGGTTCCCTTTTTTTTTCATCCTCTCCAACTTGTTGTTTGTTGATTTCTTTATGATGGCCATTCTGACCAGTGGTATCTCATTGTGGTTTTAATTAGCATCTCTCTGATAGCTAGTGGTGCTGAGAATATTTTCATATGTCTCTGAGCTCTCTGTATGTCCTCCTTGGAGAAGTGTCTGTTCAGGTCCTTTGCCCATTTATTAATTGGGTTGCTTGTCTTTTGAGAGAGTGGAGTTGTGTGAGTTCTTTATATATTTTGGAGATCAAACCCTTGTCTGAGGTATCATTGGCAAGCATGTTTTCTCATATGGTTGGTTCCCTTTTAATTTTGTTAATGTTTCCTTTAGCCATGCAGAAGCTTTTTATTAATGAAGAAGTCCCATTTGTTTATTCTTTCCTTTATGTTCCTTGCTCTAGGGGACATATCGGTGAAAATATTGCTGCATGGAATATCTGAGATTTTCCTGCCTATGTTCTCTTCTAGGACTTTTATGGTGTCACCACTTACATTTAAGCAAATGACTTTTGACATAGTTGATCAGTCACAGTACCTTCTCTATACACTGCACAATTTTTTTTTGCATTTCAGTTGTGTTTGTACCTTTCTTGAAATAATAAAGTATAATATGCCAGAAATGTTGCTTATTTTCTTCCATCTTTAATACTAAAATGGCTATATAAAAATTCACCAATTTTTTCAAAAATGCATATTCTCATGACAGCCATCACAATATAATCTAACAAAATTGTTTCAAATGAAGTTAAAGGCAACTAAGCACCACTAGATCCTTTGTATGGAAAAAAAAAACAACAAACTTTTTGGCCAACGCAGTATATACTGCAGTGAAGAGGGAAAAATGCAGTTCTAAACAAGGGATTTGTGCTCTTTTCCTCAATTAAGATAAAGTTCCAAAGCATTTTTCCTCTTTTTAAACTAAAGAGAACTTCATTTCTATATATTTTTTTTTTTTTATTTTTAGAGAGGGAAGGGAGAGAGAGAGGGAGAGAGAGGGAGAGAGAGAGAGAGAGAGAGAGAAACATCAATGTGCGGTTGATGGCGATTATGGCCTGCAACCCAGGCATGTACCCTGGCTGGGAATCGAACCTGGGACACTTTGGTTCCCAGCCCGCGCTCCATTCACTGAGCTACGCCAGCCAGGGCGAGAACTTCATTTCTTTTCTCATTTTGGAGATACATACTTTCATTGGAAGAGTCCTGAGTTACAGAATTCAGACTTTTGTATATTGAATACTACTGAATAGACAACACACACATAGAGTTTTGAAATATTTATTTGTATAAGATCTTTTTTCTCCCTATTTTCAATGCCTGTTAGTTACAACTAGATAGATTTTGATCCTCTAGCAAACTTGCTACGTTAAAACTCAGCTTAAAAAAAAGCCTCAGCTGAGTAAATGCCAAGTATGTGATAGGCACTTAATGTTTGTTAAATTCTTCGTTACAAATCCTTTCTCCCTCTGTTTCATATTTTAAGAAATTAGAGCCTATGTGTATACATGGAGAGACCTTGCTAAATTGTATCTGGCAGGGATGATAGATATTGGGAAAGTGAGGTGTGATTCAGGACAGTACTATGAATTTAGTCTTTTGAGTCAAAAAGATTTGTATTTGAATCAGACTTAAGATTTTTGTGTTTAGTTATGACCTAGTAAATTTAACCTCTCTGAGTCTTTATTCCCTCATATGTTAGATTTGGATGGTGCTATTGACACAGACTGGCTCTGATGAACACATGAGAATATCTGTGACATAGCTTTCTTATTTCTTTTGTGGTTTGTGAATGTAGATGATTAACAAATGTGTTATCATTGAACATTTTTTTCTTACTCCCATCATTTGTCAAGCTTTGCCTAAGAATCTTTGTAGTCTTTGTTTTTCCCCCTGCTGCCACATTCTTGGATCTAACTTGCATGTTCTCCTTGGCTTGGATCTGTTGTTTCCAGTTTTTGCCTACTTGGTTTAATGTTAGGGAAGGGGAAGATGGCAAAGAGCTACGAGCTTCAATTTCAGTTTCTTCTCTCATGCCTGAGTACTATATTCCATGCACACTACTTAGTGCAAAGTGATCCACTTACAAGAAGAGTTGGGATATTTATCATATTGATTATTTAACAGCAGCTCTCCACCAAGGGTATGCATTAGAATTCCTTGTGGAACTCTGAAAATTTACATCCTGGGCCCCACTCCAAAACTATTGAATCAGCATCTCTGGGGTGGGGCCTGGGTATTAATTTAAAATTTCACTAGTGATTTTTATGAAAACACTGTTAAGAATTGACTTATTGGAAGACCATCTCAAGCCAGTAAGGCCGGTCAATTTTAATAAATACTGGTTTTGATTACCTCATGTTCTTTCCCAAAAGCCTTCTGTTACTCAAGAATAAAGTCAAAATGAAGCTTGGCATTCAAGACCCACTTATGGCCACTGTAGTTTATCTGTTAATTCTGGTTTTTTTTACCATTCTTTTTGATAGCTATATTCCTAGAAGACTAAAATTGTAGTTTAGCGTTATTTTCAAATACCTGTTTCTCTTATGATCTAGAATGTCCTGTTCTCTTCCCTCGTTCCTTGATCTCTATCAATTACTTTTTTTCTAAAGTCTACCTCAAAAGGCTTACTTTCTCCATAAACTTTCCCTAGTATACTGAAGCTAGAAGTTGTATTCCTTTTTTTAACTCTAAAATGCTTTATTTTTGCACTGATCCCTGATCCTGTTTATCTCCAGATACCTTTCTTCTCTAGTAAACTTTAAGCTTATTGGTGGCAGATTCTATTTGTACTCCACCACTCACTCAGTAGAATTGTACTTTGTACATAGTATGTGCTAAGTTCCTTACCCCCAGCTCTGATTTGGGGAAAGCTTATGTGCATTTTTTGATGTTTAGTTAAATTTATATAAGTGCTGCTGGTATGTTAAGCTAGTCTTAAGTCATGTGCATAAAAATGTGGAATTTCTTAGTTTTCTTGTTAGACTCCAGACCTGGCTTTTGACAGGCCTGTTCCTGTTTACAACTTGTGTTGTGTGGTAAACATAGGATGCGGAGATGTCAAGTGGGCGTTACCTGCTCCATGGTTTGCCAGACATGGTAACTGCTGGGAGATGACAGTTCTCCGTGGGTCTCTCACACGTTTTGCATGTCTTGCAAGAAGAGGTGCTGTCTGATGGCCTTGTTTCTAGACTACATTTTTCTCAAGGGTATTTATATAGTGAGCAGCCTTGGAAGATACAGATATTTTTTCCAGAGAAAAGGGCAAGTTTGCTTACTGTTTAGTATAATAAAAATACACTCCCCCACATATGAAAAGATGCTTAACATCAGTAATCATCAGAGAAATGCAAATTAAGACCACAATGAGATATGACTTCACACCTGTCAGAATGGCTATCATCAATAAATCAATAAACAAGTGTTGGCAAGGATGTAGAGAAAAGAGAACGCTCATGCACTGTTGATGGGAACGCAGATTGATGTAGCCATTATGGAAAACAGTTTGGAGATTCCTGAAAAAAATTGAAAATAGAACTACCTTATGACCCAACAATTACACTTCTGGGTATATATCCAAAGAAATTTAAAATACTAATTCCAAAAGAGATATGCACCCCTATGTTCACTGCAGTGTTATAATAGCCAAGATATGGAAGCAACCCAAGTGCCCATCAGTAGATGAGTGGATAAAAAAAGTAGTGGGCCATATATACCATGCAATATTACTTGACCATGAAAAATAATGAAATCTTACTGTTTGCAACAGCATGGATGGAACTAGAAGGTATTATACTAAGTAAAATAATTCAGATAAAGACACGTATGATTTCATTGACAAGCAGAATCTAAAGAACAAAGTAAATGAACAAAGTAGAAACAGGCTGACAGGTACAGAGAACAAACTGAGGGTTGCCAGATGGGAGACTGATTAGGGGATTGGGTGAAAAAAGGTGAAGCAATTAAGAAGTAGAAATTGGTAGTCACAAGACAGTCACAGGGATGTAAAGTACAGTATGGGTAATATAGTTAATAATATTGTAATAACTATGTATGGTGCCAGGTGGGTACTTGAAGTATCAGGGGGATTACTTTGTATATTATATGATTGTCTAACCACTCTTGTCTTGCATATTGAATGTCTGCTGTAATTGAAAAATAAAATTAAAAAGTAATAGTCTCCCTCCAGCGCATGTTTGCTCAGTTCAGTATAGTCAAGATACCATCGCTGCCCAGAGCAAAGGATGGGTATATTTATGCCCATTATAAAAGACTTGGGTTCCTTCATATCAGGATTTCCCTCTTGTAACCTAACCCACTACATGTACAATTGTCACCAGGCTCTCTGTGTGTCACCGTGTGGGAATTGGGGGATTTCAGAGATGTCACAAAGCTGACACTGGCCTCTGCTATTTTTGTGAGTAATAAATGCTTTGTCTCTGACCCCAGGAGTCTTGGGTCTTTCTCCAACACCCATGAAACTGGCAGGATAAATTGTTAGCTTATAAGTAGGATAAAATCTCAGATTCTTTACAGTTCTTGATAGTAATATTTAAGCCACTCTTTTGAGAGCTGCAAAATGGGCCCTTCTACAAGTAATAGTAAATCTTAATCTAAATTAAACCTGGGTCTTTGGAAAGTTGCTTGAATGAGGCTAGAATTCAGGTCCCAGGTAACTTATACTGTTTTTCCCCTATTTTTCCCCCACAAAGCCAAGTTTATTTATTTAAGTAAAGGACTATTACTCTAAGATTACCAGTCTACCAAATGATGATGTTAACAGAGATCTCTTTCACTCTTTTCCCAAAATAAAAGCGTACTATTTTATGTGAATGAGTGACACTAACAAGCGTGTTTGTTTATTTAAAGTTGCAGTTTGGAATGTATCTTGTCTTCAGAGGAGAAATTGGGTATTTGAGAGGGCATTTTAAAAAAATTGGTATAACATGATTTTAATGACAAGTAATCTAAAAACTAGATAAATAATAAAACATAGTATGTTTAATAGTGACATGTTAAGAAAAGAGGGAGGACAGGATGGTATTGGAATTTTAGGTAATGTTGGTTCGGGAAGGCCTCACTCTCTTTTTTTTTTTAAGATTTTATTTATTTATTTTTAGAGAGGGAAGGGAGGGAGATAGAGATAGAGAGATAGAGAGAGAAACATCAATGTGTGGTTGCTGGGGGTTCTGGCCTGCAACCCAGGAATGTATCCTAGCTGGGAATCGAACCTGGGACACTTTAGTTCCCAGCCTGCGTTCAATCCACTGAGCTACACCAGCCAGGGCTAGGAAGGCCTCACTCTCTACTCAGAAAGCTAAACTAAGGAGGCTAGCCATTCAGCTGTCTGGAGGAATAGCATCCTGGGTAGAGGAAACAGCAAATGCAAAGGCTCTGCAGCAAAGCCCAGCTTGTATACATACGTTGGGAGGATTAGAGTGTTGCCCTTTGTCTTGGCTCTCTTTCTGTGCTTGAATTAGGATACTTGTATGTTTATATATTAGTTACTTCTTTACTTGTGGAATGGGATTTCTTTCTTTAAATATAATTTTGAAAACTATTGAATTAGATAATGTTTTGCAGTATTCTCCAGTTTTCTTCGACAGTCTTTGTAAGCACCCATTTTTCAACATTTAATGTAAGTTCCACATCACCTTGTTTTTTTTAATTCAACAGGTATTTGAGAGCTGATGTAGACCTTATTTTATATGATCCCACATGGATTATATGCTTTCTTTTTCTGTTGAAGAGAAGAAGCTGAGACAGCCTGAAGTAGTTAGAAAATAATCTAAGATAGCATACCAACTAAAACCCCACTAGCCAAAGTCACTAATTTTCAATTTTTAACCTTGATAAATGAACACAAATCATTTCTTCCTTGAAATTCCATCTGGTTAGTCCATTTCTGTCTTAAGGATTCCTCTTTCCTTAGGTTTATGCCTTGACCGCCTATGCTTCTCACTCTCCTTAATCTCTTTCAATACTCGGATCTGTGTTATGGCTTCAGTCACCATTTATATCTTGTTGATTCTCATATCAGAATTTCTAGTCTACATCTCACTTAGAGCTTTAAGCAGTTGTAATAAGTTGCCTTCTAACATACATTTTAATAACCAGTGGGCAGTGTGGATTCAGATATTTAAAGCAAATTTATATCTTTTCCCCACAAAGAAAAAGGACTTATTCTTCCTCTCTTTATTTTGGTAAATAGTATGCTTGTCTAGTTGGTTAAGCTGGAATCTTTGTTGATGCCCACTAGTCAAAGACCATCAGTATCGTACCCACAGATAAACAACGTTGGGTTTATTAATGCTTTCTGCAAAAAGGGAAGCTACATGCCATGGGGAACCAGGGAGTGTCACAGTAAGGCCATGCTGGACAGAGGATTTGGGCTTTCGTTAGGTAATTTTGGGGAGGATTCAGGGAAGTGGTGGGGGGGTTGCTCTGGATTGGGTACTGCCAAGAAGTGGGGATAATTCTATGATTGGGTATCTTAATAAATCTTACCAAGATTTATAGGTGAGAAACATGGGGCCAGGCTAAAACTGTAATTGGTAAAGAAGCAATAGTCCCAGTTAGCTGAGATTTTTTTTGCTTTTGGACAGAGACCTTGCCTTTGTCTATACTCGACTCAAACAGACTTGGCTTTGCATCACTTCCATAATGGTCACAAAGGATCTTCCTTATCTGCTATTGATAATCTGTGAGATTCTGTGTGACAGAGATACATCACAACCTAACTGTGAGTGCTGGGCCACCTTCTGTCTTCGAGAGGTGGTTTTTCTCTCTCACTGGTTTGGAATTGGTGTAAAAAATTAGGTACCATTTGGTCATTGGGAAGATGGATGAAGAGTGTTTTAGACAGGATATATAAACAAAGAATTTACATGGTATTGGTTGTTTATATGTAAGAATCAGTAAAAAAACTTTTTCTATTTGAAATAATCAGCAGACTTAGTGTTGTGTTGAGACAGAGATGCCTAGTTTGTTTATTCCTTACCAGGGAAGAGGGGTTAAGGGATGGGGTTATATATCAATCATGTGTAGACTGTGAGTTTCAGCAAAATAGTGTGGGTTTGATTCTTGCCCCCTCCTCACAATTAGTAGTTAGTTGTATGACCTCGAGTAATTTACTTAACCCCTTAGAATCTCTGTATTTTACAGATCTAAATGGGTAATAATCAGAGAGTTGGTGATACTTGGTAAGCACTCAGTATACAACAGCTGCTGTTCCTGCTTTTCTTTTACTGGCCATGTGACTTCGGACAAATCACAAAACACCTCAGAGCCTCAGTTGTGACATTATTTTGCAGGATTGGTATAAGGATCAAAGAGTGTACATGGAAGTGTTTTAGAAACAGAAAACACTATACAAATATATATCTTAACGTCTAATATATTTCCTCTAAAATGTTTGAATTTACTTGACAGGTAAAGCATTGGGGTTGGGTTGTGTGTTTAGTGCCAAATTATACAGGATTTTGAATGTTAGGATGAAAAAATTAGATTTGATGCTGTGGGCTTTAGAAATCCAGCTACCAGACAGACTTCAGAGCAGGGCAAGGAGATGACAACAGTGGTGTCATAGAACACTTGGAATCAGAGAGGTGGGATTGGAGAGGGAGAACCTAGAAGTTCAAATACCAGATTTAGGAAGTTGTTTCATGTTAAATAATGGCAGTTGTGGTTAGTGAAATAACAACAGACGTGAAGAATCACAGATGTGTCTAAACTATAATTTAGTTATAAGTTGAATGTCAGGGATATGCAAATAAGAACAATAAAGCCTTCTGGAAGTTTAATTTTAAAAATGATTTGTTAAATTTGTTTAGATATAAATGGTTAATAAGTTTGAAAAAATAGCCTTGTAACAATGTCCAGTATGACTAGGAACTTGGTTTCAGGTACTTATTTGGCAAATTTTATGTGTAAAAAGAAGGCTTTTGGGATAGGGTACAGGTTTCACTGGTAAGCTGTAAAAATTTTGATTTTAAGTTAAAATAAATATAAGTTTGATAGAAATATGATTAAAAACTTTGCTGTGCTGCACTTGGGGGTTAAACATTAGTTTGAAATGTACCAAAAATGAGAGATGGATAGAAATGTGATAAATCAAACATAGCAAAATGTTGATTTTAGAGTCTTGGTGGGCATGTGGATGTTCACTATAAAACTCTTTCATCTTTGCTGTATATTTGAAAGTTTTAATAATGACATGGTAGAGGAGTTGTAGAGACATAAACAGTTTGCTAAAGGCTAGTCTTGATAATTTCTTTTGCCTGACCTGAGACTTGTTTTCTCTGTAGGAACTTTCCGCTGCACTTTTTGTGGCACAGAGGTAGAAGAAGATGAATCAGCAATGCCCAAAAAAGATGCACGCACACTTTTGGCAAGGTTTAATGAACAAATTGAACCCATTTATGCTTTGCTTCGGGAGACAGAGGATGTGAACTTGGCCTATGAAATACTTGAGCCTGAACCTACAGAAATACCAGCTCTGAAACAGAGGTGAGGGTAGGCCCTGTGCTCAGGATTAATTTTAAGCTTGCCCTTTTTTAAACTACCTGTACTTTGAAAAGAAAGAGTGGGTAATTAATTTACCAGAAGACTTCAGACTAATTTTATAGATTCTAAGCTCTGTTACACTTGTCTTACTAACTTGTGCCTGTGATGAAGTGAGTTTGTACTGAATGCAGAACAGTGTGGGCCTCAGGCAAAAATCTTTAAGTAGTCAGGTCTGGCTTCAAGCACTCACTCTGCTTAGGCCTACTGCAGCTCAGCTAGTTGTTAGCTAATCCTAAATTAGTTGTACCTCTTGGGGATATTTTAATTTTCCTAGCCAAATTCTGAAGGCCAAAGTTCTTTAAGGAATACAGCATTTGCTTTTTTGAAGCACATTAACCATGCCTTTCTTGCCCGCCTCAGTTTTCAGTGCAACTTCCTTCAAAGTGAAGTAGGTGTTACCTATGGGTTAGTACTTCTTACCGTGGCTTTTTTTTTTTTAGTGTACCCTAATATTTGAATTGCAGAGGTAGCCTTAGTTTTGCATAAATGAGAATTGGGGTCAGCAGGTGTTCTACTCTACTGCTTTTCTTTTTCCTCCTAGTATCAAACTAAGGAAAAAGCTAAGAGCTTAGATTTTATACCCTTTCATAGAACCCAACAGTCCAAGTTGTAACTGTATAGGTTTTAAGAGCACTCTTAGTATTTTATACCCTCTGGTACCAGTGTTACGGAAAAGTCAGTTCTAGGCATTCCTGAGCAAATTGAGTTTCTTTTGGGTGGTTAAAAACAATCCAATTGTACAGAAATGAATTTTATACTGTAGCACTGTGGATCAGTTAGGCTGCCTTTACATGTGATCATTGAAAACGGAACCAGAAGTAGCTTAATAACCTAGTTACATTATCAAGAATCTAGATTTTATCCATGTTTATAACCTGCCGAATTCAGCCTGTTCGCTGTCTTTTTGGGAACACAAGGGGATCTAGCCTAAGAGGGTCATGTTTTTCTAGGTATCACATGTAGATGAAACTCTCCAAATGCAGAAAAATAGGTCATCCTTCCTATATCTTATTTTAAGATTGAAGAAGACTTTCCCAGAGGGCAGCCTTCATCCTACCTTACCCCTCTGTGTCTCACTGGCCAGAATTACTTTATATGTTTATTTCTAAACCAGCATCTGGCAAAGGTTATGAGATCACACAACCTATCTAAGCAACTTGGTACTTAGATAGTTAAGGTTTACCTCCCATGGCTGGGGAAAGTCCCAGAGTCCTTTGGAGCAAATAACTGTCAGTATTTGAATAAAATCAGTAGACAAAGAAGGAGAGGAGCCACAGTTGGTAGGAGCCAATATCATCCACATCACAAATAGCCTTAAATTTCTGTTACTGGTCATTTGGTCTCTTATCAAGGATATATTGTTTATGTATTTTTCTGTTTATGTATTTTTCTGTTTATGTAAGTAATACTATAACCCTAACATAAGAACCAATGAGGCATAGTGAGTTTATAAAAATACATACTTTTCTAAGCCTGTGGGTTATTTTAGGTTGAAGTATGCTTTAGCATTCTCTCTGGTTGCCTTCTACATAATATAACACTATCCATGAATTATTTTTGTGTTTCCTCTTCTAACTATAGTTATTTTCCTGTTTATCAAGATGTTTTCCCACTACAATAGTATTCTTTCACCAACACTACTGGCATCTGGCTCTGATGTTCCCACCTGCCACTGTCCACCTCCCATTCCAGATCATTATTTAGATATCCCTTGCTCCATGCTGGAGACCAGTCTGAGTCATGCAGTGATGCTAGAGGCCCTAGAAACTCACTGTATCAAATAACCTGGCTTCTCCTTAGGAATGATGATGACTCCAGAGATAAAGAAGAATCAGGAAGTAGAAGAAATGAACTGATTAAGAAAGAGCTGTCCAACAGTCTGGTCACTAGGAAAGAAAGGGTGAATGGAGGCAGGCAAAAGAGATAGAATAGAGTCCCTGGAGCTGCCAGCCAGAACACAGCACAATTGCTTCCATGAAGTCAGGAGAAAGACCATTGGAGCTAGGTTGTAAGGTGTTAACCTGGCTGAGATGGCCTCACCAAGCATTTGACAAGCTCTACTGCCTGAATATAATATCCTGGAAGTGGTATTGATTTAGCTTTTCTCTACTATAGGCTCTGTTTCACAGCGTAACAAATCTGTAATAGTCATCCTGTCCCAAATACAAGAAAAGAGACTACAGTAGAGAGGAATGGGAGCTCATGGATGGTAGTGATTCATTGATGGTTTTTAAAAAATAAGTGGCATCATTGGTTACTGATCTGTAATCAATTAAATTCTAGCTCATCCTTAGATCAGGAATCAGAAGCTGCCCCTGCAGAATTAGTAGACTTAACCCAAGAGTGATGGACAGTTTTAGCTTTTCAGCAAGTCTTTCTTAAATGGAATTCCTTGCCCGTAGCCTCTCCTTTTTCATCATCTCTTTTTAACACTCACCTTAAAGATCTTTAAAATTTTAATTTGAAATAATATTCCTCCCCCACTCTTGAGCAAGAGTTATATCTTTTTAAAGTTCTAAAATTTCTTAACATAAAAGATTCAAAACTGAATTGTTCCTTTTGTCATCTTTAAGTAAAATATGTGCATTCTATCCATAGAAGAAATTTAAATACGCAGAAGGAGTGAACCTACATGTCTCTCATCTGATTTTTAGTGTCGTATTTGCTGATAATTTAGATTTGTCTGTGTCCATTGTAAAGGTAGAAATAAAACCTGTGTAGTCAACTCTTCATGGTTAAAAATATCTTTAAAAAAAATCTTACAAATTTTAAAATGTCTGTGACTTGTCACATCTCTTATGTTTCAAACTGGAATTAAACCAATTTTCAGTTTCTGTAATGGAATACTAAAAACAAAAGACATAGTATACTGTCTTTTATGAAAAAGTAGTCTCATGCTAATATTTATATTAGTTGTCCTGTTCTTTTTCCCTACTTTTCTTGTTCTTCTCTATTCGTTGACCTTCAGAGTTAATGCTAAAGAAAGAGCATAGATGAAAGGTATATGTTCAAGATTAGATAGAGAGAAACAATAGCTTCAGAGAGAGCGAGTGAAGCATTTAAGAGTCTAGATGAAGGAGACACAGAAAAGGTGTAGTTGACTAGGTCATAGTTAGAGAAGCATTGAGCGTATGGAAAGAGACAGAAAAGGCATATGGGCCCTAGCTGTTGAGGCTCAGTGGATTGAGCACCGCCTGCAAGGCAGAGTTGCCAGTTTGATTCCCAGTCAGGGCAACTGTGTGGGTTGCAGGCCAGGTCCCCAGTAGAGGGCATGTGAGAGGCAAGCACATATTGATGTTTTTCTCCCTCCCTTTCCCTCTCTCCAAAAATAAATAAGTGAAATCTTTTTTTAAAAAAAGCACATTACTAGCTCAGGGAGACACATTTAGGGGCAAACAGGCATGTAGAATAGGCTCCTTACAAGATAAGGATGCTGGCTGAGGATGGAAGTGACATTCAGAGGAGTCACAGAGACAACAGGGTGAAAGAGGAGAGACTCAGGATGTAAAGTAAGCACGTAAACTTATAAACATAGATTAGGTCAAGAGAGAAGAGAAGAGAAAGAAAGGTGAATGCTTGAGGGAGACTAAAATTTAAAAACTCAATTCGCACCAGAGTAAGTGGAGTCAGATTATAGTGATGACAGAAACACAGCCTTTTAGAAGAAATCAGAACTGTTGGAAGATGGAAAGATAATGACTGGGGACAGATAAAGACTAAGTTGAGACAAGCATAGTAAATAGTGCAAAAATAACAGATAAATGCAAAAAGAAAAGAGAGAAACCAGTTATTTGCAACTGTAGCGTAAGACTTTACAATATAGTAAGACAAATAAATTGGGTATAGAGAGATACCTAATAAGCCTAAAGTGGGACAGCAAATAACTGGTATAAAGGCTATGGGAAAGAAGGTTTATAGCAGCCCTAGGTGTAGCTAGAGGCAGTAGCTGGCAGACATGGATTAAATGACTGAATCAGTTTGAACTGGACAACTGGAAAGAGAGCATTTTTGTATTACAAAAGTGGCAGTGGGCCTGTAGACAGCCAGAGGGAGGAAGAACCAGAGGAATGGAATAAGCTCAAGATAACCTCCAAAATGTGATCAGAAACAGTGTTCTGAGGGAGAGATGTAATGACCCGATCAGATACACTGACAGAGCTATCCATCAAAGAAACTTAACTAAGCATGAGGCAAAAAGCTCAAGTAGATATAAGTGGGCCTGGGAGGAGATGAAGAACAATGGAATAGGCAGAAATGAAGTAGGATCAAAGAGAAGAAAAAATAGTGAGTGACTCACTATTTTTTGAGTGGTACAGGATCTAACGACAAGTGAAGAAGTATTGGTTAGGCTTAGAATGAGACAGGACTCCACACCAGTTGACAGTTAATGTTCCATGGAAAACATTTAGAGAAAAATGGGAGAGAAATAAAGGAGAAACATGAGGCCAAAAGAGTCAGGCAGTGGACACTGAAAGGAACACAGCAAAAGGTATGGAGAAAGGTACATGGAAGATGTACATGGAAGAGATTTTTGCCAGCTAATGTCTTTCAAGTATATTATGCCACCAGACTGTCTGTCCTCTTATTAAGTATATTTATTGCAACATCTTAAACCTCAGTCATTTATATACACCAGATGATCTGATCCACTGTTTAAAGAACTTAAACATAAATATGATGTGTTCTTATAACCCATGCAACTTTCACTGTGAGATATAAGAGCAGTTTCTCAAAATTGTTAAAGCTTGTGTACATGATTGCTAGCTAGCATTCATTCAGTAACCACATGTGCAGCTGCCCTCCTTTTCCAACACCAAGACATTAATATTTTTCCTCCTGTCTTCCTCTAATCTTTTTATATAGCAAGGACCGTGCAGCAGCTACTGCTGGAGCTGCTGGCTTGGCAGGTGGGCACCACCGGGAAGCATGGGCCACCAAAGGTCCCTCCTATGAGGACTTATATACTCAGAATGTTGTCATTAACATGGATGACCAAGAAGATCTTCATCGGGCCTCACTGGAGGGGAAATCTGCCAAAGAGAGACCCATTTGGTTGAGAGAGAGCACTGTCCAAGGAGCATATAGCTCTGAAGAGATGAAGGAAGGTAAGAGAAGTCATTAAATGAGCATGTCTGGGTTCAGTAGAAAATGAGTTTGATTTAGTGGGAAATTGCCTGGGTAGTTCTTAGTTTTATTGGTAATCCACTCTATGTTTTCCAAAACAGTTGCCTTATAGCAAGAAGTAGGAAATTAAGTAATAAGCATTAAAACCAAACAATATACTTGCATTATTCTTACACTTAGTTGAAGAAACAAATAGACAGCTTTTAAACCTGTCTATCTTTATTTTTAATTGAGGTAAATTGGTATATAGCATTATATATTTCAGTATACATTATACTTCTGCATCCATATGTGCTACAGAGTGATCACCACTAAAGTGTAGTTCCCATCCTTCACCATGCAGTTGACTTCCCCCATTTTACCCGCCCCCTAACCTCCTTCCACTCTGGTAGGTAGCTGCCAGTCTCTGTATCTGTTAGTTTGTTTTTGTTTTATTTGTTTGTTTGTTTGTTTAAGATTTTTCATATGAATGAATTCATATAGTATTTGTCTTTCTCCTGTTGTCACAAATGGCAAAATTTCCCTTTTTTATGGCAGAGTAGTATTTCATTATGTATATATGCTATTCATCTGTTGATGGATACTTAGATTGTCTTCATTTCTTGGCTATTTTAAATAATGCTGCAATGAACATATGGGTGGATATATCTTTTTTCCTTCTTATTGACTTTATTGGGGTGACACTTGTTAACAAAATCATATAGGTTTCAGGTGCACAATTCTACCATACACCATCTGTACACTGTATTCACCACCCCAAGTTTCTGTCCATCACCATGTTTCCCCCTAAACCCTTCTCAGCCTCCCCTCAACCCCCTTCCCCTATGTCATTTTGAATTAATATTTTTGTATTCTTTGGATAAATATTCACAATGGAATAGCTGGATCATATGGTAGTTCTAGTCTTAATTTATGGAGGACTCTCCATACTGTTCTCTGTAGTAGCTGCACCAATTTACATTGCCACCTACAGTGTACTGAATTCTCTTTTATTTGCATTCCCTCTGACACCTGTTATTTTTTTTTTTTTTTTTTGTCTTTTTGGTAATAGCCATTCTGACAGATGTGATGGTGATGTCTCACTGTGGCTTTGATTTGCATTTCCCTAATTATTAGTGAAGTTGAACATATTTTTATTTTCCTGTTGGCCATCTGTATGTCTTTGGAAAAATGTTCAGTTCCTCTGCCCATTTTTTAATCAGATTTTTTGTTCTTTTGTTGTTGAGCTATATGAATTCTCTGTATATTTTGCATATTAACCCCTTGTTGGATATATGACTGGCAAATATACTCTCCCATTTAGTAGGCTGCCTTTTCATTTTGATGGTTTCCTTCATTGTGCAAAAGCTTTTTACTTTGATGTAGTCCCATTTGTTTTTGCTTTTGTTTCTATTGCATTTGGAATCAGATCCATGAAAACATTGTTAAGACTGATGTAACGGAGCTTACTGTCTGTTTCTTCTTGAAAGTTTATGGTTTCAGATTTTATGTTCAAGTCTTTAACTCATTTTGAGTTAATTTTTGTGTATGGTATAAGATAGTGGTCTAATTTTTATTCACATGTGGCTATTTAGTTTTCCCAACACTATTTGAAGAAACTGTTCTTTCTCCATTATATCTTTTTTACTCCTTTGTCATAAATTAATAGTCCATATATGTATGGGTTTATTTCTGGGCTCTGGATTCTTTTTAATTGATCTGTATATCTGTTTTTGTGCAAATACTATATCATTTTGATTACTGTGGCTTTGTAGTATAATTTGAAATCAGGGAGATACCTGATACCTCCCTCCAACTTTGTTCTTCTTTCTTAAGATTGCTTTGGTATTTGGGAATTTTTATGGTTCCATATAAATTTTGGAATTATTTTTCTTATTTCTGCGAAAAATGCCATTAAAATTTTGATAGGGATTGCACTGAACATGTAGATTGTTTTGAATAATATGAACATTTTAACAATATTAATTTTTCTAGTCCATTAGTATGGAATGGCTTACCATTTATTTGCATCTTCTTTATATGATCAGTATCTTAAGTTTTCATTGTACAGGTCTTTCACCTCCTTGGTTAAATTTGTTTCTCAATATTTTATTCTTTTTGATATAGTTGTAAATGGAATTATTTTCTTAATTTTCCTTCCTGATTGTTTATTATTAGTGTATATAAATGTCACAGATTTCTGCACATTGATTTTGTATGCTGCAACTTTACTGAATTTATTCCAATGGTTTTTTGGTGGAGTTAATAGATTTTTCTATATTCAGGATGGGGAAAAATAGGTTTACAGTTGTTCATATGAAAAATAATACAATAATTAAAAAATAATAATACAATAACAAACTCTGTGTTTCGTGTATTCATAATTGCAAACCTATTTTTGCCTACCCTGTATTATCATTGTTATCTACAGATAGTGAGAGTTTTACTTCCTTTATGATTTGGATGCCTTTTATTTTTGCTCTTGCCCAATTGCTGTGGCTAGGACTTCTAATACTATATTGAATAAGGATAGGGAGAGTGGGGATCCCTGTCAGTTTCTAATCTTAGATGAAAAGCTTCCAGCTTTTCACCGTTGAGTATGATGTTAATTGTAGGTTTGTCACATATGGCCTTCGTTATGTTGAAGTATGTTCCCACTTTGTTGAGTTTTTATCATAAATAGATGTTGAATTTGTCAGTTTATCTTTCTGCATTTATTGAGATGATCAGATGATTTTTATACTTTATTTTGTTTATGTCGAGTATCACATTGATTGATTTGCAGATGTTGAACCATCCTTGCATCTCTGGAATAAATCCTACTTGATTATGATGTGTGATCCTTTATATGTATTGTTCAGTTGGTTTGGTAATATTTGAAGATTTTTGCATCTCTGTTTATTAAAGATACTGGTCTATAAATTTTTTTGTGCTGTTTTGGTGTCTAGTTTTGGTATTGGTGTAATTCTGATCTCATTAAATGAGTTTGGAAGTATTCCTTCCTCTTCGGTTTTTTGAAGGTGTTTGAGAAGGAGATATATTATATCTTCTGTGAATATTTGATAGAATTCACCAGTGATTCACCAGTGAATCTTGGTCTTGGACTTTTGTTGGGAGTTTTTAGAGTACTGATTCAATTTCCTTACTGGTATTTGGATTACTAGTAATCCTAACTGATTACTGATAATCAGTCTACTCGGATTTTCTATTTCTTCATGACTCAGTCTGAGAAGAATGTGTGTTTGTAGACATTTCTTCTGGATTGTTAATTTTGTTGGTGTATAATTGTTCATATTACTCTCTTACGATCCTTTGTATTGTATTAGTTGTGACTTTTTCATTTCTGATTTTGTTTGTTTGAACCTTCTCTGTTTTATTATTGGTTAATACAGCTAAAGATTTGTCAGTTGTTTATCTTTTCAAAGAACCAGCTCTTGGTTTTATTGATCTTTTCTAATTTCTTTTTAGTTTCTATTTTATTTATTTCCACCCTGATCTATCTTTATTATTTCCTTAATTCTGCTAACTTTGGGTTGTGTTCTTATTTTTCTTGTTCCATTAGGTATAAACTTAGATTGTTTTGAGATTTTTTTATTTCTTAAGGTAGGCCTTTTTGCTATGAAATTCCTTCTTAAAACTGCTTTTGCTGCATTCTGTAGATTTTGGTGTGTTGTATTTGTGTTTTCATTTCTCTCCAGGTATTTTTTTTGTTTATTCTTTATTTTTTTGTGATAACCATTTGATTATTCAAGTAACATGTTTTTTAATCTCCACATTTTTGTCTTTTTTTATTTATTTTTTTATAATTGAGTTCTAGTTTTATACCATTGTGATCAGAGAAAATACTTGATTTGATTTCAGTCTCCTTGACTTTATTGAGGCTTATTTTGTGGCCTAATGTAATGTTCTGGAAAATGTTCCAAGTACACTTGAGAAGAATGGTATTCTGCTACTTTTGGATAGAGTGTTCTGTATATAGCTATTAAATCCATCTTATCTAATGTGTCGTTTAAGGTTGATGTTTCCTTATTGATTTTCTGTCTGGATGATCTGTCCATTGGTGTAAGTAGAGTGTTAAAGTCCCCTATTGTCATTGTATTGCTATTAATTTCTCCTTTTGGTCTGTTAATATTTGTTTTGTATATTTTTTTGCTCCTGTGCTGGGTGCATATAAATTTATAAATGTTATATCATTTTGCTATATTGACCCCTTTATCATTATGTAGTACCCTTCTTTGTCTTTTATCACATTCTTTGTTTTAAAGTCTATTTTCCTGAAATGTATATAGCTATCCTAGCTTTCTTTTCCTTTCTGTTTCCATGGAATATCTTTTAAAAAGTTTTTGTAAGAGTTTGAGTCAAGCAGAGAATATGCCTGGAAGCAAGATCTCAACGAACAGTAATATGCTTTCTACATGCAATATCTTTCACCATCCCTTCACTTTCAGTATCTGTATGTCCTTTTTTCTGAAGTGCTGTGGTGGAGGGTAGGGCTATCAACTGGCCTGGCTAAAACATGCATCAGCTGCTGCCTGAGGGTAGATGGGGCTCTCATGAGGGCATGCCCAACTGTGCTAACATGTTAGAAGGAGAGTTCCAAAATGGTGCCCCCCAGTGCCAACATTTGCAAGGTAGTAGGAGATTACAGAAATGGTACCTACCAGTGTCTCCATTCCCAGGGAAATTTGCAAGTTTTCTTTTTCTCTGGCAGATGTTTTAAGATTAGTAAGTAGGTTTCCTTCCTATATGGTCTAGATACTTTTCAACTGGTAGTTTTGCACTGTTCCCAGGGCAAGTGAGTTTGCACACAAGTCCTTTAAGTGCAGGTTCTCTGTTCCCCACAGTTCTGTGGATTTCCTGGATGTATTTCCCATGGGTTTTCAAAGCTGTGTTTTGGGGTTTGTCTCTTGTGTAGGATCAGGATCTCTCCCAAATGTGGATAACTGCACTTGAGGTATTTTCTGTTTTTGTTTGTTTGTTTTTTGTTTTTGCAAGACCTTGTCTCTGCCTCCCACCCATCATTTTTTTTTAAATCCTTACCTGATGATATGGTTTTATTGATGACAGAGAGGGAGGGAGAGGATGGAACATTGATGTGGGCAAGAAACATTGACTGTTTGCTTCCCGTTTGCACCCCAGCTGGGGATCGAACCCACAATCTAGGTATGCACCCTGACTGGGATCCAACTCACAATCCTTTGGTGTACAGGATGACTCTTACCAACTGAGTCACCACACCCAAGGCCTGGGTTACCCCCTACCTATCTTGATGCTGTCCTTTTATTATTCATTGTAGAGGCTTTATTCACCTAATTTTCAGGTCTTTGTCAGAGGATATTTTCCAGATGTAGTTGGAGACTTGTGTCCATGGGAGGAAGTGTGGTCAGGATCTCCTATACTGCCGTCTTGAACTGCTCCTAAATCTCCATTTGTAGATTTAAGAAATAGCCATCTCTTGCTCTTAATTTATTTGGACAAGTGCTGTTGTATTCAAGGTGGCCAAATTCATCTCTTCTTTTTCCTTTTGTGGCCCTAATTTATATGCACTTTTATTTCTCTGAATTGGGAGCAATAACTATACACTAGTCCAAGATTTTTATGTTATGTCATAAATACTGAGAAGTTTGTGCCAACCGAAATACATAGTAAGACACCAGATGAGTAAAGAAAGGATCAAGGATACTCACCTTAATGAAGATTGATGCAACTTTGTACTAGAAGATTTTAGAAATCTCTGTGAGCACTGAAGGTTTAAGAATTGCATAATAAGGGGGACTGGATGAAAGAGGGTGAAGGGATTAAGAACAAATTGGTAGTTGCAGAATAGTCATGGGGATATAAAGTACAGCACAGGGAATAGAGCAGCCAAAGAACACACACGCATGACCCATGGACATGGACAATGGTGAGGGGATTGCCTGAGGGAGTGGAGGTGGGCCAAGGGAGAAAAAGCGAGGGCAACTGTATGGCATAAACAATAAAGTACAATTAAAAATAATATAAAAGTAACAAAAAAAGAATTGCATAATAAGCATAAGTCTGAGAACTGTAAGATTTTACTTTTTAGATTTTAGTCTTAAGTTACAGGATTCAAAGATTTTTGGGGGGTGAGGATTTAGAAGTACATAGAAAATGGGAGTTAGTGCTCACTTTGGCAGCACATGTACTAAAATTGCAATGATACAGAGAAGATTAGCATGGCCCCTGCACAAGGATGACACGCAAATTCGTGAAGTGTTCCATATTTAAAAAAGAAAAAGAAAATGGAAGGTTAAGACTATGAACAAAGTTTACTCAGCAACCGGGAAGCAGAGATGAAAGGGAGTGTGTGTCTCTGGTTGGAATTCCATAGCATTCGCATCTGCACACCTCTGTGTATTGTTATAACATGACAGCTGAGTATGGTTCTTCAGTAGTAAAGATTTATCAGTAACTGAAAACCACTTTATTTTTTGGCCTTTCTTCTAACCTCTTTTCCCTTCACAATTAGCTTTTCTTTACTCTGTCTGCTAAGAGTTGTAAAAGTAGTGTGGAATTGAATAGTTATAATAAAAGCACATGTTACCTCTTTGGTGTTTTTATTCTGATTAGGAAAAAAAGTTTGTTTTTGGCAACCATACTTCATACTTCCTCCTTCCCACTGATTAGGTTGGCTATGATCATAACTATTTTGATTCAGTTGTTCTAGATTATGTAGTAATTAAGCAGTCAGCTGTTTAATGGGCTTGTTTTCTCCACTTTGGCTTTTGCCTATTCTTGAAACAACCAAACCTTCTTTTCTTTGAATTTAGAAACAAAATCGAATAAAACTATTGTTAGCCAGCATTAAGATGACCTTAAATAAGACATCTAGCCTACCCAATTAAATTTTGTGAATACTATTTTCTATATAAAATAGGAAAAGCTGTCATATCTAAATTTGTCTTCATTAAGTTTTATCTAGTGAATGTATGAATTGAGTCTAACTAGTCTTACTTGTTTGCCCTTAATTTTCTTCAGACATCAAGTCATTTTAATGTCTTTCAGAATTTTATAGACTTCGACCATGTCCTCATTACTATACAGAAAGTTCTCATTTCTTTTGATTTTACCCTCCTTACAGATAAGTCCTCTCCCCCCAGTCACCTCCACCTACAGTTTTGTTTAATTTTAGTCACCTTTTCTGGACAATCTCCAATCATGATGTACCCTGCTTGAGACCTACTGATCGGAATACATGTTGTTCATACATGGATTCACATCAGTGATTTCAATTTTATTTCCAATATCCTTTTGGTTTTTGTCTGAAAATTTGTTTTGCTTTGGTTCTGGAAATGTATTAAGAATAACAACTTTAGACCTCACTGGCGTAGCTCAGTGGATTGAGCATGGGCTGCGAACCAAAGCATTGCAGGTTCAATTCCCAGTCAGGGCACATGCCTGAGTTGCAGGCCTTGGCCCCCAGCAGCCGCACATTGGTGTTTCTCTCTCTCTCTCTCTCTTTCTCCCTCCCTTCTCTCTCTAAAAATAAATAAAGTCTTTTAAAAAAAGAAAAAAGAATAACAACTTTAGAAACATGCAGGGTTTTTAAAAAAACAAACAAACAATTTCTGCCCTATATCTGACAGAACCACATCTTTCAGTATATTTGAGATTATTTTAACTAGAGGCAGATTTTCTTATACTTGCCAGTGTGGAACTAGATATACCACTTTTTCATCCATATATACATATATATGACCCTTGTCAGAAATCTTTTCTGACCCTTTCCATCCCTCTCATGACCCTTGTCAGAAGTCTTTTAGATAATAATTTCATTTAGTTTACAAATTGCTCTCCCCCTCATTTTATATTTATTTTAAACATTATTCAAAATACTATTTTTGTAATATTAAGGTATTTGGAAAATTTTCAAAGAAACAATGATTGCCTTGGAGACTCATGTATGTATATATTTCTTGTCTTTTTTTTTTTTTTTTTTAATTCCTGCACTGTCAGTAAGGGCTCTGGAAAGAGGTTCAGTCTTTGGCAGTGTTTTAAAGTCATGGCAGTGTTTTAAGGTCATTAGGTTAGATTTCAGTTCTCAGTTTTACATCTGTTTTGTTAAAAGCCTGTTTTGTCTGACCTAAAATTTTAACTGCTCACTTCCTGTTTCCTATTCCCTTGTCTGTCCAATATTTCATCTCAGGAGTTATAGACTTTTTTGAATCTCCAGGGTTGCAGCTAATCCATTCTGATATGTTAATGAGAAGATGCTTTAATTTCACCTGTAGCCAGGCTTGATGATTGTGAGCCTTCTCTTGATGGTGATGATAATAGATTGATAACACTATTCTAAGGGCCAGGCCTATTCTAAGCACTTCACAGAGATTCACTAACTCTCACAGCAGTCTAGTGAGATAGATACTTTTTTTCCCTTTTGTACTTGAGAAAATTGAAGCCGAAAGAAATGAAGTAACTTGGCCGAAATCACACAGCTAAAAAGTGTTGAGTCAGGATTTGAATCAGTGAGTCAGTTCCACATAACACTTTTAATCCTGTTATATATTTTAAATGGCAGTATATTTGTTATTATTTTCTGAATATAGAATGTAGATGTTTGTCTTATTTTGTCATCTTCAATATATCAGGCAAGATGTTTACACAGAATGATAGATAGGAGGTATATGGTGAGTGAAGCTTCATTCGTGATATCAGATTCACTTTTATAAAGAGTTCAAAGTGTGCTTACTTTGCTTCAGGAGGCTAAAACTGCCATATATTTCACTCATTCATCAAATATTTATTTAGTGCCTAACAAGTGATAGGCATTATTTTAAGTGCTTTGGATATATCACTGAATAAAAAAAGATAAATATCTCTTGTGGAGCACCGTCATGCAGGGAGAGGGTACCAAAGACAGTAGACATAGGTTATTTATGGTGTTAGAAAAGCATGATCTCACCTATAAGTGGAACCTAATCAACAAAACAAACAAGCAAGCAAAATAGAACCAGAGACATGGAAATAAAGAACAAACTGACAGTAACCAGAGGGGAGGTGGGAGGGAGTAATGGAGGGAAGGAGGGAAGGGTTTTCAGGAACAACTATAAAGGACGCATGGACAAAACCAAAGGGGGGGTAGGATCAAGGGTGGGAAGTGGGGATGGCTGGGGGCAGGGGGAGTGGTGGAGGGAAAATGGAGACAACTGTACTTGAACAACAATAAAAAAAGTTTAAAAATTTAAAGAAAATCAGTGCTATGGGGAAAAATAGAGTATTAGGAATACAGAAGTAATTTAAAAGAAGGTGAAAGATTTGTAAGGCCTGGGGGAGATAGATGTAAGTACCCCAGGTAGAGAGAACAGGCAGTGCAAAGGCCCTGAGGTAGGACTGTGTGTAGTGTGTAAGGGAATGCCGTGGAAGCCACTGTGGGTAGAGCAGAATGAGCAAGAGGAAGGGAAAGACATGTTGGTGGGAGAGAGGGGTCCCACATAGTGGAGGACTTTATATCCCTTTGGCTTTTACCCTGGGCAAAACGAGGAGCCATATTTTGATTTCCTATTATGGCAGCTACTATATGTGGTCTTTCATAGGTATTATTTTATATGCTCTTCTCCAGAGCCCTAGGAGGTCGATGCTTGAATCACCACATTTTATAGAAACAGGTACTGAAATTTCGAGACTAGATATCTTGACCAAGGTGTCACAGCTTACATATGAAAGAATCAGTATTTGATTCCAGGCTGTATTATTCTTAAAACCCATGTACTTAACCATTATGCTATTTAAGTTCCAGTTTGTGATAACCAGTTTGAATATATTATGGGCAGCAGCTCTGAAAATAGACTCAATGAAGTTTTATCAGTGTTATTTTATAATATTATGGTAAGTTTTAATATAATGCATTAAAATATATTTATTATAAGGCAATATCTCTTATATTTTAAAGATATTGACTTTCTGGGTTTTTCCTCCCAGGTGGCATAGATATAGATGCATTTCAAGATCGCGAGGAAGGCCGTGCAGGGCTGGATGACAACGAGGAGGTTATGCGAGCACTGCTCATTCACGAGAAGAAGACCCCCTCTGCCACTTCGGGCTCAGTGGGGGCGGCTGCTCCTGTGACCACTGCCAATGGCAGTGACTCAGAGAGTGAGACCAGTGAGTCAGATGATGACTCTCCCCCTCGTTCAGCAGCTGTGGCTGTGCATCATCGAGAAGAGGACGAGGAGGATGATGAGTTTGAGGAGGTAGCAGATGACCCCATTGTTACGGTGGCTGGTCGTCCATTCTCCTACAGTGAAGTGAGCCAACGGCCAGAGCTGGTGGCACAGATGACACCGGAGGAGAAGGAAGCATACATAGCAATGGGACAACGCATGTTTGAGGACCTCTTTGAATGAGCTCTTTCTACCCTTTCCTCCTTCCTGTAATGTTCATTTCAAAAAGAAATTTCTTGTCTTTGAAGAGAAGTATTTATGTGGCTTTCTGCCCTTCTTAATGTAAAGGACTGTTAATCTTGAGCAAAAAAACAATGGGAGATAAAGATTGATTTTTATGACAGAAACTTTCCCAAAAGGTAGGTTGGCTACAAGCATTCCCTTCCCTGGTATTACTACAGTATTAGTATTTTACTGTATTTTTTTTAATCAAATCATTTTCCTTTTCTTTTTAAGACACATCCTTCCTCCTTGTGAAATAAGTGAGGTGAGTCTGTAAGGTAAATTCTTCCTGGCTTTCTGCAGAAACCCACTATGATGGGTTGCAGTAATTCACTGATCACATTTTTTAAATCTATCCTGAGCAAGCATTCTGAATGATTCCTAACAAAAAGCAGCTTGCCAACAGCAAATCATTTGATGAGGGAAAAAACAATCTTAAAACTTCATACTGCCTCACAATTGAGGATGGTGTCAAGAAGTAAGGGGAAGTGGGAATGTGTGCCAAAGAGGGATGGATATGCCTAAATCTCATGATTAATATCTAAACCAAAATGTGTGCATTTAGAACTGACCTGACTGGTAGATTCTTTTGTTTTGCTTATTGCCTCTTGGTTTGTACATTAGATGATAGAAAACAGAAAGTGTGCTTGGTAAACGCTTACAAAGAAATTAGAAAAAAATGTGGATATATGACAATGAGTTCATATAAAGTGTTGAAAAGTAAAGAGCATTGGGAATAGTACCTTTTAGAATTGCTGAGTTTGTGCTGATTTGGAAATCCTTTATAGAAAGCTGTGACTGGTTCCTTTCTTTTTCCCTTCTTCTACAGTTCTATAAATTGTTTCATGAGGGCATTTCAGCAGAAATCAGCATATAACAACTGATTACTCCCCTCTTTTTCTCTCAACACCATTGAATGCTATCTTTGCTTCTCTCTTGATTGTTGTCAGACACGGTGTTTTAGAGTACATCATATATTGTTGAGCATTTAACCTCAATGAACAGTTTATTTTCAGTTCTGATATGTAACATGGTATTATTTCCTAAGGCAGAACTTTAAAAATAAGGAACTTTAATACAAGGATCTATAGCAATTGTATATTTTGTAATATTTCCCCTTGCATTGTAATTTTTAAGTATTTATCATTTTATAGTACATGTGTGAATTAAGATAGATTTTAGAGTTACTTGAGCCTTGTATGAAGTGATGTTTCATTTACCTGGGTTGTATTAATGACTACGTATTGACAAACTATTTTATACTGATTGAAATTTGTTAATTTCCAGCTCTGTAACATCTTGGAGCATAATTAAAATGAATATTCGTCCCATTAAAAAAGAGTTTCAGACTTTTTTCTCTTATTAATTATATTTTAAATAACAGATGCAGTTGTATGTGGTCTAAACTTTTTTCTGGCAGTAGTTGATTTAAGAATGACTTTCATGTATGCATCTTGTGCAAATGGCCTATTCAGCTTTTCAACACTGTTTCTTTACACTTTTATAGTTCTAGAATGAAGTTCATTTAAATAAAATAGGAACCAGATGTTAAGTTTTAAAACAGTTGCAGGTTAACTGTCAGCTCTTTAAATGAATAAATATTTCTCACTATTTTTTTAATGTGACTTGGATGAGTTCTGTTTCATAAAGCTGCTGTTCTGTTTTTCTTTCCCATTATACCAGCTTGTTAAAAAATCATAGACTACTAGTTACATACTTCTTTCATCTCCATCTTGCGGTCTAGGTTTTTGTCTCATTCCTATGATGAAATAGCTTTCTCCAGTCCTAATTGTCCAACCTAACAGCCCTTTATTCTTCATTTTCTTTGGTGGCTCTTCATTATTTGGTGCTATCAACTCATTCTTTCTCCCTGAAACACTTTCATTTGGTACCCTAGCCATGACACTGACCTGGTTCTCCTTACCTCATTAGCTATTCCTGCTCAGTCTTTAGGCTTTATTTTTTCTTCTGCTATATGTATCAGCACAGCTCAAGGCCTAGCTCTTTTTTCCACTCTGTATGTGTGTATGGGTATGAGGTTTATGTAATGGAAAAAAGTCAGAAGTGAAGATAAAAGTATGAATAAATATTCATAGCAGCAGTGTTTCAAATAGAATAGATACATAGCTATACTAAATAGACATTAATAAGGAATTAAATTATTTTCCCACAGAGCCATTTAGAAGAATGTATTGATAGGAAAAGATATCCATAATTTATTAAGAGGGATTCTGTTTTTCTACCTGTGTATATGTTTGTGTATGTGTGTAAAGAAAAAAGTAGTTAATATACGTACTTAAACACTAACTTTTTTTTACATAAGTTGACTCATTTAATCTTTATAAACTGAGGTAGGTATATATATACAAAGATATATATAATTAGAGTTGAGGATTACAGTGGTCTTCGTTTGCTATAATGGAAAAGATATTTCCATTTTGAAAAAAGAATCAAGTGGACATTTAAAGAAGTTCATGTAGAAAATACCTAGCAGAATTAAAGAAAAACAGTGACAAAAAGCAAGCCTTTTATATTAATGTTAATGCTAGCATTTTAAGGTATGCCTTTCTTGTAATCCTGGATTTATCATTTCCTTAGATAAACATCTGTGAATTTATTATCAAAATTAGGAAAATATAACTTTATAAAACTTTGTGCACTACACCACATTTCAGTAACATATCTAGTGACTCAGTAGAGTTTGATACTGGTTTTTCCAACAGGTTTATGTCTGTTGAGTGGCACAATAATTTAATGAGACAAGCCAGTCAGTGACAGAATGGCCAGAAATGGGAGCCCTGCTAATTAGCAGCCTCTGAAGCTCTCAGAAGGGCAGACTGACAGCCCTGACAGCCCAGGTTGGTCAGTACATGTGGTCACAGTGTCTGCCGACCTCAGGATGTCTGGAGTTGTACCAACTACATATATGGCCAGTACTCCTCTCTGAGTGAGTTTGGCTGTGTTAGTGTAACCACAGTGTCAGCTGTCCAGGTGTCCCATTGTCCTTTAGGATTCAAATAGAGCAGTTTTACCCTAACATGGGATACTCCTTCAGTATTGATTTTTTTTTGTTGGGGGGGGGGTGGGATTTGTGGAAGGGGTTGGTGATTTATATCATCCTGCTCTGTCTTCCTGCTGCTTTGGCTTCTCCACCTCCTCTGCATCACTTATACTGGCTCCCAGACTCATCAGTGTGAGATCTTCACTGGAGTTTTTATAGTAATGGGCAGGGACAGGCGATGAGAGGGGGTTTTGCCTCAGTATTGCATAGTTTAGGAATATAAGAGTGGATCATAAACGTTCTTGTTCTTGAGTCTCTTAGCACTCACAGAGGTTTCATCTCAAGTAAAATCCTGGCTTTAAATCTTGCTAAAATTTCAACTCCTTTATTTCTTTTCTTCAATTGCCCCTTTCTTTCTGAAGGCATTGGAAAGCTATAATAGTGTTAAAGGAAGTAACTTTTTTCATTATTTTATTCCTTTTCCAAACAGTGCCTTGAAAGCTCTCATCACATCCAAAGTGCCGAGCAAGATGTTTTCCTAAATAAGGAGCCATCTCCTCACCTCTAGGAGGTTAACTGTGGCTTTAAAAGGAACTTTATTTTCTTCCCACTACACTAAAAAGTATTACTCATCATACCATTATAAGTAAGATGATATTTATATAAATAGCCCTGGCCCCAGGTGATCCATAACCTTATATCTGGTGTAAAACTACTTTCATGCTATCTGCCCTTAAAGTTGAAGCCCCCCCCCTTTTTTTTTAAGTTAAGGTGTCCCTTTTTCCTAAAACACCTTAAGGAGTATTCAGTTTAAATGATTAAAAGAAAATATCCTATTTGGCATAGCCGGGAAGTCAGGAGACTAAATTCTAGTCCCAGTCCAGTTAACTAGATACTTACACTGGGACACCATTACCCGACACAATCTTTCCCGGCTGGTTTCTGGGCTGTCAGTAATGAGAGGATTATGCTAGGATCACTAATGAGTCCTTCTGCTCTGATATTTTATGGAGGGAATACATATTGAAATGAGGCCAAATAATAATAACCAAACAAGAAAAAATACGTCTTCTGATATGCTACAGCAATTCAAAACAAGTGAAGAATATTTTAGTTGAGGGACTACTATAGGCTGCAGGTTTAGGATTTAGAATGTAGCAAACCACAGAATAAACAATTGCTAATTAGGTTTCTCTTTTCCTATTTGACAAGGTACTTGACTGAGGAAGACATAATTGAATACTTCATAACTCTTTTTGGTACTGTTTTGAGAGAATTGGACACTGAATGGGAATAGGACTGGAAAAGCAGTTCATTTTCTTTCCTACCATTTGGCTCTATGGCTAGATTCCCAGCCAGGATCACAATAGAAAGACTTAACATATGTACTTCCTTTTTCCTTTATTTCTGAATTTCAAAAAGTAACTAAGAAATGACCATCAAAAAGCAAATATGAAAGTCTTTAGAATTTAGAAATTGGTATTCTATTTGTTTAGTATTTTGTTTCTGCCAAAGCCTATTTCACATGCGTAATCTTAGTCAAGCTGGGCTATTATTATAACTTTTTAAAAAATATCTAAAAGTCCCTTGAGAATATGAAAAATATTTTCAGAAAGACACTGGGACTATGGTAAATTTACTATCTATTCTTTTGGCTTTTTATATTATAAAGGGAGCAAAATAGACTAAGTACAGCTTCTTTCAAAATATGTAAAGCCAAATGGGCTGAGAAGGAGAAAAAGTCATGCCATTTTACCCCTTTCTTTGAAAAGCTAAAGGAATGAGCCGATTCTGGTGTGGCCTCAGAGAAATGAGTGAGTACCCTTACCTGCTCTTGAGAAGAGCTTCATGTCCTTCTGAGTACCAGAGGCTGTATTTCTTATTCCAGTCACAAAACAGATAGGCCTAGTACATGACCCAGTTTCAGCAGTCAGTGCCACATTTCCTGTCAACAAACAGAAATGATTGCCTACCTAATGTAAGTCAGTCCGAGCATTAGTCTGGATAGAAGGCTAGCGCCAAGTCCTAAAGTGCCTTCAATCATGTTAAAGCGTACAAGGTGGTCATACAATATTTTGGTGGTGGTTATATGCATATTACTTTTTAAAAAATTCATCTGGTAAAATATATGTAGTAAAAAAAGGGAAACTCTTTATACAGCCCATCCCTATCTCACTACCCTGAGGTGACTTGTTAATATTAAATTTGAATGTGTGTCATCCTAGACCTTTCCTGGGCCTTTAAGAAACAACAGATACACATACACACAGGTATTCTGCAAAGGTCTTTAAATGATGCAATTACATGCACGTTGACACTTGCCCTTAAAGTATCTTTAAAAAGATGAAAGTCCAGTTTTCCAACTGCTAAAACATTACAATGAAATACCCTCATATTTTTATTCCCTGAGTATTTTTACAGGATAAAATCATAAAAGAACCAAAGGGCACGCCCATTTTAAACTTTGATAGCTATTGCCAAATTGCTCTTTGAAAACATCATTAGAGAATTTTAAGCAAGGGAACAATTTGTAGCATTGATGTTGGGTTGGAGTTTAAACCTGGAGATTACAAAGGCCATTTCAATAGTCTTGGTGAGTAATTTGGTCTAAAAAATCATCGAACTCAGTGGGGATAGAGAGGAGCAGATGGATTTGGGAAACTTTGGGAAGGTTGCATGAACAGATTGGTTGACTGGATAGACCAGTGCCTTGGATACAGCTCAGGTTTTTGATTGGATGGTAGTCCCATTTATCTAGATGGAAATATAGGAGGAGGGGCAGGTTTTTGCTCCTGTTTCACTTCACCATCTCAGTAAATGGCACCGCTGTTCCCCTTACATGCTCGAGACAATCATCTAATAGTTGGTCAGAGTGTTTCCCACATCCAATTCATTAGCAAGTCGTGTCAGACTCAAAATCTAATTTATATCATCTAATTTTGAAGGTAGAGCTAACAGGATTTGCTGATAAATTTAAAGTATATTTTAAGGATCCAAGATGACGGTGGAGTAGGCGGAAGGTACAGTAACCGCCTTCCAAGACCAAACTGGAATTACAACTAAATTGTAGAAAAGTCATCCTGAATAACCAACTGAACTCTAGCTGGAGAGCCTCATAACCAAGGACTTACGGAAGAAACCACTTCACCACATCAAGATGGCAAGGCTCCTTCCAGTTGGCTCTTCCTCAGGCTCACCAAGTGCCCACATACCTGGAAACCCAGACTTTAGCCTTCCTCTTTCCTATCTTATGGGCCTTAAAAGCTGAATAAGGACAGACGTGAATTTTTCTAAAGATAAGTCATGAATCACTTTGATTAAACAAATAGTTGGTCATATTTTATTTTGTCCCCCCAAACTCTTCTAATAATCCAGTAAACGAGCCTTTATTAACCACTTATTTTGTTACCACTCATTGTGCTAGACACGCCGACCACCACAGTCACACTTCTCCCTTCGTGGGAAGGGCTGTCAGTAAACAAGCATCTGTGCACTGTGGTCAGTGCTGTGAAGATGACAGATGTGATGGGCTGGGGGCGGCAGGCAGGGCTGGACGGATCAGGGAAGCCGCTTCTCTCCAAGCAGGTTCGATTTGAATGGAGACCTGGAATGTGAGAATAAGTCAGGTTTTTCATTTTTCTTTTCTTTCCTTTTTGCATCTTACAGATTTTCATTTCTAGTAAATATCAAAACCTTTAATACCCTATATGAAAAAAGCTTTGGGGGGATCCTTTTTTTTTCCCAGAGTAAGACTGTGATAAGGCCAAATAGTTCTCATTTTTCTTTTTATTTTTTGTTATTGGACTTTTTTTTTTAAATTTTTTCCCTCAGTTTTTAAAAATATTTTTTTAACTGTTTAAAAAAGTTTTTATTTATTTATTTTTAGAGAGAGAAGGGAGGGAGGGAGAGAGAGAGAGAGAGAGAGAAACATCAATGTGTGGTTGCTGCAGGTTATGGCCTACAACCCAGGAATGTACCCTGGCTGGGAATCGAACCTGCGACACTTCGGTTCGCAGCCCGCGCTCAATCCACTGAGCTATGCCAGCCAGGGCCCAGTTTTTAAAAATCTTGAAGTCACCATGTCTAATGACTTTGCAGACATCTTTGCCAAGGATTGCCATATTGGCGATTGCATACTACTAAACACCATTGGCAAGGAGTCCTTTGCCGAAGTAAGGTTGGCCCAGCACATTCTGACCAGCACAGACGTGGCTGTGAAATTCATGAGTCAGTGGGGCTTCTCTGAAGCTTTTCAAGAAGTTCATTGTCTTAAGAGCCCAGATCACCCCAATATCACCAAGTTATTTGAGGTGATTGCCACCTGGGACCAGTATTTTCTCTTCATGGAACATATGAGCGGAGGTCACTGACTTGACTTTCTCAAGAACTATGGCTGCAGGACCTAGGAGGAAGCCTGAGCCACATTCCAGCAACTGATACCAGCGGTACAGTACTGCCACCAGAGGAGAATCATGCACGGGAACTGAAGCCAGGGAACATACGTCTAGACAGCGAGCTAAATATCAAACTAATAGACTTTGGCTTCAGTACAGTATTTTCAGAACATCAACTGTATACCTTCTGTGTCACCGCCTCCTCAACGGCCCCAGAGATCCTGCAGCTCTAGGACAGCCCTCCTCTGACTCCAAGCAAACAGTCTTTACACAGCCTGAGAGGTTCAGGCATCGGGCAGAAAACCAGTAAGTCTGCCAGTCCCCCAGCCAACCTGAAGTCAAGGAGGCCCAGTCCTCAACCTGGCATGGAAGCAAAGAGGATCACTCCCTCAGCCAGCCTGGAAGCCAGGATGACCATTTCCCCAGCCAGGATGGAAACGAGATGACTGTTCCCCCAACCCGCCTGAAGTCAAAGACCACCACTCCCCTACCCATTCTGAAGTCCAGGACTACCAACCCCATCCCAGCCCTGCAGCATGGCTCTGGGGGCACCTCCACCACCCACAGCAGCAGCAGCAGCACCAGCAGTGGTGGTAGAACTCCAGAGGGAACCATTAATGAAAACTGCCTCCAAGCTGGTTAGCCTGATGGAGGGACCCCCGCTTCTCCCTCTGGACCCAGCCATGGCCGGCAGGGGGTGGCTAGGAGGGTCTTCAGGTTTTTCTTAAAATGTGTATGCACTAACAAACAGCATCTCAAAAGGACAGGAGTCAAGCTGATATAATTTATTTCATATTCTCTTTATTTTAAAAATATTTTATTATTTATGTTATTACCTTTGTCAAGCCAATGTAGTTTTTAAATTTTTGGATGGTGAAGGCAGAGCCACCATCAAAGCCACTGGGGAGATCAAGCCGTACTCCATTTTAAGTGCTAAACCTGAAGGGGCTGAGCTCCGTGGAGGCCAGCCACGTGGTTCAGGAGATGAGCCAGAAGCTGGACGCAAAGAACTGCAGGTGAGAGCACTGCCAGGAGCACACGCTGTGTGTGCAGGTGAGAGGAGGTGTGCAAACTACTACTGCAGTATTCCTGCCTGGGGTTCACATCAGGAGGGTGTCTGGCATTTCCATGGCCTTCAGAAGCACCTTAATCCAAAATACCTGCTGAGCTTGGAACATGGCCTAGAGCCCCCTGAGGGTCAGGAAGAGAGGCTGCCTGCACTGTGGGTCCACCTCTCAGCCCCAACCTGAATGAAACTTCAGAGAATGGACTATTTTCCTGGAGGCCTTCTCCCCTCCCCTGCTCTCCTTTGCTCCCATGTTGGAGTTCGTATTAAAGTACAGAGTCCTGCAGAAGTAATGCTTGCTTGAGTGTAGTTTGCAGGGTAATATTGTGGGTGTGATAATTTATCGTTTTAATGGGAACATTTCACCTAAAATGTCATGGTATACTTGAGTGTGATATTGTTATGTTATAGAATTTATATGCTTATGATTTTGTAATAAAAGATTTTGTAATAACAAGGGACGTTACTTGTGCTGAATGCTTTATTTGATTCTACTCCCACCCCCCCAAAATAAAGTACATTTTAAATTTGATTTCTTATTACTTTTACCTCTTGCAGCCTCGTCCAAGCCACATGAGCTCTCATCTTGGCTATGGTAGCCTTTCAGTTGGCCTTCCCACTCAATTCTTAACACCTCCCCAAGAATGTTGACCACTCCTCACACAAGATTTTTTAAAATGTACATTAGATGGTCATCTCCCAAACTGCCTACCCCCTTAGAACCTGTCACTGATTTTTTTCCCCTCAGAATAACATCTAAATTCCTTACTCTTTTCTATGGGCCCTCAGTGGTCTGACCCCTTGCTACCTTTTTGACTAGGTCTCCTTCTATGTATTCTTATCCTTGTTAACTACTCTCCAACCACTTTGACATTTTTCTATCTTGCAAATATACCAAGCTTTCCGTACCTTAGATCTTTGCCCTGACTACATTCTCTGCATAAAACATTCTCCTCCACTCTCGTCCCTGTTATTTCATTCTCAGCTTAAATGCCACCTTCTCCATTTGCGCCATTTGTGATTGTGTTTTCCTGTTTAATTTTCTTCATAGCAAAATTGCTATTTGAAATGAATTTATTTCTTATTTGAATATTATGTCTATCAACCTCTCCTCCAAAATACTAAGCTCCTTGAGGGCAGGATGCTAGCATATAAAATTAATTCTGGTACATAGTAGGCTCTCTGTTGGATGGATGGACTGATGAATCAGCATCAGGGTTATATGAACATAGCCCTTTCTCCATTAAGGCTGATCATTTTGTTTCTGCCTCAATTGCAAATATATATGTATTTTCTTAATTAGTTTATTATGTTCATTTGTGGTTCATGGCCCCCGGGGCTGTTTCTCCAGGACTAACAGTAGAGGGTGCCAGAATATAGCTTCTTGGGCACAGCCAATGAGATAGCTGGGAGCTTCGGCTCTGGGAAGCCATTAGCTTTAATGTTCATGGAAAAGGGAGTTTAGTGAATACTTTGTCTAGGACTGTACTGCCCATGTTGGTAGTGACTAGGCACATATAGATATTTGAGTACTTGAAATATTTCTAATCCAAACTAAGATGGGCTATAAATGTAAAATACACAACAAATTTTGAAAACTCAGTATGGGAATAAAGAGTGTAAAATATCTTATTATTAATCATTTTTATATTGATTATATGTTGAAAAGATAATTCTGTTGACATGTTGGGTTAGAGGAAATATGCTATTAAAAATAATTTGCCCTGTTTCTTTTTCTTTATGTGGCTGTCAGAAAATTTTAAATTGCATATATGCTTCCCGTTTGTAGTTTGCATTATATTTCTATTGGGCAGCACTAGTCTGGGGCATTTGCTTCAGGTGCTAGGGTTACGTGCATTGTATTTAGTGATTATTTGCATTTTTCTTCACATACAAGGTTTTGACCTGAATGCTGGGCCCACTTTCCTCCTCTCCCCAACCCTCTCAACCAGGCTTTGTTTTGTTTGTAGGCTCTTTGTTCTTGAGACAATAATGGTTTTTGCTGGTTTAATTCTTCCCCTTTTAGGGGTGGCAGTGGTTGGGGTGAGATGTTTTTGTTTGTTTCCTGAAGTAGGGTGAAATGGGAAATGTAAGGGTGTCAACAATGGTGAGAAGGAACTGAGTGGTTCTCACTGAGACCCATGCAGTGACATGGGAAGTGCTGCTGACTGCCGGGTGACTGCGGAGCCTGAGTGCCCTGCGAAGTCCTGTCAGAGCTGGAGGAACTAGGAGCCAGTCCTAAATCAAAGGAGATTTGGAAGCTCAATATGTCCCTCTATATGCATTATATTAATATATAATATATATGAAAATTGCTTATGTGTTTATTGTCTGTATTTCCCCTTCACTAGAATGTAAGCTCCATAAGGGCAGAGACTTTATCTTTCTTGCTTTCTGGTAGTGTTCCGGCTCATATCCCCAGCTCAGTGCCTGGCGCTTAGTAAGTAGTCGTCAATACACATTGAACAAATAAACAATTATGTTTATTTAGTCCAGGAGTAAACTATGGCCTTTATATAAAAGACTGTTATTTTCGGTTTCTGTCACTACTTGTGTGCCTGATGTTTGTGATGCTGTTTCACATTATCTTCCTGTCTGGAATGCTACACGTGGTGAGTGCTGATCTGTGTGGCAAAGGGCATTTCCCGGCAACTCGTGAAACCATCTAAACACATGCACATCTAACAAATGCATCTAACCCAGACTTCTGTGTGAACTTGTTCACTTAGTCTATGTTAAGGCCATTTTTTTAAAGAGAAAATTTGTAAAGAACAAAGGTTTTGCTATTTCTTTGACTAGGAGTTTTGTCTTAGTAAAATTGATGATGCCATGGTTTCCTTCGTGACATCTAAGACCCAGATTCCTTTTACCTTTATGCTCAGCCATTCTTGGCAAATGTTTGTCGCTTCATGGTTGCATAATGGCTGATCCACCTACACCCTCAGGTAAAGGAAGGGCGGGTGTACGGGGATAAAGGCATATACCAGCCAAGTCAGTGCCCCATCTCCCCTTTTTGGATTTTTTATTTGGTGAAATTCATTGTGACCATTGAATGAAACATTTTAAAGTGAACAATTCATTGACATTTACTGCATTTATAATCTTGAGCAGCTACCATGTCTATTAAGTTTCAAAACATTTTCATCACCCCAAAAGAAAACCCAGTACTCATTAAGCAGTTGCTCCCCATTCTTCCCTTCTCCCAGACCTTGGCAACTGACAATTCTGTCTGTCTATGGATTTACCTACCCTAGATAGTTTGTATAAATGGAATCATACATTATGAAACATTTTATGTCTAGCTTCTTTCACTTAGCATGTTTTCAAGATTGATCCACATTGTGGCAGGTATCAGTATTCCGTTATGTTTTATGGCTGAAGAGTATTCTGTTGTGTGCCCATACCACCATTTATTCATTCACCTTTCGATGGACCTTTAGATTGTTTCCACATTTTGGCTATCGTGAGTAATGCTTCTATGAACAGTCATGTAAAAGTACTTAAGTACCTGTTCTCAATTTTGGGTGATATATACCTAGGAGTTAAATTGTTGGGCCATATGATAATATTATATTTATGTGCTATTTCTTTTTAAAGCAATACCTCTCCCAGCTCTAATTACCATGTGCAATAATTACCATCATTCTCTGGGGAGTAGACAGGGCCTCACAACCAAGTTTTCTCTTTTGGATGTGAGAGTCAACAGAGAATACCAGAACTCTAGGATTCATGATCAGAGAGCCTTCCCTAGCACCAACCACAGCAGACAGAGTAATAGAAGGCATGCATATGAGGCAAGAATTCAAGAGTCCTGGGTCTCCTTTCCTGAAGGAATGAGCTTTTCAGGCCTGCCCTTTACATTCATTCCTGGGCTTCAGACTCTAAGTCACAACACAGGCTCCTCCTGGCCTTCTAGAGTGCTCACCTGGAACTGTGGCCGCTGCGCTCCAACTCTGTCACACAGGCTGGCCTTGAAGTCCAGGGTCAGAGCAGGCTAATGTCTTCATTTGCTGAAACATGAGATGAGGTGCTTCTGTGTGAACATGCTTGGAAGTGTACCAATATCTAGGCTGGCGGTGATGGCAGTTGTTAAGATCCAGAGGATAGATCCAGAACAGAATTGCCTATCGCAAGTATTTGCTCAGTATGAAGTCAGTTTTAATCAGCCCTGTTCCACCAGCTTCAAAAACAGGAGCCTGGCAGCTTTTCATTTCAGGGCAGTAACCTACCCGGGAGGCCTGAAGAATGATTCTGACAGTGTTCCAAGAGAATCTCTCCCTGCTGTTATGTGCCTGTGTGCAGGTACAATGTGTATGTAGGAGGGTGGAAAAGGCAAGACAGGGTGGGCCTTTATGTTCAGTGGGTGGGTGGAGAGGACCTGCTGTGCTGTGTATGTCAGTCACATTTCACAGCTCTGACAGGCTGTAACTTCCAGTAAACCTGGTGATAATTTCTTAGCTGCTTTTCCCACTGAGACTCATTAAGCTATAAAAATATGGTAGCATTGTAGGCATCTATGCCCATGTCTCCTGTATTAGTCTAGCTCCTTCGAATGGATATAATCTTTTCCGTCCATCCCTCCCTCACCCCCAGCAGTTAGGGACAAAAACATCTCCTGCCAAGTGAAGAACTAACTGAAAGCTTGTGACAGTGACTCTTTTGCCTCCTAAACCACTATTTTCCAGGAGTGCATTGGGCCACTTTGGGAATTCTTCAATACGTCCTCACTGTGTTTTGACTGACAGGCCTCCTGTATCATTATACCACCTCCCTGCCCGCTAGAGTGTACTTGGTAATCCCTTTTTAAACTTGCTGTTCTCCAGTAAGTGCTACTTACCCTCTGCCTTGGGTTCTCCCATGCTTTTCCTCCCTCCTCTGTCCTCTGTCCTGTGTCCTCTCTCCTACAGTCATCACTTCGGAAACAAGCCCCTTCAGCCCACATCTAGGGTGGGGAGTATGGGTGGTTTTCATTTGCTCCCGAACAGTTTGTATTTCTCCCCACCCTCCCTCCATGTGATTCAGCTGGGGACGGTGCCAGTCATAGTGATTGCTTCAGACAATCCAGGCCAGACAATAAGAGTTTCTTAAGGAATTTTGTTGAAATGAGAAAAAAGTACTCTCTTTCCTACCAGGGTTATTAAACTAACCCTGACTGACCAGTATAACTGGTAGCTGCTGGGGACATTCTTTGTCATCATTTGAGGACAAGCTGCCTGAAAATGAATCCAACGTGAAAGGCAGATACTAGAGATGGGGAGAGACAGATTTCCAACCATAACACCTGAGCACCTGAATCCTCCCACATTTGAAGTCATTTTTCTCTAGCAATTATTTCTATTATATGAGCTAATACACTTTATTCTTAGGCCGATTTGACTTGGGTTTCCATCCCTTGCAATTAAAAGTCTTGACTTAGGCAATGCCTGTCAGCCAGCTGACATATATGTCCACTCATATTTACTCTGTCTCTCCCTCTGGGCCCTACTTAGTCGGTGATAGTGCCTCACCTGTACCCTAGACCCCTCAGCTCTCCTCATGACCCTCATCAGTGTTACAATCCCATACGTACATGCATCTAGGACTTTGTAGTTTACCCAGGGCTTTCCCATTATGCTTGATTCTCACATAACTCTCTGAGGAATGCAGAGGAGGCCTTATAACCCTCTTTACTCAGCAGAGAAAACAACTTGAAAGAATGATGACAAGTTGAATATGATGAGTTTCCAGTATCATATTCACAGTAACTGCTGGGACTCAAGCCCCAGTTTCCTGAGTCATGATCTAGAAGAATCCTTTCTTTCATATTGTGTGGCCTCCCTGGGCACAAACTTGGCTCTAATGTAAACTCAGACTGTCCTCTCCCATGGAAACCTTTTTCTAATACCTGTAGGCCCAATGGGACAGAAGGCCTCATGTTTGTTTCTGTATCTCTTTCAGGCTGGCCATCCTCCATTTTCCAACAATTGGATTCCATTTTATCTGTGTACCACATGCCACAATTCTTTGTTACTGTAATAGGTTATTTCTCAAATATTGAACCTAGTTTAAGAATATGACTGGCTCTGAGTCATGTTATGACTGGGCTTCCCATTGACTCTTTTAACTCTCTAACTTCCTTAACACCCCAAGGCCTCCCACAAGGCCCCTCAAACCATCTATCATCCCTGCATATCTTCCTGACCTACTTTTTCAGCTCCCGTGCCCAGGCTTGGGTGTGTGACAGCAAAGAGACTAACTCGTGCACGTGTGGCCCTGCTGTCTGTTTGCATCTGGGCCCTTCCTCTAGATGGCTACAGTGGATCCTTCTCTACTTGATCTTTACCAGTCTGTTCATGATCTTTCATGCCTGGGATCAGTTTGCTTTTATACAACTTCCATAATAAACATTATTGGTTGCCTAGTCAGAATCCAATAATGGATTCAGTCAGCAACATTGGTTGCTTCTTTCTAATACCACCTGATTTTTGCCAACTGATCTTCTTCTCAAGGCAGTATATGTGCTTCTGGAGAAGCTAACTCTATAGAGTCATCTGTTGTGGACTATACAGTTGTTTCTGATTGAATCAAGGATAATCATATTGTAGTAATAATTGAGACTATTCATAAATACTTCATTTCTCCTAGATACATAGTAGGAGTACACTTCCTAGCTTGTTCATGTTGGGTATGGCCATGTGACTTGCTTTGGCCAATAAAATGTGAATAGATGCAATGCATGTCATTTCCAGAAAGAACCATTTAGAGCCAGTGTGTGATTCACCAGGTCCCCTTTCCCCTGCTGCACTGATTGCTATAGCATGTATCAAGGTGAAGTCTCCATCAGCCTGGGTCCCAGAGTGACTATAATGATAGGGCTCCCTCTGCCGATCTCCACTGGCATGTAGTGAGCAAGAAATAAATTTTTGCTGCATTACAAGCTGCTGAGATAGGGGAGTTGGCTGTTACTGCAGTATAAGCAGGCCATTCTAACTGATACAGTAATCTTATCCTCTTACCAGTGCCTGTGCCGGGAACCTAGCCTAAGCCAAGGAATCCATGGCATTCCTTGGTCAAGGAATTGGTTGAGAAAAAGGCTTGTTGTGGCTGTTGGTACACTGAGAAGAGAAGAGAAGAGAAGAGAAGAGAAGAGAAGAGAAGAGAAGAGAAGAGAAGAGAAGAGAGGTTTGCCAAGGCTTTGAGGAAAGAAGTTTCCTCACTTTTAATAGAGCAACCAGAGGAGTTGGATTTTCTTCATCTGGGCATTACTTGTAAATGTGAAGCCTGAAATTACTAAGTCATCTTGCTACCAGCCTGAGTATAAAACCAACACACAAGAAGAGTAATACCAAAAGAATGACAAAGTAATGATGCTAAAGCTCTGATTCATCATATCCAATTATTACCCTACCTTTGGACTTTTTCAGTTGGAAAAGCCACTGAGTCTCCTTTACTGTGAAGCCATTTGAGCTGGGTTTTCCGTTACACACCTCCAAACGCAACCTAAAAGTTTGTAACTTCCTTTCTAAGTTATCTTTACTTCCCACTCATCCATATAGCCTCAGAAAAATAATAACTAATAATAGTGTCCACTTTGTTACTATGTGTCTGGTACTATGCTAAGTGTTTTCCAGAAAGAGATTCTGATTCTGTTTCAGTGTAGTAAATACACGTGTGAGCTCAAGAGCAGAAACCTTTTAAAATTTATATTTGTTTCCCCCACAATGGTGATTCGTGGAAAGTAGATATGCTCAACAAACATTGATTAAGTGAACAAATGTAAATTAAGCTTTTCCCTTAAAGAACTTATAAGTCTCACAAACCTGAAAAATTAGAGATCAATACAAGAGATTATAAACTGTTAGGGGCTAAACTGAAGTTCCAAAAGGCATGTTGTTAACAAACAGTGAAGGCTATGAGGAAAGGATGCTGGGAGCAAAAGGTTTTTGGAGAAGGTCAGATTTGATCTTATAAAAAATCAAATCGGCATTGAAGAGTGAGAGAGTGTATATCGCATGGCATTCGGACAATAACAAACAACAAGGAACATGATGCATTGAAGACCATTCATTATAGGTGCTCAACAAAGGTCAGACCTTTTATTTTTCTTATGAGAAAATGGCCATTTTCTCTAGAATTTTTTGATGTAGTCTTGATATAAAAGAAGTGGCCACTACTTTATTTAGCTGTTTACTTGCTCAAATCCGTTGCACATAGTATAGTAGGCAGTCAAAGATGTTTATGAAATTACAAAGACATCTTTCTATGCACATTTTCTCCCCAGAGAAAAATGCTTCTAAGGGCTTTTCTGCCAAGCATTGTACTTTTCTGGCTTTCAACTCAATTTGTGGCACACAGTAGGCCCTTAGTTAATATTTGTTTGAATTGATTCAAATTATCCGTTTTGGGAAGAAATTATTTGCCTAGTGAGCCTGGTTTCTCAAGCACATCAGCACTTCATCATACCTCTGTCAGATCAGATTCTCAATAGGGTATCCTAACTACATGCTATTAAAATACCTAAATAGAAGCCCCATCTGTCTGAATAGACTGAGCCTGATGAGTCAGCGAGAAAGGTGGGAGGCTGATCCAGTCAGACATGAACTGATCCGGTGGGGAACAGGCAGCACTCTCCCATTGCCACTCCAGAGTGCTCACAACAGAACGTCCAGATTTATAAGACAAAACAGCACCATTAGGAAAACATGAGCGCTGAGGCAAGCCACAGGGCAGTGTCTGTGGGCTAATTATCAGAGGTCTGGCCGCAGCTCCTTGTCCCAGCTGTGGATCCTGCTGAAGCATTTGTGGGAGCAGGAGAAAGAAGAGCCTGGGGAGTGCTCCTTTCATAATTACTGTACCTCTGGAATCTAGATTTTGTTTTCACGCAATTGTTAAAAGCACTTAAAAAAAACAGGGTTTATTTTGGGAACTGTCATTGGTGAAGTCACCAAGGACTTAAAGACCTAAGATGAAATACAATGATGGAAAGTGTTGAGGAAGCTGCATCCATCCCCGCCCCACACCGCGCCCCCCCCCGCCACCCGCCCCAAGGATTTTGTACAAACAGCCATCCCTGATGAAATGTCACCAAACCCTCATTTCCAGTTTATCTTGGCTGCCAGGGTCCTAGTCACAATCAACTACGTTCTCAACTACCACATCTCCCTCTCCCCACCTCTGTCAATACCTTGGTTGTGGACTGTACTCTTTGATACTGCCATTAAAGAAAGAAAATGTTTTTGAGCAGTTACTCTTCACTATACCAAAACACATGTTAAAAAATGTTCTTTCCTGTGTTCTACTCCTCCTGGTAGCCATTAACACACAAGGCCTTGGACACAATAGGTGCTCAATAAATAATCTGTTAAACTGAAGCATGTCTCAGTTCTTCTGGCTAAGAAAAAAAATTGGTGTGCTTTCTTATTATCACACTGGTATGATTTCTCTTCTACTGTGCTGTCAACTTCCCTCTCCATATTCAACCTTAACCCAGCTCCCCATATACATGCAAACAGTCCCCCTGGATCCCCCCCTGGTACTGCTATTCCAACTTCAGGGTTTCCTTTCAGGTATTTTCTTTAAGTGAGAGGTAACTGGGAAGAATATAAAAATCAAAAGACCTGGATGCTGGTTCTAGCTGTGCTGTTTTAAATATGAGGGAAGCTCAGATTCTTCACCTCTGAAATAAGAATAATAGTAATAATATATGTCTGATTTACCTCTCAGGTTGGTGCAATTGTCAGATGAGCTAATATAAATGAAAGCCCTTTGAAAACAGAAAAAGCATTGTAAGTGACTGTTCTTGTGAGTTCCTAACTCCTTCTTTCAAATTCACATACCCAGTAGAGCACATGTAATATTATCGGGAAAACCCTTCACAGTGAGTTTCTTTCTGAAGGGGGCTCCTTCTCACCTCCCTCCCCCAGGAGAGGCTAAGTGGCTGGCATCCTGGGCCTGAATGGGATACTTACTTTGATGAATTCACTGGAGTCCAGGGTCAGTCCCTCAGCTTTGCAGTCTCAGAAACTTGATCTTGGCAGAGCCTCTGAGTTGATCAGACTCAGGGATGCTGACTCATACTAACTCACAAGAGACTGATATATAACCGAAATGCCAGCTGATTAATTTACAGTGGGAAACGTTTGACCTGATTTGCCCCTTTTCTCCATATAGGCCAGTTGTGATGGAAGAGAGATTATCAGAAGGTCACTCAGTGAGCAAGGGACTGACAAGGGGTGTTAGACAATTCAAATGTTTAATAACATCAGGCTCTGCTCACCAGCTCTGCTATCTTCTCAACAGGAATCCATTCTCCAGATGGTCTAGATGTTTCTGGCACCCTGGCAGGGAACCCAATTCCAGAAGCCAGTTTGCATGACCCAGAATGTGCCAAATGTACCCCTTTGCCCAAATTCCCTTGGCTGGCCAACCTTCTGCTGACCTACACATTGCTCTTTATATGCGTTAATTCTTTTCAGACTTTTTGTGGTGTGACTGGTTCCCAAAGCCAGTCTGCTGCCACAAAAGCACCTGGGGGATTTATTTAAAACTATAGACTTTTTTTTAGCTCTACTAGAAACTAAAATATTGGATTTGTGGAAGGGTTTAGGAATGTAAATGTTTACAGGGAGCACAAGTGACTCCTGATCATTAGCCAAATTAGGGAATCACTGATATAAAAGTTTTATTTGGCTAAGAATTATACTGCTGCTTTAAGATGACTTTGCATATTCTGACCTTATCCATTATGGATTGATTGTATACATTAACTCTCAGAACAAAATGTTGTTTCCTAGTTCTTAAAGGCCAGTCACTCTTGCATCATTAAACCAACTTTTTCCTCTTCCTTCCTCCCTTCTTTCCTCCCTCCCTCCCTCTCTTCCTTCCTCTTTTTCTCCCTTCCTTCCCACTTTCTTTCCACAAATATTTATAAATACCTAATTCATAAGGAAGTTTAACTAGAGAAGGTTGTGGCAATCAACACTCCAACTGCCAAAAGCAAAAGCTACTTTTAGATGCTAATAGACTTTGAAGATTAGGACACATAATCCTGGTGCTTTAAGGCCAACCAATAAAACACAAGGTCTGACATTGAATGGTATAGAGCCCATTTCCCTGTGGTAAGTAACCCCCGGTCTTGGCGTAGTTCCTGAGCTGATGTCCTCTAGGAAACAACCTTATACTTGCCATTAGCTTTGACGGAAACTACATGCCCCATTTCACTCATGGCAAAGAAAACAGATGTTTTCCCTCTCCATCTCACTAGCATCTGGCAGTGGCCTACTTCCAGCAGAACACCAAAATCAGGGGAATCAAGTGAGAATCCTCTAAGGAGGGAGGATAACTGAGTGATGGGTATCTCAATATACTAGGCATTGTGCTTTCAGAGTTGATATGCCTTTTGCATCACAAAAACTACTGATAGGGATTAATAGCCCCATTTCCCAGATAAAGAAGTGGTTACCTTGCTAAAGTTACTTGCAAGCATAAGTGGTAGAATTGGAATTTGAATCCAAGCCTGCTTGGTTTCCAAGTTCTATGTTCTTTTCATGATCCCTTGCTGCCTACTAAACAGGGTCTAGAAGTGAGTGTTTTGAGCATAAGATTGTGATATGTATATGTATTTACAGATGATATTTAAGTGTTTCTATACAGAATTATGTATATATGTGTATACATAGTACATGTGTACTATGTACATAGTACATGTGTATACTATGTATACACATATATACATAATACATATATAAATATATATATAATATATATACATACATATTTTTTTTCAGATATTCTACAATGAGAACTATTACATTCTTACATGTAAATTATACTGGCATTTCAACATGCATTTAGTTATACAGCTAGTTCTGGTTCCTTTATGGGAAAAATAAAGGCTATAATTGTGGACAGAACTGGGAGCCAGGACACCTGGTTTATAGTCCTGGCTCTGTCATTCACTCACTGTGTGTCTTGGAAAGCTCGCTTTTCCTCCCTGGGCCTCAGTTTCTTCATCTGCAAAAGTAATCTAATTTAGATTTCTAGATTAGACTGGATCTCTAGCATGGTAAGATTCTGAAACCCTGGTGACAACTGTTACCATGTTTCTTCATTGTTTTAGATCAAAGCATAGCAAATGAATACTAAAAAAAAAAAGAAAGCTGAATATATATAAAAGATACATTAGATTATTTAAAAATAACCAATGTTTACTGATATTTATTGAACGCTTTATAGATGCCAGGGACTGTGCTAATTAGTTTACAAACTTTTGATTCATTTTTATCACATCAAACCAATTTTTACCTACCCTTCTCTAAGGAACAAAGAAATAAGTAATCTGGTCACAATCCCATGGCTGTTAGGTAGAGAATCCACTGCTGAAATCCAGGCCTGATTCTAGGGACATCAGCTAAATATCATTCTATTTATCGTAGTATCTCACTTTATGCCTCCCACTCAGATGACCATGTAGGACATTCTTTAAAGTTCCATTTGAGATTTTTTGACCTTGGAATATGAGGAAAAAGTAGCCCATATGAGCCCATGTAAGAGAATTTCCTAGAGACTATGATTATATCATCTCCCTTTGGGAGGGCAGCAGTAAAAGTCAGGCTGAGTATGTTCAGGTTCAGAGAGTATTTTGTCATTTCAACTGTGTCAGAGGAAACATTATACTGATCTTCAGGCCCTGGCCAAAAAATTGTTTCTTTTCCTTAGTTTTATTAGCTTGATTTGCTTTCCCAACATTAAGCTTCTAAAAGGCCCCAAATTCCGCTGACCAGATCTAAATAGGAAGAAATAAATCCATGAGGGAAAACTTTTTCTGTCTGGTATTGATCCCATGAGCGCGAAGGGAAAAGGGAGGAAGAGGAAGACAGAGGACAATCAAAGGGCCTAGTCTTGTACAGACTGCAGCTGCCGCATTTGACATCCATCCTGTTCAAATGATGCCTTGATGTGATCTGTTTCCTGAGATCTTCCTGGACAGGGTGGCTAGGCTAAGCCACAGTCTAGGAAGAATTATAAACACATCATTAGCCTCTTCGAGCCCCAAGAGATCAGACCACAAGAGTGTCCAATCTTCGGACCAGGGATAGGAGAATAGGGAGGAAGGTGCAGATAGGGTCACCACTTTTTTCTGTTTTCTTCCTTGCTCACTACCCACATCCAAAGTCCTCTTTTTCTTCTTTGTGTGCCTTATATTATGTGTTGTTCAGGTGTATTGGAAAGAATTGGAAAAAAGTTGTCAATACATTGCTCAAACTAATTTAGAAGTCATTCTGTGTGGTGTACCCAAGCCTTCACTTTTGCTATGCATCAACAAGTTAAGTGGCATTTTATTTTTACTAAACCTACAGGTGGCACAAAGCTGGAAGATATAGCTACAGAACTAAACCAAAATTCAAAATTGTCTGGACAGTCTGGAGTGCCTTATCTAACTCAATGAGATGAAATGTTATCAGAAATAATTGCAGATTTCTATATTTAAGGTAAAAAAGAAAACTAGCTATTCAGGATTGAGGAGTTACCTGGACAGAGTTCGTTCATATGAAAGAATTGGGTGTTTTAATTAACTACAGGATGAATATTTGCTAAAACTATGATGTGTCTGCTGGAAAAAAAAAAAAAACCTACCCAGTCTTTGACTATAGGAAGGGAAGTAGGGTGGAGATCAGAGGCAGCCCTGACCTTCAGTGGGCTGTGGTCAGACCACACTGAGGTACTGGGTTCTGTGGTAGGTACCACAATTCTTGGGGGATATTGACCAACTAGAGCAAGGGATATAGGATAGTGAAAGTCAGGAAATCAGAGTTAATTGATATAAGTAATCACATTTAGCCTGGAGAAGAAAAGTAGCCAGCCAAAGGAACACCATATAGCTGTCTGTAAATATTTCCAATGCTTTCATGTGACAGGATGAATAAATTTGTTCTTCCATGTCAAGATGTAGAGCTAGACCAAGGAATAAAAGTTAAGGCCAAATTCAGTTCAGCACAAGAGCTGTTCAACAGCTGAGCCATTGTCTTAGAGAGAGTGAGATCCCAGATTCTAGAAAGTACTATGGTTAAGTCTGCTTTGGAGAAGAGCTTTACAGTGGTCAGGGATGAGATGCAAAGTATGGAAGCATTACTTGTTTCATTTTTCCTCTCTGGACCAAAGGAGCCATCATTGTCTCTGCTTTTCCACAATTGAATTCATCTCTCTGATTTTACCTGTTGTTTCCTATTTTTGCCTTGGGCCTAGACTTTAGAGCCATGCAGGCCTGAGGACCATGCCTAAGGGTTCAAAGCCTGTGACTTTCTGAGCAGGGACCATCACTTTGGAAAACCTGAGCCCCTTAGGAATTCTTCCCACAGTGAAACTCAAGGTCTTGTACTCATCCATTTGCATAGTAACAGAAAGATTCACTTTGCTTTTTGAGCATATGTTAAACAATTATTTCTGCTACAGAAATATTTTTATTATTCCATATATTGTACTTTTATTTATTTGAGTTACATGTGGTAATTCCTAGACACAGAACTTTGATAATATAATAATTTTAATAATAATTACATTTATTGCACAAAGGAAAAAAAGATGAATGGAATGTTTTGCTCTAAGACTTGCCTGTGCAACTAAAATAATGGAAAACTTATCCCTGCAAAGTACATTCGTACAGCCCTGAAAGAGATTGATGACCATGCCCCAGTCACCTCTTACCTTATAGCTAGCTATTCCATTAAGAAAGGCAAGCAGTCTCATTCTTGAGATCCTTGGTCCAGGAGCTGAGGAGCATTATAGCTCAAATTGCTTTTTCAGGAAAATACAAAACAGGCTTCAAACTCTCTTGGAATAAAATAACAATGGCAACAACACAACAACAAATACTCTCATATGCTTACTATATGCCAAGTACTGTTTAAGCATTTTCATAATTTACTTAGTCTCACAATAATCCTGTAGTAGGTGCTGGGAATATTAAAAAAGAGAAGTTTTGTAACTTGCCCTGGGTCACAGAGCTCACAAGATGGCAGTCTGGGGAGTTGAGCCCATGAGTTCCAACTTCAGAATCCAGGCTCTTACCTGCCATGCTGTATACACCAAGATACCACATACCCTCTCATTTTTAGAATGCTGACTGCAATTCCTTGAGATAAATCCACTGCTAAAGCTTCTATTTTCTACATCTTATAATATTTTTAAAGCATGTATACTTTCTCCATTAAAAAATAATAGTGTAATAGCTATGAGTCCTGACTATATTGTAAGGTAAACCTGGACTCAGATGCAGGCTACCCACTGATAAATTGTTTAATTTCTTTAGTTTTCTTATATGCAAATGCATAGATTTATAGATTAAGTAAGATAAAATGTGTAATGTGCTTAAGTAGGGTGCCTGGTCCAGCATCAGTGCTCAGGAAGTGTTAGCATTCATTAGTATGTATTATAATCAAAGGAAATGTGGGAAGACTGAAAGCAGAAATAAGAAAACACCAATAGTTCCACCACCTGAACTGATTTTAAGCTATTTCATTTTGTCTTTTACCTATGTTTAAGAGAAAGTAATGTTTGGCTGTTGTTTCTGATTCTGGGAGTAACTCCTGGTAGCCATCATGGCCTGTTTGCGGAGCCATGATGAGTGGTGGGAATAAAATATGGAGGTAAAAACGGGTGTACGTATGTGTGTGCAGAATTGCTCTGCATGATACAGAGAGGCGAATCAGAATCCCAAGGGGAGAAATGATTTAATCTCTGACTTAGATTTTCTAGCAATCCTTGTTAAAGACAGAGAAGGAAGTCACTGAGGGCCCTGGATGTTGGAATTAGAACTGTCCCAATCAAAATGGACTACCTTTGTGACATCCCAGTCTGTTGCCAGTGACGTAGAATCTCTGAGAACAGAGAGTCGTTTATCTAGCCCTCCAACCCTTCTGAGTCATTCTCTCTGACTCATTCTTTTCAGGTGTAGCCAGGGTGGTCTCTTCCATGTTTTCCCATCTCAAGTTGGGCTGAGCCAACTTAAATGAAATTAGGCAATAGTCTTGTGAATGCTTTAGCGGTAGGGAATGTGACCAGGAAGATTGTTTCCCTCAGGGCCTGAATTAAAGATAGTGCCAGGATCCAAGGAGAAAATGCTTGACCAAACTAATTTATAATCACAAGGTAATGTTGCTTAGTGACAGCTTAGGAAAGGATGTTACTTACTTACCCCTAAAATCCAGGCACCAATGTTTCTATTTAATCATTTACTTTTCTTTGCTTATTTATATCCACTAGTTGGATATATTAGATTGGTTTGAAAGTTATCACTTATTATCCATTAAGTAAATCTGGACTCTTAAGATTGCAGGTCCTGTGTGTTGCCAGAATCATACCTCAATGAGAAAGATTAATGGGTAAAAATAAGAAAATGGAATAAGGACCTCTCTATGTCTATGGCTAACCTTTGGGGGAAAAACCATGCAACCAAAATCTTCTTCATTAGTCACCTATGGATATAGATTTTCAGTTGTGTCTAGTCCTCCATGATGACCCCTTGCTGGTACTACGGGGAACCATTTACTCAGTTTGATGAAGTCTATTAGGAGGGGGAAACAAATCCTGAAATTTAAGATAAAAATTGAGCACATCTTGGTGGAGAACTATTACGTGTAAATATTCTACAAAGAAATATCACATGTAAATCTTCTGTTAAGCAGTTATTAGAAAGTTGTACAGGGCGACCCCTAGCAGGTGCACAAACTAAATTGAGGAGGAGATGGGAGTGAGGGGTGGGGCTTAGAAGGAACAACAGGTTGCCAGGCAGAGCCAGGCCATTTGAGGGGATGCAGCTGGGAAAAAAAAACAAAACACAAAAGTAAGTGGAAAGGGTTCCATCCCTGGGAGTCTAGGAAGTAAAGTCCAAAGAGTCCAAGGGGTGAAGTTTGGCCTTGCCAAGGCACCAACGAGGGATGGAGGGGTGCATAGAGAGGCCTGGGAAATCCCAAGTAACTAAGAGATCCAGTGTTGGGAACTGCCCTGCCTGGTTTCAGGAAGCTGTAACCCCCCCATAGCTAAAGCTGAGTGAGAGACCTCCAGACCAGGAGACACTTAGGAGACAAGCTTATCTCCCTGACAGGAGCACTGCTTCTGCTCCTTGGCTGGCCCCCATTGCTTGGTTGGTTAGCCAATGACGAGTAAGATTCCTCAGAGGAGGATGGATCTAAGACAGGCACGATCACGTGGGAAGGCCCTCAGGGAAGGGCTGTGGGGGGCTGTGGAAGGAGGGGGTGATCGACCCTTGCCCCTCGGCTTTGACAAAGCCTGAGTCCTCATTCTACCTGCAAGAAGTCTCAAACCTCTCGGCTGCCTTGTTTCCTCTGCCTGACTCAAGCCTGTAACAATGACAAGGAGTGGTGCAGCCCTATGCTGGGAATGGTGGGATTCCCAGGGTGATGAGGCCTGAAAAAAGGATATGTAAAATCCCATGAAGCCTGCTTTGCTGAGGATGCTCTTAATTAGATTATGAACACCTGGGCAGGAAATGAATTTAGCCCCTTAAGTTCTGTAGTTTTTTAGGTGATAAGACCCCAACTCAGTGTGAGCCCTTTTTAGCTCTTGGAACGTTATCTATTTGTTTGATCCTCACTGCCAGACAATGGTTAATAAGCTGTATCTGTGTTCCTACCCAAAAATACCTAATAAAAGCCTGCTCAGGCAGCGGCATAGGGCGCTCTCTCTCCTTTAGAGAGAGTGGCCGTGCCATCCCTATTCCTCCTCAGGACTCAGTAGTCCATGTGTATTTCTCTTGTATCTCGACCATCCACAGTGCTGCAGATATTGCAGGCTGGTATCTGTGTCAATCCACACTCAGAGGAACCATCAGCAAATCCAAAAAGGGCATTCTCTGAAAGCACTTCAGCATTGTTTGGGTCCTGTATCAGTAATTTTTAACTTCCAGTAAAATACATTCTTTTTTTTTTTAATTTTAATCATTGTTCAAGTACAGTTTTCTCCCCCCTACTCCCATTCCAGCCCACCCACCCAACCCTCCCCCCTTCCTTCCCATTACCCCCCACCCCTAGTTTTTGTCCATGTGTCCTCCAAATTTATTCCTGTAAACCCTACCCATTCCCCCCTGAAATTCCCTCTTCTCTCCCCTCTGGTCACTGTCAGACTATCCCCTATTTCAGTGTCTTTGGTTATATTATGCTAGTTTTTTGTTTTGTTTTGTTGTTTAGATTCCTGTTAAAGGTGATATCATGTGGTATTTGTCTTTCACTGCCTGGTTTTCCAGCTCCATCCATGCTGTTGCATAGGGTAGGAGCTTCTTCTTTCTTTCTGCTGCATAGAATTCCATTGTGTAAATGTACCATAGTTTTTTGATCCATTCATTTCCAGTAAAATACATTCTAATAAAAGTGTGGCTTAAACATGATGGACACATACTTTTATCTCAAATAACATAAAGTGGAGAAGTTGGTAGTCCAGAGTTGGTGTAGCAGCATCAAAATGTCGTTGATGTAGACATCTTATTCTTTCAGATGCCAACATCCTAACCTACAATTTTCATCTTCAAGATTACCTCCTGGTCACAATGGGTTTCTACAGCTCCAGCCATCACATCTGCTACACAGGAAGGAGGACAAGGGAGAGCAAACATACTGAGGGAGCCAGTCCCCTTTAAATAGGATTCCCTGCTATATGCCTCACTGTGATTTCTGCTTACATTTCTCACCAAATCTGTACCACATGACCAATCCTAACTAAAAGAGAAGTGGCAAATAAATAGTTTTTAAGCTTCACATTGAGTTCCCTTAAGTAAAACTGGAGTTCTCTTAATAAAATAAAAGGGAATTATAGATGTTAAATACCATATTTTGTTATGTATAATGTGCATTTGTCTAAATTTTTGAGAGAAATTTGAGGATACACATTGTACATGAGTAGTACCTGAAATACCTGGTATCTGTTCTTATGTTCAGTAATTATTTGTTACATAATATTTCTTGTACCATAATATATTCAAAAATAAATGATAAAATTCCTTTATAAGATAAGAAACAAGTATCTAAATATAAATTTAAAAAATTTTAATTAAAACCTAAGAATTTTTTCCAGGAAGTTTGTGCCAAAAACATGGGTGTGCATTATACTTGGCAAAATACAGTGGGTGAGTAGCAGTCTCTGCCCCTCCCCACCCCCCAACCATAGAATAACAGAAAAAATAATTTGCAACTCCCAATTATGTGCTGGGTGAGGCTCTACATATATTGGTGTTCCCTGGATGTGCTTTCACTGATTCTGAGGAAGAGCAATACAGTTTTATAGCCAACCTATTCTATGACTTGGTTTGAGCTGAGTCAGGTTAAGGACAGATAGGAATGATATTGAAAGGGATGCTTAGGAGAACAGCCTGGAGGAAGTACATCCTGTGATTATAGTGGTGGGTAAAGTGATGAGATCATGACTTTTCTAGTTTTCTATTTTGCCTTCGTTTTATTTTAAATTTTCTTTTAAAAATAGAGGATTCTCTATTTTCCTGTTTTCAAAGGGAAGGCATTTGTGTCAGCCTACTTAAAGTAAGGCACATGCCTAATGTGCAAAGTAGGCCAAAAGGCCACAAAATGTGTTTAGAAAACAAACCAGGCATATGAGGTTGCCCTTGTATAAGCATATTGTGTGTATGTCATATTGAGTTCCATGTCACAGGGTGAGCCATAGCGAGCTGGCAAAGGCCCCGGGAGGATAAATTAGAAGACAGCTGCCCTAGGAAAGTGGCTGAAGAGTGGGTCACAAACTAGGCAGCCTGTGGGAAAGGGACCAGGGTTCTAGGTCTTCTACCATTCCTGCCTTTAACCACCTGCAGGATCCTAGGAAAATTAACCTGCTTTGTCCTGGTTTTCTTACCTGTAAGATGAGAGAATGGAAACAAATTGATCATTGAAATTCTTTGCAATTCTAAACAGTTTTATTTTCTGTGATTGTTGAACCCAGAGAGAAAACTAGGAAATATGAATAAAGGAGGTAAGGGTAAGGAGGAACAGAAGTAGCCTAACATATAAGAGTTTTAGTCAAGAATAAAAAGACTTGGAAGAAGACCGTGAAAAATATGAAGCCATTTGGGGGTGATTTTAGGTGCATGGAAGCTCTATGGGTTGGGGGATTTCATATACTCCACTGGTGAACTAAATGTGCTGATTGCAATTCTAGTGTCAGGAGGAGAGCCCCATGTGCATCTGGTTGCAGCCACCCAATTAAAATTCCTGAAAAAAGGAATTACTTTTATAACTGCCTAAGTCAATGAAATGGACTAATTTCCCTAGAAACATTTTAACTCAATTATTTTTAAATAGAATTAATCCCACAATTCTCTAACCTTTCCATATAGCTTTCCCTTATGTCTGTTTCAGCAAATTCCCAGTCTTTATCTCATTAAACCTCCACAAGTCTTATCCTCTTACTTTAGTGGTCAGTTTATTTTACTTTCTGAATGCTTTTTAATTGAAAATGTATTATGTACTTTTAATTGGAAAATTAAGAGTGTGCATATGTTTCTGTGTGCACACATGCAAGAGATTGCTATGGTTCTCCTAAAATTTTTTGGTTTGAAAATACCTTATAATCTAATATACTGCTCTAGTGAGATTGGTTTTCAAATGCAAATAAAGCCCTGAATTCTGCAGAAGAAATGGAGCTTCTCTCCCTGCACTATCACACTAATTACAATTATTTCATTATAATAGCTCTTCCTTGGGCAAAGCTTTTGCTAGTCTTCCTACCATCAGCAACTTGAAAATAAAGAGGTAAATCCTGTTTCCTAGGTTGCTGGGGAAGTCAATGAGCAGAATGTTAAAGAAGGGAGGAAGAACAGTGTAAATTTAGCCCTGATTTGGTGGAAATTCAGGCTCTTCACCTTTATTGTAGCCTTGGTGCAGCTTCCACTCTTTGGTCTCCCTAAGCCTGAGCCTTCAGGACCAATTGCTTAGATAAACTCCAGGGTTCCCAGGCTTCTGCTCTCAGTCTCTGCTTTCACTTTCAACACAGAGCATTGACATCATTCCATGAAACTGCTCTTTCAAAATCTCCCCCCACTGTGACACAGAGAAAACCCTTCCATCCTTGTTCTAGAACCAGAGAAAGAGGTACCTCTCTGTCTAAAGTTAATTTCTGTCATCCACACCCCTCCAGAGTTCTTAGAGACCTTTCCTCTGGGCTATTTAGCTTTCCTCATGGCCAGACTCAGCACAATATTGGAGATGAAGACTAAAGAAAATCTGAGGCAGAAAATTCTAAAGGGAAATATACAATACATCTTCACTAGAGTTTCTTAAGGAGGTGGGAAAAGGATATTCAAAACTTCTTAAAAATATTTTATGAAATTTTCTCCTTTCTAAATCCTTCTTCCTTCTTACTTCCATCTCCTCCTTCTACATCCCATTATCTGGTCTTTTCCTTGGGGAGTTGGCTTCTTCTCCTGAAGCCATTTGTCCTCCGTCACCTTTTTCAGCAGCCCTCTCCCCTCCTCACAACATGATCAACAAGGAACAATACTTAGCTGCCAAAGAAAAAACTCTTTCTCCTTAGAGGTCAGGGGACTAGGTGATATTCATCATTACAAAATAGGGAAAAGAATCATGCTTCATAGAGGTGTTGAGAGAATTGAGAGAATATACATGAAGTCCTTAGATTAGGTATGTGAAGTTCTTCGAAGACTGACTGATGCAAAGTAAGTGTGAAATACGTTTTAGTTTCTATTATTATTAGCTATTTTTAAAAAGATTTTATTTATTTATTTTTAGACAGAGCAGAAGGGTATAGGAGACCTTTCTGCATGGTGTGAGCCCAGCTCCCACTCAGAGATGCACAGGACCTATGCCCGTGGATAGGTTCTTGTATGGGGAATCAAGCCTACAATGAGCCTTGCTCTTGCTAAAAAACTCCCTCACCCTGAATTGAGGACATTTACTGCAAAGTAACTTCCTAAAATCCATGCTAAACCTTCCAAGGATGAGTGTAACTGGTTCAACCACTTTTGCTTTTTCATTTGCAAATATCCCTCTTCTGTGATGTGATTAGCAGCATTGGCTCCTTTGTTTTATGTAAAAGGTAACCACCTAAAGCAAATCTGTGCATAGTAAATGAGGACCATCATGTAATGTGCTGAGAACCCCAATAAAGGCCAGTCACAGCATGAGCCAAGGCTTTTCCTCCCCTTGAGAGAAAAGCCATGCTGTCCCTTTTCTTCCACCAGACTCGGTAGTCTGTGTGAATGTCTCATTTCATCCATAATGGCTCGGACACTGGGGGCCAGTCTGCATCAGAAGGGAGGGAGAAAAAGAGGAAGAGAAACATCACTGTGTGGTTATCTCTCACACACTAAGGACCTGGCCCGCAACCCAGGCATGTGTCCTGACTGGGAATTGAACTGGCAGCCCTTTGATTCACAGGCCAGCGTTCGATCCACTGAGCCACACCAGCCAGGGCTATTAGCCATTTTTTAACTGGCATGTCACATTTATTTTTTTCTAACAGTTTTTTATTTCTCATTTTTTCCTACTTTCCATTCTAAGCAATCTACATTCACTATTTCCAACTATTTTTTTCTTCCTTTGTTTAATGATAAGCTTCTTGGAAAGATAAATATTCCTCTAAATTTTTATTTTCTGAATTCCTATTACCTCCTCCAGTCCTTAATTTCTAGGAGTTCAAAAGGGGAAAATAACTTTAAAAGAACATATTACAATATGTACCATAGCCTCACAGAGCTGTTAGTACCAGAAGGATGATGGGAGGGAGGGGGTACAGGCTCAGTGGAGTGGGCTGGGAAAACTTCAGCAGAGTGTGGGAAGAGAGGGAGATAATTTTTTTGCAGAGAGTGGAGAAGGGCATTCAGATGGGAGTAAACTGTAGTTTGGAACAGAAATGTGTAAGTTATGTTCTAGAAATAGTAAGCTTTTGATAATGAAGCAGAATTTCTGAAACACAGCAATGAAATGTGAGGTTATGACAGTATAATTTGTGATGAATGAAGGCTAGGCTATAGGTAATTGGTAGAGAATTTGAAACAAATGCAAAAGTGCCTAGATTTAATGTAGGGCACAAGAGTAAGATTATGTAATTTAGGTTTATAACTATTTAAAATAATGATAATTGGTCTTATTTGTGAAGGGCTTATTATGTATGAGGTATAGTCTAAGAACTTCCTAAATGGTTTTGCTGTAATTGTGTTTCTGTTAATCTTATCCTCAACACAGCAGCCACAGTAACTTTTTTTTAAAGGCAAATCTGGTTATTTTCCTGACTCCTCCATGCTTCTTAAAATCTTTTACTAGCTTCTCTTCGCTCTTATGGAAGAGACCAAAGTCCTTTACATGACTTACTAGGTGCTGCCAGATCTGGCTCCAGCCTCTTTAGTTTCAATTTTTGTTCTATTTTTGGTCCTTGAACACAAGTCCTGCCTTCTCCTACCTCAGTCCTTCACAGATACTCTTTCTTATTCTGGGTAGCTCCTGTTTGCTCCTCTTGGTCTGGTTGACCCTGCCTTGGCCTTTACATCTCTATTTAAATGACACTTTGTCAGGAAAGCCTAGGTTAGGTTCTATATTAACCTCTACATTAGCACTGACAACCATGGAGGTACATCAAGTAAATCACCTTTCAGGAATTTGCTATTTATCTGTAAAGAGTAAAGTTGACTGAATGCCTACTTTTGGTGCTTTCAGGATCTGCCTCGGCTTTCTAGCCAAGGCCAATTCCAGAACACCCCCAATCTAATGACTAGTCATAGTGGGTGGTCCTAGTGCATGGTTATTTCTGTTCAATGCAGAGTTCCTCTAATGGGCAATCTTTGTTCCTTAAGTTCCTCTTGAACTGGCTAAGCCTTCCTTTGACAGATCTGCATTGCAGACTGATGCTCTTCCTGCCCCAGTCTGCTTCCTCTGCCCTTAACATTTCTCAGGCACTAACCCCAATGCATTTCTAATGCTTCTAATTCTGTCTTTGCATGTGCTTCCTGGAGGACCCAAATGACACACAGCACTTATCAGTATTTAAACCTATATATTTATTTGTGTAATATCTAATTAATGTTTACAGCATACTGAAAAATTCATGAGGAAAGGGACCACCTAAAAAATCCCTCAAAAACTATTTGTGGCAAGAAAGTTAACTTTCACATGCATTTTTTCACTAATCCTTTGAGAGAGTTTCCATTATTTTGTCATTTTGAAAATGAGAAAACTGATGAGATTAACTTGACCAAATTTGATTTCAGGTGTGTCTGATGTCAAATATCTTCTGAACCTCTACTTACTGCCTTTCCAGAGCAGGTAAAGAGTCAGATGACTTTTCAGTCAGGACCCTTGGGTTTTTACCTTCCTGGTTCTTGTTCCTACCAAATACTGTGAGCTTGATTTGGAAAGGATCTTACCTGATTAATGTGTGTATTTCTAATAATGTCTGACTCACAGAAGTGCTCACTCCATGTGTAGTAGTGAACTGGATGGGCAGTGGAGGGCAAGGCTGATGCTCAAAGAAGATAATTCTTGCTGCCTCTATAGATGTCAGCAGAGGAATGTGAGTCCACTCTATGGATTCTCAAGAGGAATTAATGCCCAGGACTCTGGAGCACAGCTTTCTTTGGTCATAACTCTCTTTCTCCCAAGTCTGAGCCTATATGGCAGTGTCCTCAGTAAAGTTTCCATTTGTGCTGCAAACAGCAATCAGTGCATGTGAGAGCCAATCATTTTTCCTCTTGCCTTCAGAGTGTAATGCATTTGGTGCGGCTAAGACTGAATTATTACAGTAGAGCCTTCAAGAAATCTTAGAAAAAGATTTAGCCTGTTTATTTTGTAGGGGGAAGAAATTGAGGCCGAGAGAAAACAAAGCAACTTATCTAAGTAGCAGAAATAGAACTGGAACAAGATCACATATCTCCGCATTCCTGACTCTCAGCCTGCAGAAGAAACTGAGCTCTTTATTTCGCTTCCTTCCAGTTAAAGCTAAATGTTACTTCAGAGATAATCACACAACCACATTTTGCTGGGATGTGGCCCAGGGAGAGTCTTGGGCCACGGGAGGTGCATAGGAGGTTCTAGAATAGCAGTACTGTACGAGAATCAGTGTTGCAAGACAATTCTGACTTCTGAAAATAAGATATGCTCACTGAAAAGAAAAATATAATTGCTTGACTACATAGTTACTTCATCTAGTTTTATCTTATTGTTGGATAGTCTGACCAAAATTCAGTTCTCCTGCGTGAGTTTCTCAAAACTTTAATAGTTCTAGACTAAAGCAATCACTACTTTCTTCCAAGGAGCCCTAGCCACTGTGCTGACACTGTCTCTGTGTGAATATTTGTACCTTCCTGTTGTTCTTTTCATCTTAGAACTGAAAAAAATGAGGCAAAAACAGGCCTTAACATGGGTCAAACCATCTCAATATTAGCACCAATCTCTCTTTGTTCACAAGGTTTGAGGAATTCGTAGGCTAGGATAGATGGGTCAGGTAACCCTGGTTCTCTCCCAGCCACTGGTCCTCCCTGGTGCCTGTCAGCCTGTCAAGAGCCAGTGCTATAACTCTGTTAGTGCCCATCATTGTCTTGGTTGGCAAGGAGGCCCTTCTGGGTTTGGAGCGGGTCAGGGCACAGGGCCACAGAGAAGTGAACAAAGAAATCCTGGGGAAAAGCATCAAAATGGTGCTGAGGGCAAAACTCAGCCTTTGAGCCCTGACTGGTATGGCTCAGTGGGCTGGCTATCACCTGCAAACTGAAAGGTCACAGGGTGTGTTCCTGATCAGGGCACATGCCTAGGTTGTGAGCTATGTCCCTGGTTGGGGGCGTGTAAGCGGCAACCACTGATGTTTCTCTCCCTCTCCTTCTTCCTCCCTTCCCCTCTCTCTAAAAATAAATAAATAAATAAATAAAATCTTTCAAAAATCTTTTTAAAAATCCAAAAAATCTCTGGCTATGGACTGAGGGTTGGCAAGAAAGTGAAACAGCCCTGTTGAAGGTCAGAGCAGTGAGGACATTCTCAAGTTGGAAACTGAAATCAATTCCTCTTTCCTTTCAGCCCGGCAGCTGCATCTGGTTGGTGCCTAGGAAGCTGGAGCACAGGCACACGGCTGGAGCCAGAAAGGAGCTCATTCTTTGACCCTCGTCATGGGCTCCGTGCTAACAAAGGCAGAGCCACTCCATGGCCCTAGAAAGGTCATCATGGGAGTATTTATTTTTATGGGTTTCGATTTTCATCATGATTGGTTTTTCATGCATTTGTTTTTCAAATATAGGAATCATATGTCCTTGTAGCTAAAGCCACGGTTTGATGAGAGTGTGGGTAAGAAGAGACTCTATTACAAAGCTTGAAATTCAGGGTAGAGAAAATGCTGCATTTCTTAGCAGAGTTAGTTCTTGCCCAAACAGGTCCAAGTGTTTTGGATCAATGAAGCAAGACGAAGGAAGCTGGGGAATATTGGGAAATAGAACCCCCTTTCTCTCTTTTCTGCTTCACCACTTGGTGTAGTACATAAAGGTGAATGTAATTTACAGCTGAGAAGGGGGTGAGAGAAAATAATTCCAGTCAAGGAAAGTATCACAGAATGAGAATTCCTAGAGATAGAAGAAAATTCAGATTTTGAAAATTTCAGTCTGAAAGACATATTTTCACACATTTATAACTTATCTACATCTATAAATGAGCAAATAAACTGAGAAAGGAAAGGAAGAGAGAATATGATGGCCAGAACAATATGGACTGGAGGCAGATCTGACAGCCTTATAATGGAGAAGAAAGAGAAAAGATGTGGTGAGGGCTGGTAGTCCACCCTTTTCACATTTTAGCTCAATGAACACTTGTTGAGTATTTGTTAGGCACCAGGTATTATGCTGGGCACTGGGCATTCACAAGCAGATCATGGAAAACCTCTTGGAGGAGGTGACATTTGATCTGGAATTCAAAAGATGATTTTCATTTCCTATGCTCTGTGCATGGATATTTTGCTTATTTGGATAGATAAACTTACTAGCTTAAGAAAATTAAATCTTTCAATTTTGCAATATAACAACAGTCACAGAAATAAGTGTGATGGTGACACTTAGGGATATTACCATCATCTGTCAGAGCTAAGGTCCATATTCAGTTGCCAATAGCCATGCAATGGGTCTCCTGGAAACAAGAGAATGCAGTGTCTGGGAAGAAACCAACAAACTACAATAAGAAAAAGGAATTTCTTCAGGGCAACTGATAACACATTATTTAAGAAAAGCAATATTGCTCCTTTCCTAGTAATATGCAGCTCTTGCATCCTGTGATCAGAACTTAGATTACATTTATAATTCAGTTATTTTTTAATGTGAAATTGCTTTAAGGACATAACAAGATTTAAGTCAGAGGTTGGACCCCCTCAACCCAGGTGTTTGAACCAGAGGCAAGCAAACTTTTTCTGTGAAGGCCTATATAGCAAATATTCTCAGCGTTGCAGGCCATGTGGTCTGTGTTACACCTACCCAACTCTGCCATTACAGCGTGGAAAGCAGTCAGGCAATATGTAAATAATGCGTGTAGGATGTTCTAATAAAACCTTATTTACAAAAACAGTGACCTGGATTTGGTTCTGTGACCATCATTTGTTGACCCCTACTTTTGGTCACTGGTTTCACATGACTGTCCTCAAGCCTGCTGCCCTCCCACTTCTGTAACCTGGAGGGCAGTGGAGGGGTCCCTTAAGAGGCTAGCCCTTCGTTCAACCCCCCATTTGTATTTCCTAATCCATCATTTTCTTTTCATATTTTAAATAAAAATATTCTATCCCTACTTTCTTTCTTGTTCATTTTTGTTGTATTTTTTCCATTACTATTTATCCTCCCTATACCCACTTCCACCTGCACCCTCTCCCCTTTCCCTCCTGCAATCTATCCCTACTTTCTAACCTAAATGTCCATCTGCATTTTTTTTCTATCTGTAGCCAAGTGTATCTTAATAGTGACATGGATTACTCTTCTCATCCTTAGCAACGACTGTGGCTAAGCTGCTCTGGAAACAGAATTTCTAGAGCTCTATCCTGAAATGTGGCATAGATTGCTAGTTGTTAACCTCAATATTAATTCTTCTCTTTCCTTAGTAATATAACTCCCAATATTGATCTAGGCTTATCACCACCTGGAATACAGACATTTCCCAGTCTCTTTGTAGCTGAGTATGATCAGGTGATCAAGTACTAACTAAAGTAACAGAAACAGAAACACTGTGCAGCACCTTCTAGGAAACCATTTTAAAAGACAGCTGGTGAGTGTCTTTTCCCATTCTTCACCTTTTTCTCCATGATGCTACGTGGAAAAAGAATGTGATGACTGAACTTCAGCTGTCTCTTGGGCCTGGAGGACAAGGACTTTATCATAAGGGTGTCAAAACAATGAGCTGGAAGGACCACTTATTAATACCTGATTGTAGATTCTCATACTAGCCTTAGAGCAACTTCTTACCTGATGGGGAAATAAACTTCTACCTTATTTAAGTCACTGTTACTTGAAGCCATACTTAATCCTAATGAATTTACTCAGATACTTTCAAATATTAGATAAGAATTTATTTGAAACATGGACTGAAATGAGCTAATATATTACAGTTCTTAAAATGACTTTTTAAAAGCAAACAATGGTCATTTCAAGATTTAAATCATTGAATATTTATAATTGCTAAATGTGACAAAAGAGAGCACAGGTGTCTATCTGAATTGATTGGAACTTTGTAATGTAACTTGTAAATTTTCATTGCTTCTTATGAATTTAAGTAATAAAAAAAGATAACTGAGACACATTTACTAGTATGTTAAGTAGTCTTGAGACCTGGAGCCTGCTCAGTTCTCTCAGCAACAATTGTTAAAGCAACAGGGCAAAGGTTATGCTCTGTGAGCAGGTTAAATTGACACCATCAGGGTGTTTAAACAGAGTGATATCTCTCAGGGGAGCTGAGAACAGTTCACTCGTTGCCTATTTGCACTCTGGGCTTGCAATCTGCAGTAATGCCTATTCTCCACCCATCCCCACCAACACCCCTAGCTTGCACTTCAAGGCTAGCTTCTTGTGCATGGTAAGACATATATGATAGGAACAGGGAATCCCATAGCTATCAGCTTCGGGTCTCAGTTCTTTGGAGAGGAGCTTGTCTTTGGTTACCAACCACACTGTCTGAGCTCTCACACTGCTGTGGGATTTTTGTAGGAGGAGAGAACCTGCACAGCAGTATTCTTCTGCCTGTTATTCCAATACTGAGCAGCATAATTTATTTTTTCCTTCTTTGTACTTGGTGTGGTGTTTTCTGCCATGCTGATTTGTAAGACACAAGACAGATGCTGGCCTTATTGTCCTCTATCTGCCATTAGCTGGGCAACCTGGAAACAAAGATTACCCTTTTCTTGCTGTTCTTTACTTAAGAAAATGAAAAGAATTGGGTTGGCCAAAAAGATTTTATGGTTTCGTCCATACTATAAAAGATACATTTTTCATTTTTCACCAATAGCTTTACTGATTTGGATATTTTGAGTGTGTCAGCTATCTCCTGTGTGGTATAAGGTCGATCATTCTCAATTAATGTCTCAGTTTGATCACTATGGACTTCGTGGAGCATCATCCAGTGAGAAATCTCCAGCACCAAACTTCACAAATCACTTTTAACACATTCCATCAGTCACAGAACCTTCTCCCAACACTGCATAAACCTTGTGTTTTTTTTGCATTTCAGTTGTGTTTTACCTTTGTTGAAATAATAAAGCAGAATATGCCAAAATGTTGCATATTTTCTTCCATCTTCAATATTAAAATAGCTACACAAAAATTCACCAATTTTAACAAGTTTTTTTTTAATGCACAGTGATATGACAGCTGTCACAATACAATCTATCAAAACTGTTTCAAATGAAATTAAAGACAACTAAGCATTACTAGAGCCATCTTATGGAAAAAAACAAACTAACTTTTTGACCAACCTAATAATAAACCACTATTCTTTACTTTCATTCCTCAGAAGTGCTCTAAGACAGTGGCCACAAAGTTCCTGAAAGATTTGTTTTTCAGGGGCCCAATGTATCCCAGCCCATGGCTTGTCTTTCTAGCCTTTCCTCCTCAATTGTACACTTCCTCCTCATACTAAGAGGATGCTACTTACTGCTCCTCACCTTGATGATAGACCAGAGACAGTGAGTGCCACACTTACTTTGGGTTTATTACTTGACACCCCATTCCTGGTACCAATTTCAGGTTTAATTAAATTCTTTCCCTTATAAGGAATAGAGACATGAGGAGGACTGGCTATTCTACAGATATATTTGGACTGCAACTTAGCCTGGAAATCTGGTGGCAGCCAAAGCAGTCCTAGAGATGTATGGCTTCTGTAAGTAATGTTGTCTCTGCTACTCTCTGTTTTGGTCGCCTGGTTGGTTTTCTCTTCATTCATTCCCCAAATATTTATTGATCACTTATCATATGTTGTGTACTGCTCTGGGCACCAAGAATTCAGCAGCAAACAGACAAAATCACTGAGTGTAATGTCAAGTAACAAATTCTATGAAGACAAGTAAATCAGGGAAAGAGGATAGAGAGTAGCATGGTGCTATTTTAAATAGAATGACCAGAGGTTGTTCCAAGGAGGTAAAATTTGAGCATAAACCTGAATGAATTGAGAGAGAGAGAGCCATGAGACAAGGGTGTTCCTGAAGAGGAAACAGCAAGTGCAAAGACTCTAAGGCAAGAATGTGCTTGTCTTATTAGAGGATCAACACAGAAATCAGCTGTGGCTGGAGTGCTGCGAGCAGGGAGGAAGTTCATACATAGCAGGGAGCTCACCCTGTAGAGTGAGGTAAAAACAGTCATGTTCAGACTTGCAATTGAAGTGTCATTCTGGCTATTGGGTAAAGGCTAGGAATGAAAGCTGAGAAGCCAGTCAGGAGGCCAATATAGCAATACAGAAAAGAGATGATGACACTAAAATGCTACTGCTGGGGAGGTAGGAAGTGGATGAATTGGGATACATTGTGAATAATTTTCTTGTGCATTGAATATTGAATATGAAGGGAAAGAAAAGAGATCAAAGATGAATTTTTTTGTAATCTGAGAAACTGAATGGTTCATTTACTGAGAAGGAAAACACTGGGAGAAGAATAAAACATAGGGATACCCTGTTTTAATTTCTTTTGGAAATATACCCAGAAGTAGGGTTGCTGGACTATATGGTAGTTCTTTTTTATTTTTTTAAAGATTTTATTTGTTTATTTTTAGAGGGGAAGAGAGGGAGATAGACAGAGAGAGAGAGAAACATCAATGTGCAGTTGCTGGGGGTTATGGCCTGCAACCTAGGCATGTACCCTGGCTGGGAATCGAACGTGGGACACTTTGGTTCCCAGTCCGTGCTCAATCCACTGAGCTACGCCAGCCAGGTGGACTATATGGTAGTTCTATGTTTAATTTTGTGAGAAACCATTCTACTGGTTTCCATAGTGGCTGTACCATATTAGACTTCCACCACCAATGTACAAGGGTCCTCTTTTCTCCACATTTTCAGTAACATTAGGTAACTCTTGTCCTTTGGTAATAGACATTCTAACAGGTGTAAAGTGATATCTCATTGTGGTTCTAATTTGCATTTCTCTGATGATTTGTGATGTTAAACACCTTTTCCACATACTTGTTGTCCATCGGTGTGTCATCTTTAAAAAATGGTGTATTTAGGGCTTTTGCCCATTTTTAAATCAGCTTATTTATTTATTTTTGCTATTGAATTGTATGAGTTACTTGTATATTTTGGAAATTAAACTTTTATAGGATATGTGATTTGTGAATATTTTCTCCCATTTCATAGGTTACATTTTTATTTTGTTTATGGTTTCCTGTGCTATGCAGGAGTTTTTTTTTTTTTAGTTTGAGGCAGTCCACCTTATTTATTTTTTATTTTATTGACTTTGCTTATGGTGTCAAATCCCCAAAAATAGGAGTTTTACAGTTGCAGGTTTTACATTCAAGTCTTTCGTCTATTTTGAGTAGACTTTTCTGTATGCTGTAAGATAGGGGTTCAGTTTCATTCTTTTACATGTGGATATTCAGTTTTTTTAAACACTATTTATTGAAAAGACTATCCTTTCTCCACAGTATATTCTTGGCACTTTTGTTAAAAATTAATTGGCCATATATGCAGGGATTTATTTCTGGGTTTACTGTTTTGTTCCATTGGTATATGTGTGTGTGTGTTTTTTTAATGCCAATATTATACTGTTTTGATTACTATAGCTTTGTAATATATTTGAAATCAGGAAATGTGATGCCTCCAACTTTGTTTCTTCTTCTCAAGATTGCTTTGCTATTTGGAGTCTTTTGTGATTCCATACACTCTTTAGATTGTTTTTTCTGTTTCTGTGAAAAATGCCATTGGAATTGGTTAATTTCCAGAGTCCTGAAAAAGTTGATTTTGACTATTTATGGCAAGTGTTCCTTTGCTGCAATGGATTTTTATTCTACTATTACAGAAGTGTTTCTCCTGAATATGTTAAATTTGCATTATTTATTAGCATAAGGCAGGACTGCAAAATTAACAGCATGTAATCTGAAACCAGATTTGCTTGGTACATATTTTGGTTCTGCTGATTTTTAACTGTGAGAACTTTTGTCTCATTTTCCCCTTCTATAAAGTGACTACATTGATAGTACCTATTTTATAGGGTTATCTTATGTGAGTTAACCACAAGTAAAGCATCTATAGTAGTGCTTGGTAAACAATGGCTTATGGAACAATCCTGCCACTAATTTTTTTAGGGCCCATGAGCTAAAGATGGTTTTTATATTTTTAAGTAGTTTTAAAATCAAATTAATATTTCCTGACACATGAAAGTTATATGGTATTCAAATTTCAGTGTCCATAAAGTTTTATTGATATATAGCTATGTTAATTCATTTACATATTATCTGGCTGCTTCTCCACTAAAACAGCAGAGGTGAATTGTTGTGACCAAATACATATGATCTAAAAAGTCTAAAATATTTATTATCTAGTAACTTTTAGAAAAAGTTTGCTGACCTCTAATGTAATATATTGACAGGCATGAAAGAACTGAATATTTGTTAGCTATCATTTTTGCTAGACAGCTCAGAGTTACTGTTCAGTCTCTGTTATTTTTTTAAAGGTATATTTCACACAGTTCATAGTGGCCTAAACTCTGTCTCATTAGGTCACATTGTACTTACTGTAGCCTTCCACTCTCAGTATGGTCTGGCTCCTGTCTCCCTCTCTGAGCTCATCTTTTGTTCTTGCTTTCTCTGATCTATTTGCCTTGGCTATCTGTCATTTCTGGGAATGTGCAGAGCAATTTCCTTCCTCAGGGTCTTTGCATTTGCTTATCTCCATGCTTGGAACACTCTTTTCCTGACTCTTCACAAATCTGGATCTATATAATTTTTCAGATTTTAGCTCACATATTGTATCTCAGCAATCCCTTCCCAGACCACCTTATCTAGAGTAGGACCCTCCCCCTGGCTATTCCTTATCCGTATATTCTATTTATTCTTTTATGGCAATAATAATAATCATCTGTCATTATCTAATTTATTTATTTGTTTAACTGCTTTTTTGTCTGCTTATCCACTAGAATGTTAGCACCTTGATAATAAGGGCTTTATGTTTCATCTTCTTTATTATAACATGGTAGTGCCCTTACTAAATATTTGAATGAATGAATGATATTGAGCTTCAATTCCCATGGTTAAGTATATTTATTCTCTTCTTTTTGTTATACTCTCATGTAAAGGAAACTGATTGCCCTTACTTATCTTTTCACACAATGGTATGTCACAGGTCTCTGGCTGAACTGTTATTTAGCTGACTTTGGTCAGATACCCTTCCCTGCTCTGACCAACTATGGCCATGAGTTTGGACTAAAATGAAGTCACAAGGGGCAAAACATGGATGGCTCTTCAGGGTCTGTACTTTCAGCAGGAGTTGTGGACATATAGGAAAGAGTAGGGTGCAATCAGAAAATAACTTGGGGTCTGGTTGGTATGGCTCAGTGGATTGAGTGCCAGCCTGCGAACCACAGGGTTGCTGGTTCAACTCCCAGTCAGGGCACATGCCTGGGTTGTAGGCCAGGTCCCCAGTAAGGGGCATGTGAGAAGCAACCACACACTGATTTTTTTCTCCCTCTCTTTCTCCCTCCCTTCACCTCTCTAAAAATAAATAAATAATTTTTTTTAAAAAAAGAGTCAAAAACCCTTTGTTAAAAAAAAAAGAAAAAGAAAACTATTTGGTACTTTTCCTTCACTGCCTGTGTTCTGTGCAGTTATATCTTCCTTCATTCCCAGATGAAATCTTGGGCAGACCTGAGGGTTTATATGCTCACGATTAGATAGTAAAATCTTGTCTCCTCTGGTAATTTAATTTCCTAAAACAGTCTTAGTCCAGTAATTAATATGTCGTATCCAGTGTAACAGTAAAATTTTTGAACTTCTTCTTCCCCCCAACTTGGACCTGTTTCAATTGGAAACTTGCTGTTCAGATGGATGTGAATTGTTTCCTCTTCTTCTTCCCCACTCACTAGGCTCATTCTTTCGCCTTTAACTAATGAAGTGTGGGAAGGCAGGAGACGGTGGGAGAGCAAAAGTTTGACTAGTACCACTATAGTGGTCTTAATTTCCTCTGGCTGGGGCAGAGATGCAAACAAACTCCGGAGTGGTGCTTTTGTGGTCTCCTTGGAGATCCCCTGGTAGTACTCAACTGTAGCCCCTTGCCTTTGCTTCGGATAACCTGTCTATGTACCTCTCCAGACCTTGTAAAGCCAGTGATATTCCTGAGCCTCTTTCTGCTGATGGTTGTCTTGTCTCTCAAAGAAAACATTTCTGGGAATTATTCTAACCAGTTCTCAGTGACAGCCTCTGGCCTGTGATGTCTACAACTGACGTATAGCAACCAAGCACCTTGGCTCTGTTGTCAAAGGCAATGTAGTTACCTACTAGTTGAAGTGCTCTATTCTGCTCCCTCAAGTTACGTCATGCAGATTCTAACCCTTTAGATTTCTTATGGTTGACCTGGAAATACACTGAACTCCCTTGATACCCCTCCCACTGGGCTTGAAGTGCAATACAGAGCTCCAGGTTAGTGCGAGGTAGGCATGATGGAGAAGGAAAATGCCACCACACTTTCACAACTAACCCTATAAGAAATCCTTTTCTTGTCTTTAAAGAAATCTCTCAGCATCTTTGAGGCAAGGAATGGGTGATCAATGAATAGTTACAAAACAGCAAGTCCTGCTTGGGGGATCTAGCACCTTACTTTGGAATGTGGGAGTGGTGGTTGTTTGATGCCAGGGGCTTTAGCCAATGGCATACAGTCTTGTTTTAACATCTCATTGCACATATCTAATAGTACCCTTTGAAGCATTCCATGTCTCATACATAAAACACTTGTTTGTGTGTCTAAGGTTTCAGAAATTATAACATTACACATAGAATAATAGACTGTATGTGCATTTCTTATGTTTATTTGAAATAATGAATTGCTGAACACAGTAGGAAATTGGTTTGTTGTATTTAAAAAATATCCTTATAATATATTTCCATTGATAGTTTCAAACAAATATAATTTTTGTACCATTTTAACAAACTGTACATTGCTAACATGCAGTCATTAGAGAACATAGTGTTTACATTGGTTTGCAAGTAAATATGCAAAACTTTAAGCATTTAGCTTTGAACCAATCACTAATTTCAACTCCCTTCACCTCTCTATAGCAAACTTCACTTTAATACAAAACTGAAAACAACCATGGGTGCAAAGAGTCATCATATTTCAATGTGCCAATTCTCCTTTTGGTTGTAATATTCTAACAAATTTTAACTAACTGTAATTGAAAATACTTTTCAATCTGTTCTGAAGGGTTTGCAAAGCCCTGTGGCTAAACTGTTTTAGCCTCATATATTAACTAACTTAGACTAGTGGGTCTATATCAAAAATATCATGGACAAAAATTAAATATTTTAAAAATAGTTTTAGGTGTGCTAGGTAGGGTGGTACAGTTTTATTGCATAGCAGATTCTACTTGTATCCATTGAGGCATCATTTTTGTAATGCAGCTTATAAAGGAAGCAGAAGGTAGTTCTGTGTTGATTACTTATGTGTTGGTGGAGTGAGAAAGAACAATTTCTAATTTCTGCCAGTAAAATTCTTTTCTGTTCCTGTCTGTTGAGCTTGTTCTGGCAGTAATCATATTCTCCTTCCCTTTTGGTCCCCCAAGCATTAACAGAGATAAACTTGTGCTCATGTTGGATTAATGTAAGAAAAGTGGAAAAACTCTTCTTTTTGGAACCATTAGTTACTTCTTGAATACAGAAATCAAGATCGAATAGCCTAGACATCTAATTGTCTTCTCTGCTATAAAGTGGAAAGAGCTTATGAAGACAGATGAACAATAAAATTCTTTGTGACATCTTATTAATAGCCTATCACTTTAGTCCTTACTAATTATTTTCTCTCCAATTCTCTATTCATTGACTTACTTTTTTCCTTTTTTTTTTTAGAACCTTCTATTTTTTTAAAGTGTGGGTGACATTGTGGTTGGATCAGTGTAAGTGCTCATTATATGCTAACAAACGAATGATTTTCTAGGACTATCTGCCTATATGGATACCATGGTTACTATGGTATGTAAGGGGCCTCATGTTAGGGCTGATTGATTAGACATAGGTCCAGGTGTATAGAGCTGATGTCAAGTGTCCAGGAAGTTGGATGGATACTACAAAGTGGATATCCCTGTTCCCATTGATGCTAACTGCCCATGGACTCCACCCAAAAAAGAACAGTTTGACCCACTGTCCTTGGAAATCTACTTTGTGTTCCCAAGGCTGATCTTGACTGACTAGAAGGATAATGGTAGTATCTTACAAACTGTGGCTTAAAAAAAAAAGTAGGTCTGTGAGTTATATTTTATATCACTTTGAACTAATGCCTACATGATCAATTAATATACTTCTCAGAAATTCAACCCACCAACATAGCTGTCAATAATTGGTTCTACTCTGTATTTGGTAAGGAGTTTTGTGGAAGATGACCCTCAGGAGCCCTGGACTGACTCCCTTACCATGGAGACTACACTCTCTAATCAGAAAGGGGAGCTGCTGTATGTAGTTCACCATGCGTGCTCCTCTCCTCTGAAAGATCCTTGTGTTCCTTATATTTTAAATCTGTGTGTTCTTAACTATAGTAAAAGCTGCCATTTATTAATCTCTTACTATATACTATTCACTGTGCTAGGTACTTTACACACATTGTCACATTCATTTCTCCAATGTTTCATCCTGAATCCTTAGTTATGCTGTCTCTGTTCACCAGAGGAGCACATATGTTCCAATTGCTTAAATTATCACCTTCATACTTAATCCAGATATCCACATTACCATGTCCACTCAGAAAGCTCAGTCAGTGTTTGTCCATGGATGGCTTGCCATCAATACACTCTAATCCAACATCTTGGCAACCCTTTCTCTTCTCCTCTCACACCTTCTTTCTCTGTGTATCATCTTAGCCATCACCCAGGCTTAATACTTGTAGTCATCCGTAACTCATTTTTCAAATATATGGGAGAGAGACTTACCAGGTACTGAGTCCTACTGATTTCCTTCCCTCTGTCTACTCTACTGCAATGCGACTTCAGATCTCCTCACCTCACATACAAGTTATGGCAACTTGCTTCAGGGAGCCTCTCCAATTCCAGGCACTTTGCTCTTTGATGCATTCTGCCACCACTCTTGGCTCATCTTTTACACACCCTTTGCTCATGTTACTTTGGCTGCCAGTGTTCCACTGAGTTAAGTCCACCTCATTATTCTGGTCCTACTTATCTAACTTTATCCATGGCACCTCTTTTACTCCCCACCTCTAGCATGTTTACTCTTCCCCAGTCAATTCCAGGGTCTTATTTTACCTTCACCTCCAGGTCTCTGTTCATCAGCTTCTCTTCACCTAGAATTTTCTCCTATTTTCTGACATTTAATATTATATTAGTTTCAGGTACACAACATAATGGTTAGACAATTAAATAATTTACAAAGTGATCCTCCCTATAATTCAAGTTATCTTCCTTTGTGTTTTTTTGGATGAGAAATTCAAGGCTAAGAGAAATACAACAATTTTCCTCAAGTTGTACTGCAAACAACTAAGCTGGATTTAAATCTATTCTTCTGATCCTCAAAGGAGTGTTTTCTTTCCTTAGCCACAACTGCTTGTCTCAGAATCAGATTAACACACAATGGAATCCATTGATGGAAACTCAGATTGCATTTGTGTAACACCTGCCTAAGAATAAAATACTCACAGGACAGCATTGGCCCCTGAAGACTGCTTCCCTTAACCTGGACCCAGCAATAGCAAATGATTTTTTAATATGTCCAGCCAAATTAATCTGCAAATTATGGCTTAATTTTAATAGCTTTATATCTGTAGTCCCTTAAAGAAAACTTTAAATTAAAAAAAAAGAAGTGGGATGCCCACAATTTGTTTCAAAGTTATTGAAATTCCTCATTAAAATTCCATCACAGGGGTTTTGGTCCTAATTGTTCTAGGTTTGTACTTTAAGCTGCACCCAAAGTTCCAGCACTGGTTTTTTCTGATTCTAAAAAAGGATAAGATAGCATATGTTCAAGCTGAGCAAGCTACTAGGATGCCAATAGTATGTTTCTGTAAACTTTTGATTATAGATATCCTATGCAAATAGGACTTCTCAGGGTCCTGGCTAATGTTGGTTTTAAATGAGGACATGACCTTTAGTTCAAAGAGATAGCAAAGGTTACTAGACTATTATTCAAAGACTTCTTTAGAGGTCCTCAGACAGCAGAGGTCTGGATTTGTAATCTTGCTGTTAATTTACCGAATAACCAACAGATGTCTTTCTCTGTCTCTGTTTCCTTCTCCAGTTAAGGAAGGTAACAACTATCTCCATTCTCTCAGGCATATCAAAGGATTAAATATGTTGTGAACAGTATTAAAATAGAGTTTATAGTGCTCACTTTGGCAGCCCAGATACTAAAAATTGGACTGATACAGAGAAGATTAGCATGGCACCTGTGCAGGATGTCACACAAATCAATGAAGCATGTGATTAAAAAAAGTTTATATTTTATTACATAACAATCCCATGAATATAATGACATCATGACAGTAGCTAACTTTTACTACAGGTACATACAATGGGAAGCTTTTGTTGCTGTTTTAGTCAGCCTCACTATTTGTCATCACCACATTGATTTTAGTCTGAAAAGCCAGATTCTCAAAAACAGAACCATGAAATTTAATTCAAAATAGTAACACTTGTGGCCCTGACAAATCTTTAAGAATTAGAAACTAGGTAGAAATATGCCTCTGGAAAAATCTTCTCTTTTCTTAGATTTTAGTGTTTCAGCTCCAGAGGCTAGTTGCTATCAGTTGCAGAAGATATGTCAACCTCATTCCAAACTCTGTAGGCTATGAGGAAAAGCTAACAATCTGTGGTGAAGACAGCAACTTCTTTCCACTGTCTTCTCAATAAAAGAAAACCACACATTATACCACATACCAGATATGACTGACCACTCATTCTTTAAAATATTGTTTGCAGTTATGTGAGGTGGAAAGAAAGGTTCAAAGCTAAAGAAGACACAGTGTCTGCCCAGTAGGTATTCATAATCCAGCACAAATTTTTGTACCACCAGTGCCATAGATTGTACTTTATATTTAATAACTGAATTATGTTTCTACCTTTCTTTATTTTTACATGTGGAATGGTGTACAAAGCTTCAGAAGAGAGGTTCTAAAATTTAGGTGTTAGGACTGGCTCTGTCATTGACCAGATTGTTTATCCTCATCTGTAAAATTCCAAGCTTTAAAGTTCTATCCATTCCTGTGACATCAATCAGCTATTGTCACAGGACCTACTTTATGTCAGGCATTGGTCCAGTTCCTTGGTTACCTTAATGACCTAAACAGACACATATTCATGTCCTCTTCTTCTCTTATGTTCTATAGGCCAAAAGACTGATAATAAACAACATAATAATAAATAATATAGCATATTAGATAGCTGTAGTGCTGTGGAATAAAGAGCATAATATAAGGGGGAGACAGGAGATTAGAATGGGGGGAGTTGCAACTTTACAGAGTGATCAGGTGGAACTGAGAAAGTGCCACTTAAGCAAAGACTTGACAATCCTGCCCAGTGCATTCTCAGAGTATTTTTTCCTATGTGGTAAAGGGAAAAGAATTAGAAAATGAGAGGAGGGCTGGAGCAAACACCACAGAAATGGCACAACCACCTGTGACTATTAAGCTTTTGGAATATGGCTAATCCAAGTCGAGAATATTCAGTAAATGTGAAATAGAAATGAGATTTCAAAGAATATAAAGTACCTCATTAATATTGTCATATTGATTGTATGTTGGGCTAAATAAAATATATTTTAAAATTCATTTAACTTGTTTATTTTTATATTTTATTTATTTATATATTTTTGTGGGTTAATAACAGTTTCTTTCTCTCTCAAGTAAATGAAGTATAGAAGTAAATGTTCCAGAACAGATGTGCTGCTCCTTAGTGTTAAAGATCCTGATTCCTTTTCTCTTTGTTGCACTTCCACTTGGGGCATGGACTTTCTGATAGTTCAAGAGGCTGCTTAATTTCCACTTGTGAATTGCAATTAAGAGAAAGGAGAAAGTACAAGAGGCAGATGTACTCCCCCCATCCCTCCTTTAATGAAACTTTTTGGAAGTTGTATAATACACCTCAGTTTTTATCACATTGACCTGTATCTAGTACGTACAGAGTCTGGGAAAAGTGGTAAGTTTCTGAATGGCTATATAGACATCTAAAAATGAGTTATCCTTCTGAGAAAAAGGGAGAATAAATAATGAATTAAAGCAAGCAGTCTTTGCTAGAGTTTAACAAACCCTTTTTCTTGACCTTGCAAATTCTTGTTAAGTGAGATAATAAATGTTAATTTTGTTTGAATGACTATGGTTTGCTGTTTTAACAGATGCACCTTATTTTGTTAGCCTTTTCACTCTATTAATGATGGAAAATATCTTATTATATGGATGAACCATGATTTAGTTAACTTTTTAGTTAATTATGAAAATTTAGAATTTTTTTAATTTTTGCTAAAAAATAGTACAATGATGAGCATTTTGGCTCATTAAACTTGTGATACAGTACATTTCTAAGAACAAAAAGATAAAAAACTATGAACAATAAAATGACAACAAACTCACAGCTATCAACAACTGAACCTAAAAAACAAAAACTAAGCAACTAACTAGAACAGGAACAGAATCACAGAAATGGAGATCGAGGGAGGAACAGAGCAAGGGGCCTGGGTTATCACAACATTCATGAAAACAGGACATCAAAAATTATAGTGGACATTGGAAAACCAGACAGTAAGGAGACTGCTTCAGGATAATAAGGACCCAGGGATCAGCTCGGGGACCAGGGAGGTTGCAGCCCGCAGGCTGGGCACTCCGGGTCTGCCTCAGGGCACCCAGGAGAATGGAGTCTTGGCTCCCTCCCCGGACAATAAGGATTGATAAGCACCAGGGGAGGCCTTGTTGCTTGAAGGCACAGAAAAGGGAGTTAGATTGGGAGACAGTCACACAAAGGCTGCAAGCACCCACACATAGCCCTGGGAAGGGTGGGTGCCCCCAGTCTGTGCAACCAAGGGCAGCCTGGCCATGGGCCGATGCCCCCAACCTGTTGAGAGTATAGTTCTATGGAAGACCCAGATCCCACAGCCCTGGGCAAGGAAAGGGCATGGGTGTTCAAGGGTTTCTGGAGCCTGCAGTGGTGACCTTGGGGGACTGCGCACCCCTTTGGGATTCCCGACTCTCCGATGTGAACCCAGAAAGGATGTGGCAATTCGCGGGTTCCTGGAACCTCCAGCGGGGAAATTGGTGGAAGTGTGTGCCCCTTCATGATCCCTGGAGCTTGCACCGTGAATCCAGAAAAGACTCAGGTGCTTCCCAAGAACATAGGGCCTGCTGTGGTGAAATTTGGGGGAAGGGCGTGACCCCTTGTGATCCAGGGAGCTTGCATTGTGAACCTGGAAAAGACGCAGGAGCTCTGCGGGCCGGAGCCCAGGAGACCCAGGCAGTGAGCTGCAGAGAGTGTGCTTGGGAATGCCCATACCCACACCCAGGGCCCTGTGGGAAGACACTGGATCGGCTCTGGGGATAGTGCGCTGCTAGCCCTGGGGACAATAGGGGATAGAGTGACTGAGTTCTAACTGGAAAGAATGAAAAGCATTCCAAATGCCCCTCAGCCTACCGAAGCCAGCAAGACCAGAAAAACTGGTTTGGCCAGTTAGAAACTAACAAAAGGGTTTTTTGTTTTTTGTTTTTTTGGCTGTTGTTGTTTGATTTTATCTCGTTTTTTAAGTGACTTTTTATTTTTTAATTGTTATTATTTTTATATCTCTCAATTCCTTTTGTTTCTCTTCCTTTCATCCTAGTATTATTCCTTGCACTCCAAATTTATCTCTCCTGCATTCCATCTTCTGCTTCCCCCCCCTTTTTTTTGAGCCTGCAAGTTACTGCAAATTTGTATTATCTTTTTCTCACTTTTCTGACATTTTTATTTTAATGCTATTTTGGTATTCTTTTTCTTTCTGTATAATCTTCTTTGCTTGGCTGGTTATACTGTCCTTTGATAGTTTCCCCCTGTAATCTCATTCACAGTGTGTTGAAAATTTACTGTCCTTCATTTGTGTTCCATTAATACACCTCTCAAGGTTCTATACTCCTTATTCTTGTTATCTAGATCTCATAGAATCTGCCACATGATTGTTGCTTTAATATTACTGTAAATAAGACCTAGTTCATACAATTGTAAATACTACACAACACCCCTCCCAGATCTCAGCCCACTTCGCAATTTACTGAACTATACTATTGCGGGGGTTGTCTCTATTCTTTTACACACTACTTCTATTTACTAATCTTTATTCCCACCCTACCTCAGAATCTGACCTCCCACAGCCTCACAGTTTTCTAGATCCAACTAACAATCCTTCTGTCCCCAATAAGAGTCTTATCTTCTTTCCATCCTTTCTAAAACATGGCTAGTGGGGTGGAAGATCATGGTTAACACTATACATAGACAAAGGATCTCCCATCTCTTCTCTACTGGCTGCTACTGTAAATATCATAGAATACTGTCTTGCTGTCTTAAACCATTTTGCCTTACTCTTCCAACTGATCACAAAAGAGTAAGGGGAAGCTGTTGGGAACTGCCCTGACTGGTATCAGGAGCTGAAACCCCCACCTAGGCTAAGGCTAAGGGAACACCCTTGGAACCCTAAGCCAGCAAGGAGACAAAAGCTTATCTCCCTGGCAGGAATGCTGCTTCTGCTGCTTTATTCATAACTGAACCCCAAAAAGCTTGGTCAGTTAACCAAAGACGGGTAAGATTCCCCACGGGGGGAACAACCTAAGACAGGCACGATCACTTTGGGAGGCCCCCCAAAAGAAGGACTTGGGGGGCTGCAGCAAACTGGGTGATGGACCCTTGCTCCTCAGCTTTGACGTAGCCTGAGTTCTCATCATCTGGGAGAAAATCTCCTTATCTCTTGGTTGCCTTAGTTCCCTTGCTCCACCTAAGCCTGAAACAATGACAGGGTGGTGCAGCTCTGTGCTGAAAAGGGCAGATTCCCCGGGTGATCAGACCTAAGAAAGAATATGTAAATTACTGTGAAACCTTCTTTGTTTAGAATGCTCTCAGTTGAATGAGAGGGGTCCAAGGAGGAAGTTAGTTTGTTCCTCAAAGTCTTACAGCTCTTTGACCCCGACTCAAAATAGACAGGCAGAGTTCCTTGTTTTCTATGGTTCCTTACTTCCCCCTAATGAGTACTGTACTTTACCTGAATTATTATGCAAAATGAGCCCAATAAAAGCAGGTATGGATGGTAAATCGGCGCGCTCCCCACTGGGGGGGGTGGCCATTCTGTCCCTTCTTCTCCACAGAAACTAGTTTGTCTCTGTGCATGTTTTTTCTCGCGTGTTTTCGACGAGCCATCCACAGCGTTCCGTGGTCACTGCTGGCTGGTGACCCACGCATCAGGAAGCTGTGAACACCAGGATACATGAAGGAGACTGCACCACTGAATTTCATAGGTACTCTACCACAGAAGTTCACACCACAATCACAGGGAACCAGAACAGATCAATTTAAGAAACAGAGGCTAACAATAAGAGTCTCACGAACAATGAGAAAACAAAGAAACAATTCCCAAATGAAGGGAAAGGAGAAAGCCTCAGAAAGAATGCTAAATGAAATAGAGGCAACTCAACTATTAGATATTGAGTTCAAAACAATGATTGTCAGGAAGCTCAATGAACTCACAATGAGCTACCAGGAACTACAGGGAAGCTACAATGAACTCACTGCAAACTATGTCAACATGAGAAAGGAAATAGAAACTCTCAACAAAGGCCAAGAGGAAATGAAGAATACAATTTCTGAACAAAGAACACAGTGGAAGGAATGAAAAGCAGGATTGATGAAGCAGAAGACTAGATTAGTGAATTGGAGGACAAAGTAGAAAAAAACACCCAGAAAGAGCAAGAAAAGGAAAAGAGGCTCAGAAAGAATGAAGAGGGATTAAGAGAAATGCAAGGCAATATGAAACATAATAATATCCATATAATAGGGATACCAGAAAGAGAAGAAGAAGACCAAGAGATAGAAAACCTATTTGAAAAAGTAATGATGGAAAAATTCCCTAATTTGATGAGAGAAAAAATCACACAAATCCACAAAACACAGAGAGTCCCAATCAAGAGGAACACACAGAGGCCCACCTCAAGTCACATCATAATTAAAATGGCAAAATTTCAAGACAAAGAGAGAATCTTAAAGGCAGCAAGGGAGAAACAGGAAGTAACATACAAGGGAACCCACCACATAAGACTAACAGCTGACTTCTCAATGGAAACACTCCAAGCCAGAAGGGAATGGCAAGAAATATTCCAAGTAATGAGGACCACAGGTCTGCAACCAAGGCTACTTTACCCAGCAAGGCTCTCAATCAAGATAGAAGGCCAAATATGGAGCTTCCCAGACAAAAGAAGTCTAAAAGAATACACCTCCACCAAACCAGCTCTGCAAGAGATGCTAAAGAGACTGCTTTAAGGAAAGGAAGGAAGAGAGAGAGAGAGGGACACACTTACATAAATGGCAATGAATAAGTGCCTATCAATAATAACCTTAAACGTAAATGGATTAAATGCTCCAATCAAAAGACATAGAATAGCTGAATGGATAAGAAAACATGACCCACACATATGCTGCCTACAAGAGACCCACCTCAGGATAAAAGACCTACACAGACTGAAAGGGAAGGGCTGGAAACAAATTTTCCAAGCAAAAGGAAAGGAAAAAAAAAAGCCGGGGTAGCAATACTCATATCAGACAAAATAGACTTCCAAAAAAGGGCCATAAAGAGAGATCCAGAAGGTCACTTCATAATAATCAAGGGAAGAATCCATCAAGAAGACATAAATATTGTAAATATATATGCACCCAACATAGGAGCACCCAAATACATTAAAAAAATCTTAGAGGATTTCAAGAAAGATATTGACAGCAACACAATTATAGTGGGGGGTTTTAACACTCCACTGTCAAAAATGGACAGATCTTCCAAATAAAATATCAACGAAGATATTGTGGCATTGAACAATACCCTAGATAAAATGGACTTAACTGATTTATATAGAGCCCTCCATCCCAAAGAAGCTAAATACACATTCTTTTCAAATGTACATGGAACATTTTCAAAGATTGACCACATGATAGGACGCAAAACAAGCCTCAACAATTTCAAGAAAATTGAAATCATACCAAGCATTCTCTCGGATCACAAGGGTCTGAAGCTAGAAACCAACACCAAGGAAAAAACCCCAAAACACTCAAAATCATGGAGATTCAATAGCACGCTATTAAACAATGAATGGGTCTAGAATGAAATTAGGGAAGAAATCAAAAGGTTTCTGGAAACAAATGAAAATGAACTCACAACCCAAAACTTATGCGGCACAGCCAAGGCAGTCCTGAGAGGGAAGTTCATAGCAATACAGGCCTACCTAAAAAAGATAGAAATATTAAAAAAAAAAAAAACCTAACCTTAAGTTTACAAGAACTCAAGTAACAACAACAAAGACAGCCTAGAGCAAGCAGAAGGAAGGAAATAACCAAGATCAGAGCACAGTTAAATGACATAGAGTCTAAAAGCACAATTCTAAGGGTCAATGAATCCAGGAGCTGATTCTTTGAAAAGATAAACAAAATTGACAAGCCTTTAAGCAGGCTCATCAAGAAAAAAAGAGAAAGGATCCAAATAAACACAATCAGAAATGAAAGAGGAGAGATTACAACTGACATCACAGAAATACAAAGGATTGTAAGAAATTACTATGAAGAACTGTATGCCAAGAAATTTGAAAACCTAGGTGAAATGGACAAATTTCTAGAAAAATATAATCTTCCAAAACTCAGTGAAAAAGAAGCAGAAAACCTGAACAGACCAATAACAGCAAAAGAAATTGAAGCAGTAACCAAAAAACTCCCAACACACAAAAGCCCTGGACCAGATGGTTTCACAGAAGAATTCTACAAAGGATTTAAGGAAGAGCTAACCCCTGTCCTTCACAGTCTATTCCAGAAAATCCAAAAACATGGAAGACTCCCAAACTCTTTTTATGAGTCCAACATCATCCTAATTCCAAAACCAGATAAAGACACAACAAAGAAAGAAAACTTCAGGCCAATATTGCTGATGAACATTGACACTAAAATCCTCAACAAAATACTGGCAAACCGCATCCAACAATACATTAAAAAGATCATACACCATGACCAAGTGGGATTCATTCCAGGGATGGAAGGATGATACAATATTCGCAAATCAGTAAATGTAATACATCACATAAACAAAAGCAAAGACAAAAACCACATGATCATATCAATAGATGCAGAAAAAGCATTTGATAAGGTACAGAACCCATTTACGATAAAAACACTCTGCAAAGTGGGAATAGAGGGAGCATTCTTTAAGATAATAAAGGCCATATATGAGAGACCTACTGCCAACATCATACTCAATGGGCAAAAATTAAAATCTTTTCCACTAAGATCAGGAACAAGACAAGGCTGTCCACTTTCACCACTTCTACTCAATATACTACTGGATCTTTTAGCCACAGTGATCAGACAAGAAGAAGAAAAAAAAGGCATCCAAATCAGAAAGGAAGAAACAAAACTGTCAAGGTTTGCAGATGACATGATAGTGTACACAGAAAATCCTATAGGCTCCACCAAAAAACTGCTTGACCTAGTAAATGAATTTGGCAAAACAGCGGGATACAAAGGCAATATCCAGAAATCAAAGGCATTTCTGTACACCAACAATGAAACAGCAGAAGCAGAAATCAAGAAAAAAATCCCATTTGAAATAGCAAAAAGAAAAGTGAAATACCTAGGAAGAAACCCAACCAAAGAGGTAAAATACCTTTATTCAGAAAACTACATAACACCAAGGAAAGAAATCAAGGAAGACACAAACAAATGGAAACATATACCGTGTTCATGGATTGGAAGAATTAATATCATCAAAATGTCCATACTACCAAAAGCAATTTACACATTCAATGCAATACCCATTAAAATACCAATGGCTTATTTCACAGCCATAGAACAAACTCTTCAAAAATTTATATGGAACCATAAACAACCCCAAATAGCTGCTGCAATTTTGAGAAAGAAGAGTAAAGTAGGAGGGATCACAATACCTGACACTAAACTATACTACAAGGCCACTGTAATCAAAACAACCTGGTACTGGCATAAAAACAGGCACATGGACCAATGGAACAGAACAGAGAGCCCAGAAATAAACCCAAGTCTCTATGGTCAACTAATATTTGACAAAGGAGGCAGCAACATAAAATGGAGTAAAAATAGCCTCTTCAACAAATGGTGTTGGGAGAACTGGACAGCTACATGCAAAAAGAAAAAATGAAATTAGAGCACCAACTTACACCTTAGACAAAAATAAATTCAGAGTGGATAAAGGACTTAAATATAAGCCGTGACACCATTAAAGTCCTAGAGAACGTAGGTAGGAAAATCTCAGGTATTTCACGCAGAATCTTTTTTACTGACATGTCCCCTAGAGCAAGGGACATAAAGGAAAGAATAAACAAATGGGGCAGCATCGAAATAAAAAGCTTCTGCACAGCTAAAGAAAACAGTATCAAAATAAAAAGAGAACCAACTGTATGGGAAAACATATTTGCCAATGATACCTCAGACAAAGGTTTAATCTCCAAAATATATAAAGAACTTACAGGACTCCACTCTAAGAAGATAAGCAACCCAGCCCTGGCTGGCGTAGCTCAGTGGATTGAGTGCGGGCTGCGAACCAAAGTGTCACAGGTTCGATTCCCAGCCAGGGTACGTGCCTGGGTTGCAGACCATGACCCCCAGCAACCGCACATTGATGTTTCTCTCTCTCACTCTCTCTTTCTCCCTCCCTTCCCTCTCTGAAAATAAATAAATAAAATCTTTAAAATAGAGAGAGAAGAAGACAAGCACCCCAATTAAAAAATGGGCAAAGGACTTTAGCAGACATCTCTCCAAGGAGGACATACATAGGACCCAGAGACACATGAAACGATGCTCAATATCGCTAGCTATCAGAGAGATGCAAATTAAAACCACAATGAGATACCACTTCACACCTGTCAGAATGGCCATCATAAACAAAGCAACAAACAAGTGTTGGAGAGGTTGTGGGGAAAAGGGGACCCTAGTGCACTGTTGGTGGGACTGCAGACTGGTACAGCCACTGTGGAAAATAGTATGGAACTTCCTCAGAAAACTAAAAATGGATCTGCCTTTTAAGTCAGCAATTCCACTACTGGGACTATATCCTAAGAATACTAAAACACCAATACAAAAGAACTTTTGCACCCTGATGCTCACAGCAGCACAATTTACAATAGTTAAGTGCTGGGAGCAACCTAGATGCCCATCAGTAAATGAATGGATCAAAGAACTATGGTACATTTACACAGTGGAATTCTATGCAGCAGAAAGAAAGAAGGAGCCCCTACCCTTTGCAACAGCATGGGTGGAGCTGGAAAAGCATTATGCTAAGTGAAATAAGCCAGGCAGTGAAAGACAAATACCATATGATCTCACCTTTAACAGGAACCTAATAAACAAAACAAAGAAACAAGCAAAATATAACCAAAGACACTGAAATATAGGACAGGCTGACAGTGACCAGAAGGGAGAGAAGAGGGAATTTCAGGGGAGAATGGGAAGGGCTTATAGGAACAAATTTAAAGGACATATGGACAAAAACTAAGGGGAGGGTGGTAATGGAAGGAAAGTAGGGAAGGATGGGTGCGTGGGCTGGAATGGGAGTAAAAGGGAGAAAACTGCACTTGAACAATGATTAAAACAATTTAAAAAAGCAATAAAAAAGAAATGGAGATCTCGTGGAAGGTTATCAGTGGGGATGGGGGAGAATGAGGGAAAAGGTACAGGGAGTAAGAAGCATAAATGGTAGGTATAAAATAGACAGAGGAAGGTTAAGAACAGTATAGGAAATGGAGAAGCCAAAGAACTTATAGGTCCAACCCATGGACATAAACTAAGGAGGGGAGAAAATGCTAGAGGGTGGGAGCAGGTGGTGCAGGGAAGAGAGGGATAAAGGCGGGAAAACCGGGACAACTGTAATAGCACAATCAATAAAATGTACTTTAAAAAAACTTAAAAAGACAGCACTTTTTACTGCCAAAACTGTAGTTCACTGACAGTGAGAACACAAAATGGTTCCTTTCTGGCAAGAAAATTAGCAGTATGAATTAAGAACCTTAAAAATGTTCATATTGTTTAACCTATCTGGGGATCTATTCCAAAATAATAATTTGAAATGTACTGTATTTTTATTTTTCAAATGTAGCTGCCAGAAAATTCAAAATTATACATGTAGTTCACATTATATTTCTTTCTGTTGGGCAGCTCATATCCAGAACTTGAAATGGGGGTTTAGCTATTAGAGCAAATGGCAGTTCTGCCTTGCTAGGTAAGTCATCTCTCATTTTGCTGAATGTCTTTCCTCTGGCATTCCACAAAAGTCTTCTCCCCTGTGGCTTCTGGGTCAAGGAGTGCAATTACAGGGTTTCCATTTCTAGAATTCAGGGTACTTCAAGGCTATAATTAAGATACAGTTTGGAACAGACGGGAGAAAAAGAAGTTCTGGATTAAGCACGTTTTAGAAACTATGTAAGACCAGCCATTTTGGTTTGGTTGTTATGCTAATTAGAGTGAGTTGCTTCTGTCTTTAATCTTCATTCTGAACTTGATGACAAAACATGTTAGCTGTCACAGTGGTAAATGAAGGTAATGCTGGTATGAAATGAGAACCATTTCTGCAAACCACAGCTATCCTCAGAGGTCAACAGACTTCGGAGTGTCAGATTTCAAATTAGGAGAAAACTCAATGTAAAATACAGGAACTTCTTTTTTTTTTCTTTTAGAAAGTAATGGTATATCACATGCGATCAATTCAACACATGCTTCTAAATAATTCACTTTCTAGAATCCAGAATTCCCCTAAATCAAGTTTTTGGAAATATTCTAGAGCAAAGGAGGATACGGAAAGATCATTCAACTATCTTTCTTAAAGCAGGCAAAGAACTAAATCCTCCTGCTCATCAAGTTTTCTGTTCTTTTTATGATGATTCCCCAAAGATTTCAATAAATACTTATTTATTTGTGCAATAGATACTTATTTAAATATGATAATTATGTATAAGTAGCAATAAATACTTTTTTATATGTGAACTAGAGATTCTACAATGTCCCTTAGAAACACATTTTAGTATTTCATCTTTCTAATAGTAAAGAAAGCCTTGTGGTATACAACTAAAAATATTCTTTATTCTAAGCCAATTTTCTTTTCTTGTCCATGTAGAAAAACTAAGGAACACTGATCTCTTAAAATTTTTCAAGTATACTATAAGGAGTTTGGAAGCAATTCATCCCTCTTATTCCCTTTCCCCAAATCACTGTATTAGCTGCAAAGCTCTATAGTCGTACAGTATTGTTCCCTGCCTTGTGGTTATATTTTTGTGCTTTTGTTTATAAATCAACTACCTTGAATTTTTTTATTGAGTTTTATCTTGTTCTATTTCTCATTTACTAAGGTCACTGTCAATGTTTTTTTTTTTTTCACCTCATCTTAGCAAATAGATGTCTTTCTGAACCTGCAGTATCAGAATGCTATAAACTGTGACACTACTAAAATATATGTTTTTATAGTGCACCAAGAGAAACCAGGTTCCACTGAAGAATACAGAAGAGCAGGAACAAAGAATGTGAGGTTATGAGGAAGTAATGAAAACCAGACAGGAGCCACTTACTACAGAATACCAGGGAAGAAAAAAAGACAGAATTTATTGAAAATAAAATAATTCCTAGGTATCCTAAGTTAAATTATATAATTTGGATCATCTCAATAAGTAGAGTGTTTAGAAGTCCCCTTTTCATCCAGTATGGAGCAATTCAGTTTGGGTTCTATTATTCAGAGCACTTTTCTTTGAGAACAATGAAGAGGAAATCTTGTTCAGGTTCCAAAGGTTCCTTTCCTTTCCTTTCTTTTTCCTTCCTTCCTTCCTTCCTTCCTTCCTTCCTTCCTTCCTTCCTTCCTTCCTTCCTTCCTTCTTTCCTTCCTTCCTGTTTATTAAATTCATTGGGGTGACATTGGTTAATAATATTATATAAGTTTCAAGTGTACAATTCTATAATACATCATCTGTATATTACATTTTGTATTCAATACCCAAAGTCACTACTTCTGTCCATATATTTGACCTCATTTACCCTTGTTCTTTTTAGACAAATGCTGCCATTGGTGAGTTACTCTATCTAATTGCTCTTGTCTTGCTGAGCACCAAATAAAACTTTAACTGGGGGGAATATAAACTCTCCCACTGGTCTGATGAATTACTGCTTCAATAAAAATGTAAAATACTCCTGAGGCAATTACTTACTGATGGACCAAACATCTTGGTTAAGAGAAGGGAGGGTAACACTGCCTTTTGTGGGTGAGGGGAATTCCTAAAGGTAGATGACAATTCCGGTTTTCTAATATAATTTCAGCTATCTGGTTTCTTCTCTGTTTCTCTCACTGGTCTGTAAGTGCCTTGAGGATAGTAACTGTATCTTTTTCATCTTGGGATTTGGTGGTCTTACTTCCAAGCTTGGAACAAAAGGCATTCGATAAGTAGTTGATTGGTAATTGAATAAATCTTTAAACAAATCAATGAAATAATGTTTTGATCATGAGGAAAAATAAGTGGCAATATTAATATTTCAAAGCAAAATCATTCATTTTTTCTAAAATCATTAATAATAACCAAATTTGTGTATAATTATACTATAAACTGAGGAAATACTAAAGAAACAAAGTTCCTTAATATTATATACACTTGGAAGACAAAAATAATATTAATATATAAAAAGAATTGTATAAGCCCTGGCTGGCGTAGCTCAGTGGATGGAGCGCGGGCTGCGAACCAAAGTGTCGCAGGTTCGATTCCCAGTCAGGGTACATGCCTGGGTTGCAGGCCATGATCCCCAGCAACCGCACATTGATGTTTCTCTCTCTCTCCTTCCCTTCCCTCTCTAAAAATAAATAAATAAAATCTTTAAAAAAAAAAGAATTGTATATACATAATGTATATGTATTTATATCTATCTATCTATCATCTCTCTATATATGATAGTACATGGAAATGAAAACACAAGATGATCATCTTGTCTGGGGAGAAGATGGTGGTGAGGTAGGTAGGAGTGGAGCCCAGTTCTCCCTGCGCCCAGCTGGAATACCTAGCTATCTTCTGAGGAACAGAGTGAACAGCCAACTGAATCCCAGCTTATATGAAGTTTGGAGGCAAAACATTGCAGAGGACATTGAAAAACAGATGGTGAGGAGACTGAGCTGGGATGGTAAGGTCCCTGGGATCTGCATGGGCTCCAAATCTGCTGCAGTCCCCCAGCTGGTGCCTGCCACAGGATATGGGAAGGAGAGTTAGATCACCAGCTCCCTCCCCTACCATAGCAGGGAGGGCAACCCAGCACCAGGAGGGACCTGGATGCTGGAAGTTGCTGGGGGAAATAGAGAAAAGTGGGAGACACACAGAGGTGGTACACATCCACTGGGACTGTGGATGCTGGCACCAGAGAATCTGAAGTGCCAGGCGACACCTGGAGAAGGGAGGAGTTGGGCCATGTCAGACACTGACTCGGATAATCTCTGGACTGGTTGGAAAGTTGGGCTGTGTGAAAAGCTGTGTGCTTGTTAAGAATGGTGGGAAGCTGCTTTGTGAGGAACTCTCCAGCAGTCGCTGGTACAATCCGAGGGTGATTTGAGCTGCACGCACCCAGAGGCTGAGTGGTCGAGTGCAACTGCACGCTGGAGTTTGTCTCACACTGCATGCTCAGAGGTTGACTAGAGCCCGGCAGCTCATGGAGGACCTGGGCTGGAGGCTGGGAAACTGTGAATATTGAGGTCCAGACCTGGTCCCCATCCTCTCAAAACCATAGGAAGGGAGAAAAGCGATGCCCAGCCCCCCTCTTCCTGTGGTATCTAGGAAGACCAGCAGAACTCACTGAACAGGTTTAAAGCCAGCAAGAGGCTTATTATTCTTTCTTTCTTTCATTTTTGTTTCTCTCTTCTTTTTTATTTGTTTTCTTCCTCCAAGTGAGACAATAAGATGTGGAGTTACAAAGGGCCCAGAGACAGATTGAAAGGGGGAGCACAAGGCTAACCCCCAAAACTGAGGAACTGAGACAAATGTCTCTTTGCTGTCCCATAGAGCTGACATTTTATTGTTTATGTGTATTATTATTATTATTTCATTATTTTTACCACTGTTATTTTATTAGTATTTTTTATTTCTCTTTATGTTTAGTTTTCTTCATTTTATTTCTCTGTTTAATTACACTGTTTGACTGGATTTTCTTATTCTCTCTCTACTGTATTTTAATTTTCCTTCTTTCACTTCACCCATGTTCCAATAACACACAACTATTGATTGGGTACTTTTTATTCTGGTTATCCAAACCATATATTTCTTGTCATATTATTGTTGTTCCAGCACTATTGAAATAATTGTTGTTCCATACAATTGTACATACTACATAGCAACCCTCCCTGATCTTAGCCCACTTCACTTTGATCATGAGATTGTTATTGTTGTGATTAATTCTATTCTCTCTTACACTATGGCTACTTTCTATCCTTTACTATCACTAGATTTCATCATCTAACCTTGCACAAGCACTTTGTTCTCTGGATTCAACTCATAATCATCCTTCCCTCTAACAAGAGTCTTATCTCTCACCTTTTATAAAAAGTGGCTAGTTGGGTGAAATATCACAGTTAATGCTATACTTATCCAAACAATCTCCTATCTTTTCTCTACTTGCTGGAAGTTTAAATTCCATAAAATACTCTTTCACTGTCTTAATCCATTTTGCCTACACACTGCCACTGGTCACATACAAGAATAGGTGAGAGTTGTGAACATCAGTATACTTGCTGGAGGAGAAAAACCACCAACAAAAGAACCACCAAAAGGTGAAAACCCAGACATCTGGCCAAAATGGAAGCATATGTAGACACACTGTTCCTCCTTGCACAACCAAAATAAGAACAACAATTTAGAAATAAAATAACCAGAACTGACAGAAAATTGAACTGTGTGGAAGTCTGACAGTAAGGGGTTAAAATAGACACATTTGTCCAGACCAGTAAGCAGGGTGGAGTCGGACTACCACGTGGAGAGGGGTTGAGGCACAAAAAGCAGTGGCACCGGGCGTGCAAGGCACCCTGGGCACACAAGGTGGCAATGGGTGGACTCTGGGCACGCAGGTGGCTGGCAGACCCAGCAAGGCAGTGATTGTGAAGCAAGGCACTGCTAGCATGGCGGCTGGCTGACCAGGTGGTCCCACATTTGCGTGCAGATAAACCAGGCGAAGCTGGGGAGTGAGACAGACCTCCCAACTGAGGGAGGGTCCCAGCGCCAGGAAATAAAGCCTCTAATCACTGATTGAAAACAACTGTGGGGGGTTGAGGCACAAGGAGAGACTCCAAGCCTCACAAGAGAGTTCAGTGGAGAAATCCACAGGGTTCTAGAATATACACAAGCCCACCCACACGGGAGTCAGCACCAGAAAGGTCCAGTTTCCTTGGGGGAAGCGGCGGAAGGGACTGAAAGCTTACAGAGAGCAGAGCAAGCACCATTGTTCCCTCTCAGACCCCACCCCCACATATAGTGTCACAACCCAGCAAATGGGTTGCCCTGACCTGGTGAACACCTAAGACTTCACCCCTCATATGCGACAATACAAAAAAAAAATGGCCCAAATGGAAGAACAGAACAAAGCTCCACAGAAAAATACAACTAAGTGATCAAGAGATAGCCAACCTATCAGATGCACAGTTCAAAGCACTGGTGATCAGGATGCTCACAGAATTGGTTGAATTTAGTCGTAAATTAGATGAAAAGATGAAAGCTAAGTGAAATGAAGGAAAATGTGCAGGGAACCAATAGTGATGGGAAGAAAACTGGGACTCAAATCAGTGGAGTGGACCAGAAGGAAGAAAGAAACAACCAAACAGAAAAGAATGAAAAAATAAGAATTCAAAAAAATCAGGAGATGCTGAGGAACCTCCAGGATATCTTTAAACGTTCCAACATCTGAATTATAGGGGTACCAGAAGGGGAAGGGGAAGAGCAACAAGTGGAAAACTTATTTGAACAAATAATAAAGGAGAACTTCCCCATTCGGGAAAAGGAAATAGACTTCCAGGAAGTTCAGGAAGCTCAGAGAGTCCCAAAGAACTTGGACCCAAGGAGGAAGACACCAAGGCACATCATAATTACATTAGCCAAGATTACAATGAAGGAAAGAATCCTAGAAGCAGCAAGAGATAAGGAGACGGTAACCTACAAAGCAGTTCCCATGAGAAATCAGACTGTCCGCTAATTTCTCAAAAGAGACCTTGCAGGCAAGAAGGGGCTGGAAAGAAGTATTCCAAGTCATGAAAAACAAGGATCTACATCCAAGATTGCTCTATCCAGCAAAGTTTTTATTTAGAATGGACGGGCAGATAAAGTGCTTCTCAGATAAAGTCAAGTTAAAGGAGTTCATCATCACCAAGCCCTCATTATATGAAATGTTAAAGGGACTTATCTAAGAAAAAGAAGATAAAAAAAAAACATGTATAGTAAAATGACAACAAACTCACAATCAGTAAAAACCACACCTAAAACAAAACAAAAACAAACTAAGCAAACAACTAGGACAGGAACAGAGACACAAAAATGGAGATCACATGGAGGGTTAGCAACAGGGGAGTGGGAGGAGGAGAGGGGGGAAAAGGCACAGAGAATTGTCGGGAGCTGACAAACAGCTGACCTTTGACGCAGTCAGGTTGGATGAGATGCAGCTGCACAGCAGAGGCGACTGTGGTCAGATCTCCTGTCAATCTCTTCCTGTATGCCCATTCCTACTAGCAATAGGTGGTGGGATTTTTAAATACCTGTGTGTTATAACAAAAAATTTGCACGATGCCTCTGATTTTGCATGAAATGACTTGCTGACCACAGAATAGAGACCCCTAGCAACCCTGATGCTGCCTACTTCCTGCACCTGGGAAGTTAAGGACAAAATTAAACTATTGGCAGACCAACTGCCAGAACACTGAAAGAAACTGTTGCTAGGAATGTTTCTTAAGGGGTCACCACTCAAAAGCTTAAGATTTATTAGAGCCACTATCCCTCCTATATCCTGGACAGGAGTGTAAAGAAGCAAGGAGTTCTAGTTGGAAATAATCTCAATACATGGAAATGAACACAAAACAGCCCCCCCGCAAGATGTATAAATCAAAAAACCTAGGCAAAAAAAACAGTTACCTAACCAAGACACATTTAACCTCAATGGACAATAGTTGATTTCTACATATCTATAAATCACCCCTTGCACCCTTTTAATTTAGACTAATCCCTGGAATCTTAGTAGTTACCTAGTTACTAATTGGCACCTGAAAGTTTGTGCCCATATAGCTTCATTGACTATCTGATTGATGACCCTCTTGGTCAAAATAACCTTTGTTTAATATGGTTGATCTGTGGGACCTCCTGTACTTTTCAGTTATTTCTTTGTTTAACATAATTGATCTATAAAACCTTCTGTGTTTTTCGAAATGATTTCTATGGTAACCATTTCTGTCCTAATAATCACACTATGCATTGAATGTTGTATAACCTCCCCTATAAAAATAAAGATTGATTTTTCTTGGTGAGTCAGTTGGGCCCAAAAAGCCTGGCTGTCCTCTGGCACCCCACTGAGTGTCTCGCTTCATTCGCTTTGCCTTAGCCATGCATCCTTCGGGAACCCTGAGACCCCACCAAGGCTGGACCCTGGCAGAGAATAAGTAGCATAGATGGTAGATAGAAAATAGACAGGGGGAGGGCAAATATAGTATGGGAAATGTAGAAGCTAAAGAACTTATGACATATGGACATGAACTAAAGGAGGGGAATGTGTGTGGGAGAGGGTGTGCAGGGTGGAGGGGAATGAAGGGGGGAAGTGGGACAACTGTAATAGCATAATCAATAAAATATATTTTTTGAAGGGGTAATCAGAAATGAAAGAGGAGAGATTACAACTGATACCACAGAAATACAAAGGATTGTAAGAAATTACTATGAAGATCACAGAACCTTGCCACAGAACTTTGTAGCAAGGTGTATACATGGACCAAAGAAAAGTAAAAAGTAAATTTGAGTCTGTGAGTAAGGAAAAACTGGGGACACATATATCATGAATGATAATGGAGAAGTTAGGAATATATATTTTGAAGGGGACAGTTTTTGATGTATTAAGTTTTGGTATCATTATAATAGCTACACTTGGAAGTAACCGGAAATTTGGGACTAACTAGAAGTCAGGGCTAATTTCTGATTCTTTCTTTCTCTCAGCCTAATTACTTCTCTACTCCTTCCTGGTTTGTTTGTTTGTTTTATTTGCTGGCTTTGGAAAAAATGGAGACTGACTTCTTCCTTTTTAAGAAGCTGTCTGGAAGATGGTGGCATAGGTAAACATGGTATATGCCTCCTTGCACAACCACATCAAAATTACAACTAAACTATAGACAAACCATCATACAGAACTGTCAGAAATTGAGCTGAATGGAAGTCCAACAACAACATAATTAAAGAAGAAACTAACTATGAAATTAAAGAAGAAATCACATTGATACTGGTAGGAGGAGCAGAGACAGGGAATAAGCTGGTCCCAGCCCCATACCAGGGCTCCAGTACCAGGGAGCAAAGTCCCTATAAACTCTGGCTGTAAAAACCAGCATGGATTGAGGCTGTGAAAGACAGAAAGTGCTATATCCTCAGGCAATTGCTCTTAAAGGGCCTGCACATGGACTTAGTTGGGTTGGACTCACTCCCTCTGAGCTCCAGTGTGAGGGCAGCAGAAAGAAAGACATGAGAGACGTTCAGGGAGGAATTGAATTGTCTGGCATCAGAGGGGCAGATTTCTCCCAGATAGAAGTGCTGGCAGAGGCCATTGCTCCTTTCTTGAGCCCTATCCCTGGAGAGCTTCAGAGCTGGCAGATGGGCACTATATTTAGACTCCATCAACCTGGCTCACATTGTTTGCCCCACTGTGGTGGCCCTCTGAGGCCCTGCCCAACCAACTTTGGGCCCAGCCAAGCTGTTTCCAGTGGCTTTTCCATGTAATTGGCTTGTGTTGGCCCATGCTTCAGATTTTCCAAAAATTTTTCAAACAAACAGCATCTGGCTTCAGTGAGCCTTGTACCTGCTAAGTTTTCCCTGTCCTGGCAACTAGCAGCAGTTAGCCTTGGTTTATAGCTTTGTCTTGCTTGGATACCTCCAAGCCCAGCACAATTAGCAGCCATCTGAAGATTGCTTTGTTCCTTATGCTGTGTGACCCTGGACAGAACACAGTTGGTGGCTGATGTTGGATGTGCCAACAACAAGCAAGGCTCATCTACAGCAGGAGGGTGTACCCAGTCTACATGGAGGTTGCACCTTCAGTACCTAGCTTAGATGATAGAGGAGGCTGTGCCACTGAAATCTATAGGGCATCTACTGCATTAGGCCACTCTACCAAGTCTAGGTGACATAGCAGCTCTAACTAATATATAGAAACAAACATAGGAAGGCTGCCAAAATAAGTAGACAAAGAAACATGGCCCAAATGAAAGGACAGAACAAAACTCCAGAAAAAGAACTAAACAAAATAGAGACAAGCAATCTACTAGATGCAGAGTTCACAACACTGGTTGTAAGGATGCTCAAAGAACTTATTAAGGACCTCAACAGCATAAAAAGAAAATAGTTAGAAAGGAGGGATACAGTAATTGAAATAAAGGACAATTTATAGGGAATCAACAGTTAAGTGGATGAAGATGATAATAAGATCAGTAAGTTGGAATATAAGGAAGCATAAAACAACCAAACAACCAAGAAGAAAAATGAATTTAAAAAATGAGGCTAGTAGCCCTGGCTGGCGTAGCTCAGTGGATTGAGCACGGGCTGGGAACCAAAGTGTCCCAGGTTCGATTCCCAGCAAGGGTACATTCCTGGGTTGCAGGCCATAACCCCCAGCAACCGCACATTAATGTTTCTCTCTCTTTCTCTCTCTCTCTCTCTCTCTCCCTCTCTCTCTCTCTCTCTCTCTCCCTCCCTTCCCTCCCTAAAAAAAATAAATAAATAAAATCTTAAAAAAAAATTTCTTTAAAAAAAAAATGAGGCTAGTGTAAGGAACATTTGGGGCAACTTCAAGCATACCAACATTCACATCATGGGGATGCTGGAAGGAGAAGAGAGAGAGTAAGAAATTGAAACCTATTTTTAAAAATAATGACAGAAAATTTCCCTAATTCAGTGAAGCAAATAGAAATACAATTCCAGGAAGAACGGAGAGTCCCAAACAAGATGAACCCCAAAAATGCTCATACCAAGACATATCATAATTAAGATGCCAAGGATTAAAGACAGAGAATCCTAAAAGCAGTAAGAGAAAAGAAGTTACAATTTACAATAGCTAGGTGCTGGAAGCAACCTAGATGCCCATCAGTAAATGAATGGATCAAAAAACTATGGTACATTTACAGAATGGAATTCTATGCAGCAGAAAGAAAGAAGGAGCTCATACCCTTTGCAACAGCATGGATGGAGCTGGAAAGCACTATGCTAAGTGAAACAAGCCAGGCAGTGAAAGACAAATACCACATGATATCACCTTTAACAGGAATCTAAACAACAAAACAAAACAAAACAAAAAACTAGCAAAATATAACCAAAGACACTGAAATAGGAGATAGTCTGACAGTGGCCAGAGGGGAGAGAAGAGGGAATTTCAGGGGGGAATGGGTAGGGATTACAGGAACAAATTTGGAGGACACATGGACAAAAACTAGGGGTGGGGGGTAATGGGGGGAAGGGGGGCGGGTTGGGTGGAGGAGCTGGAACGGGAGTAGGGGGGAGAAAACTGTACTTGAACAATGATTGAAATAAAAAAAAAAAAAGAAAAGTTAGTTATCCACAAAGGAGCTCCCATAAGGCTGACGGCTGATTTCTCCAAAGAACTTTGCAGGCTAGAAGGGATTGGCAAGAGATATTCAAATTGATAAAAAAGAAGGACCTATAACCAAGATTACTCTACCCAGCAAAGCTATCATTTAGAATTAAAGGATAGATAAAGACCTTACCCCAAAATAAAAAGCTAAAGGAGTTCATCACCATCAAATCTGTATAATATGAAATGTTAAAGGGTCTTCTTTAAAAAGAAGAGAATAACATGGCAATAAATACATACCTATCAACAACTGGATCTAAAAAGCAAAATGAACAAACAAGCGGAACAGAAACAGAATCACAGATACACTAGAATGTTTTGATGGTTGCCAGATGGGAGGGGGGCCATGGAGATGGGTGAAAGAGGTGAAAGGATTAAGTACAAATTGGTAGTTACAGAATAGTCATGCGGATATAAAGTACAGCATAGGGGATAGAGTAGCCAAAGAATATATATGCAGGACCCATTGACATGACAATGGTATGGGGATTGCCTGAGGGTAGGGACCTAGGTAGAGAGGGGCAAAGGGGGAAAAACCAGGACAACTGTAATAGCATAAACAATAAAAAATAATTTGAAAAAGGAATAAAAAAGAGGAAGTCTGTCTGAGCCTCTGAGCCAAGGCAATTCTCTCATTTATTCATTTATCCAAGTAATATGAACTGAGTATCTTCCGTGTATCAAGAATACTGAGTGCTGTAGATAAAGATGAAAAGATGACCTCTTAGTAGTCATGCAAACAATTACAAAATATAATAATTGTCAGTGAAACCCAGGTTGCTTAGTCATCATGCTTAAGGGCAAATTTTAGGGTACAAAATTCATCATAAAACCATGTCTTTAGCTCTGTCCCCCACCAGCTTAGCAGAAAATCCAGCCCCTTCCAAAAGCCTTCAGGATTTTTGTTTAGGATTCCTTACAAGTATCATATGTTTCCTATTGTTAGAATATAAAATATGGAGTGACACATGAGCCTGGTCAAGCAGGGAAAGATCAGATATCCATACTAGACCTTTCTGACTTCTGTAAGATTTGTTCATAAATTTGCTTTTATGAAGTAGTACCTAATTCATAGGAATATTCCACAAGACTCCTGTTTATTCAGAGGAATAAAAAGAGCAAACAGATCTCTGTTCCACATACTTGGAAATTTTTTGGTGAGAGTTGGGCTGGCTTCCTTGGATAAAATGTGGCCATTTGTCTCCTTAAGATTCTGTATCTCTCTTTTCTTTTTTTGTTTTGTGACAGATCCTCTAAGCAATTTAATCTTTGGGTCTTCGGCACTAGGTAAACTTCTTTCAGTCATTTACCTCCAGACCTTAACGCTGTCTCCTTTGGGAGGGTCTTTAGAGCTGCTTGTTTTTAACTTTTAATTTTTTTTTTTTTTAATTTTTATTCTTCACTGTTTTGCCGGCTAAGGAAAGGAGACTATTCTCTTAGCAGGAGCGACCATCCTGCCACCTGTAGGACTGCTGGCTCTCTGCCCTCAGATTGTCCCAAGTCTAGTTTTGGTTTAAACTGCAACTCATCATCCACCTCCAAATCCACAGATTAGCTCCTTCCGTCTCTTCTCTCTTTACATAGCCTGTAATGCTCTTTTGGATAGTCCAGGGATGTCCTAGATCAGTGTTTTTTAAATCTTAAATTACATAGGAATCACTTGGTGTCATGATAAAATGCAGATCTTAATTTAGTAGGTCTGGACTGGAGTCTGAGTTTCTGAATTCCTAACAGCATTCAAAGTGAAGCCAGTGCTGCTGGTCCATAGATCACACTCTAAGTAGCAAGATTCTGAAGACTTTCTTGGGTGTTTACCCTAAGGGGTCAGTTCTAAGTAAGCTACTTCATCTGAAATGGAGATGGTGGTCATCACTGCATATGCCTGACCCAGTTATGCTTCCTTTCTCCCACATTTCTGGATCTTTGAGCTTCCAGCTGATTCTCTCAGGAAACCACCCTCATGTCTAGTCATCAAATGTTGAAAAACCTTACACAAGTCCTTCTTCTATTCAGCCCCAAGGTTTCCAAAGCAGCTCTGCGTGTGTGTTTTTCCTGCAGTTCTTGCCGTCTTTGGAGACCTGTTTAATCCCTTGTTTGGCTAGAGTGGGACACGGACTTCTTGGCTTCCTTGAGGCCCACAGGCCCTATTGGTTTTAGGGGTGTTCCTTCTAATTGTTTTGGCAAAACAATTTGTTTTTGCTGTCGTTTATAGTAAAAATTATAAACATAAGGAAGTTACATAGACTTAAGTTCTTAAAATCCTGATCCCTATTTTGCAATAGCAACTATCTTCCTCCGCAATTGTAAAATGGATGTCTTAAAAACCTCTTCCCTCTGTCATCAAAGCCCTATTTTCTTCTGGATGCCTCACAATCTTTTGGTTTCTTCTTGTCTCTCTGGTTTCATGACCTTCCTCCTTGGTTACTTTCCTATATCTGACCCATCTTCCTAAGACTCTCTTATTTTCTGTATAGTTTGACTTTGATGTCCTACTTCTGGTCCCTTGCCGTCTCCAACCTGTCCAACTCACCATTTTGTTTCCTCCAAGAAGGCAAGGAACCAGGAGACCCTTTTGGTTTGACAGCAATCTTTTAAGATGTTTTAGAATGCTGACCTTTCCAATATTACTTGACTTTACTCCCCTTGACTGCAGCTCTGGCTCCTGAGAAGCACTTTGGATCTTGGCTGTATTAGCTATGCCTTTGTCAACTGCTTAGGTATGCTATTTAAATGATTATTTTCTGTGGCTTAATTAGGACTCCTTTTTCCTGTCCCCATTTTCTGGTTCCAATCCACAGACCTGCTGCCAAACAAGTACTTAGCACAGAGGAATTAGGGATATCTCTCACCTTTGTACAAAACTTACTGTTGACAAAATAACTGTTTAAAAGCGTCAGAAAATCTAAATTTTGTAATATAGAATCAAAATAAATTTATAGGGAATATACTATTTCCTAACTGCACTGACCCTTTTGCATATGCTGTTCCCTCCATTTTGCACATGCACTTTCCCCTACCATTTATGTCTTAGTTTAAACATCACCTACCAGAGACCCTGAGGTCCTATCTAAGAAGTTTCCATCTTTGTGGGTCACTGTGCTTGGACACTTAATTCTGTGTATTCTCTTTTTAGCCTAATCACAAATTGTGCTTACATATTTATTCATCTCTTGCTTATTTTTTAATCTGTCCCCTAGGCTATAATTTCTACAGGGATACAGAAACTGTATCTGGGTAGTCCAATATTAAATCAGGAGCATGCTGATTTAAATACATGTAAATCAGCATGCTATGTTGTAGTTGTTCAATAAATGCTTGGTGGATGAATGTTTGAATTGGACATAACCTCATTAGGGGACAAATATGTCAGCATTAATTCAACCAAAAGAGTGTTTTTAAGGCTTCTCAATGAGAGTGGAGGCCAAACACTTTGAGTTAAATAGACTGAATGGGAAGTTTGTAGTCATGTGGAGTTCTATAATTTCAGAAACCCTGGATAAGCCTAAAGGTTAATTAGCAATCAAGCGCAGTTGGTCTGTTGACTTAGTTTTTGCTGAAATCCCTCCTGAGACTGGCAAACATAACCAATTATTGGATTAACAGGCAAAGGATTGATGGTGCCTCCTGGTTCAGATGGTTTGAAAAGCTGATGTAAGACATTCATATTCTCTTAGCCTGTCCATTTTCTCCATCCTTAAATTACTTTCCATAGCTCCGTATATGCTTGGAAAGATTATCACCTATTGATTTTTACTTTTCTTTCAGTACAGTTTAAAAAACAGATGTGAGGCCTCTAAGTGAATGGAGAGAAATACAGCTTGGTGTGATTAGGGAACAGAACTGCATGGTTTTAGGGAAGTTAAAAGCATGGTCAGAGCTCCCTGAAAAGAGCACTGAAAAAAATGAAAATAATTTTCTGTCATGGTGGTGAGAAGGGAAAACAGGAGCATAGTGAAGTTTTTTATACAACATTCTCAGTCTCTGTTCTCAGAAGATGATTTCATTAGGTTTAGACCTGGGACTTTATTAAACCTAGGAGAAGCAAAAAAGCTTCAGGTAAAGGAATAACACATATATGAATGTGGGTAAGTGTAACTATAAGAGGGAGTGAAGAGGAAAATCATTTTTTGTATGCATAGCAAAAAGCCAAAGTTCTCTCCCTGGAGTGTGAAACCCTCCAAAAGTGCCTCATAGAATTAAAACCAACGTGTATGTCCCATATGACTGAGCAATTTCATCCCAGGATATACCCAATAGAAAGTCAAGCATGTGTTCACCAAAAAAACATGCCCTTGAATTAATATAGAAGCATTATTCATTATAGCCTCAAACTGGAAACTACCCAAATATCCAACAAAAATGCAAAGGAAAAATAAATTATGGCCTGTTCACAAAATGGAATAATATCCTGCCATGGAGAATTCAGATCTAAAAGTGTATACAAAATATGGAAAAAATCTTCACAGACATAATATGGAGCTAAAAAAATAGACACAAAGAGTATGTATGATATGACTCAAATGATATAAACTATGAACACCAGAAAATCTATGCTGTTAGAAATTAGAATAGTAGTTACCCTTGAAGTGGAAAGTAGGGTCTAGAAAGAGGTGTTGGGGTTTAGGGTTTCTAGAATGTTGTTATTATTTTGTTTCTTGACCTGGATATTGGTTAAGTAGCTACTATATTCAATTTATGAACATTCATCAAACTGTATGCTCATGACATTTGCAGTGTCCTAATAATTTTTTAAAAGACAGTTCTCCTTAGGGCTAAGGGTAATCTATTTCCCCAACTATCAAATAGTTATTGGGTTGGTATCTTGAAAATTTAGTAGAGGAACAAGGAGCAGTGATTTAAACAGCAAAGCCCAAATGAAAATTGTGAGAATCAAAGAAAGGTTTTTTTTTTTAATTTTAATCATTGTTCAAGTACAGTTTTCTCCCCCCTACTCCCATTCCAGCCCACCCACCCAACCCGCCCCCCTTCCCCCCATTACCCCCCACCCCTAGTTTTTGTCCATGTGTCCTCCAAATTTGTTCCTGTAACCCCTACCCATTCCCCCCTGAAATTCCCTCTTCTCTCCCCTCTGGCCACTGTCAGACTATCCCTTATTTCAGTGTCTTTGGTTGTATTTTGCTAGTTTTTTTTTTGTTTTGTTTTGTTGTTTAGATTCCTGTTAAAGGTGATATCATGTGGTATTTGTCTTTCACTGCCTGGCTTGTTTCACTTAGCATAGTGCTTTCCAGCTCCATCCATGCTGTTGCAAAGGGTATGAGCTCCTTCTTTCTTTCTGCTGTATAGAATTCCATTGTGTAAATGTACCATAGTTTTTTGATCCATTCATTTACTGATGGGCATCTGGTTGCTTCTAGCACCTAGCTATTGTAAATTGTGCTGCTATGAACATCGGGGTGCAAAGGTTCTTTTGTATTGGTGTTTTAGTGTTCTTAGGATAGAGTCCCAGCAATGGAATTGCTGGGTCAAAAGGCAGATCCATTTTTAGTTTTCTGAGGATGTTCCAAACTGCTTTCCATAGTGGTTGTACCAGTCTGCAGTCCCACCAACAGTGCACTAGGGACCCCCTTTCTCCACAGCCTCTCCAACACTTGTTGTTTGTTGCTTTGTTTATGATGGCCATTCTGACTGGTGTGAAGTGGTATCTCATTATGGTTTTAATCTGCATCTCTCTGATGGCTAGCGATATTGAGCATCACTTCATGTGTCTTTGGATCCTCTGTATGTCCTCCTTGGAGAAGTGTCTGTTCAAGTCCTTTGCCCATTGTTTAATAGGGTTACTTGTCTTCTTAGACTGGAGTCGTGTAAGTTCTTTATATATTTTGGAGATTAAACCCTTGTCTGAGGTATCATTGGCAAATATGTTTTCCCATACAGTTGGTTCTCTTCTTATTTTGATACTGTTTTCTTTAGCTGTGCAAAAGCTTTTAATTTTGATGAGGTCCCATTTGTTTATTCTTTCCTTTATGTCCCTTGCTCTGGGAGACAAGTCAGCAAAAATGTTTCTGCGTGAAATATCAGAGATTTTCCTACCTATGTTCTCTTCTAGGACTTTAATGGTGTCACACTTTATATTTAAGTCTTTTATCCACCTTGAATCTATTTTTGTATAAGGTGTAAGTTGGTGCTCGAGTTTCATTTTTTTGCATGTAGCTGTCCAGTTTTCCCAACACCATTTGTTGAAGAGGCTATTTTTATTCCATTTTATGTTGCTGCTTCCTTTGTCAAATATTAGTTGACCATAGAGACTTGGGTTTATTTCTGGGCTCTCTGTTCTGTTCCATTGGTCTATGTGCCTGTTTTTATGCCAGTACCAGGCTGTTTTGATTACCATGGCCTTGTAGTATAGTTTAGTGTCAGGTATTGTGATTCCTCCTACTTTACTCTTCTTTCTCAAAATTGCAGCAGCTATTTGGGGTCGTTTATGATTCCATATAAATTGTTGAAGTGTTTGTTCTATGTCTGTGAAATATGCCATTGGTACTTTAATAGGTATTGCATTGAATGTGTAAATTGCTTTTGGTAGTATGGACATTTTAATGATATTAATTCTTCCAATCCATGAACACGGTATATGTTTCCATTTGTTTGTGTCTTCCTTGATCTCTCTCCTCAGTGTTATGTAGTTTTCTGAATACAGGTCTTTTACCTCTTTGGTTAGGTTTATTCCTAGGTATTTTATTTTTCTTTTTGCTATTTCAAATGGGATTTTTTTCTTGATTTCTGCTTCTGCTGTTTCATTGTTGGTGTACAGAAATGCCTTTGATTTCTGGATATTGCCTTTGTATCCCGCTGTTTTGCCAAATTCATTTATTAGGTCAAGCAGTGTTTTGGTGGAGTCTATAGGATTTTCTATGTACACTATCATGTCATCTGCAAACAGTGACAGTTTTGTTTCCTCCTTTCTGATTTGGATTCCTTTTATTTCTTTTTCTTGTCTGATTGCTGTGGCTAGAACTTCCAGTACTATATTGAATAGAAGTGGTGAAAGTGGACATCCTTGTCTTGTTCCTGTTCTTAGTGGAAAAGATTTTAATTTTTGCCCATTGAGTATAATGTTGGCTGTAGGTTTCTCATATATGGCCTTTATTATGTTGAGGAATGCTCCCTCTATTCCCACTTTACTGAGTGTTTTTATCATAAATGGGTGCCGTACCTTATCAAATGCTTTTTCTGCATCTATTGATATGATCATGTGGTTTTTGTCTTTGCTTTTGTTTATGTGATGTATTACGTTTACTGATTTGCGAATATTGTACCGTCCTTGCATCCCTGGAATGAATCCCACTTGGTCATGGTGTATGATGTTCTTAATGTACTGTTGGATGTGGTTTGCCAGTATCTTGTTGAGGATTTTAGCGTCAATGTTCATCAGCGATATTGGCCTGTAGTTTTCTTTCTTTGTTGTGTCTTTATCTGGTTTTGGAATTAAGATGATGTTGACCTCACGAAAAGAGTTTGGGAGTCTTCCATCTTTTTGGATTTTTTGAGGTAGTCTGTGAAGGATAGGTGTTAGTTCTTCCTTAAATGCTTTGTAGAATTCTCCCGTGAAACCATCTGGTCCAGGGCTTTTGTGTGTTGGGAGTTTTTTTATTACTTCTTCAATTTCTTTTGCCGTTATTGGTTTGTTCAGGCTTTCTGCTTCCATTTTATTGAGTTTTGGAAGGTTATATTTTTCTAGAAATTTGTCCATTTCATCTAGGTTTTCAAATTTCTTGGCATACAGCTCTTTGTAGTAATTTCTTACAATCCTTTGTATTTCTGTGGTATCTGTTGTTATCTCTCCTCTTTCATTTCTGATTGTGTTTAATTGGGTTTTCTCTCTTTTTTTCTTGATGAGTCTGCTTAAAGGCTTGTCGATTTTGTTTATCTTTTCAAAGAACCAACTCTTGGATTCACTGATCTTTAGAATTGTGCTTTTAGTCTCTATGTCATTTAACTGTGCTCTGATCTTGGTTATTTCCTTCCTTCTACTTGCTCTGGGCTGTCTTTGTTGTTGTTCCTCGAGTTCTTGTAGACATAGAGTTAGGTTGTTTGTTTGAAATGTTTCTAACTGTTTTAGGTGGGCCTGTATCGCTATGAACTTCCCTCTCAGGACTGCCTTCGCTGTGTCCCATAAGTTTTGGGTTGTTGTGAGTTCGTTTTCATTTGTTTCCAAAAACTGTTTGATTTCTTCCCTAATATCATTCTTGACCCATTCATTGTTTAATAGCATGCTGTTTAATCTCCATGAATTTGAGTGTTTTGGGTTTTTTTCCTTGGGGTTGGTTTCTAGTTTCAGTCCCTTGTGATCCGAGAAATTGCTTGGTATGATTTCAATTTTTTTGAAATTGTTGAGGCTTGTTTTGTGTCCTATCATGTGGTCAATCTTTGAAAATGTTCCATGTACATTTGAAAAAAATGTGTATTTAGCTTCTTTGGGATGGAGGGTTCTGTAAATATCAGTAAAGCCCATTTCGTCTAGGGTGTTGTTCAATGCCACAATATCTTTGTTGACATTTTGTTTGGAAGATCTGTCCATTTTTGATAGAGGGGTGTTAAAATCCCCCACAATAATTGTGTTGCTGTCCATATCTTTCTTGAAGTCCTCTAAGATTTTCTTTATGTATTTGGGTGCTCCTATGTTGGGTGCATATATATTTACAATATTTATGTCTTCTTGGTGAATTCTCCCCTTGAGTATTATGAAATGACCTTCTGGGTCTCTCTTTATGGGCCTTCTTTGGAAGTCTATTTTGTCAGATATGAGTATTGCTACCCCAGCTTTTTTTTCCTGTCCATTTGCTTGGAAAATTGGTTTCTAGCCCTTCACTTTCAACCTGTGCAGATCTTTTATCCTGAGGTGGGTCTCTTGTAGACAGCATATGTGTGGGTCATGTTTTCTTATCCAATCAGCTATTCTATGTCTTTTGATTGGAGTGTTTAATCCATTTACATTTAAGGTTATTATTGATAGGTACTTATTCATTGCCTTTTATGTGCGTGTGATCCTCTCTCACTCTCTCTTTTCCTTTCTTTCCTTAAAGCAGTCCCTTCAGCATCTCTTGCAGAGCTGGTTTAGTGGAGGTGTATTCTTTTAGACTTCTTTTGTCTGAGAAGCTTCTTATTTGGCCTTCTATCTTAATTGAGAGCCTTGCTGGGTAAAGTAGTCATGGTTGCAGGCCTCTGGTTCTCATTACTTGGATTATTTCTTGCCATTCTCTTCTGGCTTGGAGTGTTTCCATTGGAAAGTCAGCTGTTAGCCTTATTGGGGCCCCCTTCTATGTTACTTCCTGTTTCTCCCTTGCTGCCTTTAAGATTCTCTCTTTGTCTTGAAATTTTGCCATTTTAATTATGATGTGTCTTGAGGTGGGCCTCTTTGGGTTCCTCTTATTGGGATTCTCTGTGTTTCCTGTATTTGTGTGACTTTTTGTCTCATCAAATTAGGGAAGTTTTCCATCATCACTTGTTCAACTAGGTTTTCTATCCCTTGTTCTTCTTCTTCTCCTTCTGGTATCCCTATTATCCGGATATTACTACATTTCATATTGTCTTGCATTTCTCTTAATCCCTCTTCATTTTTTCTGAGCCTCTTTTCCTTTTCTTGCTCTTTCTGGGTGTTTTCTTCTACGTTGTCCTCTAGCTTGCTGATCCGATCTTCTGCTTCATTGATCCTGCTTTTCATTCCTTCTACTGTGTTCTTCAGTTCAGAAATTGTATTCTTCATTTCCTCTTGGCCCTTGTTGAGAGTTTCTATTTCCTTTTTTATGCTGATGTAGTTTTCATTGAGTTCATTGTAGCTTCCCTGTAGTTTCTCGTAGCTCATTGTGAGCTCATTGAGCTTCCTGACAATCACTGCTTTGAATTCAATATCTGATAGTTGAATTGCCTCTGTTTCATTTAGTATTCTTTTTGAGGCTTCCTCCTTTCCTTTCATTTGGGGATTATTTCTTTGTCTTCCCATTGTTTGTGAGACCCTTCTTGTTTGCCTCAGCTTCTTATATTGATCTGTTCTGGCTCCCTGGGTTTATGATGTGAACTTCTTTAGTAGAGTAGCAGTGAGTTTCAGTGGTGCTGTTTCCTTGACCCCCCAAGCTCGCTGGTCTTGGGCTGTTGTTTAAGTTGGCTTTGTGTTTGCCTTTGGGTTTTGATTGTTGTTGAGTCTTTCTTTGGTGGTTCCTTCCCACCAGCTGGTTAAATGTGGGTCACTCTGTCCACCACCTTCTGTATTATGTTGTGCTGGTGAGGGCAGGGTGTGTTGAAGCTGGTTCTTCTGTGTGTACAAGGTTTAAAGAAATCTTGTTCAGTTGTTTGTATTGGGTACTGTCTCTACTGTTTAGTTGTATCTCCAGATAAGTCCTGGATTGAGGTTTGTGTGGTTACTACTCCCTCCTTCACCTTCTTCTGCTGTTATCTGTTAGTGGTTCCTTTGTTGTTGGGTTTCCTCTTCCAGTGGGTATCCTGGTGTTCACCTCCTCCACCTATTCTTTTTTGTCATCAGTTGGAGGGGGAAGGCAAAATGGTTTAAGACAGCAACAGAGAATTCTATGCTATTTACAGTAGTAGCAAGTAGGGAAGATATAGGAGATGCTTTCACTATGTATAGTGTTAACTGTGGTCTTCCACCCAGCTAGCTGATTATTAGAAAGGATGGAAAGAAGATAAGACTCTTGTTGGGGGAGGAAGGATTGTGAGTTGGATCTATAAAGCAGAGAGGTTGTGGGGGGTCAGCTTCTGGGGTAAGGTGAGAGTAAAGGATAGTAAATAGGTGTAGTGTGTGAGAGAATAGAGTTAACCACTACAGTAATAGAGTTCAGGAAACTTTGAAATGGGCTAAGATCTGGGGGGGGGGGGGTGTTGTGAAGTAATTACAATTGCGTGGAACAGCAGTTATTTACAATAGTATTATGGCAACATTCATATGGCAGAGTCTATGAGATCTAGGTTACAAGGATAGGGAGTACAGAACATCAAGTAGTATGCTGATGTGACACAGGTGAGTTAAAGGACAGTAGATTAGTAATACAGTATAGAAAGAGATATCAGGGGAAATCTGTCAGGTCATACAATATATCCAGCCTAGCAAAGCAGGCTATACAAAAAGAAGAGGGATATAAAAATATTGTTAAAAAAAAAGATGTAGGAACACTGGAAAAATAATAATAATACAAATATGCAATAACTTGCAGGTTCTCTGTAATAGCAGAGTGACATTTATCTCACTGTCCCAGCTGTTGTGATGCCCCTTCTTTGGGTTCAACTTTGGTCTTTTCACCGATCCAGGATTTTGTCTCACTTGTAGGTATTTAGGAAAAAATTTTAAAAAGTAAAAAATAGAAAAGGCAGACGAAGGAAGGAAGAAGAGATAAAATTGGAGGACAGGAAGGAGGAAGGAATAAAACAAGAAATCAGGTAAGAGAGGAAAAAGAAATCAAAAGAGAATACAAACAATAAAACTTAAAAAATTAAAAATTGTTAAAAAAAATAGAATCAAATTAAAAAGTCTCTTGATTTCAAAGTGGCCAAACCGGTTTTTCTGCTCTTGCTGGTTGAAGCAGGCTGAAGGATGATTTGTTTGTCTTTTCTTCCTTGGCCAGTGGAGTTCACACTGGCTCCTCAGCTTTGGGCCCTGGGTGTGGGAATCAGGTCTTTCCCCAGGGTTACTGCTGTGGGCTGGTGTGCGGGGATGCTCTCCTTGCAGGCGCCGCCCCTGTGCCGGTACTCCCGTGAGCGCGGCCCGTCAGCGTCACGGCACGGCCGTCCGCCACTGGTGCGACCGGTGCGGTGCCGAGTGGGCGACCGGTGCCGAGCGGGCGCAGCTGGTCTGCCGCCTGCGCTCTCACAGCTGGGGAGCAGACAGGCTAGAGCCACTGATCATTGTAGGAGAATTCCCCAAACAGTGTCTGTGTCTATTCACTCCTTCCTCTTGAGAAATTCCTCCTGATCGAGCCGCCGCTCCCCACATTGGCCTGGCTTCTCTCACCGCCAAAGCTCCAGCCAGAACGGTGACTGTGGGAATCCGGGTCCGCTGCACGACTCGCCACTGGTGCCCACCACCTCCAAGCCTGCTCACCACCCCGGTGTGTTTGCCAGCACCTGGATTCCTCCCAGAGCCGCTCAGACCTTGCTTGGCTTGGGAGGGAGCAGTTGACCTGGCTCTCTCCCAATAGCCCTATGGTAAACCCAATCACGGCCCCCGGGCCTGGGGCTGCAGCCCCGGGACCACACGCTTGTCCTGGGACCCTACCTTGTTGCAGCACTCCCCTTAGGATCCGTTCTTTGTTCTTTCGGTTCTGCCGCAATCCTTGGTCCTCTGTTTTCAAAAATGCTGAAATATGTTGGTTGCTTGCCTTTCTACTCCATAGATCGGTCAGGATTTTCTCCCCTGAGCAGAGGAAAGCCAAACCTGATCCTTCCTACTTTGACGCCATCTTAGATCCTCCAAAGAAAGTTTTTTAAAAGGGGGAGAGAAAGCAAGAAAGATTAAAGAAAGAAGAAAAGAAAGAAAGGAAGAAAAGAAGGAAGGAAGGAAGGAAGGATGGAAGGAAGGAAGGAAAGAAAAAAAGAAAGAAAAAAAGAAAGAAAGAAAGAGAAAAAGAAGAAAGGAAGAAAAAAAGAAAGAAGAGAGAGAGAGAGAAACATGGAAAGAAAAGAAAAGAAATTTCATCACCTATTGTCAGCCCTTATCATTTTCTTCTGGTGACTGAGCTATTAGAACTTCTTTAAATGGGTGCTATCTTCCATCAGCCTACCTATCTATCACAGAGTAGCCAAGTTCTACCCAGTCCTGGGGACTTTGTCAGGAGGATGGGCTGAATGGAGAAAGGAGACAGAATAAAAGGGAAGGAAAGGATAAGAAGAAGGAAAGGGAGTCACCATCTTCAGTGTGACTTTTTATAAGCCACCACCTGCACTGTTTTGAAAATTTTTTGCTTACTTTCTTGTCAGTTAACTATTCAATGGCCACTCTGAGAAATACACCCAATAAAAAAACATTAGATTGTAGTTTTTAAATCAAACATACTTAAATTAAATACGATTTCTTCATTTATTCCTTAACATATGCAAAAACACTAAACTTAGCTCCTCTTTCAATACCATGACAAAATTTATTTAAATAGTATTTATGTAAATGAATTGCTTTCATTCTCAAAAACTACAGTAGACTCTTGAGTGGTTGAAAACTAGCCTGGCTGGAGCCAGTGAGTTAAGGCACAAAGTAAAAAGATGAGTCCAAGAGTTAGATCCTCACGTATCACTGATGTGTAGGGTGATTTCTGATGGCGCTTATCCATTCCTGGAGTGTCTACATAACTTCTAAATGAAAATCCCAATTGGTTTTTTGTTTAGACAATACCAAACCTTCAGGAACATTTGGATGATTCATTTTTCTATCCAAAAATGAAATATTAATATAAACATTGTTACTCTTTTTCAATAAGCTGGAAAACAAACTCTCAGAAGTCAAAAGAAACCCCAAGACCTATAGTTCTAGGTGGAAGAAACTCCAATGATCACTCGGGGCCTATTCTTTAATTTATAGTTGAGGAGGGAGAGGTGAGAGAGCTCATTCACAGCTACACATGAAGTTAGTAACTGGAGCCCAGACAACACAGTCATGATTTCCCTGGGAAATATGTGATGCATGTTACCATATATTATTTTTTAGAATCTGGTTTCATTTCAGCTCAGGGCACAGAAGAGGATTACACTATTTTCAGTTTTTAAATTTTAGATCTAATTATATAACTGGGAATACAGATTGTAGAATAAATGCCCCCCCCCCCCGCAAAAGCTTGTTCTTTAAAAAACATGTTCTTGCCCTGATCAGAGTGGCTCAGTTGGTGGTTGTCCCACAAAGTGAGGGGTCACTGGTTTGATTCCCAGTCAGGGCGCATGCCTGGGTTGTGGGCCAGGTCCCTGGTCAAGGGTGTGTGGGAGACGAAACTGATAGATGTTTCCCTCACACATCATTTCTCTCCTTCTCTTAAAAAAAGATGAATAAATAAAATCTTAAAAATAAATAAATAAAATAAAAAATGTGTTTTTACAAGGATATTTTCTGTCTCTCATCTTTTCTTCCATAATCTTTTTCCTGCTCTTTCCCAACATCACTTAGTCTTTTGTTATCTGTTTTCCTTCCTTCATTCTCTGGGTTAAACTGGGAGATAATTTAAAAATAAATACATAGATGGAACTAATACAAAATAATATTGAATATAAAAAATAAATATATTTTTGATTAAATGAAAAACATACATGCAATACATGCATGAAAATGTTCACATATAAACCCTTTTTAAGGGCCTCAGTATAAGAATTCTGAAGTAGGAATAAAATTTTGTCTTACATAATATTTTACCCAAATTCTGTTACCTTTTGAAAAATACAATGATATGGAACATCATTCTGAATTTTTTTAAAAATATTTTATTTATTTATTTTTTAGGGAGGGAAGGGAGGGAGAGAGAGAGAGAGAAACATCAATGTGTGGTTGCTGGGGGTTCTGGCCTGCAACCCAGGAATGTACCCTGGCTGGGAATCGAACCTGGGACACTTTGGTTCCCAGCCCGTGCTCAATCCACTGAGCTACGCCAGCCAGGGCATCATTCTGAATTTTAAAAAACAAATTATTTCTCCTTCGTAATCTCTAATAATCATAGAAATATAAAGAATATCTGGTAGTAAATAAATATTTTATTATGTAATTTTTTACAAAGTCTTTAAAAGGAGAAAGCATTTATTTTTATCATTTGGGGAAAAAGAACAGGTTTTAGAATTATTTTAGACACTAGGATATCGTGAAATGAGAATATAATCTTTTACAGTTTACAAAGTATTTTAACACAAATTAAACTTGCTTAATCCTTATAAAAGTATGAGAAGCAGGAGAAACTGATTATACCCATTTCAGAGATGAAGAAACTAATACTAAAAGGGGTTTTTGCACAGTCACATAACAATTTAGTGGCAAAAGCAACTTGGAAGTAGATTTTTGGTCTCTAAGTTCTATTGTTTTCTTTCCTTTTCTTTTTTCCTTAATGCTATACCCTTCTTCTGGCTGCTGCCCCTCTTCTTCCTCAGTGTCCTACCCTCATTTTCTGCCCTCCCCAGTCCACATGGTGCTTCTCAGGTAGACTATTAAGGGAGTATACTCAGGAAGACATATTGAATCAAGAATTCTGGCTGTACAACCCTCCACCCTCCTACCCAAGTGAAAAAATTCTGACAAGGCCATCTGTTTAGTCAAGCATGAGCCTGATGGCTGTGGGAGGATTGACAACTGTACTGCCATGGATGCAGGCCCTAGAGAGTAAATATTGAAACATGTGTTTGTGCCTCAGGGCTCAGTGATGGGCACATTTTAAGGCTCTAAATAATAATAGTGATGGTGATGCTGCCAGCCTTAGTACTACTGTAGCACCTGAGCTTCACTTGAAGGAGAGCTGTGGCCACTTTGCTGATTACACAGTCCTCTGTCATTCATGCAGTGCCTCTGTCCTAATCCCTGCTGTCCCCATACCTGTGTTGGTACTCTGCTTCTTACTTTCCCAGCCATATTTCTTTTTTGAAAGAAACATTGTGGATTCCCAAGGATTCTTGACAGTTGATTTCTCCCCCAAAATTGCTTAAATTCCTAATTTTTCCCTTCTCTATAGTATGGGTTACCTCATTCCATGTATCAGTAAGGAGCAAAAAACATAGTCATTAGGATTTCTTGATCAGGTGTATACAAAACAAATGGAAAGTGGTACCTGCCCTCAATTATCATCACAATGGTTTGGAAGGTAAAGGATGAGATCACCTAAAAAACAGCAACTTTTAAATAGGCGCAATATTATATGTGATGGCACATACAGGGCAATCAAAGGAACTCATAGTAAAGAAAGCAGGTGACCTTACAAAGGGACAGCTTTTAGGAAAGAGAGAAAACAGTGTCAATTGGTGGTTTAGTTAGGCTTAGCCCCAGTAATCTCCATCAACACTTATTCCCTATTTGAAATAAACACATAATCCAAGATTTTTTAAGAATGAGGCACTTCTCCAAGGAGGACATACAGAAGATCCAGAGACACGTGAGAAGATGCTCAATATTGCTAGCTATCAGAGAGATGCAAATTAAAACCACAATGAGACACCACTTCACACCAGTCAAAATGGCCATCATAAACAAAGCAACAAACAAGTGTTGGAGAGGTTGTGGAGAAAAAGGGACCCTAGTACACTGTTGGTGGGATTGCAGACTGGTACAACCACTATAGAAAACAGTATGGAATTTCCTCAGAAAACGAAAAATGGATCTGCCTTTTGACCCAGCAATTCCACTGCTAGGATTATATCCTAAGAACCCTGAAACACCAATCCAAAAGCACCTATGCACCCCACTGTTCATAGCAGCACAATTTACAATAGCCAAGTGTTGGAAGCAACCTAGGTGCCCATGAGTAAATGAATGGATCAAAAAACTATGGCACATTTACACAATGGAATTCTATGCAGCAAAAAGAAGTAGCTCCTACCCTTTGCGACAGCATGGATGGAACTGGAAAACATTATGCTAAACGAAATAAGCCAGGCAGTGAAAGACAAATACCATATGATCTCACTTTTAACAGGAACCTAATCAACAAAACAAAGAAACAAGCAAAATATAATCCAAGACATTGAAATAGAGAACAGGCTGACAGCGTTCAGAGGGGAGAGGGGAGAGAATCTCAGGGGAATTTCAGGGGAAAAGGGGAAGGGTTAACAGTAACAAGTATAAAGAACATATGGTCAAAAAACTCGGGGCAGGTGGAAATGGGAGGGAGGTGGGGAGAGCTGGGTGGGTTAGCTGGGATGGGAGTAAAAGATAGAAAATTGTACTTAAACAATAATTAAAATAAAATAAAATAAATGAGTTTTCTGTCTAATTTCAGCTTCATAATAAGACCCCCTCAAGCCATATAACTAAGCTCTTCAAATTTAGAAGTTCTGGAGATACACTGAGAGGAATTGAGTTTCAAAGAAAATGATCTATAGAGTATTTTATTGTAAAGTTTTGAGATATTTTTCCAGTTGGAGATAGAGTTTTATACACAGCTAGTAATAAGAAAGAAGAAGGGAGATGTGACTAATGCACAAGGAAAACCATGTCTGGTTGTAGAGAGAGAAGAAAACTGAGATTGGAAAAGAAGGGTGAACTGACCGAGTTCCCTAAAGGCCAGACTGATAACAATGGCTAACATTTACCAAGCCTCAGTTATATGCTGGGCTCTCTGTTAGATATCATAGTGCACTGTCATATTTTAGGACCACAAAAATTCTATGAGAAAGTGTTACAAATCATTTTTAGATGTTGCAATAATAGAGTTAAAAGGTTCACCAAAGTCATACAGCTACTAAGTGACACATCTGTCTGAATCTGCATTTCATGCTCTTTTCCCTTTTCATAATTTGAATAACAAGTAGTTTAGATTAACTATACTAGGAAGTTGGGAATCTTTATAGTTTTTTTTTAATTGAATTTTATTTGTGTCAGAGTAATATATGCAAATAGTATTGAAAGTCAAATATAAGCATAAAATTTAGCAGTTCCCTGTCTACTCTTCCTTCCCGATCTTAAGGTACTGTTCCTCAGAGGAAACCATATCCATTTCCTTTAGTTTTAAAATTAGTTCATTTTCTGTACTTCAAAATGATATGCTTGACTATTGTTTCAACATTTTAAACATTATCTATTGATATATTCTTTTCACAGATGAGGATTTATCTTTTATATACCTTCACTTCTTTTCCTCTTTCCACTCCATCCTCCCCACAATATATAATTTTGGGAGGTAAGTTACGTTTAGTGTTTACATTATGATGATGATATAAATACTGTTTACTGCCTAGCTAAGTAATGTACCCTAATTATGCTTCCTTATATAACTTTCTGCTTTTGGGGAGAGTAAGAAATTGCCTTAGGTGTTAAAATGACTGTTTTCTATATATCTATTGCTCATTTTTTTTCTAAATGCTCCATAGATTTTTTAGAACATCTCACAGTACTATTTCCATATGGTCTAACGTATCTGTTTTTGTTTTTGTTTTTGTTTTTCTTGAGAACCTCTCTCTGTCCTTGTCTTCAGCTTCAGTCTGGATCAATTGCTCTACTGTCATCTTGCATTGTTCTATTGTGTTGGAGTTCATGTTCCCTGAATTCTGTATCTTTTTATTTCTCAGTTTACTCTGTTGCTTTTAGTGGATCATATCCTTTCAGAAGCATCCTAAAAAAAAAGGATACATGGAAGGTCCATTTTTGAGCCCTCGAATGCCTAAAAATATTGGTAGGTTATTCTTATAATTGACTATTTTGACTATTCTTATATTGCTATTTTGACTTACTATGAATTCAAAGTTAAAATATCCTTTAGACTTTTCAAGGGATTTCTCTAGTGTCTTACAACTTCCAGTGTTGATATTGAAAAGTCCGATCATTTCCAATCTTTTGTTTGTGATTTTCCCCTTAGAATTTTCTCTTATCTCTTAATGTTGTTATTTTCTAAGTCTTCTTTCCTCAGTCTTTTTAAAAATCATTTTCCTATTATTGTCCATTTTTATGTCATTTATTCTATATTTGAGAGCTTTTTATGTCTTTGTCTTCCACGTCTTCTATTGCATTTTAATTTTTACCATTTTTTATTTGCAGTTCTTTCTGCCTACAATTATTCTTCCCTTCCTATTTTTGCTTCATAGATGTAATAACTTTTCTTTTTTTCCCATAAAGATACTTAGTTATGTATATTCTGTTTTGAGAAAAGTTTTTCTTCTCCCACATTTTTATTGTTTCTTCTATGCTTTTTCCCTCCTGTTATTTTGGGCTATTTTTAAATATATAATCTTTATTATATTTTTTCCATTACCATTTAGTCTCCTAATATTCCCCTCCTCCCAGCGATCCCACACTGTTGTCCATGTCCATGAGTCCTTTTCCATTTTTGTTCAACTCCTTCACCCCCTTACCTCCATCACCAACTAGCTGTCATCTGCTCTATATCTATGATTCTGTCTCTCTTTTGCTTGTTTGTTCAGTTTGTTCATTAGATTCCACATATGAGTGAAATCACATGGTATTTATCTTTCTCTGACTGGCTTATTTCTCTTAGCATAATATTCTCCATGTCCATCCATACTGTCACAACGGTAACATTTTCTTTTTTTTTTTATGGATGATTACAATTCCACTGTGTAAATGTCCCATAGTTGTTATATCCACACATCTATTGAAGGACATTTGGGCTGCTTCCATACCTTCGTGATTGTAAATAATGCTGCAATGAACATAGGGGTGCTTATGTTCTTTCAAATTAGTATTTTGGGTTCTTTCAGATATATTCCCAGAGTGGGATTGCTGGTTCAAAAAGCAGTTCCATTTTTAATTTTTTGAGGTATCTCCACACTGGTTTCCACAGTGGCTGCACCAGTCTGCATTCCCACCAACAGTGCAAAAGGGTTCCCCTTTCATGACATCCTCACCAGCACTTGTTGTTTGTTGATTTATTGATGTTAGCCATTCTGACATTTGTGTGAAGATATCTCATTGTGGTTTTAATTTGCACTTTCTGATGATTAGTGACATTGAGCATCTTTGCATATATCTCTTGGCCATCTCTATGTCCTCATTGGAGAAGTGTCTGTTCAGGTCCTTCGCCCATCTATTAGTTGGGTTATTTGTTTTTTGGTGTTCAGCTTTGTAAGTTTTTCATACATTTTGGGTATTAACTCTTTATCGTATGTGTCAGTGAATATGTTTTCCCATTCTGGGGTTTGTGTTTTTATTTTATTGACAATTTCCTTTGTCATACAACAAGTTTTTAGTTTGATATAGTCCCATTTGTTTATATTTTTCTTTCATTTCTCTTGATTGGGAGATAAATACAATAAAAAAATGTCTATGAGCAATGTCCAAGCTTTTGCTGCCTATGTTTCCTGATGCGATCTTTATGGTTTCGGGTCTAACATTTAAGTCTTTCATCCATTTTGGATTTATTCTTGTGTGTAGCATAGAAAGGTGGTCTAGTTTCATTTTTCTGCATATATCTGTCCAATTTTCCCAGCATTGTTTATTGAATAGACTATCTTTAGCCCATTGTATGTGCTTGTTTCCTCTGTCAAATATTGACTATAAAGGTGTGGGTTTATTTCTGGGTTCTCTTTTCTGTTCCATTGATCTATGTGTCTGTTTTTATGCCAGTGCCAGGCTGTTTTGATTACTATGGCTTTGTAGTATAGTTTGATATTAGGTAGCGTGATTCCTCCAAATTTGTTCTTCTTTTTCAGAATTGCTGTTGCTATGTGGGGTCTTTTGTAGTTCCACATAAATGTTTTAAATATTTGTTCTAGTTCTGTGAAATACATCACTGGAAACCTGGTATGAATTGCATTGAATCTATAGATTGCTTTGGGTAGCATGGACATTTTAATGATGTTAATTCATCCTATCCATGATCATGGTATCTGGTTCTACTTATTTCTATCTTTTCAATTTCTTTCTTCAGTGTCTTATAATTTTCCAAGTACAGGTCTTTTACATTCTTGGTTAGCTTTATCCCCAGGTATTTTATTCCTTTTGTAGCAATTGTGAGTGGGATTGTTTTCTTAATTTCCCTTTCTGTTAGTTTGCTATTGGCGTATAAAAATGCAACCAGTTTCTGAATATTAATTTTGTATCCTGCTACTTTGCTGAATTCATTGATCAGTTTTAATAGTTCCTCAGTGGAGTTTTTGGGGTTCTCCACGTACAGTATCATGTCATCTGCAAAAAAAAAAAAAGATGGTTTTATTTCTTCCTTTCCAATTTGGATGCCTTTTATGTCTTCTTCTTGTCTGATTGCTGTGGCTGGGACTTCCAATACCATATTGAATAAGAGAGGTGAAAGCAGATATTCCTGTTTTGTTCCTGATCTTAAAGGGAAACAGTTGTAGTTTCTCTTCACTGTGTATGATGCTGGCAGTGACTTTGTCATATCTGTCCTTTATTATGCTTAGGTATGTTCCCTCTATTCCCACTTTGCTAAGAGTTTTTGTCATAAATGGGTACTGGATTTTATCAAAAGATTTTTCTGCAACTATTGATATAATCATGTGAATTTTATCATTTCTTATGTATATATGATGAATCACATTTATTGATTTGCAAAAGTTGTACCATCCTCGAATTCCTGGAATAAATTGCATTTGATCATGGTGTATGATCTTATTGATGCATTGGTATATTTCTGTTTGCTAATATTTTTTTGAGGATTTTAGTGTCCATATTCATCAGTGATATTGACATATAATTTTCTTTCTTTGTAGTGTCTTTATCTGGTTTTCAAATTAGGATAATACTGACCTTATAAAATCAGTTTGGGAGCCTCCTCTCCTCTTACATTTTATGAAGTAGTTTGAGAAGGAGAGGCATTAGTTCTTCTCGGAATGTTTGGTAAAATTCACCTGTGAAGTATTCAGGTCCACGGCTTTAGTTCCTTAGGAGTTTTTGATTACTGCTTCAATTTCAGTAGGAATATTCTGTCTATTCCGATTCTCGGATTTTTCCTGATTTATTTTTGGAAGATGGCATGTTTCTAAGAATTTATCCATTTTGTCCAGGATGTCCAGTTTGTTGTCATATATTGTTCACAATATTTACTTACAATCCTTTTTATTTCTCTGGTGTCATTGTTATTTCTCCTCTTTCATATCTGGTTTTATTTATTTGGGTTCTCTCTTTTCCTTTCTTGATAAGTCTAATTAAAGGTTTGTCAATTTTGTTTTTCTTTTCAAAGAACAAGCTCTTGGATTCATTGAGTTTTTGTATCTTTTTTTGTTTAAAATATTTTTAATTTTAATTTTAATTTTTTTAAAATAAATTTTATTGATTATGCTATTACATTTGTCCAGTTTTCCCATTTGCTTCCCTCCACCTGGTACCCCTATTCCCTCCAGCAATAACCTCTTAGTTCATGTTCATGAGTCATGCATATAAGTTTTTTAATATATTTTATTGATTATGCTATTACAGTTGTCCCATTTACCCCCTTTACTCCCCTCTACCCTGTACACCCTCTCCCACCCACTTCCCCCCCTTTAGTTCATGTCCATGTGTCATGCTTATAAGTTCTTCAGCTTCTACATTTCTCATACTATTCTTACCCTCCCACTGTCTATTTCCTACCTACAATCTATGCTACTTATTCTCTGTACCTTTTCCCCCTCTCTCCTCCTCCCACTCCCCTGTTGCTAACCCTCCATGTGATCTCCATTTCTGTGGTTCTGTTCCTGTTCTAGTTGTTTGCTTAGTTTCTTTTGGTTTTGCTTTAGGTGTGGTTGTTAATAATTGTGAGTTTTCTGTCCTTTTACTATACCCGTTTTTTTTTAAATCTTCTTTTCTTAGATAAGTCCCTCTAACATTTCATAAAATAAGGGCTTGGTGATGATGAACTCCTTTAACTTGACCTTATCTGAGAAGCACTTTATCTTCCCTTTCATTCTAAATGAAATCTTTGCTGGATAGAGCAATCTTGGATGTAGGTCCTTGTCTTTCATAACTTGGAATATTTCTTTCCAGCCCCTTCTTGCCTGCAAGGTCTCTTTTGAGAAATCAGCTGACAGTCTAATGGGAACTCCTTTGTAGGTGACTATCTCTTGCTGCTTCTAGGATTCTCTCCTTCATTTTTACCTTGGCTAATGGAATTATGATGTGCCTTGGTGTGTTTCTTCTTGGGTCCAACTTCTTTGGGACTCTCTGAGCTTCCTGGACTTCCTGGAAGTCTATTTCCTTTGCCAGAATAGGGAAGTTCTCCTTTATTATTTGTTCAAATAAGTTTTCCACTTGTTGCTCTTCCCCTTCCCCTTCTGGTACCCCTATAATTCGGATGTTGGAACGTTTAAAGATGTCCTGGAGGTTCCTAAGCTTCTCATTTTTTTGAATTCGTATTTCTCCATTTTTTCCTGTTTGGTTGTTTCTTTCTTCCTTCTGGTCCACTCTGTTTTGAGTCCCAGTTTCCTTTCCATCACTATTGGTTCTCTATGCATTTTCCTTCATTTCTCTTATGGTAACCTGCATTTTTTCATCTAATTTGTGACCAAAATCAACCAATTCTGTGAGCTTCCTGATTACCAGTGTTTTGAACTGTGCATCTGCTAGGTTAGCTATTTCTTAGTCACTCAAAAGGATGAGTTCTGGGGCACTGATTTGTTCTTCTGTTTAAACCTTTTTTTTTTTTTTTTTTGGTCTGGTTGCTCCCGTTGTGGTGAGGGGCGGAGCCTTAGGTGTTCACCAGGGCTGGGCACCCCAGTCACTAGATTGTGACGTTGTATGTGAGGACGGGGTCGAGAGGGAACAATGGCGGTAGCTCTGTTCTCCATGGGACCTCAGTCCCTTCCCTGGGATCCTTGGTTGCACGCTCTGCCCTGCTCCACAGTCGCCACCTCACTGGGTCTGCCAGCTGCCGCTTGCGTACTCAGGGTCCACCCGCTGTGATCTTGCATGCCCCAGATGCCTTATGCACTCCTGGTTGTGCCCAATTCTCCTGTTCTCCATGCTGCAACCCACGCCCGGCTGCTTGTCTCCGCCCCTCCTACTGATCTGGATAAATGTGTCTATTTCAACTTCTTGGCTGTCCAACTTCCATTCAGATAAATTTTCTGTCAGTTCTAGGTGTTATTCTGCCTCTAAATTGTTGTTGTTCCAATCCTGGTTGTGCGTGGAGGTATGGTGCATCTACCTATGCCTCCATCTTGCCAGAAGAACCTCCGCTTTTGTATCTTTTTAAAAGACTGTTTAATTTATTTCTGGTGTGATCTTACTTATTTCCTTCCTATACTCTTACTGAATTTTGTTTGTTGTTCCTTTTCAAGTTCCTTTAAAGTGAAGTTAAATTGTTTATTTTCACTTTCTCTTCTTTTCTATATTCTTTTCTTTTCTTCCCTCCTTCCTTCCCTCCCTCCCTCCCTTCCTTCCTTTTTTTTTTTTTTTTTTTTTTTTTGAAATAGGCCTGTAATGCTATGAATTTCTCCCTTAGGATTGTTTTCCCAGTGTCCCTAAGATTTTGGATTGTATGTCCTTATTTTCATTCGTTTCAAGGTATCTTTTGATTTCTTCCTTAATCTCATTGATGACTTATTCATTGTTTAATAACATGTTATTGAGCTTCCATGTCTTTCTGTGTTTTTCAGTGTTATTCTTGTGGTTGATTTCTAGTTTCATAGCCTTGTGATTGACATGATTTCAGTCTTCTTAGTTATTGAGACTTGTTTTGCATTCTAACATGTCTATCCTTGAAAACATTCCATGTGCATTTTAAAAGTATGTATATTATGGTGCTCTGGGGTGGCATGCTCTGAAGATATCAATTAAATGTATATGATCTAGTGTGTTGTTTAAGGCCCCTGTCTCCTTGTTGATTTTCTGTCTGGAAAAATCTACCCATTGAAGTCAATAGGATGCTATAATCCCCAACCATGACTGTATTTCTGTTTATCTCTCCTTTTATGTTTATCAAGATGTGCTTCACATATTTAAGTGCTCCTATGTTGGGTGCAGAAATATTTATTAGGGTTATATCCTCTTGTTTGATTGTTCCTTTTATCATTATGTAGTGTCCTTCTTTGTTTCTTACAATTGACTTGGTTTTAAAGTTTATTTTCTCAGAAATAAGCTTTATTTTCCTTTCCATTGGCATGAAATATCTCTTTACAAACCTTTACTTTTAGTCTGTGTGTATCTTTCGATCTGCGTTGGGTCTTTTGGAAGCAGCATATATATGGGTCTTGTTTTCTTATCCATTCATCTGCCCTATGTCTTTTGGTTGGAATGTTTAAGCCATTTACATTTAAGGTGATTACTGATAGATACATAATTAGTGCCATTTTATTGTTAGACTATTTTTCCTCATTTTTTCTTTTTCTCTTCTTCTTCTTTCCCTTTTCCTTCTACTCCCCCTTCTTTCTCTCCTCCTCCTCCTTCTTTCTCTTCTTTTTCAACAAGTCCTTTAACATTTGGTGAAGTATTGCTTTGGTTAACAAAGTCCTTTAGCTTTTTCTTGTCTGGAAAACCCCTTATTTCTCCTTCAATTTTAAATGATAGACTTGATGAGTCAAGTAGCCTTGGTTGTAGGTCCCCGCTTTTCATCACCTTGAATATTTCATCTTACTCCCTTCCGGCTTGAAATGGTTCTGATGAATAATCAGATGACAGTCTAGTTGGTGCTCCCTTGTAGCCATCTACTTGCTTTTCTCTTGTGGCTATTAGGATTGTCTTCTTATCCTGAAGCCTTGTCATTTTAATTATGATGTGTCTTGGTGCAGGCCTCTTTGGGTCCGACTTGTTTGGGACTCTGATCTTCCTAGATTTGGGTGACTTCCTCCTTCACCAGATTAGGGAAATTTTTGGTTATTACTTCTTCAAATAGGTCCTCAATCCCATTCTCACTCTTTCTCCTTCTGGTATTCCCATGATGAGGATGCTGTTAACACTTCATGCTGTCCAAAATGTTTAAGCTCTTCTCACTTTTTACTTGTTTTTCTGTTTGCTGCTCTGTGTGGGTGCTTATTTTTTTACCTTGTCTTCCAAAACACTGATTCAATTATCTGTTTCATCTAACCTACTGTTTATTCCTTCCAGTGTATTATTTATCTCAGATATTGCATCCTTTTTTTTCTGACTAGTCCTTTTTTATGGTTTCTATGTCTTTTTTCATGCTGTTGAGTATCTTTATAATTACTACTCTAAACTCTCTATTTCATAAAATTGATTACTTCCATATCATCTAGTTCTTCTGGAAAGTTCTCTTGTTCTTTCATTAGGGGTCTATTTCTTTGTCTTCCCATTTTGGCTGCTTCATTGCATTTTCTGCCTTAGATGTTAAACTAGATGGATGTCTATTTGATTCATTGTTAATATATTCAATCTGTAATCATCTGTCAGATTTAAGCACCCTAGAATTGGACAGAGACATTCAGAGTAATTCCTGTAGGCAGGGCTATTGCTTCCCCTTAGGCTGTTGCCATTCAGAGAGGAATGCTCTGCCTGAGAGAATAGTCTCCTGCAGTATGGGTGATGACTCATCACATGGATCCTGTGATGAGGATCCTTCCATGTGATGTAGCTGCTCCTTCAGTCTCTCCCTAGAACCATCAACCTCAGACTCTCCTCAAGCATCTCTAGGCCACACTACTCTTCCTTTGCTGGCACCCAGGGTAAGTGGCTACAAATGAAATTTTGTGCTTTGACCCTTTGAAAGGCCCTCTGCCTCTCCAACCACCTCTCCCTGGCAGATAGAACCCCTGCTTTTTTTTAATAGCTGGATGTTATCTGGGTTCCTTTCTGGTTCTAGTGCTGCAGGCTGGGGAGCTCAGCTTGGGCTTTAGACCCCACACTTCTCAGGGGGAATCCCTTAGCCACTGACACATCCCTCAGGCACTTAAGGCTGCCACTCATGGGAGCCCAGCCATCCCTCTCATGTCTCCCAGTCACACTCCCTGTGTACTCCCTTCTAGACACATTGTGCTGAAGTGTTTTCTGTACAACTTAGTTGTAATTCTAGATTGGTCCTGGGAGAAGGTTAGTGTAGCTTTCACTTACTCCTCCGCCATCTTGGATCTGGGTCTATTTTTCATATTCAATACTTTCTTCAAATGTGTGGTCACACTTGCCTGACCTTTCATATGAAAGAATAAGGAACTACAAAACTAGAAGCTCTGTGTGTGTGTGTGTGGGGGGGGGGGGGGGCAATGTTGGGTGAGAGAGCAGCCACATCACTGTCTCATTGAGAACCTGCAAATGCCAGTATTGGGTAGATGTTTTCTTTGGAGTCATTCAGTTTCTGAAAGGCAGGGAAAAATCCCCAGTCTTTTATTTGGGGCCCATACTCCAGTGTCCATGAAGAAAGCTAATAAGAGGAAACAGGGGAATGAGGGAGCAGTCTTCCTATTCAACATACATATTTTCATTTATTTCCCTTTTTTTTCAGTTCCAATACTCACTCCTCTTCTAGTAATCTTAGCATCCCCAAACTCAGAATGTCTTTAGTCCATTTTCCCAAGAAATAAATCTCTAGTCTCATGCAAGGCAAACAGAAGAGACCTAGAAGATATAAGCATTTGGCATATTGAAAACAGTTCAAACTGTTTGAAGACACTTTCCTATTATCAGCTTTGTTCTTTCATCTATCTCTAGGAGTTCCTACCCTTCCATTTTCTGAGCCTTTCAGAGATTCTGTGGAAGAAATCACCTGACTTCTCATTGGTATCCCACTTTGCAAGCATTTTTGTTGCTTCCTTCTTTCTGCTATTTTCCCTTCATCCACTGAGGGTTTTTTTTTTTTTTTTTTTTTTTTTTTTTTTTTGCCTTGTTCTCTTTGACCTAATGAGTTAAAAACAAAACCAAAATTATTTTACTTTCATTTAAGTGGTCTTTTTAAATATAAAGATATTTGGCCATGTTTAATGTTGGCAAAGGTTCGGTTCCCCAAAAGCAGATGCCGAGATAATTTGGGGTTCAAGGTTAAAGATCTAAAGGAAGGATAAATGGAGAGGGTTTTTTGTTTGTTTGTTTGGTTGGTTGGTTGGTCATTTTGAAAAAAAGTTAGAGATCAAAACTTGTGAAAGGGGAGGGAGGAAGCAGGATTGAGCAGAAGGAGATGTCAAACCATGATACAGGTCTGATATAGCCTCAGTCAATCTAGCAAGGACCTCTGCAATGAACAGGGCTGATCAGAATTGTCCTTCATGCAGCAGAAATGGCTGGGCCTTTATAGCCTGCTTCACTGAAATGTGAGCTTCTCTGGAAAGTGCTTGAACTCGGGCACCTTGGGCACCTTGGGGATACAACAAACAAACAAGCAAACAACAATAACAAAAAAACTGCTCAGTTTTCCACCTGTGTTTCTCTCCTGTGTGTTCCCTTTGCTACTTACAGAGAACACTTCTGATACTTCTGGTCACAAAATATATAGAGAATTTTCCCTAGAATAAGCAATTCTCCATGACACCAGCTGGATGTCCTACAATTTAACCTAATTCTGATACTATCAACTACTAGATAGTGTCAGATCCCACAGGTTAAAGGCTCAGTCCAACAAGACTGTTTCTACCCTACTTCAGATGCCAATAACAAGTAGTAGGTCCCCAGGCTACCCACAACTTTGTTCCAATTTGGCTAACAATCAGGGGTTCCCACAACCCCCTTCTCAGTTTCAATTAATTTGTGAGAGTAGCTCACAGAATTCAGGAAAACACATGTTTAACAGTTTATTAAAGGATATGATAAAGGATGCAGATGAACAGCCAGATGAAGGGATACATAGATGAAGTCTTGGAGTATCCCAAGTAAAGGAGCTTCTGTCCTCATGGAGCTGGGGTGCAAAACACTCCTGGTAGATGGATGTGTTCACCTACCTGGAAACTCTCTGAACCCCACACTATTGGGATTTTTATGGAGGCTTCCTCATGTAGGCATGATCAATTATTAATTGGTTCCAGCCCTTCTCTCCCCTCTGGAGAAATGTGTGTTTGCATGGGGTGGGGGAATGTGGCTGCAAATTCAAAGCTTCTAATCATGGCTTGGTCTTTCTAGTGACCATGGCCAATGCAGCAACCACCTCTTTAGAACAAAAGATGTTTCTAGTGCTCTTATCACTTAGGAATTAAGTGATTTAGGAGTCTTGTGTCAGGACAGAGTCAAAGAAAAAATATTAGAGCAAGAGATGCTCCTAGATTCTTATTACTTAGGAAATTATAAGGATTTTAGGAGCTCTGTGCCAGGAACTGGTTATAGAGACCATTACATATATTTTCTATGATCTCACATTGGTAAAGGCAGCCTTCTGAAGCTGAGGCTGACCCTGCAGGAGCTGACAGCTGTAAGCTATCTGCTGACTATGCTCCTCACAGTTGGGAAGCAGGTCCATCCTTGAAGGGGGATCCTGGATAATAGCGGGTTGGCTAAAATGTCCATGTGTTTTTTCTCCATAAAATAAAAGGCAAACTTTAAATTTACACCGATTACTTCATTGATTTGGATGTATTGAGTATGTTGGCTATCTCCTGCATGGTATAATGTTGATTGTTCTCAATTAATGTCTTGATTTGATCATTATCAACTTCAAATGGTCACTGGAGCATTATCCAGTGAGAAATCTGTAGGATAAAACTTCACAAACCACTTTTGACATGTTTGATCAGTCACAGCACCTTCTCCATACACTACACAAATCTATTTTTGGGTTTCAGCTACGTTTTTACCTTTCTTAAACTAATAAAGCACAATATGGTGAAAATGTTGCTTACTTTCTTCCATCTTCAATATTGGCTACACAAAAATTCACCAATTTTGATAAGTTTAAAAAGTATACAGGCTGATATAACAGCTGTCACGATGCAATCTAATGAAATTGTTTTGAATGAAGTTAAAGACACTAACTAAGTGCTACTAAACCTCCTTTTGGAAAAAAACAAGCGAACTTTTTGGACAACCCAGTATATCTCCATGTCTACCACAAATAGAAAGCTCACCGTAGGTTTTCTTTTAAAATAGCTTTGTATAATTCAAAATGGTGGAGGAGAAAGTGGAAGCTACACTAGCCTCCTCCCAGGACCAATATGGAAGTACAACTAAATTATAGAGAAATTATTCTGAATAACTAACTGAATGCCAGCTCCTGCCTTATAACCATGGATGGAGAGAAGAAACCACTTCACCACAATGAGACTGATAGGGAGTGCAGAGGAGTGCAAGAAGGCTGGCTGGGTTCCCACAGGTGGCAGCTAAAGTTCCAGAGTGATATTTCAGTGTCTGGAGTTCCCCACTGAGAAGTGTGGGGTCTAAATCACAAGCTGGGATCCCCAGAATGCAACACCAGAGCCAGAAAGAAACCCAGATAACATTCAGCTGTAAAAAGCAGCAGGGGTTCTGTCTGCCAGGAGATGGCTGAGCAGGCAGAGAGCCTCTTAAAGAGCCAACACAAAAAATTTTGTTTGCAGCCACTTACCCTGGGCTCTGGCAGAGGGAAGGCAGAGTGGACTAGAGATACTTGAGGAGAGTCTGAGGTTGGTGACTCTAGGGAGAAAACTGAAAGAACAGCTACCAGGACGCCTGTGCTGAGACATTCTGCATATTGCAGAATCCATCTTTCTCAGGCAAAGCACTCCTCCCAAGTGGCATCAGCCTGAAGAGAAGAAATAGCTCTGCCTTCAGAAATTACTCTGTCCTACCCAGTGGTACTTAAGCTGGCCTGCTAATTACAGCTTAAGGCTATATCACTCATTAGTTTAACTACTAATGCAGAAAATACAAAGAAACAGCCATAATGAGAAGACAAACAGACACCAAGTGAAAGAACAAGAGAACCCTGGCTGGTGTAGCTCAGTGGATTGAGCATGGGCTGCAAACCAAGGTTGCCAGTTTGATTCCCAGTCAGGGCACATGCCTGGGTTGTGGGCCAAGTCCAAGGTGGGGACCATGTGAGAGGTGACCACACACTGATGTTCCTCTGCCACTCTTTCTCCCTCCTTTTCTCTCTCTCTAAAAATAAATAAATAAAATCTTAAAAAAATAAATAAAAGAAGGAACAAGAGAATTCTCCATAAGGAGAACTAGATTAAATGGAGGCAAACAATTTATTAGATAGTTAGAGTAATGATTATAAGGACACTCAACAGCATGAAAAAAGACATAGAAACCATAAAAAAGGACTAGTCAGAAAAAAAGGATGCAATATCTGAGATAAATAATACACTGGAAGGAATAAACAGTAGGTTAGATGAAACAGATAATTGAATCAGTGTTTTGGAAGACAAGGTAAGAAAATAAGCACCCACACAGAGCAGCAAACAGAAAAACAAGTAAAAAGTGAGAAGAGCTTAAACATTTTGGACAGCATGAAGTGTTAACAGCATCCTCATCATGGGAATACCAGAAGGAGAAAGAGTGAGAATGGGATTGAGGACCTATTTGAAGAAGTAATAACCAAAAATTTCCCTAATCTGGTGAAGGAGGAAGTCACCCAAATCTAGGAAGATCAGAGTCCCAAACAAGTCGGACCCAAAGAGGCCTGCACCAAGACACATCATAATTAAAATGACAAGGCTTCAGGATAAGAAGACAATCCTAATAGCCACAAGAGAAAAGCAAGTAGATGGCTACAAGGGAGCACCAACTAGACTGTCATCTGATTATTCATCAGAACCATTTCAAGCCGGAAGGGAGTGAGATGAAATATTCAAGGTGATGAAAAGCGGGGACCTACAACCAAGGCTACTTGACTCATCAAGTCTATTATTTAAAATTGAAGGAGAAATAAGGGGTTTTCCAGACAAGAAAAAGCTAAAGGACTTTGTTAACACCAAAGCAATAATGCATTGAATGTTAAAGGGCTTGTTGAAGAAAGACGAAGAAGAAGGAAGAAGAAGGGGGAGGAGGAGGAGAAATAGTAATCTTTACACTTACAGGAACTTGAAAAAGAACAAATGACAAAGCCCAAAGTGAGGGGAAGGAAGGAAATAATTAAGATCAGAGCAGAAATAAATGAAATAGAGTCTTAAAAATGATATAAAAGATCAATGAATCCAAGAACTTGTTCTTTAAAAAAAAGGAAGATTTACAAACCTTTAACCAGACTCATCAAGAAAGGAAGACAGAGGACCAAAATAAATAAAATAAGAAATTGAAATAAAAGAAATAATAGTGACACCAAAGAAATACAAAGGATTGTAAAAAAATATTATGGGGGGAGCTAAGATGGCGTCGGAGTAGGAAGGAGCAGATTCGGCTTTCCTCTGCTCAGGGGAGAAAATCCTGACCGATCTATGGAGTAGAAAGGCAAGCAACCAACATATTTCAGCATTTTTGAAAACAGGACCAAGGATTGCGGCAGAACCGAAAGAACAGAGAACGGATCCTAAGGGGAGTGCTGCAACAAGGTAGGATCCCAGGACAAGCGTGTGGGCCTGGGGCTCTAGCCCCAGGCCCGGGGCCACTGCTGGGTTTACCATAGGGTTCTTGCGAGAGAGCCAGGTCAACTGCTCCCTCCCCAGCCGAGCAAGGTCTGAGTGGGCTCTGGGAGGAATCCAGGTGCTGGCAAACACTCGGGGGCGGTGAGCGCCTTTGGAGGCGGTGGACACCGGAGTGGCGGAGTCTTGCAGCGGACCGGACTCCCACGGTCACCGGTCTGGCTGGAGCTTTGCAGTGGGAGTAGCCAGGCCACGGTGGGAGAAGCCAGGCCACTGCGGGGAGTGGTGGGCTTGAACGGGAGGAATTTCTCAAGAGCAAGGAGTGAATAGACACAGACACTGTTTGGGGAATTCTCCTAAAGTGATCAGTAGCTCCAGCCTGTCTGCATCCCAGCTGTGGGCGCGCCGCCAGCCCACCGGCCCACCAGCGGACGGGCGCACTGGGTGCTCCTGCAGGGAGAGCATCCCCACACCCCAGCCCACATAAGTAGCCCTGGGAAAAGACCTGATTCCCACACCCAGGGCCCAAAGCTGAGGAGCCAGTGCGAACTCCACTGGCCAAGGAAGAAAAGCCAAACAAATCATCCTTCAGCCTGCTTCAACCAGCAAGAGCAGAAAAACCGGTTTGGCTACTTTGAAATCAAGAGACTTTTTAACTTGATTCTAATTTTTTTTAACAATTTTTAATTTTTTAAGTTTTATTGTTTGTATTCTCTTTTGATTTCTTTTTCCTCTCTTACCTGATTTCTTGTTTTATTCCTTCCTCCTTCCTGTCCTCCAATTTTATCTCTTCTTCCTTCCTTCGTCTGCCTTTTCTATTTTTTACTTTTTAAAATTTTTTCCTAAATACCTACAAGTGAGACAAAATCCTGGATCGGTGAAAAGACCAAAGTTGAACCCAAAGAAGGGGCATCACAACAGCTGGGACAGTGAGATAAATGTCACTCTGCTATTACAGAGAACCTGCAAGTTATTGCATATTTGTATTATTATTATTTTTCCAGTGTTCCTACATCTTTTTTTTTTAAACAATATTTTTTTATCCCTCTTCTTTTTGTATAGCCTGCTTTGCTAGGCTGGATATATTGTATGACCTGACAGCTTTCCCCTGATATCTCTTTCTATACTGTATTGCTAATCTACTGTCCTTTAACTCACCTGTGTCCAATCAGCATACTACTCGATGTTCTGTACCCCTATTCTTGTTACCTAGATCTCATAGACTCTGCCATATGAATGTTGCCATAATACTATTGTAAATAACTGCTGTTCCATGCAATTGTAATGCTTCACAACAGCCCCCCCCCCCCCCAGATCTTAGCCCATTTCAAAGTTTCCTGAACTCTATTACTGTAGTGGTTAACTCTATTCTCTCACACACTACACCTGTTTACTAACCTTTACTCTCACCTTACCCCAGAATCTGACCCCCCACAACCTCCCTGCTTCATAGATCCAACTCACAATCCTTCCTCCCCCAACAAGAGTCTTATCTTTTTTCCATCCTTTCTAAAAATCAGCTAGCTGGGTGGAAGACCACGGTTAACACTATACATAGTGAAAGGATCTCCTATATCTTCCCTACTTGCTACTACTGTAAATAGCATAGAATTCGCTGTTGCTGTCTTAAACCATTTTGCCTTCCCCCTCCAACTGATGACAAAAAAGAATAGGTGGAGGAGGTGAACACCAGGATACCCACTGGAAGAGGAAACCCAACAACAAAGGAACCACTAACAGATAACAGCAGAAGAAGGTGAAGGAGGGAGTAGTAACCACACAAACCTCAATCCAGGACTTATCTGGAAATACAACTAAACAGTAGAGACAGTACCCAATACAAACAACTGAACAAGATTTCTTTAAACCTTGTACACACAGAAGAACCAGCTTCAACACAACCTGCCCTCACCAGCACAACATAATACAGAAGGTGGTGGACAGAGTGACCCACATTTAACCAGCTGGTGGGAAGGAACCACCAAAGAAAGACTCAACAACAATCAAAACCCAAAGGCAAACACAAAGCCAACTTAAATGACAGCCCAAGACCAGTGAGCTTGGGGGATTAAGGAAACAGCACCACTGAAACTCACTGCTGTTCTACTAAAGAAGTTCACAACATAAACCCAGGGAGCCAGAACAGATCAATATAAGAAGCTGAGGCAAACAAGAAGAGTCTCACAAACAATGGGAAGACAAAGAAATAATCCCCAAATGAAAGGAAAGGAGGAAGCCTCAAAAAGAATGCTAAATGAAATAGAGGCAATTCAACTATCAGATATTGAATTCAAAGCAGTGATTGTCAGGAAGCTCAATGAGCTCACAATGAGGTACGAGAAACTACAGGGAAGCTACAATGAACTCAATGAAAACTACACCAGCATAAAAAAGGAAATAGAAACTCTCAACAAGGGCCAAGAGGAAATGAAGAATACAATTTCTGAACTGAAGAACACAGTAGAAGGAATGAAAAGCAGGATCGATGAAGCAGAAGATCGGATCGGCAAGCTAGAGGACAAAGTAGAAGAAAACACCCAGAAAGAGCAAGAAAAGGAAAAGAGGCTCAGAAAAAATGAAGAGGGATTAAGAGAAATGCAAGACAATATGAAACGTAATAATATCCGCATAATAGGGATACCAGAAGGAGAAGAAGAAGAACAAGGGATAGAAAACCTAGTTGAACAAGTGATGATGGAAAACTTCCCTAATTTGATGAGACAAAACGTCACACAAATACAGGAAACACAGAGAGTTCCAATCAAGAGGAACCCAAAGAGGCCCACCTCAAGACACATCATAATTAAAATGGCAAAATTTCAAGACTAAGAGAGAATCTTAAAGGCAGCAAGGGAGAAACAGGAAGTAACATAGAAGGGGGCCCCAATAAGGCTAACAGCTGACTTCCCAATGGAAACACTCCAAGCCAGAAGAGAACGGCAAGAAATAATCCAAGTAATGAGAACCAGAGGCCTGCAACCATGACTACTTTACCCAGCAAGGCTCTCAATTAAGATAGAAGGCCAAATAAGAAGCTTCTCAGACAAAAGAAGTCTAAAAGATTACACCTCCACTAAACCAGCTCTGCAAGAGATGCTGAAGGGACTGCTTTAAGGAAAGAAAGGAAAAGAGAGAGTGAGAGAGGATCACACGCACATAAAAGGCAATTAATAAGTACCTATCAATGATAACCTTAAACGTAAATGGATTAAATGCTCCAATCAAAAGACATAGAATAGCTGATTGGATAAGAAAACATGACCCACACATATGCTGTCTACAAGAGACCCACCTCAGGATAAAAGATCTGCACAGGTTGAAAGTGAAGGGCTGGAAACCAATTTTCCAAGCAAATGGACAGGAAAAAAAAGCTGGGGTAGCAATACTCATATCTGACAAAATAGACTTCCAAAGAAGGTCCATAAAGAGAGGCCCAGAAGGTCATTTCATAATACTCAAGGGAAGAATTCACCAAGAAGACATAAATATTGTAAATATATATGCACCCAACATAGGAGCACCCAAATACATAAAGAAAATCTTAGAGGACTCAAGAAAGATATGGACAGCAACACAATTATTGTGGGGGATTTTAACACCCCACTATCAAAAATGGACAGATCTTCCAAACAAAATATCAACAAAGATATTGTGGCATTGAACAACACCCTAGACGAACTGGGCTTTACTGATATTTACAGAACCCTCCATCCCAAAGAAGCTAAATACACATTTTTTTCAAATGTGCATGGAACATTTTCAAAGATTGACCACATGATAGGACACAAAACAAGCCTCAACAATTTCAAAAAAATTGAAATCATACCAAGCAATTTCTCGGATCACAAGGGACTGAAACTAGAAACCAACCCCAAGGAAAAAAACCCAAAACACTCAAATTCATGGAGATTAAACAGCATGCTATTAAACAATGAATGGGTCAAGAATGATATTAGGGAAGAAATCAAATGGTTTTTGGAAACAAATGAAAACGAACTCACAACAACCCAAAACTTATGGGACACAGCCAAGGCAGTCCTGAGAGGGAAGTTCATAGCGATACAGGCCCACCTAAAAAAGTTAGAAACATTTCAAACAAACAACCTAACTCTATGTCTACAAGAACTCGAGGGACAACAACAAAGACAGCCCAGAGCAAGCAGAAGGAAGGAAATAACCAAGATCAGAGCAGAATTAAATGACACAGAGACTAAAAGCACAATTCTAAAGATCAATGAATCTAAGAGTTGGTTCTTTGAAAAGATAAACAAAATCGACAAGCCTTTAAGCAGACTCATCAAGAAAAAAAGAGAGAAAACCCAAATAAACACAATCAGAAATGAAAGAGGAGAGATTACAACAGATACCACAGAAATACAAAGGATTGTAACAAATTACTACAAAGAGCTGTATGCCAAGAAATTTGAAAACCTAGATGAAATGGACAAATTTCTAGAAAAATATAACCTTCCAAAACTCAATAAAATGGAGGCAGAAAGCCTGAACAAACCAATAACAGCAAAAGAAATTGAAGAACTAATCAAAAAACTCCCAACACACAAAAGCCCTGGACCAGATGGTTTCACAGGAGAATTCTACAAAGCATTTAAGGAAGAACTAACACCTATCCTTCACAGACTACTTCAAAAAATCCAAAAAGATGGAAGACTCCCAAACTCTTTTCATGAGGCCAACATCATCTTAATTCCAAAACCAGATAAAGACACAACAAAGAAAGAAAACTACAGGCCAATATCGCTGATGAACATTGACGCTAAAATCCTCAACAAGATACTGGCAAACCGCATCCAACAGTACATTAAGAAGATCATACACCATGACCAAGTGGGATTCATTCCAGGGATGCAAGGATGGTACAATATTCGCAAATCAGTAAACGTAATACATCACATAAACAAAAGCAAAGACAAAAACCACATGATCATATCAATAGATGCAGAAAAAGCATTTGATAAGGTACAGCACCCATTTATGATAAAAACACTCAGTAAAGTGGGAATAGAGGGAGCATTCCTCAACATAGTAAAGGCCATATATGAGAAACCTACAGCCAACATTATACTCAATGGGCAAAAATTAAAATCTTTTCCACTAAGAACAGGAACAAGACAAGGATGTCCACTTTCACCACTTCTATTCAATATAGTACTGGAAGTTGTAGCCACAGCAATCAGACAAGAAAAAGAAATAAAAGGAATCCAAATCAGAGAGGAGGAAACAAAACTGTCACTGTTTGCAGATGACATGATAGTGTACATACAAAATCCTATAGACTCCACCAAAACACTGCTTGACCTAGTAAATGAATTTGGCAAAACAGCGGGATACAAAGGCAATATCCAGAAATCAAAGGCATTTCTGTACACCAACAATGAAACAGCAGAAGCAGAAATCAAGAAAAAAATCCCATTTGAAATGGCAAAAAGAAAAATAAAATACCTAGGAATAAACCTAACCAAAGAGGTAAAAGACCTGTATTCAGAAAACTACATAACACTGAGGAGAGAAATCAAGGAAGACACAAACAAATGGAAACATATACCGTGTTCATGGATTGGAAGAATTAATATCATCAAAATGTCCATACTACCAAAAGCAATTTACACATTCAATGCAATACCTATTAAAGTACCAATGGCATATTTCACAGACATAGAACAAACACTTCAACAATTTATATGGAATCATAAACGACCCCAAATAGCTGCTGCAATTTTGAGAAAGAAGAGTAAAGTAGGAGGAATCACAATACCTGACACTAAACTATACTACAAGGCCACGGTAATCAAAACTGCCTGGTACTGGCATAAAAACAGGCACATGGACCAATGGAACAGAACAGAGAGCCCAGAAATAAACCCAAGTCTCTATGGTCAATTAATATTTGACAAAGGAAGCAGCAACATAAAATGGAATAAAAATGGCCTCTTCAACAAATGGTGTTGGGAGAACTGGACAGCTATGTGCAAAAACATGAAACTTGAGCACCAACTTACACCTTATACAAAAATAGATTCAAAGTGGATAAAAGACTTAAATATAAAGTGTGACACCATTAAAGTCCTAGAAGAGAACGTAGGTAGGAAAATCTCTGATATTTCACGCAGAAACTTTTTTACTGACTGTCTCCCAGAGCAAGGGACATAAAGGAAAGAATAAACAAATGGGACCTCATCAAAATTAAAAGCTTTTGCACAGCTAAAGAAAACAGTATCAAAATAAGAAGAGAACCAACTGTATGGGAAAACATATTTGCCAATGATACCTCAGGCAAGGGTTTAATCTCCAAAATATATAAAGAACTTACACGACTCCAGTCTAAGAAGACAAGTAACCCAATTAAAAAATGGGCAAAGGACTTGAACAGACACTTCTCCAAGGAGGACATACAGAAAATCCAAAGACACATGAAGCGATGCTCAATATCCCTAGCCATCAGAGAGATGCAAATTAAAACCACAATGAGATACCACTTCACACCAGTCAGAATGGCCATCATAAACAAAGCAACAAACAACAAGTGTTGGAGAGGCTGTGGAGAAAGGGGGTCCCTAGTGCACTGTTGGTGGGACTGCAGACTGGTACAACCACTATGGAAAGCAGTTTGGAACATCCTCAGAAAACTAAAAATAGATCTGCCTTTTGACCCGGCAATTCCACTGCTGGGACTCTATCCTAAGAACACTAAAACATCAATACAAAAGAACCTTTGCACCCCGATGTTCATAGCAGCACAATTTACAATAGCTAGGTGCTGGAAGCAACCTAGATGCCCATCAGTAAATGAATGGATCAAAAAACTATGGTACATTTACACAATGGAATTCTATGCAGCAGAAAGAAAGAAGGAGCTCATACCCTTTGCAACAGCATGGATGGAGCTGGAAAGCATTATGCTAAGTGAAACAAGCCAGGCAGTGAAAGACAAATACCACATGATATCACCTTTAACAGGAATCTAAACAACAAAACAAAAAAAAAACTAGCAAAATATAACCAAAGACACTGAAATAAGGGATAGTCTGACAGTGGCCAGAGGGGAGAGAAGAGGGAATTTCAGGGGGGAATGGGTAGGGTTTACAGGAGCAAATTTGGAGGACACATGGACAAAAACTAGGGGTGGGGGGTAATGGGGGGGAAGAGGGGAGGGTTGGGTGGGTGGGCTGGAACGGGAGTAGGGGGAGAAAACTGTACTTGAACAATGATTAAAATAAAAAAATATTATGAACTATATGCCAACAAACTGAACAACCTGGATGAAATGGATAAATTCCTAAAAACATACAATCTTCAAAACTAAATCAGGAAGAATCAGTGAATCTGAATAGAGAGAATACATCTAGTAAAATTGAAGCAGTAATCAAAAACTCCCCAAAAACTAAAGCCTGGACATGAATGCTTCACAGGTAAATTTTACCAAACATTCTGAGAACTAACACCTCTCCTTCTCAAACTATTTCATAAAATGCAGAGGAACGAATGCTCCCAAACTCATTTTATGAGGCCAGCATTATCCTAATCCTAAAACCAGACAAAGACACTACAAAAAATTATAGGCCAATATCCATGATGAATATAGATGCTAAAATCCTCAACAAAATCCTCAACCAACATTTGTTGGTACAACATTTTCAAATCAGTTAATGTGATTCACCACATACACAAAATGAAGGATTAAACCACTCAATCATATTATAGATGTGGAAAAAAACATTTAATAAAATTCAGCATCTATTTATCATAAAAACTCTCAGCAACATGGGAATAGAGAGAATATACCTAAACATAATAAAGGCCATATATGACAAACTCACTACCAGTATCTTACTCAACAAGCAAAAACTACAAACATTCCTCTTGAAAATGGGCCCAGAACAGGGATGTCCATTTTCACCTCTCTTATTCAACATAGTATTGGAAGTCCTAGCCACAACAATAGGACAAGTAGAAGAAATAAAGGGCAAGAAGGAGTGAAACTGTCATTATTTGCAGATGACATTAAAAATCCCAAAGATTCCACTAAGAAACTACTAAAACTGATAAAGGAATTCAGCAAAGTAGCAGGATAAAAAATTAATATTCAGAAATTCATTGTATTTATATATACCAATAACAAACTAACAGAAAGGGAAATTAAGAAAACAATCCCATTCACAATTGCTACAAAAGGAATAAAATACCTAGGAATAAACCTAACCAAGGATGTAAAAGACCTGTACTTGGAACATTGTAAGAGACTAAAGAAAGAAATAGAGATGCAAGTAAGTGGAAGCACATACTATGTTCACGGATAGGAAGAATTAGCATCATTAAAATGTCCATACTATCTAAAGCAATCTGTATATTCAATGAAATTCCTATCAAGATTCCAATGATATATTTCACAGAACTACAACAAATATTTAACAAATGTATGTGGAACCACAAAAGGCCCTGCATAGTAACAGCAACCCTGAGAAAGAAAAACAAAGTTGGAAAAATGATGCTACCTAATACAGAACTATACTATAAGGCTATTGTAATCAGAACAGCCTGTACTGGCATAAAAACAGACACATACATCAATGGAACAAAAATAGAGAGCCCAGAAATAAACCCATACCTTCATAGTCAATTAATATTCAACAGAGGAAGCAAGCATATACAATGGGCTAATGATAGTCTATTCAATCAATAGTGTTGGGAAAATTGGACAAGTATGTGCAGAAAAAAATGAAACTAGACCACTTTTCTATAGTACACACAAGAATAAATTCAAAATGGATGAAAGACTTAAATGTTAGATCCAAAACCACAAAAATTGTATAAGAAAATATAAACAGCAAAAGCTTGGACATTGCTCCTAACAATATTTTATCAGATATCTCTCCCCAGGCAGGGAAATAAACTTTTTAAAAATAAGGAAATGGGACTATATCAAATTAATTTTTTTTTGCACAGCAAAGGAAATCATCAAGAATATAAAAGGACAACCCACAGAATGGGAGGACATATTCGCTGATACATTTGATAAAGGGTTAATATTCAAAATTTATAAAGAACTTACAGAGCTCAACACCAGAAAAACCAAACAACCCAATTTAAAATGGGCAAAGGACCTTAATAGACACCTCTCCAATAAGGACATACAGATGACCAAGAGATATATGCAAAGATGCTCAATGTCACTAATCATCAGAAAATGCAAATTAAAACCACAATGAGATATCTTCACACAAATGTCAGAATGGCTAACATCAATAAATCAACAAACAACAAGTGAGGATGTCATGAAAGGGGAACCCTTTTGCACTGTTGGTGGGAATGCAGACTGGTGCAGCCACTGTGGAAACCAGTGTGGAGATACCTCAAAAAATTAAAAATGGAACTGCTTTTTGAACCAGCAATCCCACTCTGGGAATATATCTGGAAGAACCCAAAACATTAATTTGAAAGAACATAAGCACCCCTATGTTCATTGCAGCATTATTTGCAATCACCAAGGCATGGAAACAGCTCAAATGTCTTTCAATAGATGAGTGGATAAAACAACTATGGGGCATTTACACAATAGAATACTACATAGCCATAAAAAGAAGACAATATTAGTCTTTGTGACAGTATGCATGGACCCAGAGAACATTATGCTAAGAGAAATAAGCCAGTCAGAAAAAGACAAATACTATATGGTTTCACTCATACATGGAAACTAATGAACGAAGTGAACTAGCAGGGAAAATGGAGACAGACTGATAGATGGAGAGCAGGATGACAGGTAGTTGGGGGGCATTTAGGTGAGGGGGTGGGGGAATTGAGCAAAAAGGAAAAAGGATTCATGGGCATGGACAACAATGTGGGGATTGCTGGGCAGAGAGGGGTATAAGAGGACTAAATGGCAATGGAAAAATACAATAAAAATTAAATTTTAAAAAGGTTGAGAAGAAAATATTAATTAGTGTTGGGGGTCCTCATATTATACGATTTTGTGCAGCTTTGGACTTAAGACATTCTTTTCTGATAAACTGGTAAAATGCTTTAAAAATAAAATAGCTTGGTATAGGTATAATCCACATACAAAACAATTCACGAAGTGTACAATTCAATGAATTTTAGTATATTGCACAAAGTTGTATGTACATCACTATGAATGTAGATTTGCATTACCCCAGAAAGAAACCCTCTAGCTGTCACCCTTGAATCCTCTCATCATCTCCAACCCTAGACAACCTCTAATCTATTTTTTATTTCTATAGCTTTGTTTATTCTCAACACTTCATTTAAATGGAATCATATAGCCCTGGCCAGTGTAGCTCAGTTGGTGGTATATCATCCTGTAACTGAAAGGTTGTGGGTCCGATTCCTGGTCAGGGTGCACCCATTAGGGAACAAATCAATGCTTCTGTCTCAAATCAATGTTTCTCTCTCTCTTCCTTTTCCTCTAAAAGCAATGAAAAAAAGTCCCCGGATGATGAAATATACAAATGAAATCATACAATATGTTGTCACATATGTTCCTTTTATTGCTGAAGAACATTCCATTGTATGGACATTATTTATTCATTCATGAGATGATAGACATCTGGGTTATTTTCACTTCCTGGTTATTGTGAATATGTTGCTATGAATATCGATGTACAAGTGTTTGTGTGGACACATGTTTTTATTTCTTTTGGATATAAACCTAAGAGTGGAATTGTTGGATCATATGCTAACTCTATGTTTAACTGTTTGAGAAACTGCTAAACTGTTTTCTAAAGTGGCTGCCCCATTTATACATGCCCACCAGTTTATGAGGATTGTAACTTCTCCACATTATTGCCAACACTTGTTAGACAACATCTTTTTATAAATTATAGTTATTCTAGTAGTGTAAAATGGTATGTCTTTGTGGTTTTGTTTGGCATTTCCTTGATTGCTAAAAATGCTGGAGATGTTTTCACATGCTTATTGGTCATTTGTAAAATTCTTTGGAGAAATATCCATTAAAATTTTTTGCTTATTTGAAAATTGGATGATCTATCCTTCTATTATTGAGTTTTAATAGTTCCATATAGACTGTAGATACAAGTCCTTGATCATACATACAATTTGAGAATATTTTCTCCTATTCTATGGGTTGCCTTTTCAATTCCTTGTTGATATTCATTGAAATGCAGAAGTTTTTAAGTTTTGATTATTTACAATTTAATCTACTTTTTTCTTTTGTTGTTGAGTCTTTTGGCATTATATCTAAAAAACCCACTCTGTGGTCCAAGATCATGAAGATTTACACTGATATTTTCTTTTAATATTTTATAGTTTTACTCTTACATGTAGGTCTTTAATCCATTTTGAGTTAATTTTGGTATGTGGTGTGAATCAGGGTCAAAATGTGGATATCTAGTAGTTCCAACCACCATAGATGTTAAACCTTGAGAACAGCATAATTCATGTTTAAAAAGCTAAGAAGATAGCTATTGAACATCTAGCCTGTATCCATGTTATATTAGGTATTATGAGACATAGGACCACTATGCTCTTTCTGGTTATTAGTTTCTGATTCTTATGCACTGGACCACTTGCCTTTAAATTTCTATTTACTCATTGCTAGTATTAGAATATTGAACAGGATAATGGTCATGCACAGATAATTTTAAACATGCCATTTAAAAATTCTTCTGTGGTTAACCAGAATCCATTAAAAAGTTCACTGTGAGTAGTCTTGTTTAAGTGCCCATGAATTCAGGTAAAATGGAATGGGTACTTACTATTTGTCAAGCACTGAAGTAAGTGCCAGAGGTACCAGGAGATATAAAACGTGCTCTTTTCCATCACTGAGCTTACAGTCTTAGTAGGAGAAAGTGACCCATTCTAAAGAAATTTCAACCCACTTACTAAATCATCATCTAATCTCATACCAAATCACCTTGTTCAAGACATTCTAAGAGATTTAATGAGATTACAATTTGTCTTTAGAATTCTTTTTATTTGAACTAATCTTAACTAAGGAAAATGATTTTTTTAGGATCCCATGCTGGCTCCTGAGATCACTTCTTTATTTGTATGCTTGCACACTATTATAAATAAATCTATTTGTAATTGTATACTTCTTTGTCCATAGTTCCTTGTCATAGAGGGAATTACTCTCTTATCTTGCCACTATTTTTAACTAGACAAAAGTTGTCTGTTCCCAATCCTCAGGCTCATTTACTATTTTCTATGATTATTAAAACGTAATATGTAATAGTTCTGTGATACTGACTTTTTTTGCTAATTTAGTTAGGAAAATTTTTAACCTTACATATAACTCTTTATATAATAGGCTTGTTTTCCTCTCAGTATATGTAATCATATAATAGTGGGCCAGGTAGGACAGAGAGATATAGTCCAAAATCAAAGGCTATAATGAAGAAGTTATATAATGTAAGGTAGGAAAAAATTTTGTAAAGATAATGGATAAAGGTTACTAGTGGAGTGGGAATATAAATAAGAATGATCACCTTACAATAATCCAATTTTTAAAGTAGAGCATATATTTTCGGTCCTAAGGATCCTAATAAAGATAGCAAAAACTTATTTGCTTCTCAAATCTCCTTATCCTAAAATAAATACTTTGTTTTGAAGGCATGGTGCAGATTCATGTCTCCTACTTTCCCTCTCAAATTCCATCCTTATCTTGATTGTGTAGACTCTGGGAGTGTAGTTATATTCTGTTTCCTAGAAACTGGCCTAACTTACTTTCTCCACCCCTAGCAGAGCAAATTTCTTGTTCTCTGGCTCAAAACTCTGATTCTTTGAGTTCTCTCATTTAACATGTCTTTTTTTTGGGGGGGGGGTTGTTTGTTTGTTTTGTTTGTTTGTTTGTTTTTGCCAGAGAGATTTGCCTTATCTATAGGCAAGGCAAGAGTAACTGACATGTATTTCCCTTTTGAGCTCAAGTTATTGATTCTCACAATTCTGAATAATTTGAAGACATGGAATTAACAGAAAATTTAATGTTTCTTCAAAGTTTGATGGTTTTGTAGCATGAGCAAATCTTTCTGACTATCCATCACTTATTATTGCAAATGGTATACCCAGCAGATATTTGTAAGATTGCACCAATCCATTATGGACTTCAGGATATGCTTTAAGTTACTCTTAAAAAATTAAATCCATGATGTCTAATTATATTTCTTGTACTTTGTCTCCTAAAAATATACAGCCACAGAAAACATCCTCAGGTGAACCCAGTCTCAGTAGTTGGGATTATATTGAAAGATTTTACTATAAGAAAATTCATGAAGTAGAAATTTTTTTAAGAAAGTGATTATAATCCAAATTCTATCAATGCTTCCTATCAATGATTGGAAGTGAGATATTTTAAGTCTTTCTCTTGGTTTTCACATGCAGATAAAGAATTGTGTAATTGGGATTTTCTGTTTATTCTTTTCAATGTAATTTCACTGTTTAGGCTGCACCATGATGAGAGGAGCATTATATGAGAAGTCATTATGAATTGTTTTTGGCAGGAAGAAGAACAGTTAGAATAAGTGATTAAAAAGGAGAGCAAGGCAAGGGTCCGCTGGGGATAGAATGTGACAATGCAGCTGCTACGTCAGTGTGAGAGCAGAGACCTGTTATGCATGTGGGGGGAACACATGGTCCACTTCCATCCTTGCAGAGCCCCCATTTCCACTGAGTTCTGTGTTGACTCTGGTTCTCAGTCCAGAAGGAAGTGGCACAGTGTTTACTACCTGGAGGGATCAGAAATAAAGACCAAGACTCCCATGGTGCCTTTGAACAAGTAAGTTTAGAAAGCCACAAAAGGATGGACAGATTGCTAATAGCAACAGGAGGTGGGAGTGCCTTCTAGAGTATGGCCCCCAAGGAATACTATCTATAGGCAACTAGGAAGAAGAGCCAGATCTCTGCCAGAAAAAAATCTCATTGCCTGGGTAAAGACTGATCAGAGACACTGGTTCTGCATTTATATACTGTTCAGAGGGCTGCCTAGGAAGAATGGTACCCAGAAGCAGCCATCCCCTTGGTAGAAACTGCCTCTGGACACTTTCCTTCTCTTTGCATGGTGACCCCTCATTTTTTGCAATGAAACACACTTCACACCTGGACAGAGCTCTTTGGAAATTCTCCCAAGTGCACTTTCTGGGACATGCCAGGTTCATGGCAGTCACTTGGGATCACAGAACCTTAAAATTAAAAAGCCAGAAGGGACCTTAGATGTCATGCAGTTAGCTGTGTATACCTAACAGACACTGAGTGAATCATGAGTTTTCATCAAGTTTGGCATCTGCCTGTGAATTTACATAATGTCACTTCAGTGCTGACAAATGAGCAGCCTGGCCAGAGCCAACACTTGTGTGGGCTGCCTCATCCACAGGCTCTAGCTGGTTAATTTGGTGAGAAGTCAGTTCATTCTGATTCAATGGACTGCTGCATCAGCACTCTTGTCTGGCCTGGGCATGGTTTTCCTGTCACTGTCACTGTGACTGCTGGGGCTCTGATTTTCTCCCTTCTGCACTCTGCCTCTGACTTTCTGGTGTGCTAAATAATTGGCTTACTCTTCTCTCCTTTGCTCAGCTGTGCTTGAAGTCTGCCTTCTCACAATCTCTCTCCTCAAATCGAGGAGAAAAAGGGACAGAGACCAGGCCTCATGCCTCAGGATAAGAGTTGATTGTCCATCTCCTCCTGACCTGAAGTTCTTCCTTATCCTCTGGGGTCTGGATCTCTCTGTTCCCCTCACCCCCTCACTCACAGCACATTGAGAGAAGTAGACAGTGGAAAGGCTTATACTGATCCAGATTTCAACCTATGGGTCAGGGCCTCAGACCAGGCTGGATGTGAGGAGGGAATTGTGGACATTTAGTTCTAAAGAATACCCCCAAGTAGGGTGAAAACCTAGGCATCTTCATCCTTAAACCAAGGAGACCTCCTCATTACAGAAGTAATGAACCAGAGATGGGAGAGGCTGTAGACCTTTCTCTTAAACCCACTTGGCTAAAACCTGTATCCTAACCTGAAGCATGAACCTGAAACAAAGATAGAAGCACATCTGGGAAAGGATCATTGAGGGAGACTACATGACTGAAATAAACCTAAACAGGAAGAAATAAATTTTACTTTGGGTGAATAAAACCAATGTTTTTCCACTTCACTTCTGAATCAACAAGTAATCCAACTCTTGTCAGAGAAGCTTAAGAGTTATGATTAGTTAAAGATCTATATTAAAAGGGAAGTCCCCATAAATCCTGAATCAGTGCTTTTTAACCTTAGCTTCACATTGGAATCATCTGGGGGGCTATAAAAATACTGATGCTTGGGTCTTACTCTCAAAAATTTTGGTTTAATTGTTCTGGGGTCCAGCTAGGCATCAGAATCATTAAAATCTACATAGTGTAATCCAATAGTCAAGGATGAGAACCAATGTTCTGAAAAGAAATGTTCATATGTAACAGGGAAACTTTTCAGAAATTACATTTCTTCTTCTTTCTTTTCTCTGGAAAGAGAAATACCATACACAATCAGGTTGGAATCGGGTAGGACTGTAGAAGGGGAGAAGGGGAATTACCTTGGAATCTGAGGGTGGTTTCTTTCAGACACGCACGTATAGAAGAGCCACTGGAGTCTGAACTCAACACTCGCTGTCAACAGAAAAAGAGAATACAATGAGATGTCTTAGGTTTTGTAAGTTCAAAAGAAAAGCCTACTCAACCCTTTGTTGCAAATCCTCAGGGAGAGAAAAGGGATCTTGGTTCAGGGTTAGCTGACGTTCTGGCAGGTGTCTGTATATGATTCTTACCTTTGCTTTTGCTGCTCTGTGCCTGAAACTCCCTCCTCCCTCTTACTGAGTTCCCAGCTTAGATTTCAACTCTCCTCCCTGCAGTTTTCCCTGACACCTCAGGAAAAATTAATTTATCTTGCATTCCTAGAGTATTACATGTATATTTCTATTCCCACACTTGTCACATTGTATTACAGTTATTTGTTTACCTGCCTGCCTTCTTTCCCAGCTTGACTGCGAATGTCCTAAAATCAAGGACTTTACTTTCCATCTTTATGTAATAAATGTTGAGAATGCCTGCATATGGTAAGTGCTTTACAAATACTTATGGAACTAATCAGAAACAATTGATTAGGCTCTTAGAATAGTTTAAAATCCTGCTTATAATGTAATTGTAATAGATATACAAGTAATGAATGGTAGAAAGTAATAATGTAGAACCATATCAAATTCAAAGTACTGTGAAATTTGTTTAAACACACAGGGTTAATAAGAACATTAAATACATAATGCCCACATTTCTCAACAGGCACTCAGTGGTCCAGTCATCTTGTGCACAGGACAGAAGAGTGGCTGGAGGTGGGGCTGGGAAGACTGGCTGGAGCTGACTGTGAGAAGCTGTGTGTGCTATGGGAGGCGTTTGGACTTCACACTGCGGTGTTGTAGAGCCAAAGGAGTCCTCCAAGCAGGAAATGACAAAATCACATTAGTCATTTTGAAAAGGACCAGTTGACTTAAAAAGAAGCATTGTTAAGGGCATTGGCAACTGAATAATGTTTATGGTGGGATCCTAGATTGAAAATTGAGAATGGCTATTGCTGTTGTTTGTTGATTTGGTTCTTCTGAGGCTTCTGTATCCTTATAATAAAATCCAAATCCCCCTTTACATGAGCTATTTTAAGTACATTTCTCTTCCCTACAACCAGATGTGCCATAATACAAAAAATAAAATAAATTCTAGGGCTGAGATTAAGCTTGAGAGACTAAAGCCATGAATAACCACTGATATACCCCCAAAAGTATATAATTCTACACACCCTTTTATTCTTAAAAGCAGAGGACAAAGCCTGTACCAGATAGAGGGGGCAGATAGAGCAAGAAAAACAAAAGTGGTAAACTAGCTGCTATCATGTAAACTTTCTCTCAAATCTTCTTAAATTAATATTTTCATTTGTATATGAATGAATACATTAGTATGAATATATGTATATGCAAAATATACTAGAATATGCAAAATGTACCAGAATGTTACCTCAGAAAAAAAAGAAGGCAGAGGACATGGAATTGCATAATGAAGTTTCATGACATACACAGAAAGCAAACAATTTAAAATCTATTCTAACAATACTAAAATGCACATATGAAACATAAACATTGTATAATTCCTTTCAGGAAATGCTAAATAGATGCCTAAATTTTTATTTTCTTCAGTAATTTTCACTGTTTTAAATAACCAATTGAAAGGCCTCTCTAAACTCATGTATTACTTTAATCAAGTAAAATAGCTTTTTGAGTTATATTCAAATCCCTGTATATAAGTAGTTAAATCAGTCTTCATTTTCTGAAAATACTTGGTAAGGTGAATTTGGTGTGTGATTCATTTTCCTCTTCTCTCTGACTCAGTTTTGCCACATGAGCATTACTTTTTATGGGCATTTCCATATTCAGGCTAATAGTGCAGCTTCCTTTCCCTTATAAGGGGGCTTAGATTCAGTGGAATAATACTAGGCAGGGTCTGCATTTAAAATAAGGATCTGAATATGGGAGTCTAAGCTGATGAGGTGTGACTCTCTGAGGGAAAGGTCTGGGTGCTTTCCTGCTCACTGACCCAGGACCAACTTTCCCCAGGATGGCTTCCAACTGACTCTCATATGGAGGAGAGAAAAGCCAGGTGAGGGGGATTTGGCCTTCCCTTCTCAGTATCTGTGACAGAAGAAATAATTGGAAATATATAATTAAGTGACTGGTCCAGGATCAGAAACAAGGAGTCCAGGCTGGCTCAGAGAACAGAATCAGCAAAACAATAACCATATAAGAACAAGGCAGAGCCCTGGCTGGTGTGGCTCAGTGGACTGAGTGCCAGCCTGCGAAGGGTTTCAGGGCCAGGTCCCCAGTAGCGGGTGAATGAGAGGCAACCACACAATGATGTTTCTCTCCCTTTCTCCTTCTCTTCCCCTCTCTAAAAAATAAATAAAATCTTTTTCTTTTTTAAAAAGAGCAAGATAGAATGGTCTAGTGGTTAACTGCACAGGTACTGAAATCAGGGTACTGGGATTCAAACTTCAGCCTGCCATTTATGTACTGAGTTTCCTAATCTCTCCGAGTCCTAATTTCCCATCTGAATAGACACATGGTAATAACAGTACCTCCCTCATAATACTGCTTTGAGGACTAAATGTGATAACAGCTGTAAAATGATTTGATTCTAGCTCATGTGTGACAAATGCTTTATATCAGTGAAATAAAACTCACCACCCTGGAGGAGAGACATGCAATGAAGGGACAAGGCCTGGGGCAGTAGCATGGAAGGGGATATGGGATAGATATAGGCTGCATCTCATACCGCCTTGTTCTCTACCTTTGCCTGTCACAGAAGTAACTTGTGCTCTTCTGGGCAGGTGCACCAAAATGTAATAAAAATAAGAGATATGGAGACTCCTCAGAAAGCAAAGAACAGCTGTGCCTTTCTCCTCTGCTCAGCTTATTTTTGTTCCTTGTGAAGGCCATGCTAGCTACTGAGATTAAAACACCCCTCTCTCTCCCCTCCTCCCCAAAAAACCCACTCTCCAGTGAACCAAGAGATTTAGTGGCAGCAGTATCAGTGACAGCATATCTGGCTGTCTGGCTCCTGTATGCTGGCGCCTCTCCATCCCCGCCCATCCCCATCCTAGCTCTGTCTTCCCAGTCAGACTTCTCTGCATAGCAGCAGAGGGTGTGCTCAGCAGCTCTGCCCAATGACAGATGGACCTGCAGCAGCCCCTGATGAGGAGGCCAAGTTGTGATTCAGACTTCAGAGCACATTTGGAGGGTATCGCTTCTCGGCTGACAGTAACAGTATCAGTTTTGGATTTTGTTAGTGATGGGCACTCTGAGGTCACTTTACAGATTAGTAAAATTCTCTTGTCTACATAACTCTCTTCCTGACTACCCTGTATACTTACCCTACTCTCCCCTCTCATCCATCTCCGTATTTGGTCTTATAAATAACTGCAGATTTCAATGTATTTGGACATAAAGTCCTCTCTGTAATATGAGGGCAATAAAGCTTAATTGTGGACTCCTTTGGGAAGGTTCTACTTAATAATAGATGAGGCTACTCAAAGGAAGCACCTTAGCATGGCTCATGAGCTGGACTATACATTCTATAGACATTTCATTCAGCCCTCTGTTTCCCAGATTCAGGGGGCAATCAGACATTATTTCCAGAGCCTGGGATCCTGAACCAGGATCATGTCTGGTGCCTCTCATTGCTCTATTACATCCAGGCGATCTTGTCTACATGCATATCAATTCTGAAAAGCACATAGACCTGTTGTTGATTGCAATCAAGGCATTTATACCATAAGTACCAGACCAGAGCACTAGGGTTTGACAGGGGTGGCCCAGAGACTGCTGTGAGTGAGTATAGAGAGAAGCAAGTTGGAGCCTTTGAATCTCCTGCCCCAAATAAACACTGCTTTATGAGTTTTGTATATTTGGTTTTGTGCTGGACATTCTCTGTTTGCTTGTTTAAATGCATTCTCTGGCCTTCTCCATCTTGCTCTTTGTTTCCAGGCAGAAGTTGATTTCTGTGGACTGTGTCTTTTGGCTTCCCTTGCCCTCTACCTTTACACTGGGTTCAGGAGGTTGAGGGCAGGAGAGAGAAGCAGAAGTGTTTATCCCCTAAGTCCTTCCCTTCTCAGCTGTGGTTTGGTAATGGCTACATTCCTTTGCCAAAGTCCACAGTTTCCATCTGATGGTCTCCTCTTATAGCCATAGTTCTTGCCTGCTTCTGGTAACCACTCTATGCACTCTCTTGCCCCTTCAGGCCTAGAGGTGGCCATGTCATCCCACCATGGCTAGCCCGGTGGTACTTTTACTTCCTTTGCAAGTTTCCCTTTACCCTCCCCAATATTTTTGAATACTCCTTTTATTAAACCCTCTTCACTCACTCTTTCTGGAGTTTTCCATCTGTGGTTGAATCTTCCATGCTAGGACTGTGACTGGTTCAGTGTTCTATTGTAAGATTTTGTTTAGTAAAGGAGTCTACCACTAAATAAAACTGCAACAGTAGACCAATCAGAAGCATTATAAAAACAAATGCACATATTTTGTGATTGTGAATAGCCAAGATGGCTGAAGCAATACCTTTAAAAAACCATTAACTTAGATAATTTTTAGCATAAATTTTAAAGTTTCTATTGAGGGATACATAAATTCAGTACTAAATTTAGTTACTAAATAGAGGATAAAATGTTTAGATAGACTTGAATCTAGACTCTGACACTATCTGTGTGATTTTGAGTAAGTTATTTAACCTCTCTAAGCCTCAGTTTCCTCCTTTGTAAAATAAAGTACAGTTGACCAACAACATGAGTTTGAACTGCATGTGTCCCCTTATACATAAATTATTTTCACTAAATACTATAAGTGTAATTTCCTTATGATTTTCTTAACATTTTCTTTTCTCTAATTTGCTTGATTGTAAGAATGTAGTATATGCATTGTCATGAGCACCTCTGTTTCCATCCATGAACGAGTGAGCTGTTGGCTCATGGTGACTTGGCGATTTGTGCCAACTGTCGCTGTGTCAGTGCATTACAATGCCATCTCAAAACAACCTGGCTACCAGAATCCTAAGTAATAAAGTGAAATACTCAAGGCCTGCTAGCACGGATGATGGTTACATTGACCTTGAGTTTAAGAAAAGTCCTCCTAAGATCCCACATAAGGCCATTTTGCTTGCTACAGTGCTGTTTTTGATTGGCACCTTTTTCTGTACCATAGGCTCCCTTCTGCTGCCGGGATATATCAGCCAGGGGGGCAGGGAAGCGGGGGCAGACCCGTGCTCCTGTCCTTGTCATGGCATCCTAGTATTCCTGCCAGGATTTTCTCACCTTTTCATTGCCTGCTATGCATCCAAAGGCTACTTGGGTTACTCCTGAGATGACATTCCAGGCTTTGACGACTAGCACCCACCTCAGCCCTGAGGAGCAGTCAGATCGGACTGAGCTCAGCTTTAAGATTTTGAGCAGAAACTATGGCTAAGGGCCAAGGAATCCTGTGTTTTGCAGATGTTTAACAAAATAATGGCCAAGTTTTATGGGTCCACCATCCTAAAGACATTAACTGAGCTTACAATTAGCTAATTAGGGCACACTCTGTTTTTCATCTCCTGGCCCTGACTAAAAGCTGACAAATTTTTCTAAGTGAACTTGTATCATGGAAGAATAGCAATGTTAATTGTGAAAAGTGGGTGGTCTATTCTGTAGTGGAAAGTGTTGCTGCTGCCATCCTTTTTAGAGGTGAACATTTAAAAAATAGTCTGTTGTCAGTTTGTTCTTGTGACAAATGGAAGAATTCAGTATGTCAAATTTGTTATTACTAGGTAACTCATTATGAAAATATCTAAGTGTCTTATCCTCTATGCTGTAACTTCATATTCTAGTGAAAGACCTCGGCAAAATCAAATATTACTGTAAATGCATCTGTAATATTTTTACATGCTGTCTTATTAAGAGCAACCAGGAATTTTTTAAACCTCAGAGCAAGTTTTGAAAATGTAAACACTTTCTCTGTTTACCACTCCTAAGACAGTTCTGATCTGGTTCACCAAATAGGTTGGGTACCATATAATTTGGGTAATTCTATCCTTTATAGATTAAGATGTTCTGCTGAGTGAAAAAGAGATTAAGCAAAGAAAAAAAACCTCATAGACACAGACAACAGTATGGTGATTACCAGAGGGAAGAGGGGTTTACAGGTGGTAGAAAAGGGTACGGGGGGATAAAGGGTGATAGAAGGAGACTTGACTTGGGTTGGTGAACACAATATACAGATGATGTACTATAGGACTGTGCACCTGAAACATATATAAATTTGTTAGCCAATGTCACACCAATAAATTCAATAAAATTTTACAAAATTTTAAAAAGGTGCTCAGTATATCATGCCTTTAAAGACTGGACTAAGGGGAAAATGTAGATGAGTGGTTGTTATTTAGAGTTTATAATCCCATTGTTAACACCTTCTGTTATGATGTCATTCTGCTGAAGTTTACAAGATTTGGCTTGGATCCCCAGGGGACTAGACGGCTTTAGTTTAGTTACGTTTCCTATCTTGCAAAAAGTGACTTATGTTCAAAAGAAATTAAAATGTCCAAATGAAAAAAGGATATATTATATAGTATATATAACATACAAAATATGGGTATTAACTGTTTTTTATACTTTTTGATGTTTGAATACAGTTATCTCCATTTTCCCACCACCACTTTCCCTTGCCCTAACCACGCCCACCTCCTACCCTCAATCCCACTCCCCCTTGGCTCTGTCCATGGGTCCCTCATTCATGTTCATTTATATTGCTTTCCCTTCTTTCCCACATTGTTTCCCTCTTCCCTCACCTCTGGTGACTGTCAGTTTGTTGTCAATTTCAATGTCTCTGGCTATATTTTGCTTGCCAGTTTGTTCTGTTGATTAGGTTCCACTTATAGGTGAGATGATATTGTATTTGTCTTTCACTGCTTGGCTTACTTCACTTAGACTAACACTTTCCATTTCCATTCATGTTGTCTCGAAGGGTAGGAGCTCCTTCTTTCTTTCTGCTACGATGTATTCCATTGTGTGAATGTACCATAGTTTATAGATCCACTCATTTACTGATGAGCACTTAGGCTGCTTCCAACATTTGGCTATTGTAAGTTGTACTGCTATGAACATTGGAGTGCATAGGTTCTTTTGAATTGGTGTTTCAGGATTCTTAGGATATAGTCCCAGCAGTGGAGTTCATGGGTCAAAAGTAAGTTCCATTTTTAGTTTTCTGAGGAAATTCCATAGTGTTTTCCACAGAGGCTGCACCAGTTTGCATTTTCACCAACAGTGCACGAGGGTTCCCTATTCTCCACAACCCCACCAGCACCTATTGCTTGTTGATTTGTTTATGATGGCCATTCTGACTGGTGTGAAGTGGTATCTCATTGTGATTTTACTTTGCATCTCTCTGATTACTAGTGATGCTGAGCATATGATTATGGGCCCTCTGTATGTTCTCCTTGGAAAAGTGTCTGTTCAGGTCCTTTGCCCATTTTTTAATTGTGTTGTATGTCTTCCTGGAGTAGGGTCATGTGAGTCCTTTATATATTAAAAAATCCTCAGAAAGGATTTGGAGATCAAATCCTTATCTGAGATATCATTTGACAAATATATTTTCCTATACAGTTGGTTCCCTTTCCATTTTACTGATATTTTCTTTAGCCATGCAGAAGCTTTTTATTTTGATGAAGTCCCACTTGTTTGTCCTTTCCTTTGTGTCCCATGCTCTAGGGGATATATCAGTGAAAATATTGCTGCATGGAATATCTGAGATTTTCCTGCCTATATTCTCCTTTAGGCCTTTTATGGTCATGACTTATATTTAAGTCTTTTATCTATCTTGTGTTTATTTTTGTGTATGGTGTAAGTTGGTAGTCAAGTTTCATTTTTTTGCATGTAGTTATCCAGATCTCCCAACACCATTTCTTGGAGAAGCTATTTTGATTTCATTTTATGTTTTTGCCCCCTTTGACAAGTATTAATCGACCATAGAGACTTGGGTTTATTTCTGGCTCTTAACTCTGTTAACTCTATTCCATTGATCTATGTGTCTGTTCTTATGCCAGTACCAGACTGTTTTGATTACCATGGCCTTGTAATATAACTTGATGTGAGGTATGGAGATCCCTCCTACTTTTTTCTTCTTTCTTAAAATTGTTGCAGCTATTCGGGGTTGGTTATGGTTCCATATAAATTTTTGAAGTGCTTATTCTATATCTGTGAAATATGTCATTGGTGTTTTAATAGGGATTGTGTTGAATCTATAAATTGCTTTAGACAGTATAGGTTATTAACTGTTTATATTAAGGCTTCTGGTCAATAGCAGGCTGTTAGTAGTTAAGTTTTTAGGGAGTCAAAAGTTACATATGAATTTTCAACTGCATAGGTGGTTAGTGTCCCTAACCCTGCATTGTTTAAGAGTAAACTGCAATAACCTTCCCCACCTTATGGAACTATTATTATGTTTAATATTTTTTTATCTTCACCTGAAGATATGCCTATTGATTTTAGAGAAAGGAGAAGGGATAGAAAGGAGCAAGGGGTGTGGGGGAGAGAAACATTGTGAGAGAGAGAAGCCTCAATTGGTTGCCTCCCATATACCTGATGGGGGATCAAACCTGCAACTTGGGCATGTGTCCTGACCAGGGGTCAAACCCAAGACCTTTTGGTTTACTAGGATAACACTCCAACTGAGCCATACTGGCCAGGGCTCTCATGGAATTATTGTGAGAGTTAAATGAGATTATGCTTCAAGAAAGGTAAAAATTTAACTAAAGTGCAAAAACGATTTATGCAGTGTATGGAAAAGGTGCTGTGACTGATTGAATATGTCAAAAGTGGTTGGCAAAGTTTCATGCTGGAGATTTCTTGCTGGACAATGCTCCATGGTTGGGTAGACCTATTGAAGTCGATAACGATCAACTCGACACATTAACTGAGAACAATCAACATTATGTCACGCAGGAGATGGCATACTCAAATTATCCAAATCAATATTAATGTTATTGGTGAAAATTACAAATATGTCTTTTATTTTACAGAGAAAGCTATATGGACTTTTTGGTGAACCCAATATATAAAATGATAACCACCGGGTGATTTTTAATTGTACTAAATAGATGTTTACCTCAGTTTCACAGGTCACTTGTCATTGATGTCTGGTCTCTAGTTGAATTGTATCTGTTTAGCAGTTTGGCACAAAATGGGCACTCAATAAGTGTTAATCCTGTGTTTTATTGTGTGTTGGATATAGCTTTTTTAAAAGTCAGTCTTTGCGAACATGTATCTGTGTGGGTGTATACCTCAAGGCACATCTGTGCTTGAGAGCAGTGTTAAAATCCTTCAACTATTTGCAGCTTATTAGAGAGAAGACATTAATTGCTTCTTTAGTATTCCCTTCTCACTTCAAGTGTTCCTCCTCATTTCCTTTCCCCCACCCCAAGAGTGACATATTTAGTTGTCTAAGTTTTAATCATTAAGGTTGTTTCCCACATCGAATGTCTGATAGGACAGAAGCAAGCAAATGCCAGCAAAACTTTTTTTTGTCGATATAAGGGGTCCTGTGTGTACTATTCCCCTCAGACTCCCCATTAGGAAACCTTGTGATATTTGTTCATATTCTTTTCTAAGGTAAACAGGAACCCCATTTACTTGCTTTCTTCTGATCAAAGATGAGATTGAAAATCAACTTGTTAGTTCACTGCATTGGGAACAAAGGCATAGTTCGAAAAGCTGGAACTAAGTCCAAGACAAAGGATTTGTGATGGGGAATGCATTATACTGAGCAGAAGCATCTTGGAAGGAGAAACTAGAAGTTTTCTAAATCAAAGGGAAGAGAAAGTTTATAGGACACTTGTAATATGAACTGTTAAGAATTTTCATCTGCTCTGGATGGCTATTACCCATTTTCTGAAGACCCATGAAGATAAAGTATCATAATAAGGGATAGCAAATAGGTTCCATCTTATGTGCCAGCTGTGTTTGGTTACAGTAGTAATTGACTGAAACAGTGTTTCTCAGAGTGTGGTCCCCCAACCAGCAACATTAGCATTACCTGGTGAAGTGTTAGACATGCAAATTATTAGTTCTTACCTCAGACCTCTACATCAGAAACTCTGAGATAACCTCTATTTTAAAAAGTCCTCCTGGTGATTCTGAAGCATATCAATGTTTGGAACAACTGGCTTAGAGTACTGTGTTAAGTAGGATTCTAATTGGAGATCATTAGAGAAAAAAAAAAAACATAGCAATCCATTAGTGTTGTCCACCATGAACATGGAGGGAGGAGTGGCAGTGAGTAGGCCATGTATTTGTGATCTCACTTGTAGACAGAATTGATAAATATAATGCAAAAGAGTGATTTTAGGAAGCACCCCAGGAAACTTCCCATAATCTGCTTTTGTCTGACTCCAGTGGGGACACTGGATGTGAGAGGATCATGGGGAGGCAGAGAGAGAAGTAGGTGTGAGCTACCTGAGGGCTCGTGGTGGTCACAGCCAGGAAATTTACAGTGGAATAAAGAGAACAAATCAAGTTAAGAACCACTAAAAAAGTGGACTTGACAGAACTTGGTGACTGAATTTAGAGAACAAGAGAAACATTAAGGACAGTGCCTGAATTCATTGCTTGAGAAACTAGGTAGATGGTGATGCTAGTTACCAGGATGGGAGACAAAAGAGTCTAGACCACATAGATCAGAATAATGTAAAAACATCCATGAGCCGCACTACTGCTTGAACACAGTTGAAGGCTCTCTGTGCACCCCTTCCTGAGCACTCTCTCCTCTTCTCCCTCAGGGCTAACCAATTCTATAATTCTTATTGTCTTCACACTCTTTTGACACCTTATGTTGTCATTATGCAAAAGGATATAGTACTCTCTTCCATTACTACTGGGACACCATCTAAAGTTCCAAAGTAATGAGCTTCTACAAATTGCCTTTCAAAGGGATTGCTGGTATACTTCTATTTAACAAAAACCACTCACATTTGGATTGCTAAGTGTAACCAGTTATTGATTCATTGTCTTTCAGCTCCAAATTCAGTCCTCTTTGCCCAGCTTTGTGGTGCTGAAGCTGGATGCTGGAATATTTTAATTTGCCAGCTGGTACAATATTACCCTTGCTAGTAGAGGGTGCTGAATGAGCACTGCAGCAGGCAGGGACCTCACTTCCTGGTTCTGGCGTGCTTCTTATTTGCTTCTTCCTTGTGGCCAGTGACTTGCAGACCATCTGGTAGTATTCAACTTCCAGTGAGTTTCACTGGCACCCAAGTTGGTGGCTTCCCAGGAGTCTCACTGGTACCCTCAATCCCCAGCACACAGCACCCCAGCCTCTCCACCATCCAGTTTTCCATAACAAGGTCTGGCTCTCCACCTTGAGGCAAGGTTTCTTCCTTAGAAATTTTGCCTCAGCCCTAGCAGTAGTGACTACTCCGTATACTTGCCATCCCTTCAGAGTTCTCTTTATCCTTTAGCAATTAACTCCCTGTTACCATTAATAATTCTTTATATTAAACTTTCCTCGTTCAAACTACTATGTAGATTCTGTCTCCTTGCTGAATCCTGGCTAATACAATGAGCAGAAGAAAGAACACTCACTTGTGGCCACAGACTCTGACTTTGCATTTTTCTTAGTGGTGACACACTGGAAAATCATTTCATCTTTCCAAATTTAAATTCCTTGTTTATAAACTCTGAATAGGATACCTCCTCTACGTCCTCCAAGATTGTTCCAAGAATTACATTGGATAATGGATGTAACTTATGAAGGGGTAGAATACAGGATGAACATTCAGTCTAAGTCCAAGTAGAGAAAACTGAAGGGTTGATAAAGGACAAAAGAAGCTGAAGTACAAAAGTATTGGGGAGTCAAGACTGTGGGTGGCATTTATGGCTTTGTGTCACCTGAAGCCTCCTCTATCTGTTCCTTCTGCTCAGTGGAGCGGAAAGAAGAAAGACTTTGAGAACAGGGAGCTAGGGATCTTGAAAGAAAAACAAAGATCTTTCCTTTAATGATCTTAGAAGTGGCTTTATATTAGAAAGAAATGCCTTTATATTAGACTTACTGAGCGGGTGGCCTAGTGCCAAGGAGACCTAGATGCTGAGAATAAACAAACTACAGAAACCTTTTTTTTTAATCCTCACCCAAGGACATTTTGTTTTTCATGGCTTTTTAGAGAGAGAGGAAAAGAGAGTCCAGTTATATTTATGAGTTTTAATATCAAATTTTATTATTTTCTCAAAAAAGGAAATTTGGAGCACTATCCTTCAGAATGTGTCTTTATGGCCTGGCACCCAGTGGCCAGATATCTAAATTGCAGGTTTATTTATTTATTTATTTGTTTTGGTTTGGTTTGGTTTGGTTTGGTGTTTGGAAAAAGCAGCCTGCAGGTTACAACTTTAGTAATCATATCGAAAGGTTATGGGCTATATAGTTAGCACCATATAGCTGAGATTTTTCTGAGAAAGTCCTGTTTTTGTGCAGATTTACTCTTTTCAATTAGCATAATTTGTTAAAAGCACAACAAAAATGTAATTTTATTTGATGTCTATTAAGAGCACTCATATATTCATATAAACTTCATATAAAATTCATGCAATTTTATTTGATATCTATTAAGAGTATTCATATAAATTCATATAAATTTGTCATGTGTCCTGAGGTTTTTGTCCAGAGAACATGGATTTTGGCTGGCAGAAGAACTCAGACTATTCCTTTTGTGATCCCTTCCCCTTCTTGGTCTTTAATTTACTGACATGTAAACAAGAGGGACTGATTTGTTCAGACTTTTGTAATTTTTTTAACTGTGACCCATTGTGGAAATTATTTCTTCATCATATTATCTCTGTCTCTTTCTTGTCTGTCTCTGCTTCTGTCTGTGTTGCTATATTAAAATTTATTTTTTTAAAAAAAAGAAGCTACCAAATTTAGCTACTCAAAAGTTCTGATAAAATAAAAGGAAATTGGTCAAAATAAATAACAAATGTAGATGGAATGGCACCAGTAGACTCATGGACAGCCAGATAACTCCTCGTCCATGAACAAGGCTCTGGAGAAGACTCTAGAAAACACGTTTCACTCTAAATTTGTAAGATGTGATTGTGATAAACATAATAGTTATTCTGACAGAGAAAAATAATGTACAAATATCAGGAGCTATTTTCTTTTGATTGGTAAGAAGAGTTATGTGTTCACCACCTAGGCTAATGCTCTTCCTTTTATGCAGAATCAGTGTGAGAGTTAAAGAGAAGGATTGAAAGGGACCCACCTAGGAAAGCTTGCTCTACAGGAGTAAGAGAAGAAGGTTATTGACAGGATCACATAATAGGCTCAAAGGGCGAAAGAAATGTGGGATGAGGGTGAGAATGGGCTGGTTTGGGGGAGAAGAGATTTATTCTGAGTTTTAAAAGTGGGTTGAGGATAGAATTGAGGAAGGTGAAAGGTATATAGAGGATGAAGAAAGACAATTTTAAGAAATTTTCTATGCTTAGCATAAAACTGGTATTTTTGAGAGATTTCTGTAAAAATTTGAATAGCTTTTAAATTATTATTGTCACTATAATTACTATTTTGGTTGTTAAACTGTTGTTTCTCTTAATGATGCAATGCTAAAACTGAGCTTTATTTAGATTAAGTATTTGTACATTTATTTGTTTATCCTCTGTATACCTCTAAGATGTTTTATTTAAGGTGGCTCAGAGACAACCGTAATGCTAATATCTTGTATTTGTTTAAAAATTTGTAATTGTGACTTCCAGCCAAGATGGAGGCTTAGGTAGATACACTGTGCCTCCTCACACAACCAAAAGAAGGATGACAACAAATTTAAAAACAGAAAACAACTAGAACTGACAGAAAATTGAACTATATGTAAGTACGACAACCAATGAGTTAAAGAAGAAACATTCATCCAGACTGGTAGGAGAGACAGAGAAGGGCAGCCAAGTGAAGAGGACTTGTGGCAAGGTGGCTCCTGGAGGACCAGGGCAGGCAAGATGGAGGCTGCCAGAGTGAGTGGTCTCACATTTGTGTGCGGTTAAACCAGGAGGAATAACTGAGGACTGAGACAGACAGTGTAACCCAGGGTTCCAGTGCAGGGAAATAAAGCTTCAAAACCTCTGCCTGAAAAAATCTGCGGGGACTGAGGCAGCAAGAGAAACTCCCAGCCTCTCAGGAATTCACTGGAGATACACACAGGGTCCTAGAATGTACACAAAACCATCCACAAGGGGATCAGCACCAGAAAGGCCCAATTTGCTTGTGGGTAGCTGCAGAAGTGACTGAAAGTGAGCATAGAGGTGAACAAGCAGCATTGTTCCCCCTTGGACCCCTCCCTCACATACAGTGCCACAACAGAGTGATGTGGTTTGTCCCACCCTGACAAATACCTAAGGCTCTGCCCTTTACTATGTAACAGGCACAAGAAGACAAAAAAATATGGCCCAAATGAAAGAACAGATCAAAGCTCCAGAAAAAATACAACTAAGCAACAAAGAGATAGCCAACCTATCAGATGCACAGTTCAAAACACTGGTAATCTGGATGCTCACAGAAGTAGTTGAGTATGGTTGCAAAATAGAGGAAAAAGTGAAGGCTATGAAAAATGAAATAAAGGAAAATGTACAGGGAACCAACAGTGATGGGAAGGAAATGGAACTCAAATCAATGGTTTGGAGCAGAAGGAAGACATAAACATTCAACCAAAACAGAATGAAGAAACAAGAATTCAAAAAAATGAGGAGAGGCTTAGGAACCTCCAGAACAACTCTCAACATTCCAACATCTGAATCAGAGGAGTGCCAGAAGAAGAACAGGAAGAGCAAGAAATAAAAAACTTATTTGAACAAATAATGGAGAAGAAGTTCTCCAATCTGTCAAAGGAAATAGACTTCCAGGAAGTCCAGAAAGCTCAGAGAGTAGAAAAGAGGTTGGACCTGATGAAGCGCACACCAGGACACATCATCATTACATTAGCCGAGATTAAAGGTAAGGAGAGAATCTTAAAAGCAGCAAGAGAAAAAGAGACAATTACCCACAAAGGAGTTCCCATATGACTATCAGCTGATTTCTCAAAAGAAACCTTGCAGGTAAGAAGGGGCTGGAAAGAAGTATTCCAAGTCATGAAAGGGAAGGACCTACATCCAAGATTCCTCCATCCAGTAAAGCTATCATTTAGAATGGAAAGGCAGATCAAGTGCTTCTCAGATAAGGTCAAGTTAAAGGAGCTCATCATCACCCAGCTCTTATTATATCAAATGTTAAAGGGACTTATCTAAGAAAAAAAGATAATAAATATGAATAGCAAAATGACAACAAACTCACAACTATCAACAACTGAACCTAAAAAGAAAACAAAAACAAGTTAAGCAAACAAGTAGAACAGGAACAGAATCACAGAAATGGAGATCACATGGAGGGTTATCAGTGGATGGTGGGAATGGAAGAAAAGGTACAGGGAATAAGTAGCATAAATGGTAGGCACATACTAAACAGGGGGAGGTTAAGGATAGTATAGGAAATGGAGAATCCACAGAACTTTTATGTACAATCCATGGACATGAACTAAGGGGAAGGGAATGAGGGAAGAAAGTGGTGTACAGGGTGGAGGAGAATAAAGTGGGGGAAGTGGGATAACTGTAATAGCATAATCAATAAAATATATTAAAAAATAAAAAATAAAAATTTGTAATTATAAAACTTTTTATTTTTATATTCTAAACCTTTTATTTATTTATTTCCAGACAGAGGGGTAGAGAGAGGGAGAAAGAGAGGGGAGAAACATTAATGTGTGGTTGCCTCTTACATGTTCCCTACTGAGGACCTGGCCCACCACCCAGGCATGTGCCCTAACTGGGAATCAAACTTGCAAACCTTGGTTTGTAGGCCAGCACTCAATCCACTGAGCCACTCCAGCCAAGGCTGTAAAATTGTTTCAATACCTCTTTTTAGTAGGGCATTATGGTGGCACCAGTGGGGGTGACGTTTTTATCCCCATTTTCCCGATGAAGCTCAGTGAAGTGTTATATCTTGCTGTAAGTGTAACAACTAGTAAATAATTATTTGGATTCAAACTTGGGTCTCCTAATTCTGAATTTGGCATTCTGTCCATTACCTCAGGCGGTAACAAAGAATAGTATAAAGGAACATGTCTCTTGTTGGAGAAGGTAATTTGTTTTAAACTTTAAGTTTATATTGTGTCTGACAAAATATAGTTATAATTTTAGCCACATGTTTGTATGTATGTAAGGAATTACAATCTCATCTGAAAAATCAAATTATTATAGATATTCATAATTGAGAATAAGGAAAGTTTCTTAGACTGGACCTGGAACAATGACAGGTTGAAAGCAGAAAGCACCCAGACTAGCTTTGTCTAGCTACAGAAGATTAAAATGATAGTTGGTATGGCTTATTAAGAAAGGACTTTGAGCCCTGGCTGGGTGGCTCAGTTGGTTGGAGAATCATCCCATGCACCAAAAAGTTGCACGTTGGATCTCTGGTCAGGGCATGTACGGGAGGCAACCATTGATGTTTCTCTTTCACAATGGTATCTGTCCCTCACTCCCTTCCTCTGTCTCTAAAATCAATAATATGTATGTTTGGGTGAAGATTAAAATTTTTTTTTGTTAAAAAAGAGATGGTTTTGAGGCTAAGTATACATTTTCAGAGAATGGATACAGATGGAATAGGACAGAAAGCAAGCTGGCTATAAGACTGTCATAAACCTGTGGTTTTTAAACTGCATTGTTTTCATGTGTTTCTACTCTGCACTTATTTTTCTTTTTTCTCCTTTTGTCTTACTTAATAGAGTTGTGTTGAAAGTTCTATCCTGACTAAGCCATGACAAACGGAACCAAGAGGAGGGATTTGATCCTCCTTGGGTTGGAGCTTTACCTGTAGACCCTTGAGGATTCAAAATGGTGGTGTGAGTGGAAAGGTGACTCTCCAGGAGATGGTTGGGGTAATGTGGATGGATAATTCTTCCTATGTAGAGATCCCACTTTCTTGGATAAAATGTTAGAGGAACGTAGTCTTTTAATTTTTGTTTGTTATTACCCCTAAGAGAGAGAGAGAGTCCTCATATGATTTTTGAAAGAAGTAAATGAGGGGAAAATTAATACTTATGTTATAAACACAGAATTTAAGAGCATATTGATACTGAAACTGTTTTTGAAATAAATAATATGTTCCAGAAGAGGCTTTTCTTCATTGACACCTCATCTTTGCATTTCCCAAATTCAAAAGAAATTATTGTTTTATATAAAGTTCTATGTAGTGTTGGGTGACAAGAAACATAGGACAGTTCTTAAATGCAAAAGCATAATAAATTTTAGGATATCTTTCCCCTTCTCTGAACTGAAGAAAAGAAAGATTTTAGGGCTTTATTTGCTTGTAGACTTCTAATTTAAAATTTGAGGAGATTTCCTATTCTACTGATTAAGCCTTGAAGCCTGGAGTTAAACATTGGTTGCAACAAACATCAACCCCCTTGGAAACTAGAATCAAGAAGTATATTACCCTAAATATTCAAACAATATTGAGAAAGAGAAAATAAAAGGGAGGGGGCAGTGGAGACACACACATACACACACACACAGAATAAATCTACAAATAGAGTAATATATGACTTCTTGATCCACAAAGAAGGTGAAAGGTCATCACTAACAAGTAAGAATTTAAACATATCTGAATGAGAATACTAAACTATATTTTAACAACATTAACATATTTTTCTTGCCTATATAAATTGTCACTGTAGTTCTATTAATCTGGTGTTATTGCTTAGTCACTTGCTCAACCTTGGCAATAAAGTGAGCCTGTAGGACTAGAAATTCATTTGTATTTAACTTTGTGCAAACCAATCCTTATATTGGTACATGCTATAGGCAGCATTTACATACAAACTAGCCAATTATTTATATTTTTGTTGTTTCCTCTACAGCAGAATGATGAAACCAATTTCTTGCATGTATAATCCTAAGAGGAAATGCAATTCTAATTTAAAAAATAAAATTCACATATACTTTCCAATAAAATGTACAACCCCAGTGCTACCAAGTTGACTAAGCACATTTTTATAGGTAAGAATTGCACTGCAGTTTGTTTTTAAAAAGGAATCCTTCATGGATATGAGAGGAAGAATCACAAAGACAAGTTGTTCTATTCTATCACCACATGCTCTGCAAAGTGAACACAGGGAGGTAGCCAATTAACTTTCTTGAGTTCATCAAATATTTAAAACAAGTAAATACACAAAAACCTTTCAGCAACTTTCATTTGTAGGCAGGGTAACCACAAAGAAATAATAAATAAATTGACCAAGCACTTGTAAGAAGATTGTATTGGTCACAAGACTGTGTTGCTTACCTGACTGGCCTTCTGTCCCCAGATTCACCCAACCCTGGTGGCTACTCCTTTGCAAATTCACCTAGGTCTTGGAATAAGTGTTACCCAAATCACTGATCTGAGATCAAGTTAAATTTGCTGATGGCCCTTCTTTAACCTTGGTGTCTGTCCCAACTGCCCTTGGTTGGGTTCATTTTCTATCTCCCAATTACATAATTAACTGAGCTTCTTGCTAGTTTCTCCAAATATCACATTTATCTGTTCTCAGAAGCTTATTTATTAGTTTTCTAGGGCTGCTGTAACAAAGTACCACAAACTAGGTGGCTTAAACAGAAATGTATTATTTAACAGTTCTGGAGACTAGAAGTTCAAGATCAAGGTGTTAGCAGAGTCATTTTTTTTCTGAGGACTATGAAAAAGAAACAGTCTGATGCCTCTCTCCTAGCTCCTCATAGGTTGCTGGCAATCTTTGGTGTTCCTTGGCTTGTAGAGGATCACACTGATCTCTGCCTTTATATTTGCATAATGTTTCCCTTGTGTGCATCTATCTCTTTACATAGCATTTTTTTTTATAAGGATACCAGTCATTTTGGATCAGAGGCCCACCCTACTCCAGTATAACCTTATCTTAGCTAATTATAACTGCAACAACCCTATTTCCAAATAGGGTCACATGCTGAGGTGCTGGTGTTTAGGACTTCAACCCATGAATTTGGGAAGGGCACAATTCAACTAATATCAGCTTACTAACTCATTGTAATTTCTAAATGCTGACCTGCTTGATTTCTGTCAATGGCATGTGCATGGCTCACTTTTGATTGCTTATTCAACAAATTCTTTTTTATTTTTTTTTAGTTTTTGAAATATATTTTCTTGATTATGCTATTACAGTTGTCCCAATTTTCCCCTCTTTGCCCCTCTCCACCTGATACCCCCATTGCCTCCAGCAATCCCCCCTTAGCTCATGTTCATGGGTCATGCATGTAAGTTCTTTTGCTACTGCATTTCCTATACTGTTTTTAACATCCTCCCTGTCTATTCTGTACCTACCAATTTGTACTTCTTAATGTCTGCATCTTTTACCCTATTCTCCCTGTTCTCCTCCCAACTGATAACCCTCCAAATGATCTCCATATCTATGATTCTGTTTCTGTTCTGTTTGTTTGCTTAGTTTACTTTTTAGATTCAATGATTGAAAGTTGTGAATCCATTGTCATTTTAATGTTCATAGTTTTGATCTTCTTATATAATTCCCTTTAGCATTTCATATAATAATGGCTTGGTGATGACGAACTACTTTAGTTTTACCTCGTCTTGGAAGCACTTTATCTGCCCTTCCATTCTAAATGATAGCTTTGGTGGATAGAGTAATCTAGGTTGTGTGTCCTTGCTTTTCATCACTTGAATACTTCTTGCCAGTCCCCTCTAGCCTGCAAAGTCTCTTTTGAGAAATCAGCTGACAGTCTTATGGGAACTCCATTGTAGGTAATTACTTGCTTTTCTCTTGCTGCAACAATTTCTTCGATAGGCATCTTTGCTTTGATGTGAACTTTACTTGACTATGCTTGTGATCTTCCTCATTTCTCCTTAGGATGTTAGTGTCCTAGGTCTATACCTACCATGTGATTCATGTCTTATTATGCCTAGCGCTTTGTAGTAAGCAGAATAATGCTTTCCTCCAACCCACAAAGATATAGGAGTCCTAATCTTCAGGGCCTATAAATATTGTTGGTTCTGTAGCAAAGAGGAACTGAGGCTACAGGTGGAATACAGGTTGCTTATCAGCTGACCTTAAAATAGGGAGGTTATCTAGGTAGGCCCTATGTAATCAAAGGGTCTTTAAAAATGTAAGAGGGAGGTCCAATAAAATGGCTGAAGTATGTGATTATGGAAACAGTGTCAAATAGATGCTGTGTTTCTGCTTTGAAGGTGGAGAAGGGGGGTTGCGAGTCAAGGAATATAAGTGGTCTCTAAAGTTGAAGAAGACAAGGAAATGAATTCTTTCCTAGAGCCTCCAGAAGGAACACAGCCCTCCTGACACCAGTAAGTTTGTGGTGATTTGTTATGGCACCAGTAGAACACTAATACATCCAAGAATTGAAAACTCATAGATGAGCTCTTAGGGTTTAGACATTAGTCTTTCGATGACCCTGAAAGTTCTCCTGTTCCCTCAGTCCCCTGTTACCCCCAACTAATTTATTCTCCCACCACTTCAAAGCTTAGAATAAATAGGCATTAGTTGCAATGTGGTTATACATTAGAGTTTGTATAAGTGTTGGAGCCAGATTTGACTGAAAATTCTGGTTTGGCCACTTTCTAGCTCTATGACTTCCAATAAATCACTTAACCTTTCTGAGCTTCAACTTATTTCTTATTTACAAAACAGAGATAATAAGGAATACCTGTTACTATGAGGATTAGTAACAATATTTGTAAATGCACCTACCACAATGAATTGTATATATTAGGTACTTGATAAGTGGTAACTATTATTACTGTATTTTAAATTCTTAAGACTACTGTTCCATTTTTCTACCACATATTATTTTTAACCAAGGCTTTTTTGGGAGTCAGAATATAAACAGGTACTAGGATCTTGAAAGGAAGAATAGGTGAGATATTTTGTCCTATAGTACTTATTGGTGAATGGATGGATATTTAGGAATAAAGAATCATTAAGTGTCAAAATTGGGGTTGGAGAGACCCTGCAATAGATGAAGACAACAACTGTACATTGCCTTAACTGTCAGATTATGTGTTTCCCTTCAGTACACAGAGAATATTTATTGAATAATAATCTAAGTAACTTTAATGCTGTTTGGAAATCATATGCATGTATTCTTTTTCCATCAAAGGGCTCTACATCTCATGGCCTACATCTGCTTCTTCATGTCCTCACATCATCTTAAGTTGAAAGTTACCCAAAGATCTTTAGAAGACTAGAAGTTGTAAAATACCTAAAGACTACTCATAACAAGAAGGCATTTATTAGAAAAATATTTTTTAAAAATCTCTTCTGTTTAAAAAAAGAAGCAAAGGTGCAAAAATGCAAAGATTGCTAAAGTGACATTAAAACCTTGTAGTAGCCCTGGCTGGTGTGGCTCAGGGGAAACCTTGTAGTGCCGGCCTGTGAACCAAAGGGTCGCCAGTTCTATTCCCATCCCAGTCAGGGTGCATGCCTGTGTTGCGGTCCAGGTTGGGTCCCCAGTCAGGGGCACATGAGAGGCAACTGCACATTGATGTCTCTCTTCCTCTGTTTCTCCGTCACTTCCCCTCTCTCTAAAAATAAATAAATGTTTTTAAAAACTCAAAATTCCCTTAGACAATAAATAAAATCTTGTAGTAAAATTTGATAGAGTGAAGTAGTAATTTCCTTTGAGAATTTAAAAAAACCTTTAAGAAATAGCAATAGTTATTGATGATTTTTTTTATTGTTGTTCAAGTACAGTTGTGTCCATTTTCCCTCCACCACTCCTCACAATGCTACCCATCCCAATCTCCAACCCTCAACACTACCCCCCTTTGGCTTTGCCCATGGGTCTTTTATACATGGTCCTTGATGGTCTTTCCTCTATTTTCCCCCATTATCCCTCTTCCTCCTTCCCCCGGTTACTGTTAGTTTGTTCATTTCAATGTCTGGTTGTATTTTACTAGCTTGTTTTGTTAATTAGGTTCCACTTGTAAGTGAGATCATATGGTATTTGTCTTTTACCACCTGGCTTATTTCACTTAGTATAATGTTCTTCAGTTCCATCTATGTAGTCATGAAGGGCAGAAGCTCCTTTTTTTTTTTTCTTCTGTGTAGTATTCCATTGTGTAAGTGTACCATTTTTTTTTTATCTACACATTTACAGATTGTCACTTAGGTTGCTTCCAAAACTTGGCTATTGTAAATTGTACTTCTATGAACATTGGGGTGTAGAGGTTCTTTTGGATTGGTGTCTCAGGATTCTTAGGGTATACTCCCAGCAGTGGAATTGCTGGGTCAAAAGGCAGTTTTGTTTTTAGTTTTCTGAGGAAATTCTACACTGTTTTCCACAATGGCTGCACCAGTTTGCATTCCCACTAACAGTGCACTAGGGTTCCCTTTTCTTTACAACCTCATCAGCACTTGTTGTTTGTTGATTTGTTTATGATGGCCATTCTGACCAGTGTGAAGTAGTATCTCATTGTGGTTTTAATTTGCATCTCTTCAATGGCTAGTGATGCTGAGCATCCTTTTATATGTCTCTGGGCCCTCTGTATGTCCTCCTTGGAGAAGTTTCGGTTCAGGTCCTTTGCCCATTTTTTAAATTGTGTTGTTTGTCTTCCCAGAGTAGGGTCATGTGAATTCTCTACATATTTTGGAGATCAAATCCTTGTCTGAGATATCATTGACAAATATATTTTCCTATACAGTTGGTTCCCTTTTCATTTTACTGATATTTTCTTTACTCATGCAGAAGGTTTTTATTTTGATAAAGTCCCATTTGTTTATTCTTTCCTTTATGTCCCTTGCTCTAGTGAATATATCAGTGAAAATATTGCTGCATGGAATATCTGAGATTTTCCTGCCTGTGTTCCCTTCTAGGACTTTTATGGTATTGTGATTTGCATTTAAGTCTTTTATCCATCTTGAGTTTATTTTTGTGTATGGTGTATGGTGTGATTTGGTGGTCAAATTTCACTTTTTTGAGTGTAGTTATCCAGATCTCCCACCACAGTGTTAAAGAGGCTATTTTTACTCCATTTTATGCTTCTTCCCCCTTTGTTGAATATTAACTGACCATAGACACATGGGTTTATTTCTGGGCTCTCTATTCTGTTTCACTAGTCTATGTGTCAGTTCTTATGCCAGTACCAGACTGTTTTGATTACTGTGGCCTTATAATAGTTTGATGTCTGGTATTGTGATCCTTCCTACTTTGTTCTTCTTTCTCAAAATTGTGGCAGCTATTCTGGGTGGTTTATGGTTCCATATAAATTTGTAAAATGTTAGTTCTATAACTGTGAAATACGTCATCAGTATTTTAACAGAGATTGCATTGAATCTATAAATTGCTTTGGGTAGTATGGACATTTTGATGAAGTTAATTCTTTCAATCTATGAGCACGGTATATACTTCAATTTATTTGTGTTGCCCTTTATTTCTTTCTTCAGTGTTGTGTAGTTTTCTGAGTATAGGCCTTTTACCTCCTTGGTAAGGTTTATTCCTAGGTAATTTATTTTTCTTGTTATAGAAAGTGGAATTTTTTTTCCTGATTTCTGATTCTGATATTTCACTGTTGGTGTATAAAATGCATTCAATTTCTTACTATTTAGTTTGTGTCTTGCTGTTTCGCCAAATTCACTTATTAGGTTGAGTAGTTTTTTGGTGGAGTCTATAGGGTTTTCTGTGTACACTATCATAACATCTGCAAACAGTGATAGTTTTTCTTCCTCCTTTCCAACTTGGGTGCCTTTTATTTCTTTTTGTTTTCTGATCACTGTGGCTAAAGACTTCCAACACTATGTTGAATAGAAGTGGTGAAAGCAAATATCCTTGACTTGTTCCTGATCTTAGTGGAAAAGCTTTTAGTTATTACCTATTGTATATGATGTTGGTGGTAGGTTTCTCGTATATGGTCTTCATTATGTTGAGGAATGTTCCCTCTAATCCCAGTTTGCTGAGTGTTTTTTTATCATAAATGGGTGCTGTACTTTATCAGATGTTTTTTCCACATCTATTCATATGATCATGAGATTTTTGTGTTTCTCTTTCTTTATATGATGTGTTATGTTTATTGATTTGTGGATATTGTACCATCCTTGAATCCCTGGGATGAACCCCACATGATCATGGTGTATGGTCTTTTTAATGTATTGCTGGATGCAGGTTGCCAATATTTTGTTGAGGATTTTAGCGTCTATGTTCATAAGAAATGTTGGCCTGTAGTTTTTTTGCTTTGTTGTGTCTTTAACTGGTTTGGGGATTGGGATGATATTGGCTTTATTAAAAGAGTTTGGGATTCTTCCCTCTTCTTGGATTTTTTGGAATAGACTGTGAAGAATAGGGGTTAGCTCTTCCTCAAATGTTTTGTAACATTCTTCTGTGAAACCATCTGGTCAAGGGCTTTTGTGTGCCGGGTTTTTTGTTTTTTTTTTTTATTACTGCTTCATTTTCACCAGCCATTTTTGGTCTGTTCAGGCTTTCTGCTTCATCTTGATTCAGTTTTGAAATAATATATTTTTCTAGAAATTTTTCTATTCACCCAGGTTTTCACATTTCTTGGCATATGGTTGTTTGTGGTAATTTCTTACAATTCTTTGTATTTCTGTGGTATCAGTTGTAATCCCTCCTCTTTCATTCCTGATTATATTTATTTAGGTCATCTCTCTTTTTCCTTAATGAGTCTACTTAAAGGCTTGTCAATTTTGTTTATCTTTTCAAAGAACCACCTCCTGGATTTATTGATCCTTTGAATTATTCTTTTAGTCTCTATGTCATTTAATTCTGCCCTGATCTTTGTTATTTCCTTCCTTCTACTCACTCTAGGTTTTGTTTGTTGTTGTTTCTTGAGTTCTTGTAGGTGTAGTGTTAGGTTGTTGATTTGAAATATTCCTATCTTTTTTACATAGGCCTGTATTGCTATGAACTTCCCTCTCAGAACTGCCTTTGCTACATCCCATAAGTTTTAAACTGTTGTGTGTTCATTTTCTCTTGTTTGAAGAAACTTTTTGATTTCTTCTTTGATCTCATTATTAACCCATTCAGTGTTTAGTAGCATGCTATTCAATTCCTATGAATTTGAGTGTTTTTGAATTTTTTCCTTGAGGTTGGTTTCTAGTTTTAGTCTCTTGTGTTCCAAAATAATTCTTGATCAGATTTCAATTTTCTTGAATGTGTTGATGCTTGTTTTGTGTCCTGTCATGTAGTCTATCTTTGAAAATGTTCCGTGTGCATTTGGAAAGAATATATATTTTGCTTCTTTTGGATGAAGCAAATTTTCTACGTATATCAGTTAAGTCCATTTGATGTAGGACTTTGTTCAACACTACAATATCCTTGTTGATATTTTGTTTGGAAGATCTATCCATTTTTGACAGTGGGGTGTTAAAATCCCCTAGTATAAGTGTGTTGCTGTAAATATCTTTCTTGAAGTCCTGCATAATTTTCCTTATATAGTTGGGTGCTCCTATGTTGGGTACATATATGTTCACAATGTTTATGTTCTCTTGATGGATTATTCCCTGAGTACTATGAAGTGTCCTTCAGTGTCTCTTTTTATGGCATTTGTTTTGAAGTCTACTTTGTCTGATATAGGGTAAGTATTGCTATCTGAGCTTTTTTTTCTGTCCATTTGTTTGGAATATTTTTTCCAACACTTAACTTTCAGTCTGTGTAAGTCTTTTTTTCTGAGGTGGGTCTCTTGTAGGCAGCATATGTTCAGGTTATGTTTTCTCATCCATTCAGCTATCCTATGTCTTTTGATTGGAACATTTAATCCATTAAGACTTAAGGTTATTATTGATAGATATTTATTCATTGCCATTTCCCCTCTTTGTACTTGTGTTCCCCTCTCTCTCTTTTTCTTCCCCTTCTTAACGCAGTCCCTTTAGCATATCTTGCAGTGCAGGTTTGGTGGAGGTGTATTCTTTCTGCATTCTTTTGTCTGGGAAGCTCCTTATTTCACATTCCATTTTAATTGAGAACCTCGCTGGGTAGAGTAGTCTTGATTGCAGGCCTTTGCTTTTCACTACGTGGACTATTTCTTTCCATTCTCTCCTGACTTGTAGTGTTTCTGTTGAGAAATCAGCTGCGAGCCTTATCAGAGCTCCCTTATATGTTATTTCTTGTTTCTCCCTTGCTCTTTTTAAGATTCTCTCTTTGTCTTTAAAAGGTGACATTTTAATTATGATGTGTATTGGAGTAGGCCCCTTTGGGTTCATCTTGACTGGGCTCCTCTGTGCTTCCTGAACTTGTGTGGTTTTTTCCCCTCTCCAAGTTTGGGATGTTTTCTATCATTATTTTTTCAAACAGGGTCTCTATCCCTTGTTCCTTTTCTTGTCTTTCTGGTATTCTTATAATTCAAATGTTGTTGTGTTTCATGTTTTTCTGCAGTTCCCTGAAGCTATCTTCATAATTTTTTAGTCTTTTTTTCATGTAGCTGCTGTATCTGGGTATTTCTTTCTACCTTGCCTTTCAGCTCACTTATTTGGTCATTGCTTCATGTGTGTTTCCTTCTAGTGTGTTTTTTTATTTCAGAAATTTCATTCTTCATTTCTTCCTGGTTCTTTTTTATAGTTTCTATTTCCTTCTTCATACTGTTGTAGTTTCCACCCAGTTCTTTGTAGTTGCCTGTAAGTTTCATCAGCATCCTTATCACCATTCTTTTGAATTCTATGTCTGATAGTTTGCTTGCCTCCATTTTATTTAGCTCTTTTGTGGGGAGTCTTCCATTCCTTTTGATTGCAAGTTCTTTCTTTGTCTCCCCATTTTAGGTAACTGTTTTTATTTGTTTCTGCAATTCCCGATGTTCTGCTTTGCTAGCTGTCTTCATAGGGTGAACTTCTATGGTAGGAGTTCTGTGGGACTCAGTGGTGTGGTCTCTTTGATCTCCTTGTCTGGGTGCTTTAGGGTTGCCCTTTCTCCCATTGCCCTCTCTTCCATTTGTGTGGGTTCTCTTATTCTACTTGTGTTTTATCCATTGGTGATTCCTTTGTTGGTGGATTCTCCACTCCAGTGGATTTACAGGGATTCACAACTCCCATCTTATCTTGTATGTGATCTAGGGCAGGATGAAGATGGAGTGGATTATGACAGTGGTAGGGTATTCTATGGGATTTAAAGTACCAACAAGTGGAGAAGAGATAGGAGATCCTTTGTAGAAGATAGCAATAACTGTGATATTTCATCCAATTAGCCACTTTTTTAAAAAGGTGAAAAAGAAGTAAGACTCTTGTTGGGGGGGGGGGCGAGAATGTGAGCCGATTCCATAAAGCAAGTGCTTAGCTAGGTTATATGGTGAGATATAGTGAGAGTTAGGGATAGAAATTTGGCGTAGTATGTGAGAGAATAAAGTTAACCACAACAGTAATAGAGCTCAGGAAGACAGTGTAATGGACCAAGACCAGGAAAGGGTGTTGTGTGGGATTTGGGACAACAATATCACAAGAAATATAAAAATATATGATCTGAATAATAAGAATAAAAAGTAAAAGACTTAGAGTAGTATGTTACTAGAATATGAGTGACATGAAAGAAGAAAAATTAAAATGCAGTATGAAAGGGAGAACAAAGAAAACCTGTTAAACAATTAAATGAAACAAAACTAAATGGAAAGACAAGAAATAAAAAAATAAAAAAAATAGAATGCACGTTCTGTTGGATAGCAAAGTGAAGTTTGTCTCTGTTCTTGATGTTAGCATTCTGATCTCTCTCTAGATCTGTCTTTGCTCTTCTCACAGCTCCAAGTCTTATTGTCTTACCCTTGGTGGGGGGAGGGAGGAGAGGGAGGGCGGGGAAAACTTCCTGTTGACATTAAACCTACCAAGCAGGTTCTGCTGTTCTTCCTGGATGCTGCAGACAGAGGGGACTGCACTCCGTTTTTTTTTTTCTTTTCCTGTGGTGCTGCAAGAATGGGGGCTTTGTCTGGGCTACAATATTCACAAGTGCCCAGCCTCCAGCCCAAGCCCTCAGAGCCCTGTGTAGCCCACAGGGCTGTCCATATGCATCAACCCTAACCCTAACCCTAACCCTAACCCTAACCCTTCATCCACCTCATTGTGTAACCCTTTGAATAGTGTGTGAGATGCAGGAGTGGGAGCAACTTGTACTCCTCCTCTTCCTCTTCCTCGCCCTTTGCTGACCTGGGTGCTGTGTGCACACAAAGTCCCTTCAGGGCAATTTAGTTCCCCTATTAAATTATGTCTCTCTGGAGACTGCTACCTCTCTGAGCCCCTCTTTGATCAGTCTGTCAGGCACACTGATTGGGAGCAAATCTCACCCCTCTTCCTCCTGGCCCAGATGCTGCCTGTGAGAATTCTTTGAACAGTGGCTGAGAGCCTTTTTTGAGTAAATTCCCCTTGGTTGCAGGAGGCTCTTCCTGACAAGCACCTGGCTTTTCACACATCCCAACTCTCTGAGCAGTCCAGAGATTAGCTAGGTCATGGTCCAGCTTTTCTCCCATCTCCAGGTATCACCTGGCTCCCCAATTTCTCTGGTACCATCCCAGCTGGCGACCACAGTCCCAGCCAGGGAACGTGGCCTGCTGTGTGTCTCCCACTGCATCTTTATCCCCCCAGGACTTTAAGCATCATGGTGTCTCCTGGTGTGGGCCTGGCTTCCCTGCTCTTGGAGGGTAGGGAGCTATGATGTTACAACTGCTGACCTGGCTCTCCTCCAAAGCTCCTGTAGCAGCCGCAATCCCGATGCAGGGCCTAGGGACCTTCCCATCTGCCTACAAAATCTCCTTACCATTCATTTTTAAACATCCTTTGTTAGTTTTGGCTTCCAAACTTCATATAAGCTGGAATTCCATTGGCTATTCACTCTGTTCTTCAGAAGATTGACTATGCATTGAAGTTGGGTGCACAAGCAAGTGGGTTTAGCTCCCATCTATTTCTCCACCATCTTCAACACCCTACTTATTGATGATTTTAATGTACTCAAGAGTAAAAATAAGAGCAAACCACCTAAAACCTGTATTTTTTAGTTTAATTGCAGAGCTACAAACTCCAAAATATTTTAAAACCATGGTATTTAGCATCTGAATCAAATTGTGCAGTTTTGTTAGATATTTGTCAAATAAATGAAGGATAAAAAGCAACTTAAAACATATTTGAGACTCAAAATGTATTTCTAATGTGAAGAACCAAAGAACATAAGTAATAGACTTTTCAGGAGTAATTGTCATTAGTCAATTCCTGCTTCTGCAAATTTCTTAAATTCCAAGTTAAAAAAAAATGAAGCTGGCACCATGATCACGTTTTATAGGACTAGAAAGCAAGTGGTATCACCCTTGAAGAGGCAGATGGGATCCTGTGGATAATTCCAGTTGCAAAGAACTGTGATGACTAGGTGAGGTTACAACAGCAGTTATAAGGCAGAGACTCCCCAGTGAGGGGGCAGCTCCAGAATGAAAGTACAGTACCTAGAAGAAATACATACCTTTTCCTGGGGAGGAGCCAGAGACCAGTTTCAGACAGGTTGAAGGTTGGGATGTGGCACCAGAACACATGTGATACACAAGGAAATATGTAGGATTGATGAGAAATTAAGAAGGAGCTGGGCACAATTAATGGAGAGAAGAATCAAGAAGCAGAGTCAGGAACAGCATAACGTCACTCAGGATCACTGATCAGGAGCAGAGTAGGGGACACTCTGCGGGACTTCAGGATCTAGCAGGCAGTTACTTCTAAAGGCAAGCTTGTGGGCATAGCCTAATTTTTACAATGCCAGCCAGGACCTTCTGCCTGCTATTCTCTATTCTTAAAGTAGTCAGGCCTGGCCAGGTGGACAACAGTGTGAGTCTTGGCAAGCAGCATCCTTGTGATTTGATACTGCAAAAACAGAATGTATTCAGGTAGTAGGTCCCAGAACACAGTCTGGGATTCTGCCAAACAAATATGTCCTGAAATATGCTGGAAAGACCTTTTCACAGCAAGGTATTGGCACCTCTTGTTCTTGTCTAAGATATCCCCAACTTCTTTAACCAGTGACAAAATTCACCCCAAACCAAAACATACTTATTCATGATAAAGCAAAACATTGCTTCAATTTGGGCAATCCTGTAATTTTTAGAAGTCTATGATGTGGGAAAAATTAAGACACCAGATGCCGAGTCAGCTGGGGACTTCCTCATTCATATCAGTTATTGATTTATGTAATAATTTCAGGCAAGTGGCCTTAGATGAGAAATGAAGTCTACAGCTGCATTTATAGTTCTAAATGGACACATTGGTAGGATATCTTACTCTTTGAGTTGGAAACACCCTAACCTCATCCCAAAGCTTACAAATGGATTGTTACATGAACTCTGAGTGTTTATTCTAGCTTACCTAGATGAACAAGTAAGTACAGTAGCTAAAATACAGAAAAATATCTGAAACATTGCAGGTTAATGCTACATGCAACCCTAATCATAAATTTTATTTCAATTCTACCTTCTGAATATCTCCCAAATCAACCCCTAAAATTTTTTCTAGATCTGTTAATGACATTATCCTAGTTTAGGGCCCATCACCTTAATAATTGAAACAGCTTCCTATTTGCCTCCAGCCTGGCTTTCCCTCATTCCTTCCAATGTCTTCCATATTGTAAGAGTTATGTTTTTTCCTAAATATTTAACTTGATCAGTTCACTTTCCTAGTTAAAACCTTTAATGGAGCTTCACCTTTTTTTTTGGAATAAAGCTTGTATTTCTTTAAATGTTCTACAAAGATGTTCATGACTTCCCTATCATTCACTAGACCAATTCGAATTCCATGTTCCAGCCCCACTGGACAACTTTCAGCTCCCACATATCATGCTTTCTCACCTCTGGGTCTTCCACTCTATGTTCTCCCTGCCTGTAACATTCTTCATTACCTCTCTCTTACCTCTCTGCCCCTTGAACTTTCATGGCTAGTTGCTATTTTCCCTTCAGGTTTGGGCAGACACTATTTGTGCTCACCAGTACCTACCTTTCCTTCCTCATTCTTGGCACCTAGATTACATTTCATAGCCTCCTTTGCAGTGAAGTGTGACAGTGTAACTAAATAAAATGTGATAGAAGTGATCTATTACTCTCAGGCCTGGTCCATAAAACCCTGCCACAAGTAAACTTTGCCCTATTTCGCCATCCACCACCCAACTGGAAAGGATTCAGAGGACAGTGAGGAGGACAAAGGACTAAGATGAAGGTGCCTAAGACTTTCATTTGACTGTGACATAAACAAGAAGTAAATCATTAGTGTATTAAGCTGATGAGAAATGGAAGTTTCTTTAATTCAGCAGCTAACATTACTTTCCTTAAATAACACAAAATCATAGCTTAGTTTTACATTTCCCTGGGAAAACTTCTTTGACTGATAATATGTGTCTTCTCCACTCTACTATAAGCTCAGTAAGGGCAGAGACCATTATCTCATTTATTCACTATTGTGTCTTCAGTTCTTATTACAGGGTAGGTACACAGTGCATGAATAAACCAAAAATAATTGTTAAATGTTGAGCCAGTAGACTTTATATTGAAGCTTAAAAGATTCAAATTTGAATTTCCAGGAGTTAAACATATAGCATTAAATTTGGAAAAATACATTTAATCCCTTTATATAAGAGAGAGGAAGCCATGAAAAACTGGAAAATTCTTACATCCACACAAACAAACAATTTTAAAAGACAAAATGCTCATGTTGGGAACAAGAACATTAATACAAAGTTCTCACTTTGGCACTGTAGCTTGTCTGCTTTTTTATTTTACTTAGAAGAGACAAATATGATAAGGATATCAGTCCCCTGGAGTGCACAGAAGCTTTTGAAAGCCAAAATAGGTTCTGATTTTTCTTATCAGTTTTTAGAGCTCCAGGCATTTGAAACCTGTTCAAAGTGGCAGCTGACCTGTTGGATAATGGCTGGAGCGCTTTGTTACAAGACCATAAAACAATAGCGATCTACTTATGAGAAAAGTGTTGCAAAGAGAAAGAAACCTGTATTCTCTGTAACATTAATATAAAGCAATCTGTACTTCTTGGATAAACTGGATCTCTATCTTTGACCAAGTTAGTGTGTGTGTGTGTGTGTGTGTGATCATCAGGCTCTCTTAACTAGGGTGTGCTGGGCTTAACAGTAGCCTCTAGAAATGGTCCTGGAAATGATAGTATGAATGACTTTTCAGAGTGTCGAGGAGAGACACAGAAAGAAAAGGGAGAGAGAAATCACATACTAGAGTAGTCTCTGTGTGAATAGAGAGCTTAAGTTTTTCATATTTCATGGATTTCCCTTAATTAATAGGAATCATGCAATTGCTTTTCACTAAAATTAATTATGCCATGGATAAGAGTAGGTAGGAGGGTAGTGGTATTCATACTTTATTATGGTTGTATATTTCTCTTATTCCTAAGAAATTGTCAGATCTCTTTCTACATGTTTCCAAAAAGGAATTCAGAAAACATGATTTCAGATTGTATATTCAAGGCAAACACCATCAATTGTCTGTTCCATATCCATTCCTGTTTCTTCCTTGCCAATATAAGTCTGACTTTATCCCCAGCCCCAGACAATGAAGCATGATTGGTAAGCCAATTGTGACAACTTTTTTTCTTTGTCTTACAGCTCAGGATGCCCATGTCATCCAGTTCTAGCCAATTAGGTCTAAGATGCAATCTGCTTATGGAGTTTCTGGGGAAATTTTTTCCTAATAAAAAGGGACATATGCTGCTGGCACTGTTCTCCCTTTATTCCTGTCCACTTTCCACCCCCATTTTTTCCACTTTGAATACAGATATTGAACTTAGAGCTTCAGAAGATATGTGTTACGATGAGGCAATTACCATGAAGATAAAATCCAACATACTTTAGATGATACAGCAAAAAAAAAAAAATAGAAAGAGACTACATCTTTGGCATTGTTGAGCAGGTGAAGTAGTGTTTTCAGAAACATTCAAAAACATGCAGTGAGAAGGATAGAAAATTTCTATTGACACATATTTAAAACTTATACCAGATTCTCCAATGCATACCTTTCTCTCATTGCTTGGCCAAAATAGAGGCTGGAAAACAAGATTTATATGCATTTCGGTGTTCAGTTTAAGGTTAGAATTGTGAAGGTGGGGAAAATGAGTGCAAATCATTTAGTAAAGAAATGCTGTTGCTTTTTACTTAAGAATAAGCTTGTGTGAGTTTTTTAAAGTCTTAAACTGAATCATGAATAGGAAATTTGAACAAACCAATAATGAATAAGGAGATTGAAACAGTAGTCAAGTAAATACTTCCCAACAGCAAAAAAAAATAATAATAATAACCCAGGACTGGATATTTTCACTGGTAACTTTTATAAAATGTTTAAGAATTAACACCAATCCTTGTTAAATTCTTCTAAAAAACTGAAGAAGAAACATTGGAAAACTCATTTTATGAGTCCTAACACCAAAGCCAGATATAAGAGCACTACAAGGGGGGGAATAAAACCAACCTAGAGGCCAATATCCTTGATGAATAAAGATGCAAAAATTCTTTAAAGAAAATTAGGAAATTTACTTCAACAGAGCACTAAAAGCCTCACACACCATGATCAAATGGGATTTTTCTTGAGATGCAAGGGTGGTATAACATACACACATTAATGAATATGATATACCACCTTAATAGAATGAAAGATAAAAATCATATGATCATCTCAACAGGTTAAAAAGAACATTTAACAAAATTTAATATCCTTTCATGATAAAAACTCTCAACAATTTGGGTATAGACGAAACGTACTTCAACATGATAAAGACCTTATATGAAAAATCATAGCTAACATCACATTCAATGGTGAAAAGTTAAAAGCTTTCATGCTAAAACCAGGAATGAGACAAGGGTTCACTCTCATCTAGTCAAATAAAACTGGAAGTCCTAGTCAGAGCAATCAGGCAAGAAACACAAATAAAAATCATGCTAATTAGAAAGGAAGAAGTAAAATAGTCTCTGTTTGAAGAAGCTATGATCTTATATATAGAAAATTCAAAAGAGTCCACCCCCCCAAAATCTGTTAGAACTAATAAACAAATTCATTAAAATGACAAGACACACAATCAAATACAAAAATCAGTTGCATTATATTTATTCATAGAGATATATGTACCCCTATGTTCACTGCACCATTATGCATGGTAGCCAAGAAATGGGAACAACGTAAGTGTCCCTTAATGTATGATTGCATAAAGAAGATGTTGTACACATATTACAGTGGAATGCTACTCAGCCATAAGAAAGGATAAAATACTGACATTTGGTACAACATGGATGGATCTTGAGAATATCATGCTAAGCAAAATAAGTCAGATGGAAAATGACAAGAACCATATAATTTTACTCATGTGGGATATACTCATAAAACTCTTTGTCTTACAGCTCAGGATGCCCATGATTTGTTGTAAAAACAACAAATCAACAAACAAAACAAACAAACTCATAGACACAGACAACAGTATGGGGGTAACTAGAGGGGAAGTGGGGTTGGGAGAGGATGAAGTAGGTAAAAAGGGCCAAATATATGGTTACAGATTAGACTTTGGGTGATGAGCATACAATGCAATATGAGAGGGAACCCCCGCAAACCCAGAATTCTCTCAGAATTCTCTTCTAGAGGGTAGGCCCCTTATAGTAGAAGCTTTCCCCACTAGGCGAGTGTTCTAGGAACCCATCTGTATCAGTGTACTAGCTGACACTGTTGTGAGAGGCTGCATTCTGCTTCAGTGAACTTTTTTTGAAGACTCCTTCAATGCATTTGCCCATTCATGATGAGCTATTTATGTGTGACCAGCCCATACCACACTGAGCATTCAGCAGTTTGTGACCAAAAATGGCATGACCCCTGTGCCCCACCCTCCCTATTCACCCAATCTCAACCTGAGTGACTTTTTTTTGTTTCCTCAGATGAAGAAAGTCCTCAAAGGGAAATGTTTTACCAGGGTGGAAGAGGAAAACCAAAAAAATGACAGAAGCACTAAAAGACATCAAAATTGACAGGTTCAAAACCTGTTTTTTTAAAGATTTTATTTCTTCATTTTTAGAGAGAGAAGGGAGGGAGAAAGAGAGGAAGAGAAAAGTCAATGTGTGAGGGAAATATCAACTGATTGCCTCTTACACGCACCAACCATAGACCTGGCCTGCAACCCAGGCATGTGCCCTGACTGGGAATTGAGCCAGTGACCTTTTGATTCACAGGCCAGTGCTCAATCCAGTGAGCCATACCAACCAGGGCTCAAAAACTGTTTTGAGCAGTGGAAAAAAAAGTCTTGACAGGTGTATTTCATCAAAAAGAGAGTACTTTGAAGGTGACTGAAGTTTAAATATGTAAGAATAAATGCAAAATTTTTAATAAATAAATTCCATTTTGGGGTCTTCTTCATATACAGATGATGCATTATAGAATTATACACTTTAAAATTATAGAATTATTAACCAATGTCACTCAAATAAATTTAATATATAATCAGTTGTGTTTCTATAAATTAACAACAGAACATCTAAAAAAGAAGTAAAGAAATAATCTCATTTAAAATAGCATGAAAATAATAAAATAGTCAGGAATAAATTTAACCAAGGAGATAAAAGATGTGTAGACTGAATATTATTAAGATATTGATAATGGAAATTGAAGAAAACACAAATAAACAGAAAGACATCTGTGTTCAGAGTTGGAAAAATTAAGATTGTTAAAATGTCCATTATAAATGTCCAAAGTGATTTACAGATTTAATGCAATCCTCATCAAAATTCCAATGGCACTTTTCACAGAAATAGAGCAAACAATCATGGAATTTGTATGGACTACAAAAGATCACAAAAAGCCAAAGCAATCTTGAGGAAGAACAAAGTTGGAGGCATCACAATTCATGATTTCAAACTTCACTATAAAGCTATAGTAATCAAAACAGTATGACACTGGCATAAAAACAGACACATAAGCCAATGAGAGTACAGTTATAAGACCTCACATATTTGTTCTACTAATATTTGTCATGGAAGCCAGGAATACTCAAAGGAGAAGAGAAAGGATAGTCTCTTCAATGAATGGTATTGAATAATTTCTATATATAGAAATGGATATTCACATGCAAAAAAATGAAATTGGACCCTTATCCCACACACTAATCACAAAAAATTAACTCAAAGGGATTAAGTACTTAAGTGTAAGACCCCAAACTGTAAAACTAGTATGAGAAAACATAGGGACAAGCTCTTTGATACCAGTCTTGGCAACAAATTTTTGGATATGACATCAAAAGCCCAAACAAAAGCAAAAATAAACAAATTAAACTAAAATGCTTCTGTACAGCAAAGTGAAAAGGCAAACTAAAAAATGGGAGAAAATATTTGCAAAAAAACCATTCATCTGATATGATGTTAATATACAAAATATATAACAAATTTGTACAATTCAATAGCGAGAAAAAAATCTGATTTTAAAAATGCGCAGAGAATCTGAATAGATGTCTTTTCAAGTGCCCAAAAGGTACATGAAAAGATGCTCAGCAGCACTAAGTATCAGGAAAATGAAAATCAAAGCTACAATGAGATATGGAGATGTCTCATTATTTTGTTAGAATAGCTACATCAAAAAGACAAGCAATAACAATTATTGGTGAGGATGTGCAGATGAGGGAACATTGGTGCACAGTTGGCAAGAATTTAAATTGGAAAGCAGTATGGAGGCTTCTTTAAAGATTAAAAATAGAACCTCCATATAATCCAGCAATCCCACTTTTGGATATATACCTGAAGAAAACTAAATCGTCATCCTGAAGACATATCTGCAGATATGAGCCTCTTCAAGTTTCTAGGGTGGCCATTATCACATGAGCAGCATCTTAATTAGGATTCACTGAGGAACCTCTGCTAGCCAGGAATGTGACAAGGTTGTCTGCTGTCACCATTACTAGTTAATATTTCACTGGAGGTATTACTCATTCAATTGAATGAGAGAGAAAAAATTAGAGTTCTAAAAACTGGAAAGAAAGAGATAAAATTCTGACTATTTACAGATAATATAATTGTATGATTGGAAACCCCATGAGAATCAAATGATAAAACCTACTACAAATAAGAAGATATTTAAGTATGTTGCTGGGATATAATATTAAAACATAAAAATAAATAATTTCTTTAAGGAATGTATATAGTTACATGAACATAGGTATATGTTAGGTGGGATTAGCAGTCAGATAATGCTGGAATGCAAAGACATTCACATAGTAAAGTATTTTTTTTAAATATACCCATGAGTAAGAACAGGATTGGTCTTCAAGTCTTGGGCATGGCTAAATCCATGATCCTAGCCAGGTTGGTGGACTCAAACTGTGGGATTAGGGAAAGTAAGCCACTGGCAGATAGTTGTCCAGAAACAGTTTTGATAAAGTCATGGCTATAGATCCCTATCAACTTACTATGGTGATTAGAGATAGTTGATTAATTTTTAATTTTTTTGAGGGTTGAAATCCTGGAACTCACTCATCAAATACCTCTCACTATTAGAAGCTGGACAAGTTCAACCATTAAGCTGATGTAAAGCACAGAAAGAAAGTAAATTTTTTGAGTCAGAAAACCTAGATGTGAGGTCAGTGCTCCAACACTTAATAACTCATTGATCTTGAGAAAAAGCAGTTTTCTCCATAAATATAAGACTACTTTTCTTGTGTTCCTTCCAGGGTTTTTGCTAGGCTGAGATATGATAAAGTACCTAATATTGTTTTATATACTGTTAAATGTTACAGTGAATGTTAATTATTATGATGGTGATGATGATGGCAATTCATATGTCCAGTGTAATGCCTGGTTATTACTCAGGAATTACTAATCTCACTTAATTACTTTCTTATAGAAACCACACAGACTCCTAAGCCCTGTCATTCTATAAAGATCTTGCTGGATTCAGAGAGCAAACAGAAATCTAGGGTCCAATCGCTGGAATCATAGCTGTGCTATCAGCCTGCACATTTTTGCCCCTACATGTTCCTGCCAAACTGAAGTGTACTTTTCAGTTTGCAGACTACTGTCATTGGTCAGAGGCTGAGAGATTTGTAGTATGAGAAGAAAAATCTAAGAGCCTTTTGCCTTCTTGCCCTTGAAAAGAAAGTGTAATGGTTTGGTAGAAAAACTATTCATGGGTCTGAAAAATGCCTAACATTTATTCTTTTAAAATGTGCTTATTATGAAATAGTTCAGGCATATAAAGATTTATAATAATTATAATGAACCTTCACACACCTATCACCCATCTTAAGAAATAAAACACCAGCAACACAATTAAAGCCCTTTGGTACTTCTTCCCAGATTGCACCTTAGATAACCAGTATCTTGGATTTTGTCATTTATCATACATGGCATTTCTCTGTAGTTTTGCTATTAATGAATATCAACTCTTTATAAGAACGAGTCTTCCTAGACTTGTAACAGTTATATATCCTGATATTCTTTCTTCATTGCCTGCTTTAAAGGTTATAGTACTTCTTTCTAAAAATGGAATTTCTCACTATCATACATGTTTTTGACATCTCAAGAATTCAATTTGGTGGAATATAGATATTTTGGTAAGAAATAAAGCACCAATTCTCCTTATCTTTATATATTGTGGAATGTCTCCCCTACTCTTCCCCTCCTAATCCTCTTTCCCTTTTTACATGCATTAGCATGTGGACTTCTTGTTCCCACCAAATGAATCAGTCAAGATAGAATGAATGTCAATGTCTCCTGAAAAATACATGCCATACTGTTTTGTAAAGTCACAAAAAACAGTATTAGTGTGAGCCAACATTGGACAAAAACTGGGGGAGCTCATATAAAAGTTTGGCTTCTTTAGAAAAAGTAAAAAGACTGATAACAGTGCCCACATTTCTAAATGGCAACAGTCTGCTTGAGCCAAGTAACAGCTGCATCTTTTAGCTGGAGCACTCTTCATTGTGGAAAACAAACAAACAAACAAGCCAAAAAAACCTCCTATCACTCTTTTTTTTCTCCCCGAGACTAAGACCAATGTCACTTGCCATTTATTTTCATACTCAGATTGCTGATGTTCCCCATGGTAGAGGAAAATGTTTTTTCTTTACCCATGTCAGTACTATCAAAAGTGGTGAAACAAACAAATAAAAAACTCAAACAAAAGGGCTACACCCACCCTCAAATAAACCTAAGAGCCTAGAAAAAGTGCTGTTTTAGCTTCATAATCACAACTTTAAAAGAAGTCCCCTGGTTCCTTTATGGATCAGATTGGTGCCTCTAAGGTCCTTTTCCCTAAAAGTGTACCATGGTCACTCCCCCAGTACACAGAACCATTGGCCTCTTTCTTTGTTTAGATTCATATGTAGTTTTAAAATAGACTTAAGACAATGACTGTGGAAAATGTAACAATAGAAATATAAGAAGACCATAAATGGTAAAAACTGTCAATGAAGCTACAGCTTTAAATTTAGAAGTGACCCACAGGAATCAAAACAGATGAGGCAGTATTATTTGCAAAACAATTTCACAGAGGAACCCCATTTTAAATATGATTTATAAACTGTTTCTGGTGAGATTAAGGTGTCTGCTTTCTTGATATCTCATCAGGAAGCCAATCTAAAATGTGATAAAGAAGGATGAGCTCTACATCCTTGGAAATTACATTAAGATGTAAGGCCGTAATGGCCAAAGCACTTTGTGGGCTAATAGGGAATGCTAAAAACAAAGAGAAGGAAAGTAAAAAAAATTGCAAGTCTTTAGCTAGCAGCACAGGCACTATGTGTCTGGCAGATAGACACAAGAATTCCAGCCACTAGCAAGGTGTTCTTTGGACAGAGAAGGTATAAATCTTATGACTTTTGCATGAATAATTCAAATACCTTCCCTCAGGCTTCATGCTTAAGAAAAATCTTCTAATTGTTATTTTGGGAAGAGTGTATCTTAGCTACTAGACGTGAGGATAAGTACTCCCTGAAGTAAGAACATCTGATTTATAAACAGCTGGTACCTTTGGAGTATTTTCTCAATATTACTCACAACCTCTCTTCCCAGATGCAATACCCCTACTATTTGTTCTTCTACTGAAGGTCACAGAAGTGAGCTATTGAGGTTGGAAATTAAATATTACGGGTGTCTAGAAGCACCAACCTAGCCTCAGGGGACTGCTCCTATAGCAGTCCTCCTCTTCCCACCTCTCCTTCCAGGCCCCTCTACCATCTCTGCCATGGGAGGGGAAGTTTCAAGGAAAAGCTGCTACCACAAGATAAATGTATTCTTGGTATCTTTAGGTAAAATTATGAGTGTCTTTTTCTGTATAAATAATATTATAAACTGTGGCTAAATTTGGTTGAAATAGTACTGAAAACATCATATTTAAGCATGTTTTTGGGTGGATCAATCTTTAGAATTAGCCCATGACTTCCAAGTACAATTGCAAAACATACTTCACACTTAAAAAAAAGTCTATGAGATTTTGGAAACAACCTGTTTCTGGATTTGGGAAATGTGTTTGCTCTATCACTAGTATAAATTATTGCTCATCATTAATTTGTAATCACCCTGGCTTCAATATCTTTGAATAAAAAAAAAGGGTGTAACAAGGAGACTCAACCTCCTCTAAGAGTTAGAGAAGACTGAAGAGAAGGTTAATCTGCAGCTTGAAAAATCTGAGGCTAGGAGTTAGTCACAAACAAATGGAGAGCAAGTGTCCCTGTCAAAGGAACCAGTATCTGCGAATAACCCAAAGTGAAGAGGAGCTTAGGGTATTGGAGGAACTTAAAGGAGGCCAGTGTGGCTACAGCACAGTATCAGGAGTTAATGTTGGAGTGGTAAGCAAGGACTAGATCAGGCCAGGATGTTGCTGACCATATCACAGGTTTAGGAATTTACTCTAAGATCAATTAGAAGCCATTGCAGTATTTTAATCAGGAGGTTTAATCATGGGGTAGCCTATAGTGACTCCATGAAGATGTGTAGCCTGTAGCAAATAGCTGCCTCAGTCCGCTATACTGCAGTCAGCAGCATTCCATGTAATGCATTTCTATTCTGTAATCCATAGCATGGTATGTAATGCATTTCTAAGCCCATACCTAGACTGAGCCCTTAAAATACAGGATTACTCTGCCGCTCATTGTTTCCTAGAAAACTTGTCTTAAATTTCTCGGCCCAAGGAATAAATACAGTGACTAATGTTTTCATTATTTCATCTTCAATCTTTTAAATCTAAATAATTTATCCATTTTCTACTATCTTCTAAGCTCCTTTCTAGAAGTTTGACAGAGTTCAGAATCTATGTCAACTCTTTTAATTCTCTAGGAATTCATTTAGGGAACCGAAGTGGCAATTTATTAGCAAACTGGAATGGAAGTTCCTTTCCTTATTTTTGTATTTATTTCTACATCTCAGCCATTCTGTAAAGTAGCAGTTACTTAAGGCCTGAAAGAGTGAGTGCAGCATGCAGGTTGCTTAATTTATGACTAGTGAGAGATTCCACAGGGAGAATTAGTTCATCACAAAATGTTCTATATTATAAACACAGGTGTAGACTCTTTGGCCTCCGTCTTTTTTAAACAAAAATTTAAAAAGCAAAAGTAACTAAATGTAATTCAAACCCATCCCAGACTTGTGCCGTTGTCTTTTTCTTGAATGTGCTGAACCCTCTCTGATTATCTGGAGAGCTCTGCCTGCAGAAGCGGGGTGTGTGGGGGCGGGGTGGACAGCATGAGATTTTGGCCCTCCATTGCATATCGCTGCCAGTTCAAATGATGCACACATGCTTAGTCCATCTGTTTTCAAAGACTCAGCAGAGTAGTCAGTAAAACTTTCTATTCAGTGTTTGAAGCTGCATTGCCAAATATTAATAACTCATTTTATTTATAACTGATTCTCCAAAGCAGGAAAGACAGGTGGTACTTATGAAGAACTCAATAGTAGCCAAATCTCAAAGGTCAGATGGTACCAGTGTGGAATGAGCTTCTGTTATTTTATGTTCATATTCCTACTGTAAAAATCTTTTTTGTGACTCCTTTTCCCAATCACATTACTAGTAATTTAAGACTGCCCAGGATTTCTCTTAAGAGCTACTGCCACCCCCAAATCATCATTCTCTAGGAAGTTCTCCATGATGCAGACTTTTACAAATGTCCTCAGCGTCCTTCATTTCCTTCACATGCCACCTTGCTCTGATAAATTACAGCTGTCTAATCTCACAATTTGATGACTGCTAGGTGAAACCCCTCCTGAAGATGATGACTACAGACAATGTCTGTAAAGAAAGGCAAACTGTGTTGGCATGCCAGTAGAAAAGATAACTGTGGGCAGGCAGCTTCTTTCTCTTGTCAGTCTCCCAACCTATGGGCATGAGAACTATAGTAAACTTCTGAGAAACCAAAAATAGATGAGATGCAGAGACAGATTAGTAAAGTTCAAATTTTCAAACAGAAAAAAAGATTGCATTTTGGTTTCTGTTGTCCCTCATTTAGTCCTTTCATTACAACACTGATTTCTCTTTTAGGAAATCACCTTCCTCTTTACTGGAATGGGATATTAGGGTGCATAATGTGCCCTATCCATGGGGTGTGCATATGACTCAAGGTAACCAATCAGTTCTCACCCCCTCAATGAACATCCAAAAGACTGAATTGGTGTGAATTTCATTCACCCCAGTAGAGGCACCTTAAAGAGGCCATTTGTTTATTCTTACTATGGAGACACCCAGAACTTCTCTGGTTTTTTATCTTTCTGAACCTGGTTATTTAGCGGTCTCTTTTAGTCTTTTTAATGATTTTCTTCTTATTGCATAAGTTAGCTAGAGTCCATTTCTCTTGTTTGCAAAGAACTCTAATTTTACCAAATGTTAATTCTAAACTGATGAATATGGTATTTATCCTGTAAGATTCTAGGAATATGGGCAGTCTTTAGTATTATTCACCAATGAAACATGATTGAAAACAATATGTAGCATTTCTAGGTGGAAACTTTGAAAAGCCAGTGTACAATTTGTCACTGCTCTGGTGTCCAGATGAAGCCTATTAGTGTGCGTTTCTGAGTGACTGTGATGAGGAGAGCTTCTCTGGGATCTGCATGACATTTGTAATATGAAGTACAAATAAACTGTTGTAAAGCTATTGAGATTGGAGAGAATGTTAACTAATACAGTAGTAACTTTAGAGGCTGTAGAAAAATGGGTAGTTTTATGGTTGCCAGTATGGAGCAATAAAGGACAAGACATGTTGGATATTTTACTCTGTTTTAAAGTCAGAGTCATTAGGGACATATAAGGAAAATGGAAAAGATGGGTATTCCTTCAACTTCAGTAATAACTAAAGTCTATTGAGCAGAAAGAAGATAAAATTTTCCTAAATAATTTTATTTTAATGATAATTAAATATACATAAAACTACATACCAAGCTCATGTAAATGTTAATAAAGCTATAGAAATATTATTTAAATATATCCTGTTAATTTTATATGATAGTTACATTGTTTAGATGAACTGAAATTGCTTTTCAGCAATGTAAACATGGTACTGATTTCCATGGGTTTGATCTGATTCTACCACTTGCTGTGTGATGATTCTACATCATGCCCATCACCCATGTCTTTTCTTTATTTGAAACACTGCAAAATCATCACTTGTAGAGGACATAATGATTTTATCTGTCTTGTTTTTTGTGTGCTGCATCATTTAAGTATTAGGCATCCTCTGTTTTTTTAAATAATTAAAGTAGTACTTCTTGGTACCAATGTGAGGATAAACATAGACCTAGGAACAGAAGACATGTGAAAGTCCTCAATTACAAAGAGGTCATCCAAATTATATTGAATATATCTATATTGATTTAAAAATATTTTTATTAAAATAAAAGGACAACATTGGAATAATTCTCCTATGGAAGTTGAGGACCTTTAAGTATATATCTGTGAACTACTTGGGGCAGCATATACTAGTCTGAAAAACATTGCATTTGATATAAAATATCAAAATTTCAATGAAGGTAGACATGTCTCACAACACTGGACATCTTTACAAAAAAGGTAATAAAATTATCAAACCATAGCATATTAGGGGAACATTTATTAATAGGTCAGTATCAACTTGGAAGGAGGTTTCTAGTGGTATTGTTCAGATCTCTGTCCTTAGACTTGTTTTGTTCTATAATTTCATACAAGTCACAAAAGAAAATGTAGAATATATGTTAAATGAATATATGTTAAACAAATATATCAATTATAAGAGGAAGGTAAAACCAAGTATGTTGCATAAAGAACAAATATCTAAAACAACCTCTAAACTATCTCCCTCCTAAGATTTTATTCTTATGTCATCGTATGTCTATTCCACCCACCACCCCACCTGTTTGCAGTCATATACTGACCCCCAGAAAGTCACTCCTCCTCATTGCTGTCACTCTTTTAGATAGTACAGCTGTCTTGATTCTTGATAATTTCTTTATACACATAGATGATCTTTCCAATTGCCTGATTTTTCAGTTTCTGAACCTCCTCTCTTCTGCATTCCCTCAGCCACTCTATAGATCGTGTATTAAGCCTTGCATTTGTCAATACTGAAACCCTGATTTCATTTTCAAGCTTTCCACATAGAGTACTCCTCCTCTAGCCTTTCTAGTTTATTTCTCCTAGTATTTCAATTCCAACAAACCTTTGAATGAAACAGAACCAATAAACTTACTGATCCTACTTCTTTTTCACCATCTCATTGGTCATGTTTTCATATTGTTATTCAGCTTGAATTCTATAGTCAGTCATTATACTAACTCCATTGCCAATGCTCTCAGCCTCTTTCCACTTCCTTAGTCTATTGTTTTCACTTGTCTTCAATCCCAGTTAAAATCAACTTTATGTCTCTTGCATGCCAATATCTGTTTAGTTGACATAACTAGGGAAAAACACAAAATCATGCTCACTGGTCTCTTTATGTTCATGACCATTTACCTTAAGTGGGCCCTTGATGCTGCCTAGCAATTAAACTCCCACACTGTTAGGCTTAATTATTTCATTCCTTCTCCTTTCTCCTTAAACCTCCAACACTTCTCCCTCATCCTTCTTCTTAGCTTCTGATCTTTCTTCTCCTTTTTGTGAGGAAATAGAGCAGTACTTAAAGAACTTTCAAAGGCAGTACCACCTTTTCTATTTACCCTAATGCATTTGTGGCCATATACTCTGCTCTCTCCCGTTATTATAGTTAAACTCTATGTACTTTTAGATATGGCCAGGACTTCAACTTGTGTTCTAGACCTTTCTCTCCTATTCAAAGATACCTGTCAATTATTCTCACTATTTCTCACTTATCAATTCCCTTCTCTGTAATGGACATTTCTTACTCATAAACAAATGTATGGTTTTTATTCTACCTCCAAAAAAACAATCACCCTTTTGCAGATCTCACTTCCCTTTCAGCTATGTGCTATTTCTCTTCTCTCCTTTACAGCAAAACCCAAGGAAAAGGGTATTTGTACACTTGATATCCAGTTCCTATATGCATATGCTTTCTTTCTTTTGCTCTTGCCACTCTACCACAACCACTCTGTCAATATCATTCATGACCTCAAGTCCTCATCTTATTAGACTTCTAGTAGTACTTGACCCAGGTGAACACTTCCTTCTTTCACTGGGCCTGCAGAATATACCCTATTTTTTTTAAAAAAAAAAACTAACTTATTGACTGCTCCTTTTAATTCCCATTTCTTGGCTATTACTCCTTTCTTTAATGTCAGAATGCCCCAAGGGCTCAGTCTTTGTACCTCTTCTCTTTTATATCTATACTCATTCCTTTGGTGGTCTCATCCAAAATCATGCCATTAAGTGCCATCTAAATGCTGGTGACTCGTACATTTATGCCTTTCTAACACTTATAGCTTCAGATCTCTTCCCTAAATACCTGACTTAAATATTCAAATACTAACAAATGGGCACTAAAATATTTAACAGTTCCAAACTAAGTTCTGATCTGTCCTTCCTGCAGAACTTTCTCCTTTTTAAGTTTTCTCCTGAAAAGTTAATAGCAACTCCATTCTTTTCATTGCTTAGACCTGACACTATAAGCTTCTGGTAATAGTGTACCATCATGTGCTACTGAGTTATTTATTTAATGGTTCTTCACATGAGTAATTTTTTTCAATTATTCATCAACTGCTTATCTCAACCTTTAAAGTAAGACAATTTCTATTTTAAGGTATCAAGAATGAATAAGGTAATCCCCATATCTCTGGCAACCATAATTTAAAGAGGGCTGGATGTACCTAGAGAGTAATACGAAGAAAGTGGCCAAGATATTGAGGGAAAGTAAAGGCATGTTTAATGAGGCACAGTTAAAGGAATTGAGGATATATTTAACCTAGAGAAGAAAGAAATTGAAGAAGTGATATTTGTTATTAAATATTTCCATAGTCCTTCATGCGGACAGGTGATTACCACACTATTCATTTTGGGTTCAGTTAGGACATTAGAGATACAGCAGTGTTTTCTTCTGAGAACCAACGTACTTGATAATCAGCCACTAGGGGAACATGACAGTATGATACTGCAAGACTTAGGCCATTTAGTCAAGATATCATTTGTATATATAATATATACTATAGATTATAAAAATATATACTATATACTATATAATATATACTATATGCTAAATATAATATATATAATAGTGAATTTCAACCTTTCTCATCTCATGATACACATAAACTTCTTATTAAAATTCTGTGGCACACCAAAAAGTATATTTTTTGCTGACCTGACAAAAAGATAGGTACAATTTTGATTCATTCACACTGGACAGCTATTGTTGCGTTGGCTGTTGCCATTTTTTAAATTTAACAATGTAAGGGAAAAGAGGTCCATGTCCATGACTAAATAGTCATGTATTGCATGTGTTAAAAATTCTTGCAACACACTAGTGTGCTGCAGCCTACCAGCATGCTAGAGCTGTAATTGAGAATCAAGTTGAAAATTACTGATATAATAAATATAAATAAGACTTAGGTCATTTAGTTTCCAAGATATCATTATACAAGTGGAGGGGAAGTAGATTAATAAAAATAATACAACAATTAATAAATAATACAAGAATAAACTCTATGTTTGACATAAACCTACTTTTGCCCATACTTGTGTATATAAACAAAAAAGGAAGGAAACAATATCTTTAAATGTTTTATAGTCTGAATATCTTACTATATATCCTCAGGATTTTTTGCATGATTATAACTTTACAGTATCTCTATTAGAGTATAGGGAAAACCCCTCATTCAGTGTCCTAAAAGAAAATGTTTACATGGATATTATCATATCTTATATGAGAAACAGATGGGCAGGCATCTCCTAAATAGAGAAACAGAGACAGAGTCATTCCATAGAGCCAGAATCTAGATTAAACTTTTTCTATCTAATTCCCTTTTCCTGAGATGTGTAGAAGTTTAAGGAAAGGGATATTTACTTCAAGAGCTAAAACAAAAACAAAACCAAAAACAAATGGGAGTTATATGTGATGGCTGTCACTTATAATTCTAAATCTTTCACTTACACTTTATAAAAATAGCCAATTATTCAATTTTTGATCTGGCAAAGAGAAGAGTTTTTCCCTGAGTGTCAACTGAGAATCCCCAAGACAACTTCTTTTAGGACTAATAGGTCAAAGTTGTGGAGTGACTGATTTTGGCTTCCTACAGAAACAATTTTTTTCTAGAATGTATTGACTCTGGAGAGGTGATTCTCAATCTTGGCTGAATTTAGAATCATTTGGAAACTGTTAACAAATTTTAATTTCTGGATCCCAATCCCAGAGATTCTGATTTAGTTGTAGCCTCAGCATGGAGATATTTTATTTTATTTTATTTTATTATTTTTTTTATTTTAAATATATTTTATTGGTTATGCTGTTACAGTTGTCCCATTACTCCCCCTTCATTCCCACCACCCTGCACACTCTCTCCCACCCACATCCCCCCTCTTTAGCCCATGTCCATGTGTCACACATATAAGTTCTTTGGCTTCTACATTTCCCATACTATTCTTGCCCTCCCCCTGTCTATTTTCTACCTACCATCTATGCTACTTATTCTCCATACCTTTTCCCCCTCTCTCCTCCTCCCACTCCCCTGTTGCTAACCCTCCATGTGATCTCCATTTCTGTGGTTCTGTTCCTGTTCTAGTTGTTTGTTTAGTTTCTTTTGCTTTTTGTTTTAGGTGTGGTTGTTAATAACTGTGAGTTTGCTGTCATTTTACTATACATGTTTTTTATCTTCCTTTTCTTAGATAAGTCCCTTTAACATTTTGTAAAATAAGGGCTAAGTGATGATGAACTCCTTTAACTTGACCTTATCTGAGAAGCACTTTATCTGCCCTTCCATTCTAAATGAAAGCTTTGCTGGATAGAGCAATCTGGGATGTAGATCCTTGCCTTTTATAAATTGGAATACTTCTTTCCAGCCCCTTCTTGCCTGCAAGGTCTCTTTTGAGAAATCAGCTGACAGTCTGATGGGAACTCCTTTGTAGGTGACTGTCTCCTTATCTCTTGCTGCTTCTAGGATTCTCTCCTTATTTTTAATCTTGCATAACTTAATTATGATGTGCCTTGGTGTGTTCCTTCTTGGGTCCAACTTGTTTGGGACTCTCTGAGCTTCCTGGACTTCCTGGAAGTCTATTTCCTTTGCCAGAATAGGGAAGTTCTCCTTTCTTATTTGTTCAAATAACTTTTCCACTTGTTGCTCTTCCTCTTCGCCTTCTAGTATCCCCATAATTCGGATGTTGGAATGTTTAAAGATGTCCTGGAGGTTCCTAAGACTCTCCTCATTTTTTTGAATTCTTGTTTCTTCATTCTTTTCTGATGGTATGTTTTTTCTTCCTTCTGGTCCACTCCATTGATGTGAGACCCAGCTTTCATTCCATCACTATTGGTTCCCTTTGCATTTTTCTTCATTTCACTCATTGTATCCTTCATTTTTTCATCTAATTTATGACCAAAATCAACCAACTCTGTGAGCATCCTAATGTAACCAGTGCTTTGAACTGTGCATCTGATAGGGTGGCTTTCTCTTGGCCACTTGAAAGTACTGTTGTGGGGCTTTCAATTCTGTTTGAGTCATCTTTTTTTTTTTTTTTTTGGTCTGGTTGTGCCTGTTACGTATGAGGGGTAGAGCCTTAGGTGTTCACCGGGGCGGGGCACCCCAGTCACTGGATTGTGATGCTGTATGTGGGGGCAAGGTCCTAGAGGGAATAATGGCACTTGCTCCACTCTCTGTTGGATGTCAGTCCCTTCCACTGCTTTCCCAGAGCAAACTGGGCCCCTCTGGTGCCAGTTCTCATGTGGGTGGGCTTGTACACCCTGTGGGACTTTCCAACGACCTCTCCTGTGAGGCTGGGAATCTCTCTCGGTGCCTCAACCCCCACATGTGTTTTCAATCAGTGCCCGAGGTTCTATTTCCCGGTGCTGGGGCCCTGGGACTGCCTGCCCGGTCAGCCAGCCACCTTGCGTGCAGTGCCTTGCTTCACAATTGCGGCCTCGCTGGGTCTGCAGGTTGCCACCCCTCGGCCGGGGTCTGCCTGCTGCTGCTTGTGTGCTCAGGGTCTGCCCGCTGCGGTCTTGTGTGCCCCTGTTGCCTTAAGCACCTGGTCTCAACCCCTCTGCTCTCTGGCTGCCTGACTCCGCCCCTCCTGCCAGTCTGGATAAATGAGTCTATTTTAACTTCTTGGTTGTCCGACTTCCATATAGTTCAATTTTCTGTCAGTTCTGGTTGTTATTCTGTTTCTAAATTATTGTTGTCCCAATCTTGGTTCTGCAAGGAGGCACAGTGTATCTACCTATGCCTCCATCTTGGCCAGAAGTCAGAATGGAGATTTTAAAAAGCTCCTAATGAATGTTCCACTGTACAACCAAGGTTGGAAACATCTTCTCTAGAGCTATTTTAGTCCTTCTTGATAATTTGGGGGAGGGGTAAAGATAGGATGTTGGGGTAGAGTGAGGTGTTTCACATATATATGCTAGATGACCAGTTGTAACAAATGTTGAGATAATTTAAATATTATAATTATTATAATATTATGATATAATATTTACATATTATCATATGATTAGAGTAGGTGGCCTTTTATATCTTTCTCAACCTTGAGAGTCTACAACAATGTATATATATAGGGAATCAAAGAAATGTAGATAAAATTCTATTGAGCTAGATAATTCAGAATGATTTTGCTAGTGTAACTGTATTCTTAGTTGCTGCACCTTTGGGTGGGGAAGAAGAAACTATTCTTTTACTCTGACTACTTTTCAGTGCACATGACACAGTTTTATTAGGTTACATTATTCACAGCATCATTGAGTCCAAGTGATGTTATTAGCCTGCTAGAAGAAGCATCTTAACCAGCTGTGAGGGCTCGTTAATATATATTATGAAGTTAATAGTGCACATGAATATGTGTGAGTAGGTGGTAGAGGACAGAATTTTAAACCAAATAAAAAATGTGAGAGAGATTGCAGCACGTGGAACACAAATGCTTATTGCCACTAGTCTCAATTATTTTTCATTATCTTCAAGGTCAAGCTGGCAATTTTTCACAGCTCCTACCTACAGATGCCCTTCCCAACTGATTGACTCTTACAGCTAGTAGCTCTCCTTACACCCAGGAGGCAAGCCTGCTTTTTTATTATATTAAAAAAAATCCAAATGCCAGAGTAAAAAGAATGCTGGAATTCTGGTTATTTTTATCTAAAAATCTAAACACCATATCAAACTCTAAAGCAATTAAAGTATTAATCCATGATTTTTTTAAAAGTTTAAATGATTAAAAAATATATACTGAGACAATTATATGTGAACAACAATAAAATAAAAAAAATAATACGCTGAGGAAACTGTTAATTCTTTTTTAATTTTGAGAGGGAGAGAGAGAGAGAGAAACATTGACTTGTTGTTCCACTTATTTATGCATTTACAGGTTGATTATTGTATGTACCCAGACTGGGGATTGAACCCCACAATCTTGGCACAACAGTAGGATGCTCTAACAACTGGGGTACCCGGCCAAAGCTGAAACTGCCATTCTCATTGAACCTAAGCCTATTGTAACCCTGGTTGGAATTTTCTAGTTCTTCCTTCCCACTTGATAAAGCATGCTCTTTGGTTTGGGGAGAAAAAAAATCTTTCCTTCACCATAACTTTACAATTTCTATTATAGGATGAATATCTCATGGTCATTTATAACTGTATAGAACTTTTTTATGGATATTTTTGTCCCCAAACTACCCATAACTTGGAGAATCAGGAAAATAATAATTTTGCATGTGGAGAAGGTAAGAGGTTCCCAGAGTATGTTTGTCATACTGATAAACAAAGAGACATATATGAAGTTTGGGAGAATGTGGGAAGAAGGTGGGAGGTAGGGGCTGTTAGTAGGAGAAATTCCTTTTCAGTTGCTAAAAGGGTAGGGTGAAAGTGAAAAGGCATGGATGGTTGCTTATTACTTATTGTCTTGAAGATTTGATAGTAGGAGGGCTAGGATGTTCTCTTTTAATGGCTTCATTTTCTCTATTCAGGCCAATGGCCATGAACGAGGGTTGCAATGGTAGAGAAGCTGGAGGGTTGGAAAAAGTGGAAAAGTTATGAAATACTTGTTGCAAACTATAACCTTGTTTCATTGGTTGTTTTATTTTACTCTTGAATCTTTATAGTTTGTTCTCTGCTCCTCAATATTATTCATTCCAGTACCTTCCATCCCCTTCAATGCCACATTTTCTCTGTTTTCTCCTTTTCCTTTACTACGAAACTTCTTGAAATAGTAATTTATGATAACTACTAAGTCTTGCTCATATTGCATTTGCTTCTTAAATCCTTAGGGGTTTGGAAAAAGATGACCCAGTGAAGAAGGGAAAAGAGACCTCAAAGATGTAGAGGGGAAATCAGCATAGAGCTGTACTGAGGAAGCTAAGTATAGGAAAAGATTCAAGAAGAGCTAAAATCAACCTCCTCAATTTATTTGCCTCTTTTTACTGAGGCATCTGAAAGAAATAATGGCTCTTCTTTCTGTGCAATCACAGGGTTCTGCTTATGACATTTATATTACTTTCCTAACAGTATTTTAATAAGTGAAGAATTTTATCTAATTTTTGACTTGTTTATATATTCAAATTCAGTACTGAAATTCTGGTGTGAAGCCTGGATATCATGTACTAGTTTTTATTCATTCAGCACATGTTTACTGAATACCTGTCATGTGCCAGGCACTACTGTGAGTAGTGGGGAAATACCCATGAACAAAACAGACAAAAATTGATATTTGCAAGCCATTTTGCAGGTTATAAAGCTCACTCTTACATCTATTCTTTGTGCTTTTCCTTTTTCCTCATCTCGTATTACATCCCGTATTATCAAAGCCTAAGACTTCCATTAAGCTTGGTATGCATAAGGGAAACAAGGCCTCATCCTTGTCTTTGTTTCTCACATCCTGTGGAACACCTACTTTTGTAGCTGCTACTCTTGATTCTTACAGCCTTCTTCTTTTCCTGTACTATGGAAATCTCCGTAAGAGTTGATGAATTATAAATATGGTAACCATATTTTAAGATTTACAAATCAGAGCAATTTATTCTTATAAAAGATTTATTATTTTCTATTTGTAAACTACTTACATCAGAAGTCTTACAGTGGTGTAAAATTTAAATCACAATTTACACACACACACACACACACACACACACACACAATGAATAACCTTCATTAAAAAGCATACAATTACATGAAGAGAAACAAAAATTCAGCCAAGGTGTATATTAGCTAATGCAATATTTGCATTGTCATTTTCATCATTTGCTGTTGAAATGATGGCACATTGTTCTCCTCATACTTGTTTAAAGAACTCAACTTGCTTAATAGTTGTTTATTCTTTCCAGCCTTTTTGCAGCATTTCTTGGTAAGTTTTTGAGTACTTCATGTGGATTATCAAGAAAAATATCAGTGGCTGCCAATGGTTATTCCAATTTTCAAAGTTGTTAATAAAGGAAAACAAAAATAGCAACAAAGAACAAAGAAGCAAACAAAAACAGCAACAAATCTCCTCCATACTGGAGACTGGACAGAGAGAGGCTGAATTTACATGTTTTCTTTCTGTTTGGAAGAATAAGATTACCATGTTGAAAGTCTTTAAACATATTCAACCATCTTTGTTCTATGAATACATTTTCCTTTGTCCCATTTTGCTAGCAAGTTCTTGTTAAGATATGACTTAAGGATACAATGTTTATTAAACAGATAATATGGCTAAATTAATTGCTTATTTTCTAAGGTTTACTGTTCTTGGCCTTCCCATGTGAACTCCTCCAAACTTACAGTTTCTACAAAGATTTCCTTTCTAAAGGACTAGTTAATTGTTAACCTACAAATACCCAGCTAAATACTTCCTAAGGTCTAAATAATAACAAATAGCATTTTAGTAGTTTCATGTCAGGGTCTTTTACTTGAGTGGTAAAATTACATTTTTCTTATAATTTTTTTATGGCCACCAATACTCATGTGAGACTTTGGTGCTGAGAAATCATAATAGCTAACATACGTGGAGGGTTTTCTATGTTCCAGGCAGAGTGTTGAGTGCCAGAATTCTCTCACTTAATTTTTACAACATCCTATGAGGTTGGTAATTTTATATTTCTTTAATAGATAAGAAAATTGAAACACAGAGATGTTTAATAACTTGTCCAAGGTCACACACAGACAAGATCAGGCATGTTCAGGATCGTATGGCTGTAGACCAAGATCACACACAATAAGTAACAGCCTCAGGTCTGTCTGAAATCAGAGTTCCTGCTCTGAAAAATACACTATTGTGTATCTCCCTCCTCCATAGGTTTGCCATTCAAATTTTAAAAACAGCATCATGGAAAAGAGTGCTTTAATGAGGAAGTGGATAGTATTTAAATGGTTTTGATGGTTTATGAGAACAATGGTATAGAATTTTTAAAATAGAAACTGTCCCAGAAAATTTAAGAAATTTGGTCTCCATAATTAAAGCACATTAAACACAGAGACGCTTGAAGAACTGTTCAAAACAAAGTAATATTTACATTAAAAAAGGCCTATGGCTAAAAACAATAGAGTGGGAATAATGAAAAGAAAAGAATGAGGTAGAGAAATAATCTCTGTTTTTCTAACTCAGAAAATGTAGAAGAAGCCATAAATCACTCTGGCTGTTACTGAAAAAAAGAAAATATTTGTGAAGTTTTTCAGCTTGGCCAAGGTTAAGAAAACAACAATGTTTTGCCAGCCCAAGCTAGCCAAGGTACTGATTGAAATGGAAAGCTTATCCTGCATTGGCCATAGAGGACCCACTTAGAGGGTTTTCTCTTGTCTTAGTCTGGAACTGGATAGGCAAGAGATCATGCATCCTTCCACTCTCATGACTCTGTCTTGGAAGTTTTCTTGATAGTAAAGCCAAGTCATACTTGCATCCTAGATTATTCTCTAAAATTCTAGTGTGCCAATTTTAGCAGAGCTAATAATTAATATGAACATTTTCAGAATCTTCACATCCTAACCTTTGTTAGCCATTATCAAAGAGCAGTTCAGTAATAGCATTATTAAATTTTGTGATTGCCATCACAAAAGCAAATGCACCTTGCTGTTTAAAGTGGTGCAAGCATCACAAGTCATGGTGAATCAAACCTTCAGGAAACTAGAGGCTGGGTCTAAAAGAAGCTGTTTCCATTTGTCTCCATATTCCAAACCGAAGAAAGACTGTCACACCTTGGTAGTTTTTATTGTCTAGATCAACGTTAGAGATTCTGTGATCTGTGGTCTGAATCCTGCTCTCATCTTCATTTGTTTAACAAATACCAAGTGTTCACATCTCTGTTTAGTCTATAGTGGCAAAAACCCAAATTGCTTTTAAAAGTCTTAAATATTCTTTTAAGATTTGGTTGTCTTCCTAAAAATTATGTTTCCTTAAGTCTATATACAGGGGTGAGCACATGTAGGTTTATAGTTGTAATACAAATAAATAATACAATAATAAATAATAATATAAGAACACACTGTGTTTTCTGTACTTACAACTGTAAGCCTACTTTTGCTCACTCCTGTATATTTCTTTCTCTACCCTTTAAGCTCTCTCTTTGCTAATTTTCTCATTTTCCCCTCAAATAAAATAACATATAATAAAATTATACTTTTAATTCGTTGATATAATTGAATAAAAGTTTGTCACTACTTTTTAAATTTAGAAATTAAACATGAATTACTAAGTTTCTTTCTAACCTAGAAGTTCTATGAAAACTTTTATATTTTCTTCCTTCATTCCAACTGAAATGACAAGCTTTACTGAAATTACATGTTTTACTTTGCCATGTTTTCTGCTCAGTTTAGTTGATTGTGCTTACCAATTCTTATGATCTTAAAACTCTCTTTCAATTTTTTTTTTTAACATCTAAACAAAAAAGGCATTGAAGATGGTATGGGATATCACTTTTAAAAGGTTCATTTTAACATAAGTTCTCTACAGAGACCTAAGGTCTTAAGGAGGGTATAAATTGGAACAATCTTTTAAAAATAAAATTTTAAATTAATAAAAACATATTATTTTGGCATAGCAGTATCCCCTATAACAAAATCTAATTGGGGAGATCCCATCTGAGGAATTACTATTATAAAACTTTTAATAAGCAAGGTACATTTATGAACAAAAAAGTTCATTATTATTCATATATATGAAAATTAGAAATAAATTTCTGAGACTGTGGAAATGACTAAACACATTTATAAATATCTTTATGATTGAATATAATATTGAAATTCAAATGGTATTTCTGAAGAATATTTAATGAAATGGGGAAGTTCATTACAAAAATGTTTGGTTAAAATAAAACAGAAATAAAAATGATGTATACTGGACACTTTCAATTTATTTAAAAATGTCCTAAAGAGGACTAGAAATAAATGTTTAGATTTTCTAAAATTTCTATAATAATCATACCTTATTTTATAGTCAGATATACATGCATATGCATGTAAATATTAATAAAAATGTGATCTCCTGGAATCTCTAATTGGTAGGTAGATCCTCCTTAGGATTCCTGTGTAGACTGCAGTTCACCTCTGTTGGCTGGTACCTACATAGATACTGTAACAGGGTACAGCCAAGGGGGGACCCAAATGGGGATTTGTAATGGGGTCCAGAACTCAGTGTCCAGAAAATATTAGAATATATATATATATGTCTCCATTTCTGTATATATATATATATATATATGATGTCCTCACCCCCACAAGTCTGAGCTAGGGGATGGGATGCATGGAGCAGGGCCATTGAAAGTTGTTTTGAATAGCAACAGTTTTGCAGATGACCTCTAGAATGGTCATTTAACATGTCTGTAACCTTTGGCTGTTTTCATAGATATGTTAAACAGCTGTGGCCATGCTTTGAGCCAGGGGGATGGGAGTGACTTCAACCCATGATGTAACTGGAGGCAACTCCCCCTGGTTACAGAGCCTGGGTAAGACCTTAGAGATGATTGGCTCCACACCACAGGGCCACACCTGCCTGGGCTTACTATGGCAGGCCAATACAGCAGGAAAAAAAATGAAGGAATGCTAACAGCTGTGGCCAATTGTGGGAGGATTTGGAAATGGTGCAGCAGAGGAAGATTGGTGCTGGAATTTAAACCCAGGTGCACCAACCATGCAGGGTCTTTTTGGGACCACTCGGCTTGGGAAGAGAAGAACCATGAACTTCTATTTCTTTTCCTGAGATACTGTATCCTGGACTGGGCAGAGGGGGAAGGAAGGACTGTGTGTTTGTGGGTATTTTAAAGGACTTTGGGATCTCAATGAAGACATTAAATCATCACTCTTAAGTTTGTATTAACTCTTTAAATAAATAATCCCTTTCCTTTTCACCAATCTCTGGCATTGAGAGACATCTTTCCCTGGCGGTGGGCAAGGCAAACCTAGTATGGGATGGGGGACCCCCAGAGCACAAGGGTGGGTCTATTCAGTAATAGTATATCACTTGCACCCCACCCAGGTCTGTTCTGTAACAATACTCTTTTCTTTTTTATTTTTTAATTGAATTTATTGAGGTGGCACCAAATTGTAAAACCATACAGGCTTTAAGTGCATAGCTCAATAAAACGCCATCTGCACACTGCATTGTATGCCCATCATTGCAAGCAAAGTCTCTTTCCATCCCCATCCCTGACCTTTGCTTACCTCCACCTATCACCCACCCTCCTTTCCCTCTATTACCACACCGTGTATATAGATATATATTGACACAGACACCAGCCCACAGTGTCCACAGTGTTATGGATGAGATGAGACGTTTACATGGACTACTGAGTCCTGTGGAGGAAAAGGGATGGTGCAGCCACTCTCTCAAGGGGAGAGCACCTCGACTCTTGCCTTGACAAACTTTTATTGGGTTCAGTTTGCACAGGAATAAAGTTCATCAGTCCTTGTCAGGCAGAAATGATTAAACAATAGATAACATTCAAAGAACTCTGAGGTCTTATTCTGAGTCAGGGTCAGATAGTTAAAGGGCCATAAAACTTTGGAGGAAACAAACTTATTTCAGGCTTGGACCTTTATCATTTAAATTGAGGGTATTAGCCAAGTAGGTTTCATAAGATTTTAGGCATTCTTTCTTAGGCCTGATCGCCCTGGGAAACCCACCCTTTCCAGCACAGGGCGGCACCCACCTCCAGCATTGTTTCAGGCTTAAGGCATTGTTTCAGGCTTAAGTCAGGCAGGGGAAATAAGGAAGCCAGAAGATTAGGAGATTTCTTGCAGACAGAATGAGGACTCAGGCTATGTCAAAGCCGAGGGGTGAGGGTCCATCACCCCCTTTTTCTATAGCCCCCAAGTCCTTCCCTGGGGGCCCCCATAATCATGCCTGTCTTAGATCGTCCCTCCCTTGAGGAATCTTACCTGTCATTGGCTAATGGATCAAGCACTGGGGGCCAGGCAGGGTGAAGTAAAGGTAGTAGAGGTGGTGCCCTTGCCAGGGAGATAAGCTTTGTTTCCTTGGTGGCTTATGGTCTCAAGGTGGCTCACTCAGCCTTAGCCATGGGGGTGTTACAGCTCCTGAGACCAGGCAGGGCAGTTCCCAACAATATATAGCATAATTCTTTCACCTTCTTTCATCCAGCCCCCAACCCTCTTCACCCTGACAGCTGTCAGTCTGCTCCTTGTATCCATGCCTCTGTTTCTATTTTGTTCATTATATTCCACATATAAGTGAGAACATATGGTATTTGTCTTTCTCTGACTGGCTTATTAATTACCTTTTCAATGAAGCTTTGTGTATTTAAGAAGAGAATACAGTGACCTTTGATAAATAAATCATATAAAGACAGAATTTTGGATTGGAAAGAACCTTAAAGTTCATCTAGCCCAAACCCCAAACCCTCTTCCTCCCCTTCAATTTCAGCAGTGGTCAATCCACAGATGAAGGAGACTTTTATATTACTAATAGTCAGAAAATAAATTCAACTCTAAAGTCAATCCCTATAACCTATTTCACTAAGCAAAGAAAAATAATGAATAAAATAACAATATATTTATAAAGTGGTCTGCAAATCACTTTTATAGACATCTCATTTGTTCCTTATAATAGCCTGTATAACAGCTTAGAGCTAAAAGGGTATGTTAGTGCCCCATGTAGAAAACCTGGTCTTGTCCCAACACCAAACCCCTTTCTCTTACCATATCTCAATGTAATGGACTGATATGTGAAAAATCTATTTTAAAAGATACACAAACACCTGTTTTTAATTACATGTTTAATAGCAAATATTTGAGTTTTGTACTAGAAGGGATGAGTTCTGTTTGCAGTTCTGTCTTTGATTATACACTGAGCCATGCTTTGTATGTTTTGGGTCTGTCCTAATGACCCTTGACTGTTTATCTGAAACTCATGAGAGCTATGACATTGTTTAATTAACCCTGTGATTTCTCCCATTGTGGGCTTGGAATAGGCTGAATAAGGTATTTTAATGCTCATTGCTATTTCCTGCCATATGACAGAAAGATGGTAATTATCAACCAGTACGCCTCATGAAGAATGTATAAAAGGGTCAGAAAAAGTTTGGATGAAGATTGGGAAGGAAAGAGAATTCCTAATCCTCTTCAAAATTTTGCCAGAAAGGATAAAGGTGGAACTCGTGTTTTGACTGTGTTCTCTCAATAAAATTCTAACTCCTAGACTGGCAAATAATAAAAGATGGTGCTATAACTTGATGGAGGAGTCAGGAGTAAATGATAAATTAGCTGGCTCAGTCCAAGACTTGGTACCTCATAGCAAGCAGATTGGAAATGTCTCCACACTTGCTAATAATACCCATACTGGAGTTAAAGTAAGCCTTGAGTCATCACCCTCTCTCTACCCAAATTCTCCTTCCAGATATTTTGATATTCTTCGACACTACAACCTCTCTCAGCAATTTAGTACTGCCTTGCTACATCCAATTAAGTATTGAATAACTGATTTGTTATGTATTAGTGGAATACTCCCTGGGACTCTTAATATATTTTAAAGTATACTCAGATTTCTTGTGAGATAAGAACCCTCTATTAGCTTGCCACAGCAAAAGTTGTCTGCTTCTGGTATTTACTCCCCATCTCTAAAATTCCTTTTTAGTTCTGGTATCCAAACTCCTTAGCAGCTTTTTTCCCCTTTTAAAATTCTGTGTTATCCTAATATTTAAATTTTGTGATAGTCCCCTTTTCTAATAACAACTAAATAGGATTTCTTTGGTTTCTCCAAAGAAAGCTAGCAACATGAGGAAAGAGCTTTGGGATTATGTGAACCCAAATTCCTACTTCACAACCCACCAGATAGGTGATTTTCAATAGGTGTGCTGCAAGAATTTTTAAAACATGCAATACTTGACTACTTAGGGGCACTGAACTCATTTCCCTTAGATTATCAAATTAAAAAAAAAGACAACAGCCAACACAATAGCTATGTAGTGTGAATGAATCAAAATTATACCCATGTTTTTGGCAGATTAGCAAAAAATATATTTTTGGCATGGCACACAATTTTTGTAATTAGTTTATGTGCTCTAGGAGATGAAGAAGGTTAAAAATCACTGCATTGGACTTATGATATTGGGCATACTGCTTAACCTCTCTTTGTGGTTTTTTTTTTTACCTATAAAATAGAGTTATCAATAGTTACCACACATGATTATTGTGAGAATTATATGAGAAACTAAATGTAAAACTGTTTACCCAGTTCCAGCTTATTGTAGATGCTCTGCTCAAAGAATGTTGAGTTTAATTGCCATTTGTTATGGTTTAAATTGCATTTCTCCAGAATTCATATGTTATAGTCCTAACCCCAGTAGGTTTGGCTTTATTTTCTCCAAGCCTAGTCAGTTTAGCAAATCTTCTTTGCATGAAGTGCAAAAGATGTACATACTTTGTACATTTATCTGGTTATTGTTAGAATGTGAAAAAGCAGCTTCTATTAGCTTCACTACTGGCTTGAATCCAAGATCACAGTCCCTTAAAGTGAGGTGTAATACATCTTTTACATATATCTTAAAAATCTTCCCAGTGTATTAGACTTGTTTGAATAATCTCATGATTTTGCTTCAAGGCCCAAGCTTAGACTATTTTTTCTTTCTTGCAGTTCTTCATACTTGTAATTTTAAGAAGATGTCATGGCTTATCAGAAACTCCTCTCCATAAGGTATTCTTCTAGTTTGCAGTAAAATTATCCAAGTTCTCCACTACTGTTATCTGACCCAATTCTAAAGTCCCCTATATTATTTATCAGTTATATTTCATGCTCTGGTCTCATACCCTTTACTAGACAGTTTACACCTTCTCTTTAATTTATTAAGAATGGAATTTGCTTGCATAGATATTTCAGTGTGCTTCTCTCACCTAGCAAAATTTTTAGGCTATAATTGTTTATCCTGTCCCCAGAGTACACAAAATGCACTCTGTTTTTTGCTCATTTGTATTCTTTTGCTTACAGTTTTTTTTTTAGATTTTATTTATTTTAGAGAGATGGGGAAGGGAGGGAGAAAGAGAGGGAGTGAAACATCAATGTGTGGTTGCCTGTAGCATAGCCCATACTGGGGATATGGCCTGCAACCCAGGCATGTGCCCTGACTGGGAATCAAACCGGCGATGCTTTGGTTCACAGGCCTGTGCTCAATCCACTGAGCTACACCAGCCAGGGCTGTGCTTACAGTTTTTGAACTGGCACCACAATATTCTCCATCCGCAGGTTTTCTCACTCTATGAGATTGAAATTATGTTAAGGTTTTTACTTGCTATCATTTATTCAAATTAATTTTACTGGTGATTACTATATATAAGGCACTCTGCTATTCAATATCTATTGTGGAGGAATGAAGATATCTAAAATAGTTCCAAAGAGTCCATAGTGTCAGCATTCTAATCATATTTTATTTTTGGGCTTCATATATTTGTTTATAAACACATATATACTGACTTGGCTTTTTCTTTTATTCTTATTTGCTGTCCCATCTGAAAGGATATCTACTGTCACTTCCTTCTGAGGTCAAGTAAGCCAATGAATTCCCTTCGGGAATTTTTGTTCATCTGTTTTGTGTACTAGTACTTTTAAATTCTCAGTTCTCCCCCCAATTTTAGAATAAAAATCACTACCTACTTTGCTAAAATACTGCAGTGTTAGCGATGGGTGGTTTAAGGGATTTTCTTGCAAGAATTATATCCCACTTTGCTGAATCAGGATATCTGTGGGGTTTTTTTTTTGTTTACTTGTTTGTTTGTTTTCACTCTCATAAAAAAACCAAACCACCACTTGGTATAGATTTGTTTTTATTACTTGAAAATTAAAGAATTTCCAACAGACTTTCTGATGAAGGGAAAGAAGATATTTAAATCCATTATTTTAGACAGTAATGCCTACTTCTCAAAGAGTCAGAGCAACCCTGTCCCCTCCCAACACCAGCCATTTAAAGAAAATCAGACATAAAAATGAGGAAAACAAACTCTTTAGCCTTACTTTGCACCCATGCTTGGAGGTGAAATGGGCCAGAAAGAAGAAAAGGGAAAAAATGTAAAAAAAATAGTAAAGACAAAGATACATTTTGTTAGGAATCCAATATAGAATTTGGAACCCTCCCAAAAATCTAGTTAATATCAGATGTAACATTTGTTTCTGCCCTTACTTTTACCCCGCCCAAACAGGATATTGGTACTGTTTCATAAATCTTTTACTAATAACGGGTAAACCAACTATTAACTTTTTAAGTGCCTATTCTATGTGAAGCATTGTCCTAGCTGCTAAACAAGATAGGATAAATATAAAATTCTACACCCACTTTCAAAAGTTTTATTGTTGCAACCTGAGACTATTAGGCAGTATTGGGGGTCTTTGGGAGGTTTCAAAAGGACATTAAGCACTGAAAAATTCAAAAGGAGAAGGTAAGCATTGAGCTGAGGATCTGAAAAATTGGGCTTTATTCTGTCTTTGCCATTTCCTTGATATGTGACCTTGAGCAACTGATTTCTTTCAGGTCTCCCTCCCCCCACTCCCTACCTCCTTTACACACACAAAGAAAAAAAAAAGAAGACGTCATTTTAGATTTTTTTTAAATGTAAGAATATTTGGGATGATTACTAATGAGTTCTGTTGTGTCGCCCACATTGAAGTCTAAAGCAGCTATGGCCCAATGAGATGACCTTCATTTTCACAGACTAAGTAATCAGGTACTAATTTTTCCCAATTCAGTAGCGCATCAGGGCTTAGAACCGAATCTTCCTATTCTGATGCTGTTTAAAAAAAATTCCTGCAACAATAATGCATCTTTCAGTGATTATTGTGACTCAGGAAAAACTTAAAATATGTTCTTGACACCGTCTACTGGAGAGAAATGCTTTTTTAATCTTTGAATGTATATGTGAAATGGGGGAGGGGTAATTCTGCATATTAGAGAGAACACGGTGGATAATGAATTATTTAGTACCTCTAGAGCTATGTAGTATATCCCAAAATTCTATTGAAATACTATTCCCTCTGGTTCAGGTGACCCGTTAAGCCACTATGCAAGTAGCAGGGCAGCGAGGGGAGCCTAATAGATGCACCTGGAGAGCGGGAAAAGGCTCACAGAGGTGACAAGTTGCAAAACACTTGCCAATTCACAAAACTGTCCAGAGCCATACCTAAGGAAAACCCTCCGAAACCCTCCAACTCAACAACCCAAGTTCTTTCGCTTCCAGGCATTCTATTGATTTACACTTGCGTCCTTCAACAGGTAGCGCCAATTACAACCCCTCCAGCACTGCCGCCCAGCATACTGGCTAATATCTCTGTCAATCAAATACTCCAGCTACCTTTCCAAATTCTCTCCTCCCCTTTTCATGGACTTTTCCTTCGGCCTATCCCCAAATTTCTTCCGCGTTTTGCAACAGTGGAACGTGACCCTATCGAGCCTAGGATTGGAGAAGAAGCTACTCCCGCCCTTTGATGTCCGGGAGCTCTCCTCCCCTTTCAGGGCTCTGGGCTGTCTGGGCAGGAGGGGGCGGGGGAACCGAGGGGGCGGTTTGGAGGCAGGGCTTGCCTCCCACGGCGGGAGGGCGGAGCCTGTGGTGGAGCCTGTGGTGGAGCTAGTCTGCTCGGTTAGGACCTCGGAGAGCGCCGGGCGTCAATACGAAAAGGACTGGATAAGCAGCTGGTGACGGGTCGAACTAACGCCTGCGAGCCCGCCTCCCTCCGCACCCTGAGCTTCCCCGGCTGACAGGCAGCTAGCAGCGGCTGTGGAAGGTGCTTATGTCTGGAGTCAAATAGCCATCCCTCTGGGAAGCGGACGCCACCGTCCAGCCGCCGCTCCCTCACACCTGTGTGTGCGTCTGTGAGCGAGAGCGCCCGCGCGTGATGTCTGCGCGGCGGTGTCTGTGTTCGCACGTCCCCGAGAGAGAATCCAGCGCCTCGGTGCTCAGCCCGGGGAGGGACCGCGGGAGCCAGCTGGCAGAGGCAGGACTCGGGCCGCAGCCCTCGCAGCCACTGCTTCACGTCCCGCAAAAGCCACTGCTGGGCTGCGGGAAGAGCGAACTGGCGGGCGGTCTCGGCGCGGCCGCAGGCAGAGCCCGGCGGAAGGCGACCGGAGACGCGGGAAGGGGAGGAGGGGTAGCGGAGGGTGAGGCGGAGGGAGAAGCGGGGGGCAGCTGGCCGCGCCGCCCGTCCCTCCCATTAGCTGTTGCTGTAGGTCAGCCGCAGATGCTTTGGGGTCCGGGTTGTTGGAGGTAGGGAATGGAAAAAGCGTCCCCCCATTTCCTACTGAGCAAAAGAGAGCGTTGACGACGATGGGGTTATAACCAGGAAGGTAGTGGTACCGCCCCCCCAAACATCATTTTTCTGAAAATAATATATTCTGAGCTGAACCTTCAGTTGGAAAGCCCGCCCTTAAGAGAGAGACCGTCTTAGTGTGTTGGCTTGTGGTTTGATTGTATAATAATGATGATACAATGCTAATGACGACGATGACACTGCCTTTTATTTTTACCCCACTGCTGATAAAGCGTAGCCACAGCTGGCGATAAAGCCCTTGAAAAATTGATGTATGAGGAGCATATACCATTGTTTTCTGAGTTGTGCGTTTTTTCTAAGATATGCTTTTTAGAATTAAAATTTGACAATATGTAGCGCCCCCCCCCCCCATTTCTCTCTCTTTAGTCCTTTATAGCCAGTGCTAGTAAAATGGGGATTGGACTCATGAAAAGCTAAACACTTTTACCTGGGTATAGTACCATGTGTTAAGTCATCCTTTCCTCTGAATTTCTCAACAGTTTTTAAAATGAAGAAGTTTAATTTCCGAAAAGTTTTGGATGGCTTAACTGCGTCCTCCCCTGGCAGTGGTAGCAGCAGTGGCAGTAACAGTGGTGGTGGGGCTGGAAGTGGTTCCATGCACTCAGGAGGGACTGCAGGGGTTCTCAGAGAAGAGATACAGGAAACCCTGACTTCAGAGTATTTCCAGATCTGCAAGGTAAGTTTTGAATTGGTTTAAAACCTATTTTTAAAAATTTTTTAATTTTACTGTTATGAGGAAAGAAGTGTACACACACACACACACACACACACACAGGACTGGAAATTGTTGAGATGCCAGCATCAGAGAGTCAGGTGTAGATAGAGAACTCTGTGGATAGGTCAGTTTGAATTAATAAAGATATACCAGCATCAACTTAAAAAGCAATGGTAGCTTAAGGGGGAAATAAGCAAACATAAAAAGTGGAATTTGCAAATAATGTTAAGGCTTGATAGTAAAGAAAATTTCTAATGTAATATTTATGTATAAGTTGTAAATTGAAGGAGAAAAATCGTCATTCTGGTTAATCCTATGATGTCATTCAGATAAAGTAAGTGTTATTTTATTTCACTGTTCAGCTATTAAGATGGTGTTAGAAACAGGTAGGTAACATCTAGTTGAATACATCCATTTTAAAAGAACTAATGGCATTGTTTTAAAATTATTGTTTAAATTCTGGATAAAAACAGTTCCAGAGTCTTAAACTCTAAACAAACAAATGCCATGAACTTAATAATAAGAACTTTTAATGCTCATAAGAACTCAAAAGTAGTGTTCTGATTTAGTGGGGAAACATTTTAGGTAACTATAATGTTGAACTTCTAATGAGCATTTCTGAGGGAGAGAGATGAGAACTTACAAAATAAGTATTATGTTACTATATAGAGGTGTTGTTACATTTTCTGAAATAAAGTGATTTGTAATTTTTATTGCCCTTTTTTATGGTGTCCTAGGAATGTGCTTTTGACCTGGCATGTGTAATAAAAAGGCTATTAAGTCATTCATATGATATAAATAAATATACTTGCTATACATACTATATAGATAAAAAATGATTTACAATATATTTATAAAAATATATTTATTGTGTTCAAATGCATAAGAAGAAACAGTAAATTTTGAAATTACAGAAATTAAGTATTAAATTTTTTCACACTTCAACAAGTTTTTTTAATTATTAAAATTAGTTTTGTAGTAAACAAATTATGTATAATAAAGTAAGTTTCAATTACTGTATTAGTCTCCATTCCCAGTAACATTATTATAAAACATTAACTTTGTGGTTATTAAAATGTTGTAAATTAGTTCACATGAAACTGAGTTTATTTATAATTAGTTTACATAAATAGATTTAATTATAACCTACCTTGTGAGCTTTGTATACAATACCATTTTGAATAAAAATATTATACAGTTTTTGTCCTCAATTTGAAATAATAGATATTTTGTCAGATGAAGGAGAGATTAAATAGCAGTCATAAGATAAATATGTAAAAGGGTCGTAGAGATCAAATTTGCACTGCTAAGCAAGGGAGTTATGCCCTGTTTCTCTAATCTTTGATGTATTACTATTTCATTTCAAGATTTGAAAAAATTTCCAAATTCTCTCAGTTCATGAATGTGGTAGTGATGGAAGAGAGTTTTAGCAGGTAAAATTGGCATAGAAAAAAGTAGACTTCTGAAACCAAGTGACATTGAGCTGTTAAGGTTATAAAGCTGATAGAGAAGGTTTTAAATAAAAATATTCAGAAGAAATGAGTGAATGCGAGAGAGGAAAATGGGATTATAGTCATCCTATTTATTCAGACAAGAGACAGTCATGGTGTAGTAGGAAGAACAATGGCTTTGGAATCAGAAAAATGTGTATTTTATTTACAACTCTGCCATTTGCCAGCCATATAATCTTGGCAAAGACCTTTATCTGCCTTGAGCCTAGATTTTCACATCTGTAGTATGGTAATAAGTACTTCTGCCCTTCTTTCCTAAGAAGGTTATCAAGAAGATGAAACAAGGCAATTAGTTGTAGGCAATGTATAAATTGGAAAAGGCAATAAAATGTATATTTATATTATCGCAAAAGTTTTAAAATTATCTTGTTCTTGGTGGAATGAATACCACCAATGGGTTATAATAACATTAGGTAACAATTTTCAAAGAAATTATGGGGATAACTATATAAGCAGAACACTAGTAGTATTGAAATCTTATTAAATGGAGGAAGTACTATGGCATCTTTGGATAGGAATATAGTTAATTTTAATAAGTGGTTATATGATTGTGCTTTAAATTACCCAGACTATAATAAAATATACAAAAATGGATGAAGAAAATTCCAAAATTAGAACTGTTACTAAAATGGGGACTTCTTTTGTACTCACTGATTAAATGTGCAAAGAACATTCTATTCTGAGTACTGAGAAGCTGGCACCTTCTGGATACTTGTACCTTTTCAACATGGTCAAAATTAAAGTATAAATCTAGAATCTGTTTTTTTGAAAACCATCCTTCTTTCTATTATCTGAAGAGTTATGACATTCCATCTATTTCATTTTGCCATCTCTGCTACTTGTCATTTCATCATATTTTCTTGCCTGGTCTCTTGAAATCACTTCCTAACTGATCTTCTCACCTCTCATTTCACCCTAGTCCAATTAATTTTTATTATTATAACTATTATTTCTGAATTATAATGTTAATTATGTCATTTCTGTGATAAAAAATTCTGTTTCAGTCTTTCTAGACCAATGATGCTCCACAAGTAAATCTAATGTGAAACTCCAGTAAATAACATTTATTAAATAAATGTGGTAGTTAATTGGCATATATTTTAAAGTAAGTAATAAATTATATCATCTCTATAGGTATATACTTGTCATGTTATTATTATTATTGGTTCTTGTGTAATATTATCCACAGGCAGGTAGTAGGACATTTGCTAGCTTTAAAAAAGTTAATGTATAAGGCTACTGCTATTATAATCACTGATACATCTATAAGAAGTTAAAAAAACAGAAATGGTAGATAAAATTTTGGTTCAAGGTCAGCAAAAAAAACACAAACAGGTTAATGCATTGGTTTACTGCAATCTGTTTTAAGTTTAGTATATATGCATTTAAATGTCCTTGTGAAATGCATGAAATGCCTTTTATGAATTTGAATTCTATGAAACAATTTGAAATTACTGCTTTATATAATAAATTTCAAAGTACTTCATCTATATGTAGTTCTGTTCAGAAATGCATACAGATGAAATTTACCTTTCCATCCTCATTTCTGTGATTCCCTAAGCATATTGTTTTCCCTGAAAGCACCAAACTTTCTCATATCCCAATGCCTTTTCTCAGTGTGTTACTTCTGTCTAGTATATGTCTTCCGCTTTAGTATAATTGGAGAATTCCCAGCTACCCTTTACATCAAAGTTCAAACACCACCTTTATGAAACCAGCTGAGACCAACTTTCCTTATCTACCTGCCCATGCAGAGTTTATTTCCCCTTCCCTGTTTTCCTGTATCACCTGGCATATACCTGTAGAGTGAATTTAGCACCTTGTTATGATTAAAAATATTATTGCTGTTACTGTCCTTATACTATGAACTCTTTGAGAGGCAAATATATTTTGTTTCCTTATCACTGATAGGTGCTCATTACCTAACAGACTAGTGGTTCTCAACTGTCTATCTAAAAGAAAGATTCCTACCTCCACCTTTGTGTTAGAGAATCAAAATCTCTAGGGATGGGGCCTAGGCACTTGCATTATTTAAAGAGGCCTCACAGAAGGTTCTGATGTAAAGTCAGTATTGAGAACCATTATAGAAGACACTTAATATACTGTATGAATGAAGCAGCATGATTGGTTGCTTAATTTATATGGTTGCTTAATTAATATGCATGGCTCATTGATTAATTTAAAATAAATTAATACAGATGATAATTAATAATTATATACAATAGACATATATACATTCATTCCTATAGTTAACTGACCCACACTTAATTAGCCTGGGAGCATGCAAATGTGAGTATTGTAGCTAGAAAGTTCCATCAGTATCGATCTATGTTTTCCAAAGAGAATGGTGTTTTCTTAATCTAGCAAATTGGTTAAATTAAAATTACAGAACTTAATCTGTTAGATAGCTCATTTGACCTTCATAACAATCCTATAAGGAAGGTAAGGAGACTGTTAATATTTTTATTTTACTGATAATGACATCTGAGGCCAGAGAATTAAAGTGATATCCTTAGGTCTCCGAGTTAGTTGGTAAGAGACATAGTTAAGTTTAACATACTGTTCTTTGATTCTCAAATCCAGTACTTTTTTTACTTCATCTTTGTTATTTAACAAGGCAACGTGGTAAATTCCTCAGTAAACATAGAAACTATGAGAAAATAAGACTATTTTATTGACTCTTCTTTCAAAATACATCCAAACAAAACCATATCTTTTCCACCACATCTCTTACCTAGACTACTACTTGTTAAGTATTTTCCCTGCTTTCTTTTCACTCAGGCCACACCACGGCCTCATCTCATAATAGACAGAATAATCCTTTTAGAATTTACATCATATCATGCAATGTTTGCTCAGAACTCTCATGGCTTTTCATTTCTCTTAAAAATAAGTCCTATTGTGCCTTCTAAAACTCTAAGATTTGGCTACTGACAAGACATAATTTTTTACTTTTCCTGTTACTTACTCTACCAACTACATTACTACTTCTCAGACATGATTCCTGCCTCAAGGCTTTTGTATTTGCTCTTTCCATGATATGGAACACTCCTCCTCCCACCCCATGAATATATTACTTGTTCCCTTTGCATCATTCAGTTCTTTTTATTTTTAAGATTTTATTTATTTTTAGAGAGAGGGGAAAGGAGAAATAGGAGAGAAACGCTGATGTGAGAGAGAAACATCTATGAGTTGCCTCTCGCTGGCCCCCAACCAGGGATCTGACCTGCAACCCGGGCATGTGCTCCAACCAAAATCAACCAGAGAACTTTCGGTTTGCAAGATGAATGCCTAACCCACTGAGCCACACCAGTCAGGGTGTCATTCAGTTCTTCATTCAGCTGTTAACCTCAGAAAGATCTTTATTGACCGTTGTTCACTCCCTTTATTCTCAACCCTCATCCTGATTACTTTTTTCTTCATAACACTTATACTACTACCTGTTATTAAATTACATATTTATTTGCTTCTCCTATAATAATATAATTCCATGAGGGCAGCACTTCATTTTTTTTACAACTGTCTCACCAATTTACAGAGTAGTGCTTGCCACACAGAAGGCAAATATTTGTTGAATGAATGAGTAAATAAGAGCAAGGAAGCTGATCAAGCAGTGATTTTCAATGAGTATGCTACAAGAATTTCTAAAACATGTAGTACCTGATTGCTTAGTCATGCATACTGACCTCTTTTCCCTTAAATTGTCAGATAAAAGTAATGATAACAGCCAGCATGATGTAGCCATCCAGTGTGAATGAATCAAAATTATACCTATTTTTTGTGAGATTGGGAAAAAATGTAATTTTTTTTGGTGTGCCACAGAATTTTAGTAATTAGTTTATGTGTGGCATGAGATGAAAAATGTTGAAAATCACAGTGATAAGTGATGTATTAAGAACAAACTAGATACTATTTTGAATGACCTTTTGAAAAATGCTTTTATTAAATAAAATTTTTATTACATAAAAACAAGGAACTACTCAGTAAAAGAGTGTCGCCACTTTAGGAACATGGTATATAATTTTCAAAAAGATATGGAAAATGAGATCATAGAAAGATTCATTTAAATTTACTTTAATTTTTACTGAAGAAGGTATTAGGAACATTTTTGTTTTCCAATGATCTTTTTAGGGGAACAATTCAGAAGTATTAGATGGACAGTGACAAACACATGGAATGTTCTAGGAATATTCTAGACATAATTGACAAAATAGACAAAAATAAATACATCACCAGGACCAGTTGTCATAACCCCTAAAGTTTCAAATAAACTCTTAATTTAGGCAATTCACTATTCATCATCACTTTTAAACTATTTTTTTTGTTATAAATGGTCGTAGTGTCAGTGCCAACATTTAGATAACTAGTGTAATGTCTTCAGGGAAATGGATTTGTAATCATGATGTTATACTAGACATAATATCAGATACTGCCAGATAAATATGTATAATCAGAAACATAGGTGTAGACTGTGAAGAGTTGGGCTTTCCAGGACCCTGGAGAGATGAAAAGAGAATTAAGTACCTAGATATCCTTGACTATTATCTCTCCAGGTTTTTGTTGTCTCCACATTCTTCTTATTTTACATTATTTTACTTGGGGGTTTCCGTAAATGAAATTGGCACAAGACTATGAACACAATTCCTCGTTTCCTCAACTTTCATTCTTTGAAAGAACCATACAAGATTCCCTGACATGGATGGACTTGTCTCATTCTGTATTTATAAACTGGTAGAATAAACTGGTATAAAAAGGTAGTTGACACTGCAGGATGACTTATTATGGATAAAGCATTTGGCAGTGACTTCATGCTCTTATTTCTAAAATGAACAGCAGAGGAAGGACATCTTTAATAATAGTAATGGATACAAACCAGAAAAAATAAGTTACCTCATTATGATTGAGATGTTAACAAATTTAAAAACCAAATAGAATTAAAAATACATATATATTTTAGAGCTAAAAATCAAAGTCAAATTATTTAGTACTCCAAGCTTTCTATTTTGCTTATCCTAGCATACAGGAGCAGACTTCAGTAAAGAACTACAGACTTGTAAGAAGTATGGATGTTTGTAATCTTTTTAAGTTACCATAGAGAACAATCACATTTTCTCACAAAATGTCCTTTGATGCTAGTATATTGTCAGCAAATTGGGTTATTAGTCTTATTTAATATGGCAGTTCTTAATGTTCTTAAAAACAAACAGTGCTCTCATACTTTATGTCTCAGTATAGAGCTAATTTAAAATCTTATATAATTTCCAAATTTATCTGTGGGATTATTTAAACCAAATTCCTATTTTTGAAGTTTAGTACATTTCTCTGCCTTCACTTGAAGATGTGCCTGCAAAAAATCATAGGGTTAAGTTCCATAGTTTATTTTAATGATAGGATGATTGTATTGGTGTCCCACATTATAGTCTATAAATCATTTACATACTAGTTTAATAGCAATAACTTTGTATTCATTAAAGATTTCAGGTGGTAGCCCTACTTGTCAAATAGTGACCTTTATTAAAGATTTCAGTTAGAATGAGAGTTATATTTTTTGTATCATTAAGTCTTTGATCCCTTCCTTTTTATCTCCTAAACAAGGAAATGCCTCTAAAATTCAGTTTTGATTAGATATTCATTTCTATTTTCTTTTATTTTTGTTTTTTTTTAATCTTTTATATTTTAACTTTTTTCAATCTCAACAGAATTTGTTTTGGTGTACAGTGTGCCTCTAAACTGATTCTTTTTTTCAAGTAGCCACTTATCATACCATTTATTAACTGATTCTTTTTCTGCTGGTTATGATACTCCTTTGTCATATATTAACGTTTGTTGTGTGCTAGGATCTGTATCTGGGTTAACAATGTTCTTCCATCTTTCTGCCTATTCTTATGCCAAAATCATACTGATTTAATTTTCAGGTTAAAAAGACTGGTCAAAATAATGTGTAGGATGGGTTTTGGAATATTTGAAAGGAAATGTAGTGCCTATGCTCATCAACCAAATACTGCAGAAGTTGTGTTTATTACAACAAGGGAGATTACACACCACAGGGAACCATGAGACATCTCAGTAAGAGGGTATTAGGGAGGCTTGTTAGAGGATTTGGGCTTGTATTAGGTGATTTTAGGAAAGTTCAAAGAAGCATAATTGGCTATTGTCAGAAAATAGGGGACAATGCTATCATCCTATAACCTGAGAATATTTATCTGGGAGGCAAGAGGAACAGCATGGGCTAAAGCTGTGTTTACTAAAGAAGCAACTATTATATTAGTTGGATGAGGGGAACATTTAATCATTACTGTGGTTTATGCAATGTTCTTACAATTATCAGTACCTAGACATGATCCTGAAGTGGTTTTGTTTTTGTCTTGCTTCATCATTGTCATAGAGGGTCCTTGTTTGTTTTTTTGTGAGATTGTTCATATTCTGTGGAAGAACACCATGGCCTAGCTGTTAGTGCCAGGCAAACTCAAACTAATAACTGTTAAAGGCAACTTTTTTCTCTTTTAGCAGTTTATTACTTCTAAAGCAGCTTTGTAGTTAAAGTTGCTATACTATGTTGTTAAACAGGCCTGCTTTATTACCTACATAAGAGAAATTTTTCTTGTTGATCAGCAGCCAACAATTCATATTGGTTGATTTGAATTTGTTATATAATTGTTAATACAAAATGATTTGAAATTGCTATATAATTATATATAATATGTGATATATAAGCTACTGTTTAGCAAAATTATCTACTTGAAATAATATATTTGAAAACAACTATACTAAGTAAGTACAACAATTTTTGTGCTAATTTTATTTGTATTGTTTCTCCATTTAGTCACAATTTATATTTTCTTTTCTTCACCTTTTTGAGAAAAGATAAAGATTTTATTTCCTCCACATAATATTCTCTAGCAGGCAGCTGTAACTCTAGCAGGTAAATAGAAGATTTGAAGTAACTTTTGGTTTTTTGAGAGTTCAACCAGGCAAATGAATTTGGTATTTTTGTGTGAATATACAAAATTTCATTTGCTGTAAAAATAAAAACTATTTTTCAAAAATAAAATTATAGATAAAACTAATTTTCAAAAATCTTATAGGAAACTCTATCCTGTATGTATTAGTCTGAGTGATGCAAGCTGCCTATGTATAATACTCTGATTTTTTACTTGAACCATGTGACATCAGCTGCACCAGTTATTTTAAGTTCCAGAAGAGAAATTATTATTTGGTCTGCATCACTGCAAATATTTTTACAAGGCTAGAGTAATCTGACTTTTATTTTCAAACCCTTTTTAGCCACTCCCGTAGTGGCAGACATAGATTATTTAATACAAGAAAAGTATGTGAGGTGAAATAATATCCTTAGCAAATGTATATCTTGAGGAGAACATTGTATATGGTAGTAAGCCAGGTTGTTGAATGAATCATACTAAGAAACTTAACTGAGTCAGGAGAAGATTCAGGGAGGGAGTGCATAGGGCATAGTTACAGAAGGCAATTTCACTAAATGTATTTGCTTGCTTTAGTGTGCTCAGATATAGGCAGAGACTAAGATTCAAGATGAAAGCTACAGAACCTGGAAGAATGGAGGCAGGAGTGATGCAGGAGAAACTGATATTTACAATAATCCAGATAACTCAGGTTGATCACAGGGAACCAGGATAAAAGAACATTAAGGGACCAGCAACAAGCTAACTCAGTACCAAGTCTATTGGTCCTTTTTCTTAATCCTTGCATCATAATGAAAGGATTATTTTTATAATTTTATTTATTTTATTTTTAAATTAAATTTATTTCTGTCACTATGGTTAATAAGATTACATAGCTTACAATGTACAATTGTATGATATGTCATCATCTGTATATTGCATTGTGCGCTCACCACCCAAAGCCAAATCTTCCACCACCGTATATTTTACCTCCTTTATCCTTTACTGTCCCAACCCCCTTCCCTCTGGTAACCACCATCCTGTTATCTGTGTCTATGAGTTTTTTCGTTTTTCTTGTTTCTTCATGTGTTGCTTTCAATTTTTCCTTTTTATTTAATTTATTGGGGTGACACTGGTTAACAAAATTATGCAGGTTTCAGTGCACAATCCTACAACACATCATCTGTATGCTGTATTTTGTATCCACTACACCAAGTCAAGTCTCTGTCCATCACCCTTTATCTCCCTTATGCCCTCCTTCCCCTCTCCTAAACCCAAGTGTCCCCAGCAGTCACCATGCTGTTGTTTTGTGTCCATGAGTTCTTTCTGTTATTTTTCTCTTTTGCTCAAACCCTTCAGCCCCCTAAGTCATACCCCACAGCTGTCAGCCTGCTTTCTATTTATGAGTCAGTCTCTCTTTTGCTTGATAGTTCATTTTGTTCATTATATTCCACATATGAGTGAAATCATGTGGTGCATGTCTTTCTCTGACTGGCTTGTTTCACTTAGCATAATGCTCTTCAGGTTCATCCATGTTGTCACAAAGGATAAAATTTCCTTCTTTTTATTGCTAAGCAGTATTCCATTGTGTAAATGTACCACAGCTTACTTATCCACTCATCTACTGATGGGACACTTGGGCTGCTTCCAAATCTTGGCCATTGTAAATAATGCTGCAGTGATCATAGCGGTACATAGATTCTTTTGAATTAGTGCTTTGGGTTTCTTCAGATAAATTCCTAGAAGTAGAATTGCTGGGTCATAAGACAGTTCCACTTTTAATTTTTTTGAGGTATCTCCACACTGGTGATATATCTTTTTCTCTTGGAAATTTAAATTGTCTTTTTATATGATAAAAGATATTAAGAAGTCTTGTGGAATAGAAAGCCATTTAAAGCCATTTACCTGTGTTTAACTGGCCATTTCCAAACTTAGGTGACCAATGCCAAATATTGTGATCAGTTTTCAAACTTACATGATCTATGTGGGTAGTTATGTGACCTTTTTGATATAATACCACTTAATATCCTACAACTATGCTTCAAAGAATATACTTTGGAAACAATGATTCAGTGTATTTTACTCATAACTAGCTTCTTTATGCAATACATTGTTGAATATGTGAATACATAAATTGAGTTCAGGAGTATGCTGGCTCAACCATATGGGATGCAGCTTGAAGACTTCCAAATCTTGCGGAAACCATTGAATTCCTTGGAAATAATTTGAAATCTTCACAATACTTTAGACCTGGAAGAGAATTTAGAGATAATCAAATTAAATGTATCACTTTTACAAGTGCAGAAATCAAGCTCAAAGACATAAGGTTACATAATATTAACTAATGTTATATTTTTGTCAGGATTTTGCAAATAAAAATAACCCATTTTATGTTTTTGAATTAGAGATATAGCTTGAAATCTATGTGAATAAATACCTCATAATGTTTGATTGAACAATAATATACTTCCATATCCATCAATAAATAGCCTTCTGTTAATGTTAATCTCCTAAATGTCATTTCTATGTAAGTAAGGCTTTTATATGTCTCTCTGCATTTAACAAGCTGTTTTACAAAACTGTACTTTAATTATGTAATGTTTGTATTCAGCAAATTTATTTTGAAATAACTTATTATTTAATATTTTAAATAAAAAAACATGTGGATGCTTTTCAAAATTCTGTGGACAGTATAAAGAATTACTTTTTTCATTTAAAATTATGTGATGGTGTGAGAGTGTACATACCTCATTATGCTGATAAAATGCCTGCTCCGTACATACTGCATGTCATTATCTAGAATATAAAATATCAGATTTCAAAGGAGAAAAATTTTGATTTAGAAGTATTAAACACCTAGTTTTTGATAGGTTGTATCAAGTAAGCTGTTTACTTTCAGTGGGTGGTTCAGATAAATGGCATTTGTTTTACTTTTATTTATTTTATTTTTAGACCTTTTGCTTTGCAGGACAACACCCAACCAGCTGAGCCATACCAGCCAGAGCACTGTCTTTTTTGTGGATTCAAAATTTTCTCTTGTTCTTCCTTTAAATAATGATGTAGCCTTTGGGAGTCGCTACTTTATTTGGGTCTCCAACATCATAATTGTGTTCCAGCCAGGGGACAGTCTGTCCTACATGTGGCCGTATAAATGAAGTTCCAGGTCATGAGGAATCACCAAAAGCCCCTGCAGCCACTATACTGTTATTTCTCTTATTTATTTATTTATTTGTTTGTTTATTTAATTTATTTTTATTGTTGTTCAAGTACAGTTGTCTTGAAGGGTAGGAGTTCCTTCTTTCTTCCTTCTGCATATTGTTCCATTGTGTTAATGTTCCATAGTTTTTGATCCATTCATTTACTGATGGATACCTAGGTTACTTCTAGCACTTGGCTATTGTAAATTATGCTGCTATGAACATTGGGATGCAGAAGTTCTCTTGAACTGGTTATTCAGGATTCTTAGGGTATAATCTTACCAGTGGAATCACTGGGTCAAAAGACTAGTCCATTTTTAGTTTTTCTGAGGAAATTCCATGTTGTTTTTCACAATGGCTGCACCAGTCTGCATTCACATCAACAGTGCACTAGGGTTCCCTTTTCTCCACATGCTCCCCAGCACTTGTTGTTTGTTGATTTGTTTATGATGGCCATTCTGATTGATGTGAAGTGGTATCTCATTGTGATTTTAATTTGCATCTCTCTGACAGCTAGTGATCTTGAGCATCCTTTCATATGTCTCTGAGCCCTCTGCATGTCCTCCTTGGAGAAGCATCTGTCAGTTTCTTTGCCCATTTTTAAATTGTATTGTTTGTCTTCCTGGTCTGGAGTTGTGTGAGTTCTCTATATATTTTGGAGATCAAACCCTTGTCCAAGACAAGGTATCATTGACAAGTATATTTTCCCATACATTTGGTTTCCTTTTCATTTTGCTTATGTTTTCTTTAGCTGTTCAGAAACTTTTTATTTTGATAAAGTTCCATTTGTTTATTCTTTCCTTTATGTCCCTTGCTGTAGGGAACATATTGGTGAAAATATTGCTGCATGGAATATGTGAGATTTTCCTGCCTATGTTCTCTTCTAGGCCTTTTATGGTGTCTCAATTTATATTTAAGTCTTTTATCTACCTTGAGTTTATTTTTGTGTATGGTGTAAGTTGGTGGTCAAGTTTCATTTTTTTTGCATGCAGCTGTCCAGATCTCCTGACACCATTTGTTGAAGAGGTTATTTTTACTCCATTTTATGCATCTTCCCCCTTTGTTCAATATTAATTGACCATAGAGACTTGGGTTTATTTCTGGTCTCTATTCTGTTCCATCGATCTCTGTGTCTGTTCTTATGCCAATACTAGACTGTTTTGAATACAGTGGCCTTGTAGTGTAGTTTTACCTCATATATTTTGATCCTTTCTACTTTGTTCTTCTTTCTCAAAATTGCTGTGACTATTTGGGGTCATTTATGGTTGCATCTAAATTTTTAAGAGATTTGTTCTAGATCTGTGAAGTATGCTATTGATATTTTAATAGGGATTGTGTTGAATCTGTAAATTGCTTTGGGTAGTATGGACATTTTGGTGATGTTAATGTTTCCCATTCATGAACATGGCATATGTTTCTATTTGTTTGTGTTTTCCTTGATTTCTTACTTCAGTGTTGTGTAGTATTCTAAGTACAGGTCTTTTACCTCCGTGGTTAGGTTTATTCCTAGGTAATTTATTTTTCTTGTTGCTATAGCAAATAGGATGTTTTTCTTTATTTATTTTTCTGATATTTCATTGTTGGTGTACAGAAAGGCCTTTGATTTCTAAATATTGACTTTGTATCCTGCTGTCTTGCCAAATTCACATATGGGGTTGAGGGTGTTTTTTTGGTGGAGTCTATAGGGTTTTCTATGTATGCAATCATGTCATTGGCAGTGACAGCTTTACTTCCTCCTTTGCAATTTGAATGCCTTTTATTTCTTTTTCTTGTCTGATCACTGTCACTAGCACTTTCAATACTATGTTGAATAGAAGTGGTGAAAACAGACATCCTTGTCTTGTTCCTGATCTTAGTGGGAAAGCTTTTAATTTTTGCCCATTGAGTATGATGTTGCCTGTAGGTTTCTCATATATGGCCTTTATTATATTGAGGCATGCTCCCTCCACTCCCATTTTGCTGAGTGTTTTTATCATAAATGGGTGCTGTACCAAATGCTTTTTCTGTATCTATTGATGTGATTATGTGATTTTTGTCTTTCCTTTTGTTTATGCGATGTATTACATTTATTGATTTGTGAATATTGCACCATACTGTATCCCAAGGATGAATCTCACTTGATCATGGTGCATGATCTTTTTAATGTATTGCTGCATGCAGTTTGCCAATATTTTGTTGAGGATTTTAGTGTCTATGTTATCAGTGATATTGACCTGTAGTTTTCTTTCTTTGTTGTATCTTTATATGGTTTTGGGATTAGGATGATGCTGGCCTCATACAAAGAGTTTGGGATTCTTCTCTCTTCTTGGATGTTTTTGGAATAGTCTGAGAAGGGTAGGGGTTAGCTCTTCCTTAAATGTTTTGTAACATTCTTCTGTGAAGCCATCCTGTCCAGGGCTTTTGTGTGCCGGAGATTTTTTGATTATTGCTTCAATTTCACCAGCTGTTTTTGGTCTGTTCAGGCTTTTTGCTTCTTCTTGATTCAGTTTTGGAAGATTATATTTTTGTAGATATTTGCCCATTCACCCAGTTTTCAAATTTCTTGACATATATTTATTTATAGTAATTTCTTAAAATTCTTTCTATTTCTGTAGTATCAGTTGTAATTTCTCCTCTTTCATTTCTCTTTATTTAGGTTCTCTCTCTTTTTTCCTTGATGAGTCTTGATTAAAGGCTTGTTGATTTTGTTTATCTTTTCAATGAACCAGTTCTTGGACTTACTGATCCTTTGAATTGTTCTTTTAGTGTATATATAATTTAATTCTGCTTGATTTTGATTATTTCCTTCCCACAACTCAGTCTGGGCTTTGTTTGTTGTTGTTTCTCTACTTCTTGTAGATGTAGGGATAAGTTGTGCATTTGAAATGTTTCTGTCTTTTTTAGGTAGGCCTGGGTTGCTATGAACTTCCCTCTGTGGACTGCCTTTGTTGTGTCCCATAGGTTTTGGACTGCTGTGAGTTCATTTTCATTTGTTTCCAGAAACTTTTTGATTTATTCCTTGACCTTATTCTTGACCCATTCATTATTTAATAGCATGTTATTCAGTCTCCTCAAATTTGAATGTTTTCAAGTTTCAGGGCTTTTTCTTAAAAAAAGAGGCTGGTTTCTAGTTTCAGGCCCTTGGGTACCAAGAAAAAGCTCGATAAGATTTCAATTTTCTTGAATTTGTTGAGCCATGTTTTGTGTCCTATCATGTGGTTCATCTTTGAAAATGTTTCATATGCATTTGAAAAGAATGTGTATTTTGCTTCTTTGGGATGAAAGGTTCTATATATATATATCACTTAAGCCCATTTGATCTAGTGTGTTGTTAAGTGCCCCAATATTCTTGTTGATATTGTGTTTGGAAAATCTATCCATTGTTGACCATGGGGTGTTAAAATCCCCTACTATAATTGTGTTGCTATCTATATCTTTCTTGAAGTCTTCCAAGAGTTTTCTTATATATTTGGGTACTACTATGTTGGGTGCAGTAATGATTACAATGTCTTCTTGGGATTCTTCCCTTGAATATTATGAAGTGTCTTTCTGTGTCTTTTTCTGTGGCCTTTGTTTTGAAGTTGATTTTTTCTGATTTAAGTGTTGCTATTTCAGCTTTTTTTTCCTGTCCATTTGCTAGGAATATTTTTTCCAACCATTCACTTTCAGTCTGTGTAAGTCTTTTGTTCTAAGGTGGTTTTCTTATAGGCAGCATGTGTGCAGGTCATGTTTTCTTATCCATTTAGCTACTCTATGTCTTTTGATTGGAGCATTTAATCCTTTTACATTTAAGGTTATTATCAATAGCTACTTATTCATTACCATTTTACTCCCTTTGTACCTGTGCTTCTCCTCTGTAACTCTACTTCTTCCTCTTTTTAAAGCAGTCCCTTTAACATATCTTTTAGTGCTGGTTTGGTAGAGGTATATTCTTTCAGCCTTCTTTTGTCTGGGAAGCTCCTTATTTGGCCTTCCATTTTAATTGAGAGCCTTGCTGGGTAGAGTAGTCTTGGTTGCAGGCCTCTGGGTTACATTACTTGGAATATTTCTTGCCATTCCTTTCTGTATGGAACATTTGCATTGAGAAGTCAGCTGCTAGATGACTTATTAGGGGCTCCATTGTGTGTTACTTCCTGTTTCACCCTTGTTGCCTTTAAGATTCTCTCTTTGTCTTTGAATTTTGCCATTTTAACTATGATGTGTCTTGGAGTAAGCCTCTTTGGGTTCCTCTTGATTGGGACTGTCTGTGTTTCCTGTACTTGTGTGATTGTTTTCTCTTATCAGATTAAGGAAGTTTTTCCATCATTACTTTTTCAAACAGATTTTCTATTCCCTGCTCCTCTTCTTCTCCTTCTGGTATCCCTATTATATAGACATTATGACATTACATGTTGTCCTGCAGTTCCCTTAATGCCTGTTCATTCTTTTGAGTCTTTTTCCTTTTCTTGGTCTTTGTGTGTGCATGTGTGTTTTTTTTTACCTTGTCTTCCAGCTTGCTGATTCAGTTTAGTTGATTCAGTTCTCTGCTTTATATAGCCTGCTTTTTTAAAAAAAAGTTTTTATTTATTTCCTGAGAGAGGGGAAGTAAGGGAGAAAGAGAGAGAGAGAAACATCAATGTGTAGTTGCCTTTCATACCCCCCCCAACTGGGGACCTCCCTGCAACCCAGGCATGTGCCCTGACTGGAGATTGAACCAGAGACCCTGTGGTTCACAGGCCAACACTCAGTCCATTGAGCCACACTGGCCAGGGCTAGCCTGGTTTTGATTCCTTCTACTGTGTCCTTCAATTCAGAAATGGTATTCTTCATTTCCTCTTGGCTCTTGTTCATAGTTTCTGTGTCCTTTTTTATGTTGATATTGTTTGCATAAACATTATTAGTAAGTTCCTTGTAGTTTCCCTGTAGTTTTTTGTAATTCTTGCTGAACTCATTGAGCTTCCTTATAACCATTGTTTTGAACTCCATATCTGATAGTTGACTTGCCTCTATTTCATTTAGCACTATTTGTGAGGATTCCTCCTTTCCTTTCTATTGGGGATTCTTGTCTTCCCATTATTTGTGAGACTCTTCTTGTTTGCCTCTTCCTCTTAAATTGATCTTTTTGACTTCCTGAGTTTGTGGTGTGAACTTTCTATGGTAGGAGACTTGTGAGATTCAGTGGGGCAGTCTCCTTGATCTCCTGAACTTGATGCTCTTGGATGCCCTTTGTTCTGTTTACATTTGTCTCTGGATGCAGCTGGGTTTTGATTGTTGTTGGGTCATTCTTTGGTGTGTGCTTCCCTCCAGCTGGTTGACTGAGGTTCTCTCCACCCACCATGTCTTATATGTTGTTGTGCAGGTGCCCTGTTTTTTTTTTTCTTCTGGATCTGCCTCTGGTGATGTGAGATGGTGACCCCATCTGGCCCTTAGGCAGTCTATTTGAGATTACCAGGGATCTACTCTCTGTGACTGACTCCTTCGGTTGTTAATCTAGTCACTCTGCACTCAGCAGTTAGGCTTAAGCACCACAGAGCTGGGGCAGAGTCCCTCCTGGTGTTGGGGCTATTGTTTCCCCTCAGGCTACTGCCACTTGGGAAAGTGGTCTGCCTGAGCACAATGGCTGCTGCTGTATGGGAGATGACTCAGCACCTGGATCCCAGCATCTACTCTTCCATTTTTCACTCCAAAGCTTCAGTCCCCAGTCTCTCTTCAAGTGTCTCTAGTCCACTCTGCCTGCACCTTTGCCAGAGACCAGTATAAGTGGCTGCAAAGGAAAATTTATGTGTTGGCCCTTTAAATGGCTGTAAATAGCTCTAAATGGCTCTTTGGGTCTCCAGCTGTCTGTGTCTGGCAGAGAGTAACCCTGCTGCTTTTTGCCATTTGTTGTTATCTTTTGGGCTCTGGTGCTCCAGGCTGGGAATTCCAGCTTAGGGTTTAGACCCCACTCTTCTCAGGAGGATTCAACTGGCCACTTAATTATCCCTCTAGTGCTGTTGCCTGTGGGCACTCAGCCAGCCTTCTCAGGTCTCCAGTGCACAAACTTTAATCAGGTTGTGCTGAAGCTGATTCTTCTGTCTGTCCGAGGTTATAAGGCTTCTTTCTCATTATTGTTCAGTTCATTGCTCTGGGTGATTTCTCTACAATTTAGTTGTAACTCCAGATTTGTCCTGGGAGGAAATTAGTGTAACTTCCATTCCTGAGTTAAATGGCATTGAAATGCCTTTTGAGGTGTTCAAAGTTAAGTTAAATGAGGAAAACTAAGTTGAAAGTTATTATTGGTAGGTGTACTATGTAAAGGTAAATCACTTTAATTCTTTTACTGCTTTCTTACCTTACCTTTTATAGTAAATTAGCAACTGATAATTGCTTTGCAAACAACTTAATTATTACTTGGTTTTTGTATTCAGAATTGGCTCTGAAAGGAAAACTAGATAGTCTTCTTTTCTTAGTCTTCTTAACAAAAGAAATAAAAAGAATTTAAGACATAGGAATCAAGATTCAGTGAATATTTAGTGAGTGAATTATACTGCATTTTATGAGCTGGAAATAGTAAGAGAAATTTATAGGTAAACCCAGTCAACCTATAAGGGCTTTGGGTGAGGGATCGGGAAACCTAACATTGTATTTTGGGGAAATATAGATGTGTTTGAACTCTTAATGTAAATTTTAACTGTTGTCTTGGAGTGATTCTTAGTTGTCTCTGTAACTAATGCAGTGCTCAAAAAGTGATGAGGGAATATGAGAGGGTTGCTGTTTTAGATGAAGGGGACCTTGGTTACTATGTGAAGCACTATATGATAATAGGAAGCACTGTGGTACATAATATAATAATTTACAAAGTAATTTGGGTGAGTTTTATTTGTTAGTGGTATTGCTAAACCACAATTGCTAACCTAAACTGAACAGTGCTATCTCTAGTTTTAGCTTCTGTTGACATTTAGGTAAAACAATTTCTAAAAGTAAAGTCCCTATAGTAAACCCCAAGACACTGATGAAATAACATTGTAAAAAGTGTATATAAGGGGAAAAAATACCCCTGTTATGGGAATACCCTTTTGTACAATATCCTTCTTACCCCTACTTACTAATATATATATATATATATATATATATATATATATATATATATATTTGATGTTTTCCTTATAAAAATCAATACTAATAAGAAGCTCAGTGAATCTTTTCTACATGGCATAGTATCAAACAGCTATTTTTAGTGAGGTTTTTGAAGTTTCTTTCATTTGTTAAAGATATTTTAATTTTATTTCTGAATTCTCAAAAGGACAGTACTAACCAACTGGTAGGATAGTCTATATTCCAGAAGGCCCTTGAAATAGATAAAGAAATTTAAAGACAGGGAAGGCCTATTTACCCTCTGATGCACCCATTTGGCCAAATGAATATTATTTAACTAAAAAATTATATGGAAAATTTTAAACATGTAAAAAATAGAGAGGAGTATAAAAAACTGTATGTAAGCCATTACCCAGTTTCAATAATTATGACATTTCACTGTTGTTTTTTTTTCATCTAATTCTTCCCCATTTTTTCAAGTATATGTAGTTTTTGGAGTATTTTATTAACTTTCATTATGAAATAACTTCAGACTTATAGGAAGTTTGAAAAAGCATTATGGATAATTCCATATTGTTTCGCCCCAATTCCACAAATACTATTTACTACCTTTGAGTTACTGTTCTTCCTCATTATCTGACCTATTTGAAAGTTATAGACATGATATCCCTCGTCCTTAGAGGTTTTATTTCCTTGAAATAAGAGCTTATTTTTTTAAAAAAAGTAAACCACAGTTCAGTTATCAAAATCAGGATATTTACATTAGTATAATATTATTATCTAATGTATAGACTTAATAAAATTTTGTGAGTTGTCTCACTAATGTCCTTCATAGCAAAATAAATTTTTTTTCTGAGTCAGCATCTAATTTAAGATCACATGTTATATTTATCTTTCATGTCTTTTTAGTGTCCTTTAAAATATGATAATTACTCAGTCTTTCTTTGAATTCTATCATCTTGATATTGGCCAGTTATTATGTAGAATGTAGGAACAATTTGGGTCTAATAGTAAATAAAACTAAGTTCTATATATTTATTATTTTACCTAAAAAGTACTTAATTATATATCTCTAATGCCCTGGCAGGTGTGGCTCAGTTGGTTGTAGCATTGTCTCATAGACCAAAGGGTTGTGAATTTGATTCCTAGTCAGGGTACATACCGAGGTTGCCAGTTCAACCCCCAGTTGGGGTCCATACAAGAAAGCAACCAATCAATGTTTCTCTCTCACATTGATGTTTCTCCCTTTCTCTCTGTTTCTCCCTTCTTCTTTTTCTAAAAGCAGAGAAGAAAATGTCCTCAGGTGAGGACATTTCACATGTGCGTGCACTTGTGTGTGTGTGTGTATAGATTTAAATCATGTAAGGATTTAAAAGAAACAACCAGAGTGCTATTATCACTCATCAAAATTAATAAAAATTTCTAAATATTATTTAATATCTAATCCTTATTTTCAGCATCTAATATCCATTTTCCTTGATCGTCAGGGAAAATTTGTTTGAATAATGATACAAAGGTAAACATTCTATTTCCTTGTGTGTATCCCTTAAGATTTTTTAAATTTATAATATTTCCTCTTTCTTTTTTCACACATGCTATTGATAGTTGAAGAAACTAGGTAATTTGTTTTATAGAACTTTCTACATTCTGTATTTGGCTAATAGTTTTTTACTTAATGCTTTTTAAAATAAGAGGCAGTGGCTTAGAAAGGAAATAATGGTCCAAATCACCTATTCTCCTTGATACACACCTTTATCTCCAGGGCATGTTATCTTCATGATTGAGGCATTCTTTTTTACAATTGTGATAATGTTGACAATTCTTGAATCATGATTTGGCTTTGCTCTTTGGTGTCTGCCAAAAGTACCTATTCTAGAGTCCGGCAAAGGTACCAAGTCTAGTCTAAAAATATCACTTGAACTAGCATGATTGTTATTATAAAATTTTTAGTATACGATCATAGTATAGTCTCATAATTATAACTCTATTCCACTCCATCTAATACAAATGTAACCTGCTTTATTCTTAATTCTAAAGCTGTTATAAAAAAATGAAGAATTATTTTTCATTAACTTATTTTCCTAAGAACAATTTATATAGAAGCAGAGGCTAATTATTATCAATTCATCTGCTTTATTGTGCTAGGGAAAGACAAGTGAATCAAGTAGAACATAACAGGCTAAGCTCTCTCCTGTGTTTAGGATCAGCTGGTAGTTTGGCTGGTGGCTGGATGACCTAACATGACCCTACTCACACATCAGTTGGCTTCTATTGGCTGTGATACCTTGATTTTCCTCCCTAGGGCTCCTCATCCTCTAGCAGGCTAGCTTGAGCTTGGATCACATGATGGTTTTGAGGTTTCTGAGTGTGTGTGTGTGTGCGCGCGCACGCGTGCACCATATTTTCTTAATTCATCCATTAGCAGACAGGTTGTTTCCATATCTTTGTTACTGTGAATAATGCAATGAATATTGGAGTGCATATAACTCTGATATAGTGATTTTATTTCCTTTGGATATACAGGTGAGGCAAGAGTAGGTTAACAGTTGTTCATATGGAAAACAATACAATAATTAATAAATAAAAATACAAGAATAAACTGTGGCTCACAGTCTATAAACCTATTGGGTTGGTCAAAAAGTCCGTTTAGTTTTTGTCTGTAAAGTAAAAAACACATTTTTCATTTTCACCAATAATGTTATTGATATGGATATTTTGAGTATGTCAATTATCTCCCATGTGGTATAAACATTGATTGTTCTCAATTAATGTCTCAGTTGGATCATTGTCAGCTTTGAGTGGTCTACCTACCTGACCATGGGGCATTGTCTAGTGACAAATTTCCAGCCACTTTTGCAAACAACTTTTGACACATTTGATCGATCAGTCACAGCACCTTCTCCATACACTGCACAAATCTTTTTTTGGGTGTTTCAGTTGTGTTTTTACCTTTTTTGAAATAATAAAGCATAATATATTGAAAATGTTGTATATTTCCTTCCATCTTCAATATTAAATTGGCTACACAAAAATTCACCAATTTTGACAAGTTTTTTAAATGTACACCGATATGGCAGCTGTCACAATGCAATCTAACAAAATTATTTTGAATGAAGTTAAAGGCAACTAAGTACTACTAGAGCCATCTTACGGGAAAAAAATGAATTTTTTAGCCAACCCAGTACTTTTGCCCCACCCTGTATACCCAGAGTGAGATTGCAGGATCATATTGTAGTTCTATTTTTAATCTTGTATGGAACCTCCATACTCTTTCCCAGAATTGCTATATCAATTTACTTTCTATCAGCAGTGGACAAGGGTTTCCTTTTCTCCACATGCTCACCAACACTTGTTATATTTTGACTTTTGATGATAAGCCTACCTGACAGGTATGAAGTAAACAGCTATGTGAAGACATATCTCATTTTGGTTTTGATTTTCATTTCCCTGATTAGTGATAGTGAATATCCTTTTATATGGAAATAAAAAGGTCTATTCAGGTTTTTTGCTTTTTTTAAAGCTGGGTTATTTTCTGTGTGTGTGTGTGTGTGTGTGTGTGTGTGTGTGTGTGTTTCTGTTGAGTTCTATGAGTTTTTTTAAAAAAATATGTTTTGGATATTAACCCCTTAACAGATAAATGGTTTGTAAATAGTTTCCCCCATTCCATAGGTTGCCTTTTCATTTTGTTGATGGTTTCTTTGCAGAAAGATACATTTAGTTTGATGTAGTCCCACTTGTTTATTTTTGCTTTTGTTCCCTGTGCTTTTGGTGTCAGTTCCAAAAAATCATTGCCAAACCTGTGTTGAGGAGCTCTTTTTGTATGTTTACTTCTAGGACTTTTATAGTTTCAAGTCTTATATTTAAGTCTCTAATCCATTTTGAGTTGATATTTGTGTATGATATAAGAGAGGGCTCTGAAGGGTCATTATTTTACATGTAGCTATCCAGTTTTCCCAATACATTTACTAAAGAGACTAATTATTCCTTCCCAACTGAATATTCTTGGCAACTTTGTTGAAAATTTATTGTGTATGTGTGGATTTATTTCTGGCCTCTTTATTCTGTTCCACTGGTCTGTTTGTTTTTATGTCAGTACCATACTTTTTTGATTACATCTTTGTAATATAATTTGAAGTCAGGAAGTATGATGACTCCAGCTTTGTTCTTCTTGCTCAAGATGGCTTTGGTATTTCAGTTCTTTTGTGGTTCTTTGTGAATTTTAACATTTTTTCCTCTTATGTGAATAATGTAATTGAAATTTTGATGCGGATTTTTTTTTTTAAATCTGTAGATCACTTTGTGTAGAATGGACTTTATAGCAGTATTAATTCTTCTAATCCATGAATACAGGATATTTTTAAATTTATTTGTATTTTCTTTAATTTCTTTCATCAGTGTTTGAAAAAAACTGTAAGCCAATGTCCCTGATAACATAGATGTAAAGATCCTCAACAAAATAGTAGCAAACTGAATTCAACAATACATTAAAAATATTATACACCCTGATCAAGTTGGATTTACCCCTGGGATGCAAGGCTGGTCCACATACACAAAACAATAAATGTTATATACCACATTAACAAAACAAAAGATAAATATCATATGATTGTTTCAGTAGATTCAGAAAAAGCATTTGACAAAATTCAATATTTTTTCATGATAAAAACTCTGAACAAGTTAGGTATGAAAGGAATGTACCTCAATATGATAAAAACCATATTTGACAAGCCCACAGCTAACATCATATTAAATGGTGAAAAGCTAAAAGTTTTTCCTCTAAAATTAGAACAAGCATGCCCACTCTCAGCACTCCTATTTGCCATAGTACTGGAAATCCTAACCAGAACAATTAGATAAGAGAAATAAAAAAAAAAGCATCTGAGTTGGAAGGGAAAAAGTACAATTGTCTCTGTTTGCAGCTGACATGATCTTACATAAAGAAAACCCCTGAAGACTGCTAAAAACTGTTAAAACTAATAAACAAATTCAGTAAAGTTTTAGGATATAAAAATCAGCACCTATGCAATAATGCAAAAATTACTAGCATTTCTATACACTAATGAGGAAGTATCTGAAAAAGGCATTAAGAAAATCCCATTTACAATAGCAATATTAAAAACAAAATAATTAGGAATAAATTTAACAAAGAAAGTGAATGGTCTGTATACCAAAGGCTTTCTTGAGGTTTCTTTTTCTTTAGCTGTCTTCTGCCACTACCCACAGGATCAGGGATTACACATTTTTAAGTATTATGTTTGGGATTAGTGTTTTCCAACATGAAAAATACCTCCATTCATAGTTTCTATTTTAATAGGTAAACTTGGTCTTCAGCTTCCAGGCTTCTATTTCTTAACTTTTCTGCCATTACTACATTAATACTTCTCCCCACTTTAGGAATAAAAACACTGCTATTCATTATGATAGTCCCATTATGAAAAGGTATTTAGTCAATACACTACATGTATTATGAAATGCCTCTTTGTTATTTGTTTTTGAATCCTTTTCACTGTGGTATTGAAAATTTGTCATCTTTTGGAGAATTGAATTTCAGGCAACAGACTAAAATAATGGAAATAAAAGCTTATTTTTTAAGGAATTAATTTTTAGTAAGGAGTATAGTACAGCCTATCTCTCTATCATGTGTCTCTAAGTTCACCATGGATTTTAGTGCCAGTATTTATATTAGAAATATAGTATGGAATTGGAAAAGACCTTAAAATAAGGTCCTTCTCTTTATTTTCTTCATTCTCTTTATTTTATAGATGAAGCTGAGCACTTAAGTAATATGTCCAGGTTAGACAGTCAGTGAAAGAGCTGGGAGTTGGACTAGATCTCCTGACTCCTAGCATGATATTCCTCCACATCATTCTGTCTATAATTTTGCTTCACAAGATTTTCATTTTCTTTTCTTTTAAAATTATTTTCACCCCACAAAGTCAATTTATTTTTCTACCACTATACATTTTTTAATTTTATTATATGTCAATCAGAAAAGATTTTTAAATTCACAGAAATTCATTTGATAGCTTTATAGACACACAAATAAATTAATTAAAGATGTATGTAAGTTTTTCAAGTATGATATGAATTAAGTTGAAATGTGTTGAAATGTTAAATAAGCTGGGAATAGAGGCTAGTGTAGCCAGAAAGAAAATAAAGGTTTCAGATAGGTAGGAGGTTTAAGTGGAAGTAATAGGATAGTAAAAAAGATGGAATGGATTCTGGCCAAGATGGAGGTGTAGGTAGATATACTTTGCCTCCTTGCACAACCAAAAGGACAACAACAAATTTGAAAACAACAACAAAATAATAACCAGAACTGCCAGAAAATCGAACTGTATGGAAATCAGACAACCAAGGAGTTAAAGAAGAAACATTCACCCAGACCAATAGGAGGCACAGAGACTCAGGCAGCAGGGTAGAGAGGACTTGCAGCAAGGTGGTTCCTGGGGGACCAGGCAGGCTAGGTGGCAGTTGGCCCACTGGGTGAGGCAGCTGCTGGCAGATGGGGTGAGTTGGTGGCTGGTGTAGTGGGAGGTTCCACATTTGCATGCAGATAAACTGGGAGGAGTAACTGGGGACCAAGACAGACAGTGCAACCTGGGGTTCAAGTGTAGGGAAATAAAGCTTCAAAACCTCTGACTGAAAAATCCTGTGGGGATTGAGGCAGCAAGAGAAACTCCCAGCCTCATAGGAATGCATTGAAGAGAAACACAGGGTCCTAGAGAATACACAAAACCACCCACCTGGGAATCAGCACCTGGAAGGACCAATTTGCTTGTGGGTAGCAGAGGAAGTGACTGAAAATGAGCAGAGAGCTGAGCAAGCAGCCTTGTTCCCCCTCAGACCCTCCCCCACATACAGCACCACAATAGAGTGATATGGGTTGTCCTGCCCTGACAAATACCTAAGGCTCTGCCCTTTACTATGTAACAAGCACAAGACAAAAAAATATGGCCCAAATGAAAGAACATGTCAAAGCTCCAGAGAAAATACACTAAGTTACAAAGAGATAGCCAACCTATCAGATGCACAGTTCAAAACACTGGTAATCAGGATGCTCACAGAAGTGGTTGAATATGGTTGCAAAATAGAGGAAAAAGTGAAGGCTATGAAAAGTGAAATAAAGGAAAATGTACAGAGAACCAACAGTGATGGGAAGGAAATGGGACTCAAATCAATGGTTTGGGGCAGAGGGAAGAAATAAACATTCAACCAGAAAAGAATGACGAAACAAGAATTCAAAAAAAAAAAAAAAAAAAAAGGAGAGGCTCAGGAACCTCCAGGACAACTTTCAATATTACAACATCTGAATCATAGGGGTGCCAGAAGGAGAAGAGGAAGACCAAGAAATTGAAAACTTATTTGAAAACATAGTGAAGGAGAACTTCCCTGATCTGGCAAAGGAAATAGACCACCAGGAATTCCAGGAAGCTCAGAGAGTCCCAGAAAAGTTGAACCCAAGGAAGCACACACCAAGGCACATAATAATTAAGTTATCCAAGATTAAAGAGAAGGAGAGAATCTTAAAAGCAGAAAAATAAAAGGAGATAGTTACCTATAAAGGAGTTCCCTTAAGACTATCAGCTGAGTTCTCAAAAGAAACCTTGCAGGCAAGAAGGGACTGGAAAGAAGTATTCCAAGTCATGAAAGGCAAGGACCTACATCCAAGATTTCTCTATCCAGCAAATCTATCATTTAGAAGGAAGGGCAGATAAAGTGCTTCCCAGATAAGGTCAAGTTAAAGGAATTCTTCATCACCAAGCCCTTATTATATGAAATATTAAAGGAATTTACCTAAGACAAAGAAGATAAAAAATATCAACAGTGAAATGACAACAAACTCGTAATTATTAACAACTGAACCTGAAAAAAGAAAAACAAAAATGAACTAAGCAAAAACTAGGACAGGTACAGATCATAGAAATGGAGATCACATGGAAGGTTATCAATGGGGAAGAGGGTGGGGGAGAATAGGGGAAAAGGTACAGGGAATAAAAATCAGAAATGGTAAGTACAAAATAAACAGGGAGATGCTTAGAATAGTATGGGAAATGGAGAAGCCAAAGAGCTTGGCTAAGTACTTATGACCCATGGACATGAACTAAGATGGGGGAATGATGGTGGAAGGGAGGATACAGGGCAGAGGGGAACAAAGGACAGGAAAACACTGGGACAACTGTAATAGCATAATCAATAAAATATATTTTAAAAATGGAATGGAAGTTATGACAGGAAAATGTACTGTGAATGAATTGACAAAATGCTAAATTTGAGTTCTTGGAAGAGGTCTAATAGTATATGATGATAAGGCTATGTTGATTTGAGGCTGATGGTAGTAATTGGTGATGATCAGTTGAAAGAGAGGGAAAAATGATGTAGTTGAGGTTTAGTGCAGATTAAAGCAAGGATATTGAAGACATAAGGTTGTTAATAAGGCTTAGAGTAGAGAGAAAATATATAAGTCAGAATATAAACTCACCTAAGAATATGAAAATGAATGTGTGGGGTGGATAAAAAAATGGTAGAAGTATTTTTGAGAGAACAATCTGTCCACCTTAGAGACTCTTTTGTTCTTAAGTTCTGTGTCCTTTAGTGAATGATAAAATTGATACTCTTTAAGGTATACTACTTTATGTTATTAGTGTGCTAGTATTCATATTACTTGTCAGTGCTGTTTGTATGTTATTGCAATATTACTGTACTTTTCAGTAGTGAAAATTTGGTCTACTTATATATTCTGTGGTCTTTTGAAGACTGTGGTCTTTTGAAGGTTGTTTTAAATGATAGTATGAGAAATGATGGTATCAGAGAAGGTAAATGAATCTAATTTGAACTTGATTTCCTCATATTTTTTTAAAGTTACTTATTTATTTATTTTTAGAGAGAGGGAGAGGGAGAGAAACATTGATGTGAGAGAGAAATATTGATCAGTTGACCTCAACTGGGGATCTGGCCCACAATCCAGGCAGGTGCCCTGACCAGGAATCAAACCAGCAACCCTTTGTTTCACAGGTTGATGCTCAATCCATTGAGCCATACCAACCAGGGCAATTTCCTCATATTTTGAAGACACTTATCTGTTAAGTTTAATACTGTAAGCTTATGTTTACATAGTGTGCTGAATTTATCAAGCATATTACATAGATTATCCCAATTATTAGTCTTAAATTTTTGTAACGTTAATAGTGTAAAGTATAGAATTATAATTACTCACTGTATGTGTTAATCTATTATCTAATAGATAATAGATGTAATTTTATCTATTTCATTGATTATGCTGTTACTGTTGTGATAAAAGTCAGTAGTTTTTTGAGTGCCTATGAGGCTCTTAAGCTTTAAACAACAGAATCTTTGCCCTATAGTGATTTGTGATATAATATGGTAGGAAGAAACACAATTAGGTAATATAGAATAATCTACTTTTACATTAGACTTAGTGATACATTCACATCTATATCATATCCTGAATAAAACAACTATATGTATTTAAAGTGTTATCTAAATATGATTCTTATACTGTTTTAATACCTTAGAATTATCAATATTTAATATTAAATTGCATATGCTGATAGTAAACACAAAGGTACTCAGAGGGAAAGGGTGAAAATGATAGCTATTGAACTTTTTTTTTCCAGTCTCAAATGTGCTTTAATTACTATGGAAAGTTGAGACAAGAACTCCAAATACAGAAATAATTATATGTTCATTTATAATTATTCTAAGGATTTTATTTTCACACATACACAATATTTTGTGACTATCATTCAGCTTTCTTAAAAATATGAGAATAGTTTAAGAAGGAAATACTGTTTATATGCACAAATATTGATGAACTTTAAAGAACCTATTTAATCATAGCACTGAGCCAAGTGAAGGGGAAAAATTATTTTTTTAAAAGAACTTTAAATTTTTTAAATTATAGTTTATGTTCATTATTATTTTGTATTAGTTTCAGGTGTACAGCATAGTAGTTAGATAATCCTATACTTTACAAAGTGATCTCCTCGATATTTCCAGTGTCCACTTGGCACTTTATACAGTTATTGCAATATTACTGACTGTGTTTCCTATGCTGTACTTTTCATCCTATAACTATTTTGTAACTACCAATTTGTACTTCTTTTTTGAAGTCTATTTTATTGATTATTGCTGTTACAATTGTCCAAGTTTTTTTTCCGTTTGCCCCCTCCACCCAGTACCGCCCTTCCCTCCAGCAATTCCCCACCTTAGTTCATGTCCTTGGGTTGTGTGTGTAAGTTCTTTGGCTTCTCCCAAAGTTCTATAAGTTCTTTTGTTTCCTATACTATGTTTAAAACTCCCTCTGTCTATTTTGTTCCTACCAATTATGCTTCTTGATATCTAGACCATTTACCCCTTTCTCCCCCTCCAAGGAGGACATACAGAGGGCCCATAAACATATGAAAGGATGCTCAACATCACTAGCCATCAGAGAGATGCAAATTAAAACCACAATACAATACTACTTCATACCCATCAGAATGGCCATCATAAACAAATCAACAAACAACAAGTGCTGGAGAGGATGTGGAGAAAAGGGAACCCTAGTGCACTGTTGGTGTGAATGCAGACTGGTGTAGCTACTGTGGAAAACACTATGGAATTTCCTCAGAAAACTAAAAATGGAACTGCCTTTTGACCCAGCAATTCCACTGCTGGGATTATACCCTAAGAATCATGAATCACCAATTCAAAAGAACCTGTGCACCCCAATGTTCATAGCAGCATTATTTACAATAGCCATGTGCTGGAAACAACATAAGTGACCATCAGTAAATGAGTGGATCAGAAAACTGTGGTACATTTACACAGTAGAATACTACAAAATAGAAAGAAAGATGGAATTCCTTCTCTTCACAACAACATGGATGGAACTGGAGAATATTTTATGTTAAGTGAACTAAACCAGTTGGTGAAAGGCATATACCATATGACCTCACCTATAAGTGGAACCTAATCAGCAAAACAAACAAATGAGCAAGATGAACCAGAGACATGGAAATAAAGAACAAACTGACAGTGACCAGAGTAGTGGGGGAGGGTGATAAGAGAAAGAAGGTGAAGGGGCAAGTCAAGAAACATTTATAAAAGACCCATGGTCATAGACACTAGGGTAGGGATTGACTGTGGGAGTGCAGGGTATGGTGGGCAGGGCAGGGGAAAGTAACAGGGGGAAAAATTGGGACAGCTGTCATTAAACAACAATTAAAAAATTGAAAAGGTTGCTGAGGCTATTTGGGGTCTTTTTGGTTCCATATAAATTTTTGAAATATTTGTTCTAGATCTGTGAAGTATGCTATTGGTATTTTAATAGGGATTGCATTGAATCTGTAGATTGCTTTGAGTAGTGTGGACACTTTAATGATGTTTATTCTTCCAATCCATGAACATGGTATATGCTCCCATTTATTTGTATCTTCTTTAATATCTTTCTTGAGTGTTGGGTAGTTTCTGAGTACAGGTCTTTTACCTCCTTGGTTAGGTTTATTCCTAGGTAGTTTATTTTGTTGTTTGCTGTACTCAATAGGATTTTTTCCTTAGCTTCTTTTTCTGATAGTTTGTTATTGGTGTATAGAAATGCCATCAATTTCTGAATATTGACATTGTATATCTCTACTTTTCCAAATTCACTTACTAGGTTAAGTAATTTTCTGGTGAAGACTATATCATTTTCTATGTACACTGTCATGTTGTCTGTGAATAATGACAGTTTTATTTCATCCTTTTCAATTTAGATGTCTTTTATTTCTTTTTTTTTTTTTTGTCTAATCCCTGTGGCTAGAACTCTCCAGTAAGATGTTGAATAAGAGTAGTACATTTACACAATGGAATACTCTGCAGCAGAAAGAAAAGAAGGAGCTCCTACCCTTTGTGACAGCTTATATTGATCTGGAGAACATTATGCTAAGTGAAATAAGCCAGGTGGTGAAAGACAAATACCGTATGATCTCACCTATAAATGGAACCTAATCAACAAAACAAACAAGCAAGCAAAATATAATCAGAAGCATTGAAATTAAGAACAAACTGACAGTAACCAGAGGGTGGTGGGAAGGGATAATTGGGGGGAAAGGGGTAAGGGTTGTCAAAGAACATGTATAAAGGACATGTGGACAAAACCAAAGCGGGTAGCATTGAGGGTGGGAGGTGGGGATGGTTAGGATGGGGGGGGGGGGTGATGTGGGGAAAATGGAGACAACCGTACTTTAACAACAATTAAAAAAAAAGGGAAAAAAAAAGGAGTGGTGAAAGCAAACACCCTTGTCTTGTTTCTGATCTTAAGGGGAAAGGTTTTAGTTTTTGTCCACTGAGGATGGTTTTGGATGTAAGTTTCTTGTATATGCCTTTTATTATGTTGAGGTATGTTACCTGTATTCCCACTTTGCTTAGTGTTTATTATAGATGGGAGCTGGATTTTATCAAATGCTCATTCAGCATATGTTGATATGATCATGTGATTTTTGCTTTCATTTTGTTTATGTGGTGTATTGCTTTTATTGATTTGTGAATGTTTTACCATCCTTGCATTCCTAGAATGAATCTCAGTTGATCATGGTGTATGATCTTTTTAATGCATTGCTGGATCTGGATTGCCAATATTTTGTTGAAGATTTTACCATCTCTCTTCATCAGATATATTGGCCTGTAGTTTTCTTTCTTGGTTGTGTCTTTACCTGGTTTTGGAACTAGGATAACACTGGCCTAGTAAAAATAGTTTGGGAGTCTTCCCTCTTCTTGAGTTTTTTGGAATAGTTTGAGAAGGGTAGGAGTTAGTTCTTCTTTAAATGTTTGCTAAAATTCGCCTGTGAAGCCATCCTGTCCAGGGCTTTTGTGTGCTAGGACTTTTTCTATTACTGCGTCAATTTCACCAGTAGTTATTGGTCTACTCAGGCTTTCTACTTCTTGATTCAGTTTTGGAAGATTGTATGTTCTTAGAAATTTGGCCATTTCACCCCATTGTCCAATTTCTTGCTACATAGTTGTTCTTAGTAATTTCTTAGAATACTTTGTATTTCTGTGGTATCGGTTTTAACTTCTTTTGTTTCTAATTTTGTTTATTTGGGTGGTCTCTTTGTCTTGATGAGTGTAGTTAAAGGGTTATCAATTTTGTTTATCTTTTTATAGAACCAGCTCCTGGATTCATTAAATTTTTTAAAAGATTTTATTTATTTATTTTTAGATAGAGGTGAAGGAAGAGAGAAAGAGAGAGAAGTATCAATTGTAGTTGTCTCCCATGTGCCCCCTACTGGGGACCTGGCCCACAATCCAGGCATATGCCCTGATTGGGAATTGAAGCATCAATTCTTTGTTTCACAGTCTGGTGCTCAATCCACTGAGCACCAGATCAGCCAGGGCTCTTCTTTTGAAATGTTTTTAGTTTAATTGTTATTTAATTCTGCTCTGATCTTGATTATTTCCTTCCTCCTACTTGCTCTGGGCTTTGTTTGTTGTTGTTCCCCTAGTTGTAGATTTAGGGTTAGGTTGTTTATTTGAGATTTTTCTATCTTCTTTAGGTAGGCCTGCATAGCTATGAACTCTCCTCTCAGTACTGCCTTTGCTGTGTCTCATAGGTTTTGGATTGTTGTGTGTTCATTTTCATTTGTTTCCAGATATTTTTTTTATTTCTTCCTTGCTCTCATTATTAACCCATTCATGATTTAATAACCTGATATTCAGTCTCCATGTAGTTTAATGTGTTTGAGTTTTTTTCCTTGAGGTTGGTTTCTAGTTTCAAGCCATTGTGATCCAAGAAGATGCTTGATAGGATTTCAGTTTTCTTGAAATATTTGAGGCTTGTTTTGTGTCCTGCCATGTGATCTAAGTTTGAAAATGTTCCATGTGTGTTTGAAAAGAATGTATGTTTTGCTTCTTTGGGTTGAAAGGTTCTGTATATTATCAGTTAAGTTCAGTTGATCCAGAGTGGGTTTTCCTTTCTATATAAAATGTTTTCTTGGACTGACTCCTGAATTTTATCAAATTACTTTCCAGATCCTTTTGGTACAGTCAGGAGGTTTTATCTTTTACTTTGTTAACTTAATGAATGGCAATACATATCCTGATAGAAAACTATCTTTGTGTGAAGTAAAATGAGGTTAGATAGTCAAACTCCACCTAAATCCAACAGAGAGACATACCTTTAAATTTTGTTTTCTTTCTTTCATCTGAGAGAAAAAGAAAAGTACTAATAATCTTCTGGCTTTAGGAATAAAGGAAACACATATGTACTTACATTTTTCTGAAAATGGTATGTCAATTTAAGTATTATTACTTAGGAACACATTATTAAGTAAAACAACTAATCAGGATTATAGACTCCTTAGAGACTAAAGATTACATTCATAGCAGGTAGCAGCAGTCTGTAAAGTACAGCTGTCTTATCCTTTCTAATCTGGGTGTCTTTCATTTATTTATTTTTCATCTAATTGCCCTGCATAAGACAAGAGCTGTAGTAAGAGCTTACTTGTCTCATTCCTGATCTTAGAAGGAAAGAATTATTTTTTTGGCTAATTAGTATGATGTTAGGTGTAGATTTTTCATTTAATGTCATTTATCAGATTGAGGAAGTTCTATACCATTCCACTTTCCAGTGCTTTTTAACATAAATGGGTGTTGGATTTTCTGAAATTCTGCATCTACTGAAATAAGTCATGTGATTATTGCCCTATATTCTTTTGATATAGTACATAATATTAAGAAACTTCTTAAATCTTAAACCTACCTTGCATTTCCGAGATAAATCCCACCAAGACGTGTCGTGTGTCCTTTTATTTGTTGCTGGGATCAGTTTGCAAGTATTTCATTGAAGATTTTTGTATCTCTATTAATAAGAATTAGTGGTCTTTAGTTTTCTGTTTTTATGAATGTCTGTCAGTTTCTAGTATCAGAGTAATACTAGCTTCATAGAATGAGTTGGGAAGTATTCCCATCTCTTGTTTTTTTGGAGAGGATCTATATTCTGATTTTGTTATCCACATTGCTCTGCTGGAAGAATAAGGCTACCTTTCTCTTGACAATGTTATGTTTATAAGCCTAAATAAGGAAGACAGTTTGGAATCAAGTGGGAAACATGACTAGAAAATGGGTTCTGTCTTTTGTTGTTTGTTTGTTTCATCAGTTTAGTTGACAATTCTTTAGAGATCATAGAACAGTAGTTGGTTGGTTAAGATGTCATGGTGCTTTCATACTAATAAGCTCTGCAACTTCAAATCATTTGAAGTATATTTACACACTTTTTTGTGAAACTTTCCATGTTATACTGTTGAGTGAAAAAAATGATTATAGATCTGGCTATATACTATATAATATGCATATGGTGCTTAATAAAGTGCTTACATACTTTAAAAGAAAATGAGGAAGTTATGCAATGAACTCCTTAATAGTGTTTTCTCTGGGGAATAAGAGTTTTAGATGAACTACATGCTGTAGTTGATCTTTCTTTTTATCTATTTACATTGTAATTTACAAATGTAATTTTTTTATGAAAGTATTTCCATTAAAATAGTTCTTGGATCATTAAATATCTGGTTGGAAAATATATACAATCTATTTTTTATTTTTACCTATGTGGTCTTCTATTTATTTGAAAAGTTAGAGCATATTTTATATTGAATTAAAGTCCTCCTTGTTTGTTTTGTTGATTAGGTTCTACTTATAGGTGAGATCATATGGTACTTGTCATTCACTGCCTGGCTTATTTCATTTAGCATAATGCTCTCCAGTTCCCACCTATCCATCCATCTATTCATATAACTTTTTTTTATGCATTTTTAAAATAAGTTGCAGATGTCAGTATACTTTACCTCTTAAAAGTTCAATATGTGTATCATGAACTGAGAGTTCATTATTTGTTTATAGTGTTTTTTATGTTTTTTGCAATATAATTTCATAGAGAAATCACAAATTTTATTGAACCATTGGATGAACTTTGACTAATGTATACATTTGTGTAATCCAAACCCCTACCAAGATACAGAATATTACCTTCACTCAATAAAGTTTCTTCAAACCCTTTCTCATTCAATTCTGCTCAGGTCCACCACTGATCTGATTTTTTTCATCATTTTTAGTTTTGCTTGTTCGGAATTTAATACAAATGTAATTATACTATATGCACTCTTTTGCATATTGCTTCTTTTACTTAGCATAATGTTTTTGAGAGTCGTCCCTGTTGTTGCATCTATCAGTAGTTTTTGGTTGTTTAGTAATTTTTCATTGTATACATATATCACTGTTCTTTTTTTATTTTCTTATTGGATATGTGGGCTGCGGTGTATAATGTTGTTAGGGCTATATGTATACAAATTATTATGTTGGACACATGGTCTTTATTTTCTTGGGTACATACACACATGAGTGGAATTTCTAGGTCATAGGTCAAGCATTTATTTAGTTTTACAAGAAGCTGCAAGACATTTTTCCAAAGTGGCTGTGTTATTTTATACTCCTACCAACATTTGGTAGTTTTTTTTCCCCTTTTTAAACAAATAAAAAAATTATTTTAGTCATTCTAGTGGTTGGATAGTGGTATTTTGTGATTTTAATTTTAACTTTCCTGATAACTATTTTACCATTTGCTCTCTTTCAGACAGTACGGCATGGTTTTCCTTATCAACCCACAGCATTAGCCTTTGATCCAGTTCAGAAAATCTTGGCTATTGGAACAAGAACAGGTGCTATAAGAATGTATCCTTAATTTTTTATTCATTATTTGCTATATTAATAGTAATTACATTTTCAAATACTCAGGTGAGTGAATATATTAGTGACCAAATAAAGTTTATTGTTTCTTTAGATGTGAGTAATGATTGTGAAAACCCTCATTGTCAAATTTTTTGGCATATTTGTAATGTCTGTGAGATAAGTATTGCTTTCCTTTCTTTAATTCCTAATACTGGTAATCTGTGTATTCTCTTTTATCTTGATCAATGTGGCTAGAAGCTTATCAGCTATATTGGTTTTCAAAAGAACCAACTTTTGGCCTCATCACTTTCCTGTACTATTTTGCTATATTCTGTTTTGTTGATTTCACTTTGATCTTTTTTTATTTCCTTATTTTGCACAATTTTGGGTTTAATTTTACCTTTTTCTGGTTTCTTAAGATGGAAACTGAGATAATTGATTTATCTTTCTTCTTTTCTTTAATATGCTTGTAGTACTATAAAATTCTTCCCAAATTTTGCTTTAGTGTCATCCCATTTTTTTAAATTAAACTTTTCATTTTGAGATAGTTACAGATACAATTGTAGTTGTAAGAACTAAAACAGAGAAATGTACTCTTTGTACTCCTATTATGTACTCTTTGCCCAATTTACAACATCTTATAAAACTATAAGGTTTCACAAGGTTAATGATATTGATACACTCAAGGTACAGAACATTTCTGTCATCACAATGATTCCTCATGTTGCTTTTTATAGTTATACCCTATCCCTCTGTTTCTCCCACCCCACACATAACTCCTGACAATCACTAATTTGTTGTTTATTTTAATAATTTTACCACTTTTACAATGGAATCATACTATATGTAACATTTGGGATTGGCTTTGTTCACTCAGTATAATTATCTGAAGACTCATCCAAATTGTTGTATATATCAATATTTCATATTTTTATTGTTGAGTAATATTCCAGGGTATGGATATAGCACAGTTTGTTTAACCATTCACTTCTTGAAGGACATCTGCTTTCCAGTTTCTTGGCTATTATGATTAAAGCAGCTATGAGCATTTGTGTGCCTGTTTTTGTGTGAACGTAAATTTTCATTTCTTTGTTATAAATGCCCAGGAGGTCATTTGGGGGTTGTATGGTAACAGCATATTTAGTTTTATGAGATGATGCCAAACTATTTTCCAGAGTGGTTGCAACATTTTACATTTCCACCATCAGTGTTTGAGTTATCCTATATCCCTACATCATTCACTACATTTTTGTTATTATTTTTTATTTTAATCTTTCTGATAATTTTTTAGTGATATTTTATTATGTTATTCTAATATTGGGTTGGCTGAATTGTTCATTTGGTTTTTTTTTTTCATAAGATGGGTCTGGTAATGCTTAGTTGTCTTTAACTTCATCCAAACAATTTTGTTAGATTGTATTGTGACAACTGTCATATTAGCATGCATTTAAACAAAACTTATCAGAACTGGTGAATTTTTGTGTAGCCATTTAAATTTTGAAGATGGAAGAAAATAAGCAACATTTTTGGCATATTATCTTTTATTATTTTAAGAAAGGTAAAAATGCAACTGAAACACACAAAAAGGATTTGTGCAATGTATGGAGAAGATGCTGTGACTGATCAAATGTCAAAAGTGGCTTGTGAAGTTTCATGCTGGAGATTTTTTTGCTGTATTATGCTTCACGGTTGTGTAGACCAGTTGAAGTTGATAGCAATCAAATTGAGACATTAATTGAGAAAAATCAACACTCTACCATGCAGGAGATAGCTGACATGCTCAAAATATCCAAATCAATAAAGTTACTGGTGAAAATGAAAAAAATGCATCTTTTATTTAATGGAAAAAAACACACGAACTTTTTGACCAATCCAATATATAGGGTGGGGGAAAGTAGGTTTACAGTTGTGAGCAAGTGAAACACATTTTATTCTTGTATTATTATTTATTATTATTATTATATTCTTTTCATATGAACAATGGCAAACCTACTTTTGCTCTACCCTCTATTCTAGATACTAGTCCTTTGTCAGATATCTGGTTTGTGGTTATTTTTTTCCAATCCTTAAATTGTCTTTTCACCCTTTTTTAAAATTTTTATTTTAATTGTTGTTCAAGTACAGTTTTCTGTCTTTTACTCCCATCCCAGCCCTTCCACCTCCCTCCCATTTCCACTCCCCCCAGTCTTTGTCCATGTGTCTTTTATACTTGTCCCTGTAAACCCTTTCCCTTTTCCCCTGAAATTCCCTCCCCTGTCCCTTATAACAGGATCTTTCTGAGACCAGTTTTTCCTGTATAGATGTGCTTTTGGTATCACCTCTTAAAGCTCTTTTACTAACCGTGGATGTTCATTATTTAATTTTTTTCTTATAATTTTATAGTTTTATGTTTTATATTTGAATACAGGTTTCATTTTGAGTTAACTTTTTATTGGTATTGCCTTCATCTAATTTTGATATTGGGGTAATACCAGCCTCAGAAAGTGAATTGAGAAGCGTTACCTCCTTTTCTGTTTTCCAAAATAAAATTGGTGTTAATTCTTTAAGTGTTTGGTAGAGTTCTGTAGTTAAAGTACCTGGGCCTGGTGATTATTTTAGGAGAGATTTTATATTACAAAGTCAACTTATTTAATAGTTATAAGGCTATTTTGGTTTTCTGTCATAACTTACTTGAATTTTGGTGGTGTAGTTATTCTTACTAGTGATTTATAAATTTTATTGATTTGTTTTTGAGGAGCCAGAATTTCTGTAATTGATTTTCTCTATTTTCTTGTTTTCAGTATTTTTCTGGCTTATCTTTTTTAAAAAATTGAGTTATATTAACATACAGCATTGTATTAGTTTCAGGGTGACTTTATTTTCTTACTTTGCATGTCTCTGCTTATTTTGCTCTTTTTTCTAGTTTCTTGAGGTAGGAACTTAGATTATTAATTTGATATCCTTTCTCTTTTCAAAGGTATGCACTTAGTGTTATTAATTCTCCTCTCAGCACTGCTTCAGTGTATACTACAAATTTTAATATGTGTGTTTTCATTTCCATTCAGTTACATGTGGGTTTAAAATTGTCTTCAAGACTTCTTTTTTGAACCATGAATTTCTTAGAAGTGCTTTAATTGGTGTTTGGACATTTTCTTGTTGTCTTTTGTTATTGATTTCCAGTTTGATTTTTTTGTGGTCTGAAAACACTCCTGTATGATTTCAGTTTTTTAAAATTTGTTAAGGTTTGTTTTGTGGCCTAGGATATGGTCTGTCTTGGTGAATACTCTGTGGACTCTGGAAAAACATCCATTCATTTCATATTGAGTAGAATGTTCTATATTCTTTAACTAGATTGTTGGTTGATTGTGTTGGTCAGTTCTATATCTTTGCTAATTTTCTGTCTGTTAATTCTATCAAATCCTGAGAGTGGAGTAAATTTGGTTCTCCAAATCTGTTTCTGTATATATTTATTTTTCTTTCTGGCTCTATTAGTTTTTGCTTTCAGTTTTTTGGGGTTCTGTTGTTTGTTGTGAACATAAGTAGAATTGTTATGTCTTCATAGTGGATTGATCCCTCTATCATCATTAAAGACATGTAATGTCTTTATTTGTCTCTAGTAATTTTCTTTGCTCTGAAATCAACTTTATTTGATATTAATCTAGCCACTCCTGCTTTTTAAAAAATTAATGTTTGCATGGTATATCTACTTTAATTCTTTTACATTAAACTTATGTCATTGTATATGAAGTAACTATATTATAGACAACCTATTGTTGGATCATTTTTGGATTTTTGAGGTATAATTGACATATAACATGTTCATTTCAGGTATGCCACATAATGATTTGATATTTGTGGATACTGTGAAGTGATCACCACAATAAGTCTAGTTAACAGACATCACCACACATAGTTACACATTTTTTTCTTTGTTGTCTACTATCTTAGCAACTTTCAAATATACAATGCAGTATTAGTAACTATAATTAGTATGCTGTGCATTACATCCCCAGGTCTTATTTATTTCATAACTGGAAGTTTGCACCTTTTGACGACCTTTACTGATTTGGCCCACCTCTCAAACTTAATTCTGGCAACCACCCATCTGTACTCTGTATCTGTCATTTCGGTATTTTTGCTTGTTTATTTGTTTTTTGTAGATTCAACACTTGTGAGGCAATATAATATCTGTATTTCTCTATCTGACATTTCACTCAGGATGATGCCTTCAGTGTCCATCCATGTTGTCACAAATGGCACAATATCTTTCTTTTTTTATGGCTAAGATTCCACTGTGTGTGTGTGTGTGTATCACATTTTCTGTATCCATTAGTTCATCAGTGGATACTTTAGTTGTTTTCATATCTTGGCTATTGTAAATAATGCTGCAGTAGATATGAGGGTGCATGTTTCTCTTTGAGAGAGTGGTTTCATTTTCTAGAATTCATGCCCAGAAGTGGAATTGCTGGATCATATGGTAGCTCTCAATTTCATCTTTTGAGGAACTTCTATACTGTTTCCCATACTTGCTATCCCAATTTGCAATCCTGCAAACAATACGAAGGTTCCCTTTTCTCCACATCCTCAGCAACATTTGTTTTTTCTTGTCCTTTTAATGACAGCCATTATACCAGATACGAGGTATAGATTTGCATTTTTCTGTTGCTCAATGATGTTGAGCTTCTTTTTATGTATCACTGGCCATTTGTGTGTTTTCTTAGAAAAATGTTCACTCAGATCCTCTGCCTATTTTTTCCTTACAGAGTTGTATATTTCCTAGATATTTTCATATTAACCTCTTATGTGATAGATGGTTTGCAAACATTTTTCCCATTACATAGGTTGCTTCTTCATTTTGTTGTTTATAAGTTTGAGTCCTCTCCCTTTTTTCTTGGTTAGTCCAGCTAAAGGTTTGTCAGTTTTGTGTATTCTTTCAAAAAACAAAGCTCTTAGTTTTGTTTTTTTTCTCTTTCTAGTCTTTATTTTACTTATTTCCACTCTGATATTTATTACTTTCTTTCTTCTGCTAACTTTGAGCTTAGTTTTTTCTTTTTCTAATTTCTTGAAATATAAAGTTAGATTTATTTGAGATATTTCTTTTTCTTAATATAGACATTTATCACTATAAACTTACTTCTTAGAACTGCTTTCCTGAATTCTATGTTTTTGTATGTTTTATTTCCCTTTTCATTTGTTTGAAAATGCTTTATGGTTTCCCTTTTGCTTTCTTATTTGACTCATAGGTTGTTCAAGATTGTATTGTTTAATTTTTACATATATGTAAATTTTTCACTCTCTTCTGGTTACTGATTTCTAGATTAATATCATTGTGGTCAGAAAAGATACAAGATATGGTTTATTTATTTATTTATTTATTTTGCCTCACATGTATCCAAACAAATGATATATCCTGGAAAATTTTTCATGTGTATTTGAGAAGAAAGTATATCACTGGCACTGTTGGATGGAATGTTCTGTATATGTCTGTTAGCTCTATTTGATGCATAGTGTTATTTATAATTGATTCACTCATTCCTTATTAATTCTGTAAGGATGATTTCTCCAGTGTTAAAAGTTGGATATTTAAGTCTCCTACTATTATTGTATGCTGTTTATTTCTCCCTCCAGTTCTGTTAATATTTGCTTTAAACATTTATGTTTTCCAATATTGGGTGAATATATATGTATAATTGTTATATCCTCTTGATGAATTGACCCCTTTCTCTGTCATGACCTTTTTTCTCTTGTGACCGATTTTACTGAAAATCTATTTTATCTAAGAAAAATATAGGTATGCCTGTTCTGTTTGGGTTACCATTTTCATAAAATATCTTTTTCCATCTCTCTACTTTCAGCCTGCATGTGTTTGTAAAGCTAAAATGAGTCTCTTACAGATAACATATTGTTGAATCATTTTTCTTAAATCCATTCAGCTACTTTCTATCTTTTGATTGTAGCATTAGTCCATTTATATTTGTAATTATTGCTAGGTAAATATTGGATTGGCCAAAAATTTCATTTTTTTCATAAGATGGCTCTAGTAGCACTTAGTTGTCTTTAACTTCATTCAAAACAATTTTGTTAGATTGTATTGTGACAGCTGTCATATCAGTGTGCATTTAAAAAAGCATCAAAATTCATGGATTTTTGTGTAGCCATTTTAATATTGGAAGAAAATACACAACATTTTTGGCATATTATGCTTTATTATTTTAAGAAAGGTAAATGCAACCAAAAAGCCAAAAAAGATTTCTGCAATGTATGGAGAAGGTGCTGTGACTGGTGTATCAAAAATGGTTTGTGTCAATGTGTCAAAAGTGGTTTGCAAAGTTTTATACTGGAGATTTCTTGCTAGATAATGCTCCATGGTCAGGTAGTAGAATTCAAATTGATTCATTAGTTGAGAACAATCAATATTCTATTACACAGGAGATAGCTGACATATTCAAAATATCCAAATCAATAAGGTTATTGGTGAAAAAGAATATCTTTTACTTTATGGAAAAAACTAAATGGACTTTTTAGCCAATCCAGTACTTACTATTGCCACTTCTTTGTTTTCTGAAAGTTTTTAGTTTCTTTGTTCCTTTCTTTTTCTCTTAATGTCATTTGTGATTTATGTTTTGTATTTGTTGTTTGTGTGATTTAATTGCTTTCTCTTTCTCTTTTATTTAACTACTGTTGATTTTTTTTTCATGGTTACCACAAGGCTTATATAAAACTTCTTATAGACATAACAGTCTAGTTTAAGCTACTGACAACTTACTTTCAATCACACAAAAACAACACTTTCACTTCTCCTCCTCCAACATTGTATGGTATTTTTGTTACACTTTACATGTTTTTTTATTGTACCTCCATTAACAAATTATTGTTGGTGTGGTTGTTTTTAATATTATCTTTACTTTTTACTTATAATAGAGGTAAAAGTAATTTATATACCCACCATTATAATATTAGGATATTCTGAATTCAACTATGTATTTACTCTTACCAGTGAGTTTTATATTATTGGCTTGGCCAAAAAGTTCATTTGGTTTTTTCCTGTAAGATGGCTCTAATTGCACTTAGCTGTCTTTGACTTAATTCAAACAATTTTATTAGATTGTATTGTGACAGCTGTCATATCGTTGTGTATTTTAAAAACATATCAAAATTGGTGAATTTTTGTGTAGCCATTTTAATATTGAAGATGGAAGAAAATAAGCAACATTTTCAGCATATTATGCTTTTTTATTTCAAGAAAGGTAAAAATGGTACTGAAATGCAAGCAAAGATTTGTGCTGTTTATGGTGTGACTGATCAAATGTGTCAAAAGTGGTATGTGAAGTTCTGTGCTGGAGATTTCTCACTGGATGATATTCCACAGTCGTGTAGACCAGTTGAAGTTAATAGTGATCAAATTGAGATATTAATTGAGAGCAATCAACATTGTACCACACAAGAGATAGCCAACATACTCAAAATATCCAAATCAATATTGGTTAAAATGAAAAATGTGTTTTTTATTTTATGGAAAACACCATACAAAATTTTTGGCTGACCCAATATTATGTGTTTATGTCATTACATAGCATCCTTCCATTTCAATATGAAGAACTTCCTTTACCATTTCTTGTAATGGCAAATTTAGTGGTAATGAACTCCCTCAACTTTCCTTTGTCTCAAAATGTCTTTATCTTTCCTTCATTTCTTAAGGACAGTTTTGCTGGGTTCTGGTATTCTTGGTTGGCAGTTTTTTTCTTTCATCTCTTTAAATATATCAGCACACTGCATCCTGGCCTGCAATGTTTCTGCAGAAAAATCCACTTATAAACTAATGGAAATTGCTTTATATGTGACAAGTTGTTTTTCTCTTGCTGCTTTGAAAATTCTCCTCTTTGATCTTTAACATTTTGATTATAATGTGTATTTGGGTGTCCATTTCTCTCCCAAAATTTGAGAAGTTTTTCACTATTATATCTTTAAATAATTTTTCTGCCCCCTTTTCTCTTCTTCTGGAACTCTCATGATGAAATGTTTGTTTGCTTAATGGTATGCCATAATTCACTTAGGCTTTCTTCACTATTTTATTTTCTCTTTGTTTCTGTGGCTAATTTTAAGTCTTTGAGTTTGATGATTCTTTCTTCTGCATTATTAGGGCTGTTGTTGAAACTCTACTTTCAGTTCTGTCATGGTATTCTTCGGCTCTTGGATTTCTATTTGGTTGTATTTTGTTGTTTCTATTTCTTTGTTAAATGCAATTTGTTATGAATTATTTTCCTGATTTTGTTTATTTGTCTATCTGCATTCTCTTGCATTTTATTTTTCTCATTAAATGATTGTTTTAAAATTTTTGTTCAAGGCAAATCATAGAACTGCATTTCTTTGCAGTCACTTACCAGAGTTATTTTACTTTCCATTGGTGCTATCATATTTCTTCATGAACCATGTAGCCTTGCATTGGTGCCTGTGCATTTGTTAGAGCAAACACTTCCTCTAGTTGTTACAGACTGATTTCAGAATATGAAGATCTTCTTATGTTTGTCCACTGGGCCAATAAGATTACCTGCAGGATGCAGTTGTGCTGGATTGGAGCTACTTGTAAGGCTGTTGCTGGGTCTGTAATGGGGTCTGTTGTTTGTGGGCTCATCACCAGGGCACAGGCTGGTGTGAATTCCTTCTGGTTGCTGGTTGGGTGTGACAGCCTCCAGTACCTTTTTCATTAGGCTGCCACTTATACAAGGGTCCATATTTGGGTCCTCAGAGAATGGATTTCCAAGTAAATTGTGGGTATGGCATCCATCAGGTTCCTGGGAGAACTGCTGCCTGGTCACTGGATAAGTCCCTGGGTGGGCAGGACTGACTCTGAACAGTGGCTCTTTCAGATTCCACAGCCAATATTATGGTTTGTAGACTTGGCTCTACAGGCATAGATAGACATGCTCCTACTGGGTTACTGGATGGACAGGATTGGTTCCTGACCATGGCTAGAGGGGTTGGAATGGCCTATAGGGTTCTCGCAGGATCTCCTGAGGTTCAGTCATGTCTCCTGCCAGGTCCCTGTGCTGGTAGAACTGCTTGTGTATTATAGCTGGAAGGGGCTGAAACCAAGTATAGAGTCCTTCCAAGTGTAAAGGGTCTCCGGGAATGCAGACAGGAGTGTTTCCTGCTGATTCCCTGTGTCAGCAGTACTATTCACAAATTGCAGTTGGGTGAGTCTGAGACTAAAGTATAGGGCCATCTTAGAATCTTCAGGTTTTTAGATGTGAGTGTTTCCCACAGGGAGTCTGGACCATCAGTACTGCTGACTGACTAGGGCTGTGAGGTGGCTGAAATGTATATAGGGTTGGTCCTTCTAGTTTCTCCAAGGGTACAGATGGGAGTGTTTTGTTGTGTTTTTTTTTTTTTTTTTTTTTGCTTGGTATCCCATGCCAGTAGGCTTGCTCATGGACTGGCTACAAGGGGCCTGGAGTAAATTATAGGACTCATTTAGGATCTTCAGATGGGAATGTCTACTTCTGGTGCCCTGGATGCTCAGGTCTTCTGGAAGACTGGAAAACTGTGGCTATGAGGAAGCTGGAACCAAGTATAGGGCCCTTTCAGGATTTCATGGCATGGACAGAAATTTATCTGTTTGGCACCTGTGTCAGAAGGTCTGCTTGGCACAGTAGCTCAGTACAGACTGAGAGAGGGGGATGCCTATTATAAGCCCCTTTCAGGATCTCTGGGGGTACAGACAAGAGGACCCATGTGCCAGTGAGGCTGTTTATGAAATACGTGTGGAATGGGCTAGACTTGAGTTACAGGGCCATTCAGAATCTACAATCTGATCAAATTTGTCAGTCTTATCTCCAGGAGTTTCTGCAATGCAACTGAGAGGCGCTAGAGCTGGCTCAAAGGCCACTTCTGAGTCCACAACCAGGACCAAGGTCTCTATGCCTATTACCTGATTCATGTGTGGGCTTGCCTCCTATGGGTCCCTTGATGGCATTTGCTGGTGACAAATGCAAATCCAAAAAGAGCTGTAGCCAAATTCTCAGGGGTATAGAGCTACTTCCATAGCAGCCACCTGGGTGTGACCCTGCCTTCTCAAAATGGCTTTATTCATTCTGGGACTACACCAGGGTTTCACAATCTCCTACTTGAATCTGGAAGCTCCCATGAAGACCATTTTGTCCGCGTATGGATGCCAAATTATTTTTGTTAAAGGGAAATATATGCAAGGGACATCTTATTTGGCCATTTTGCTGATATGCTGTGCTATACAATACAACTTGCATCAACAAAGACTAGGATTTTTCAATTCTTTATTTACAAAAATTAAGATAAATAAAAAGCAAAACATCAACTATTAAGTTTATTTTTACTTATTAATATTAGAGCTAATTAAAATGTTAGAATCCTTGACTTTTATTTATATTAGACTCGGGAGACCTGGAGTTGATTGTTATTGCCAACATGAAAGTGGTGCAGCTGTTCTGCAGCTCCAGTTCTTAATCAATGAGGTAAGGATGTCCTTGACTACTTATCACACACACACTGCATTCATTGATGTAATGTTTTTTATATTTTCATTTTAAATGTTTAAAGATATATATGTATGCAGTATTGTTCATGGTCAAATTTTTCATGAAAGTCTGTACTCCAGTATTTGTCAGTTTATTAAATTTTAAAAGAAAAAGTGGCGTGTGTCAGAAAATCCTGTTATTATGATTGTGTAGAATAAGTTAGATTATTTAAATGTTTTTTTAAATATTACTAAAATTCTTTGATTGCTTTACTAACTATAAAACTTTTCTTCTATGCACTCTCCTCCCACCAACTTAAATTTTATAATTCAGCACTAATTTAATGTTTTGTCTTTATCTTCCACAAAATATTCTTTTCATTTATTTACTTATAGGCTCTTTGCATATATCTCCATGTGCATTTGTTGGTATATGTATGAATTTATATTTATTTATGCATCCATAGCTATTGTGACAATTAGCTACCTACCCTATCCCTATCTTTATAAACCTTTGGTGGTTAGGAACTCCCTAAAGACAAAATCTATATTTACAAAGCTCAGAAAGGTTGGCAATCTTCCATCAGTTGAGGGCTTCTTCAGGCCATCTTGACTCAGATTTTTTTTTGAGTGGGCAGATGTTTTATTTGGTTTGAATGGCCATCTCATAGACCTTCTTTATAAAAAAATGTTTAAAAAATTTCAATTACAATTCAGATGCAATATATTACTTTCAGGTATACAATATAGTGATCAAACATTTATATAACTTACAAAGTGATCACTCCAATAAGTCTAGTACCCACCTGACACCATACATAGTTATTTTAATGTTATTGACTATATTTCCTTTCTTGTACTTCACATTCCTGTGAATGTTTTTTAACCGGAAATTTGTACATCTTAATCCCTTCCCCCTTTTCACCTATAATCTCAACCCTTTTTCATCTAGCAACCATCAAAATGTTCTGTGTCTCTATCAGTTTTTTCTCTTTTGTTCATTTATTTTGTTTTTTAGATTTAACATATAAATGAAATATGGTATCTCTCTTTCTATGTCTGACTTATTTCACTTGGCATAATACCCTCTAGGTCCATTCATGTCATTACAAATGGCAACATTTCAATTTTATAGACAAAGTAATATTCCTTTGTATATATGTACCACATCTTGATCCATTCATCTATCAATGGACACTTAGGTTGCTTGCATAGGTCGGCTGTTATAAATAATGCTGGAATGAACATAGGGGTCCATATGTCTTTTTGAGTTAGTGGCTTGGATTTCTTTGGATAAATACCCAAAAGTAGAATAGCTGAATTGTATGGTAGTTCTATTTTTAATTTTTTTAGGAAACTCCATACTGTTTTCCATAGTGACTGCCAATTTACAATCACCAACAGTGCACAAGGCCTTTTTCCCACATCACTCCCAATACTTATTGTTTGTAGATTTATTGATAGCCATTCTGACAGGCATCTCAGAATATTTTTAATTTGCATTTCCCTGATGATTAGTGATGTTGAGTATCTTTTAATACATCTGTTGGCTATCTGTATGTCTTCATTGAAGTAATATCTATGCAGGTCCTTTCCCCATTTTAAAACAAATCTTTTGGTGTTAAATTGTATGAGTTTCTTATATATTTTGGATATAAACCCCTTATCAGATGTATCATTAGCAAATACAACCTTTCATTCAGTAGGTTGTCATTTTATTGATGGTTTCCTTAGGTGTGCAAAAGCTCTTTAATTTGATGTAGTTTCACTTGTTCATTTACTTTTTTTTGTTTCTCTTGCCTGAAGAGACATAGTTAAAAAAGTATTACTAAGAGTGATATCAAAGAGTTTATTGCCTATGTTTTCTTCTAGGAGTTTTATTTGGGGTCTTACATATAAAACTTTAATCCATTTTGAGTTTATTCTTTTATATGGTGTAAGAAAGTGACCCAGTTTCATTTCCTTGCATCTCTCTGTCCAATTTTTCCAACACCACTTCTGGAAGACTGTTTTTACACCATTGTATTTCTTGCCTCCTTTGTCATAGATTAATTGACCATATAGGCCTGGATTTATTTCTGGGTTCTCTTTTCTGCTCCATTGATCTATGTCAGTACCATGCTGTTTTGATTACTGTAGCCTTTTAGTACAATTTTATACCAGGTAGCATGATTCTTCCAACTTTGTTCTACTCAAGGTTGCTTTGGCTGTTTGGAGTTTTTTGTGATTCCAAATAATTTTTGAAGTATTTGTTCTAGTTCTGTGAAAAATGACATTGGTATTTTGATAAGGATTGTATTGAATCTATAGATTGCTTTGGGTAGTATTGACATTTTAACTATTTTAATTCTTCCTAACCATGAGTATGGCTCATGCTTCCATTTATTTGTATGTTTTTAAATTTCTTTCTTCAATGTCTCACAGTTTTTCAAATGCAGTCTTTTACCTCCTTGGATAATTTTATTCCTAGGGTTTTTAAATGAAATTATAAATGGGATTTTTTTAAATACCTCTTTCTGAAAGTTCTTGTCTCAAATATTTACAGTGGATCCTTGAGTCCTCTGGAGCTCTTTTATGTTAAGTGAGCTGGCCAATGCAAAAATGCTTTAAGAGTTTGTGCCATATCAAATCTGCTAAAGCACATAGCAGGTTGAACTCAGTATGTTGAGAAAAAATGAGGTACTACTGCTTGCTCTCATATGACATGAACAATGATTTTTAATTCAGTGTCTTTATATATTTGTGTATGTATCTCTTTCTAAGCACTTATAATCAATCATAAACATGAATACAATGGTTCATGGAACTTCATATTAGAGACATCCGAGTTGTGAAGAATTTGTGATATTGGCAGATGTCCACTTTTTACTTCTCTTGGCTCAAAATTTTTCTCATAAGGTTTTGAGATTCTCCTTATTGACAAACCTAGCATATTTCACTTTATAGACATACTTGCTGTTGGATACCAAAATGAGAGAGGAAGATGAGGAAGAAAAGGGAAAACATTTTTTAAAAATATTTTATTATAATAGCTAGTCATTAGTATTTATAATGACAGCCTTTTTAAAGTCTCAGTGTTACTAGTTGAGAGAGCTTAGCCTTTTGCCTTCTGCATGGATGTGTACTGGCAGACATAAATTGTTTGCCAGTATTTCCCCTGGGTACAATTTTCTGAGAATTGTCTTTGAGGCCCTATGTTTTCCTCTGTGCTACATAACTGAGAATATATAAAGACAAGCCTTTAACATCTTTCCCTTGTTTACATTGTGTATCCTAAACCACTTACCTTGATCTACTTCATATTCAGCTCCTGTACTTTTTTTCCAAAATTCCTAGTTTTTGACCTTATGACTGGTGTTTTTGATCACAGTTTTTAATCTTTTCATAGATCTTCTTTAGTAGTGCTTCTTGTAGATTAACTTTACTTGCACATGAGTCCTAGACACACTGATGATGTGCTTACTGTTATGTGTCCTATCTCTATTCATGCTGTTATTTTCAGAGATCCTATTCATTTCCCTTCAATGATAAGTTACCTTTTAGTTTTTTCATAGAATTAATAATACTGACTTCCTCCTTAGATTTATTCAGGTATTACATTAAATATTGTTGATATATGTTGCTTTAATTCTGTTGCCTTTGGCATATTATATCTTTTGTATAGCATATAACTTATTTACTGTGGAGAATGTTTTATTAATTTCCTATATTACATTTTATCTTCACCCTATCCCAAGTGAATTTCCACTTTCCTGAGAAGTGATATCAGTATTTTATATCTCAAAAAAATAATTGTGGCTCCTTAAGCACTTACAGGCAATCCAAATAATTTTGTAGTTTGTATGTATGAAAATACTTTTACAAATAAAACAAGCAAACAAAAATCCTCAAGGCAAGTATAGGGTACATTTTATTGGAATGTAGTTACCTGTGAGTTCATGTTGGAGCGTATATATCAATATACCTCTTTGAACATGAGTATTTATACATTTATGTACAAATATAAACACTACACAAATTTTTTAACATTTTAATGGATATGTTATGATTATGATTGGTGTTTTAAAAGTTCTTCTCCTTGAGGCTAAAATCACAGGTACAGAATATTAAGGGAACCATCATAGGATGCATGAGTATTTTTGTCTTAGGAATTATTTTGGAAGGGTATTTAGATTCCTATCTTCTTCTCTAATTCCTAAAGACGACATAGATTTTAGGAATTTCAATGAAGTTCTTCCTAGCATCTAAATGGGATTATGATTTTGATATCTGTAATTGATATCTGTAAACAAAGACAGGTTACTTATAACAGAGTACTTTGGGAAATATGAAAACAATTTTAAGTATCTCAGGATCACCATGATTCTGCAAGATCACTTTTAAAGGACGCATTTTAGTACTCTAGAGTAGCTTCAGGTTGTGTCATAGGAAAAGCACGGACGTGTTTAGCTGGGAAACTCATGATTGTAAAAGTTCTGAAGTTGTTTAAGATGATATTACTGAACTCGGTGAAATAAATAGTTTAAGTGTGTTTTTGTATATCATCCATGGCAGCTAGTTATCTTCCCATATGGTGTCTGCCATATTAAGAAGTAGAAAACATTGTATTTGAAATAGGATTTATTTGTATTTGGAGATGTTATATAAACATAATCATAATATTTTTGAAGTTATACTGAGTTCTATTTGGAGAAATGTCTTCTTTTATTATAGATGGTTTCTTTTATCAGAACTGAGGTTTCTTGAACTATAAAAACAAATTAAACCATACCAAATATACTTTTTTAGGAATAATATATACTTCCCAACTATAGTATATAGAAAAAATTCTTACAAATAGAGAATTTTTATGCGACTAGATTGAATTTTAAAACTAGGTTGGATTTTTGCTTCTCTGCAAAGCTGTATAGTGTAGATGTCGATGGTAGAAACAAAAAAAATTAAACTAAATTTTCCCCAAAGACAACAGAAACAAATCCTTAATAGTCACAATGATGCTTACAATAATTTTTCCTCTATATTAATATATGCATATTTCTTGAGGTAGTTATCCTGACCAAATCCTATGCTGTCGTTTACTTGCTTCTTCCACTTCAGTATTCTTAGGCTTCCTGATTGGAGTATATGCAGTTGACCTTCCATGTATTTCTAGGTTATATAGATCCAAATAATTCTTTAAGCAGTGAAAAATTCAGTAAATTAGGTTGTCATTTTTGCTTCACAATAAACCCTAAATTAAATAAATCACTTGCTAAATTTGTTGTCTTTTTGTTCTAGGGTGCTTTGGTCAGTGCAGGTTCAGATGATACACTTCATTTGTGGAACCTTAGACAAAAAAGACCAGCTATTCTTCATTCTCTTAAATTTAATCGAGAACGGTAAGAATTTATGAGTTAAACCATTTACTAAGGTACAATAAAATTACTTCCTGAGCAAGTTATAGGTTAACTTATAGAAGATTTTTTCCATAATCTTAATAGCTGGAAATAATGTAATGTTTATGGTTGCTTTATAATAATTAATTTTCATAGAAAATTCATAATTGATACAGATTTAGTCATCATCTGCGAATGAAAAACTTCTAACATTTCTGTCCTCCTTGCTATAAAGCAGCACTTCAGCATTGATGTATTCTTTTCCCTAAGCAGGGTGCTACAAACCCTGACCTAAAATTTGAGGCAAGTAAATAGTAAACATATGGTTATACCTTTGATCATGGCAGTTACTTCCTATACTTTCATCCTTTTGCTTAAATATTTTTTAACATTAAAAAAATTCTGAGACAAAAGTTTTAGATATCAAAAACTGTTGGTACTAACTGGTGAGCAATACTACATATTCAAGGTTCATGTTTAAGATGGTAATTTGATCAAAATTTTGATTCCCCATTTTAGAATGAAATAATAATCAGAATGAGAAAATTATATGAATGGATATAAAATGTTATTAGATTTTATGTGTAACAAGTTGTATCAAATTTTAATGTTTCTAATATTAGATTCAACCAGACCTGGATCATAACACACATCCACTTAACTAATAATGTACTTTGAAGTAAAATTATATTTTATTGTCTATCTTTGTACTTTAACTATAAAACATTCTAATATTTGTTTATTATTTAGAGAGTAGTCATACAATTTGCAGTGAATGGAAAGGGTCATCACAGGAAAACTTGATGTTTGTGAAAAGAAAAAAAGAAACCTCTGAGAAATAAATTTACACAGATTAGTAAGCATTGTTCAAACTGATGTAGGTGAATAATAGAGGCAGGCAGCCATTTCTGAGAGCTCAAGATAGTATTTATTTTATTGAATGATCATAGTTCATAAAGAATTATCATTATAGGCAGTGCTCAATTAAGTAAACCTGTTTTTCGTAAGAATAGTGAGAAAAAAAAGGATGGCAGCTTTTCTTTTCTGAAGCTTTTTCTCTTCTCATATACATACTATACTATTTAAATTATTAACTCTCAATATTTTGAGTAGTATTCATGAATATTATGTCTTCAGTATTTTAGGATTCAGCATCAATGGAAATTTTTATTGTGTCCAATATCTTTTTTAAAGCTTTTATTTATCTATTTTTTAGAAAGAGGGGAAGGGAGGGAGAGAGGGAGAGAAGCATCAATGTGTGGTTGCCTTCTGTGTGCCCCCTACCTGGGGACCTGGTCTGCGATCTAGGCCTGTGTCCTGACTAGGAATTGAACCAGCAACCTTTTGATTTGCAGGCTGGCACTCAATCCACTGAGCCACATCATCCAGGGCCAATATCTTTTCAGATGAAGATATTTATATTTTAGATATTTGCTAAAATTAGATAGGAATTCTTTCTTGCTTGCTTGTTTTTTTTTTGTTTGTTTGTTTTTTTGGGTTTTTTTTTTTGCTATTTACTTCATTTATTTGTGTTTTCATCACCATGATATTACTAGCTTAACATGGTGGCTCTGTTGCCAAAGCAACTAAAATGGTTAACTCCACTTGTTACAGCCCCTACTGAGTTCTTGGCTATGCTCACTTGTTAATTTTTTTTTAAATTAAAGAATGAAATCTATTCCTTGTTTCACATATTTTTTTTCTCTTGCTGATTATTTCTTCACCAAGGTATCCTTCTCACTTTCATTCAACTACTATATGGTTTCTCCTGCATGCATCAAGTTCTTTGCTTCTAATTATACTTGCTTACCTAGATGCCTTTTGTTTCCTCCTACACCATAGATATTCTTTTGGATCATTATTTCTCACCCACAAATAAACACAGACTGTTTATATTTAAGGGATCTATAAAAGAAGAAGAGCAAGAAATGTGGAATGAGAAGAGTTCTTTAGTTTAGATCTAATTTTGGTTATTTTTAAAACTTTAAAACAAGTAATATAACAGAAATTTTAGGATATTAAAATTAAAGGTCAGTCAAGAGATGTTATACTATTTCTGTTTCTTTACACTGAACATATTACTACTCAGATATTGCCATCCTAACATCTTGTTTGTTTAAGCGGTTTGAATATTTTGGCCATATCCTTTTGTATAGATGGACAGAAAGGGTTATTTTCCCCTCACAACTGGAATATTGAAGGAAATGTTCCAGCCCCTTTTATGGCCCTTTTGGGGAGAAGGAATGATTGGTAGTGATGGTTGCCAATTCTAATTTTATTTTCTCAGTTGAGGTGGATTTAATTGGAAGCAAAATAAGAATGTAAACTGAAAAATTTTGGGCAAGTTTAAATTATGGGAACCTTGCAAGCATTGCCTATATTAATGCTTACAAAAATGTGATATATATCTTTTTCCCCACAGTATTTTATTTATTTATATGTTTATTTATATATTTATTTATTTGAGTGAATAATGGGGAAGCACTGATGAACCTGCAGGGTCTATGAGTAGGAAGTCCATTAATGAAACTATCACTGTCCATGGTTGCCAGAAAACACTTGAAGGGAGAAACTGGGGAACAGACAGATTAGCACTCTGGGTAATGGAAGGCAGGAGACCCACCTCTACTCCACTAGCCCTTGACCATTTTGCCTTGGGTCCCTGCCCCTTTCTCCAGTTGATCTGGTGCCGCAATAGGAAGATTGGTTCCCACCTCTTGCAATCCTCTTGCTCCCAGCATGTGCAGGCAAGGGAACTCCAGGTAGAGCGATCACTGCAGGCAACCATTCTAAAGGGTCCACCCACCCTTGAGGGCTGCAGCAGACAGAGGTCCTGGGACTTAGGAGTCTGCTCGGCCTCCAGTTTTCAACTCATCCCCAGAGTTAAGCTCCCCGCCACCTCTCCCCTCCACCCATATAAGAGAGTCGCTTTTCCTCATTAATTTGGGAGCATGTCTAACTCCAGTGCCTCTGTCTGGGAACCTGATATAAAGAAAAAGAAATTCATTTTCTTAAAATTGAGAATAATCATTAACACTTGACTGGAGAATAATCATTAACTCTTGCAGTTTATTGTGGAGGGGGAAAATATCTTTAAATGTATGGTGAACCAGAGGATTAGGTCTATAAAGGAAAATTTAACCAAGCATCTTTTGGAACTCTTAAGTCCTCTTAAATTAGCTATTCAATTATATAAATTTCTATATATGGCTATGCCATACATATAGTTTATGCTGTACATTTTAGTGTTTTTAAATATATTTTATTGATTATGCTATTAGAGTTCTCCCATTTTCCCCCCTTCACTCCCCTTCACCCTGCACACCCCCTCCCACTCACATTCCCCCCTTTTAGTTCATGTCCATGTGTCATACATATAAGTTCTTTGGCTTCTACTTTCCCCATACTATTCTTACCCTCCCGCTGTCTATTTTCTACCTACCATCTATGCTACTTATTCTCTGTACCTTTTTCCCCTCTCCCCTTCACACTCCTCTGTTGCTAACCCTCTATGTGATCTCCATTTCTGTGGTTCTGTACCTGTTCTAATTGTTTGCTTAGTTTGTTTTTGTTTTTGTTTTAGGTGTGGTTGTTAATAATTGTGAGTTTACTGTCATTTTGCTATACATGTTTTTTTTATCTTTTTCTTAGATAAGTCCCTTTAACATTTCATAAAATAAGGGCTTAGTGATGATGAACTCCTTTAACTTGACCTTATCTGAGAAGCATTTTATCTGTCCTTCCATTCTAAATAAAAGCTTTGCTGGATAGAGCAATCTGGGATGTAGATCCTTGCCTTTTATGACTTGGAATATTTCTTTCCAGCTCCTTCTTGCCTGTAAGGTCTCTTTTGAGAAATCAGCTGACAGTCTGATGGGAACTCCTTTGTAGGTGACTGTCCCCTTATCTCTTGCTGCTTCTAGGATTCTCTCCTTATTTTTAATCTTGGGTAACTTAATTATGATATGCCTTGGTGTGTTCTTCCTTAGGTCCAACTTCTTTGGGACTCTTTGAGCTTCCTGAACTTCCTGGAAGTCTATTTCCTTTGCCAGATTGGTGAAGTTCTCCTTTATTATTTGTTCAAGTAACTTTTCCACTTGTTGCTCTTCCTCTTCTCTTTCTGGTACCCTTATGATTCAGATGTTGGAAGGTTTAAAGATGTCCTGGAGGTTCCTAAGACTCTCCTCGTGTTTTTGAATTCTTGTTTCTTCACTCTTTTTCTGATTGGATGTTTCTTTCTTCTGGTCTACACCATTGATTTGAGTCCCAGTTTCCTTCCCATCACTATTGAATCCTTGTACATTTTCCTTTATTTCACTTAGTGTAGCCCTCATTTTTTTCATTTAATTTGTGACAAAATTCAACCAATTCTGTGAGCATCCTGATTACCAGTGTTTTGACCTGTGCATCTGATAGGTTGGCTACGTCTTTGTCAGTTAGATGTATTTTGTCAGGAGCTTTGATGTGTTCATTCACTTGGGCCATATTTTTTTGTCTTAACACACCTGTTATGTAGTAAGGGGTGGAGTCTTAAGTGTTCACCAGGTGGGGTAACCCACATCACTCTGTTGTGGTGCTGTATGTGGGGAAGGGGTCCGAGAGGGAACAATGGCTCTTGCTCAGCTCTCTGCTGGATTTCAGTAACTTCCCCCACTTCCCACAAGTGAATTGTGCCCTTTGGTGCTGGTTCCCAGGTAGGTGGGCTTGTATACATTCTAGGACCCTGTGGGTTTGTCCAGTGAACTCCCCTGTGAGGCTGGGAGTTCCCACTCCCCTTTGTTTCTCCTGGTTTATCTGCGCAGGAATTTGGGACCAGCTTCTGCCTTGCTGTGAGTCCTCTCTTCCCCAGCTGCCTGTCTCTGCCCCTCCTACTGGTCTGTACGAATGTTTCTTTTTTAACTCCTGTTTGTTGGACTTCTATACAGTTCAGTTTTCTGTCAGTTCTGGTTGTTTTTTGTTTGTAAATTGTTGTCCTTCTTTGGTTGTGCAAAGAGGCACAGTGTGTCTACTTATACCTCCATCTTGGCTGGAAGTCCATTTTAGGGTTTTTTTTTATGGAACCTTCAGCCTTTGGTACTACAATCTTTAAAGACAGCAACCAGTCTTAGATTTTTGAGAATTAGGTTTAGATATTTCATCTGCTTTTGATGGATGATTCCTTTCAAATCTCATTTTAATCCTAACTGTGGAAGAGAAACTGCTTTGATTTCTGTAATGCAGGATCTGAGAAATGAATAAAATCAAACATTCACAATTTAGGCATATTAATAGCCCTTGCTATCACTGATCATAAATTGTATTATATAACATTGGGGAAGCATAGAGTCATTTTATATGATTTTCAAGTAAAATTCTTTATGTAAGCTATGATATACAGACCTTAAATTACTTGTATATATTATAGCAGGGTTTGTTTTTTCTTTTTTTTCTATTTGTGGTGTTCTGCTTCAAATTTCTCTAGTGCCCTTGACTTTGTCTCCTTCTGATTTTTGGTTTCATAAGGAGTTTTATATAGAGATTTTGGGTTGTAGTTTTTCCTGAGACTTCAATGAAGGCAATGATTTTCAGTTTATTAGGCCTTTCTCTTCTTTTTTTAACCATTCAGTTTTCAGAATTTTAATATTCATTCTAAATAAATTTTCGAGTCCTTTCTTAAATATGTGGTTTGCAAATATTTTCTCCCTGTCACTTGTTTGTTAAGACCCTATTAATAGGGTCTTTCACAGAGAAAATATTTGAAATTTCTATGAAGCCCAGTGTATTAATTCATTCATTATGGGTCATACTTAGCATAAAATCTAAGAGTTTGCTACTTAGTCCTAGATCCAAAGAAATTTTTTACTCTCTATTTTTTCTTCATACTTGATAGTAAAAATTTCTTCTTTTATCATTTCCTTTTGGGTTAGTGAACTTTTTAACCATTTTTTTTTAAGTTGGTATTCTAATGACAAATTTTTAGTACAGCTTCACCTAATGTTATGATTTTTTTTGTTCCTAAGAGATGTATTTGGTGGATATAGAATTTGGGGTTAAGAGTTATTTTCTTTAATCACTTGAATAGTGTTCTACTTCCTCCTGGCCTTCTGTTTTCTGATGAGAAATCTGCTATCATTGCCATTTTTCCCTATGTAAGTAAGTTGTTTTTCTCTCTTGCTGCTGAGATTTTTTCTTTTCTTCTCTTTTTTTAGTTTTCAGATGTTTGGCTTTCATCTGACTTGGTTTTATTTCTTTGGGTTTTTCCTGTATGGTTATTCTCAGTGTTTTGAATATTTTTTGTTTGTCATTTGTGAAATTTGTGAGTTTTTAGACATTATTTCTTAGACTACTTTTTCAATCCCATTCTCTTTTCCTTGACTTCTGGGACTCTATAATGTAATTGTATCTTTTGTTTTTGTCCTACAGGTTTCTGAGTGTTTGGCACTATATTACATCTATTTTATGTTTCTTCAGATTGGATAATTTTCATTGTTTTATCTTTGAGTTCACAGACTCCTTTTTCTATCTCCCCCATTCTGCCATTGAGAATATACCTATTTATAACATAGGTTTTAAATTTTTCATTGTATTTGGTAGTAAAATTTGCGTTTGGTTTTAGTTTTTCTCCTGTTTCTTTGCTGAGACTTTCTAGTTTTTTCATTTCATTTTATTCATAATTGCTTGCACTTTTGTGATAACTTCTTTTGAATATTTATTAATAAATCATAACATTTTTATTATCTTGGTATTGGTATTATCTGTTTTTTATCCTAATTGAAATTTTCCTATTTCTTGGTACCATTAGTGATTTTTAAAAAAATTAAAACTGGACATTTTAGTTCTGGCTGGTGTGGCTCAGTTGTTGGGAGCATTGTTCCGTATACTGAAAGGTCACAGGATCTATTTCCAGCTAGGAAATGTACTCAGGTTGCAGGTTCATCCCTCATGAAGGTGCATACAGGAGACAACCATTTGATGTTTCTCCCTCACAGTGATGTTTCTTCCTCCCCTCCCCTCCCCTCCCTTTTCCTTCCTTCTCCTCCTCTCTCTCTTTCTTCTCTTCTCTTTCCCTCCTTCACTCTCTAAAACCAATGAAAAAAGCCCTCAAGTGAGGACAAATTAAAACTAAACATTTTGGTTGTTGTGTTATGATACCCTAAGTCTTATTTAGACCTTCTGTTTAGGTGGGTTGTTTTGACATTGCTTTGGCAGGGGAATGACAGATGTCCTCTTGTTACTAGCATGTGGAAGTAATAATAGAAGTTTAGTTTCCCTAGCTGTCCTTCAGTAACACCTGAGATAGACAGAGGCACTTTGTTGCTGCTGGGTGAGGTAGGATTATGGCTTCCCATTATACCTCTATTTTTATCACACTGACCAGGAGACCAGTGACTCATTCCTGCTCTCCACATTGCCCCCACCAATACAATTCTCTCTTTCAAAAATTGAAATATTCTGTAAATTTAAGTAAAAGTAGAAAATGTTATTTCTTTTGCTGTAGGAGAATGAGAATAAGCTTCTCAGTGTTGCATTTGTTACAAATTATGATCTCATTCCCTGTGGAACTCCAGAAATTAGATTTATTTTTAAAACTTGACTTAGGTTTGATAGTTTTCCAATTAACTATAGACAGCAAAATTGACTAAGTTTTATACTGTCTGGTTGGTTGATGACTAGCCCATTAAGACTGTGGATGAAATCCAACTAAATTTTTACTTACCTGTTTAATTTTGTCAATTGTATGATAATTCTAGTTAGGTACAGATCATTCAAAATTATTAGATTCTTTTCTTCAAGAAATTTTAATTGTTTATCTTTTCTTTCATAACTTTGAAATTCCCTATAAAAATTCCCAAATATCAGTCTTTGAATTAAGATGCTTAGGAAATCTTAGGGTAGCTAGCTATGTTGTTGTGCTTCTTATTATCATCATCATCATTATAATTATCATTAGCTATTCAGGGGAACTATATGTAGTTCCAAGACTTTATCCTCACTATTAACACAGCAATTTAGGTTCTTATTCTAAAACTTAAGGGTAAGTAAGCAGCATTCAACCATAGAACAGTGTTCCTTACAAAGTAGTTCATAATTTGTATCAGAATCACCTAGAAAAGTGCTTCCTAAACTGTAATGTGTATACAGCTCCCCAGAAGGTTCTTCATAAATGCCATTTCTGATTCTTGGGTAGAACCTGAGATTTTAAATTCTATTAAGTTTCCAGATGATATCCATGCTGCTTGTCTATGGACTTCATTTTCAATAGCAAGTACTGAGCCTACTTGCTAAAATATCAGTCATATGTCACATCCCATGGAGTCACATTTGTGTAGCTGGAATCTGGGAATATACATTTTAATGACATTTATTTATATCAAAAATTAAGAATTGTTGATATAATTTAATAGTTCTGTTTAAAATTTTATTTTTAAGTTACAGTTGACATGCATTATATTAGTTTTAGTTATACAACATAGCGTTTATACATTTGTATACCTTGTGAGGATCACTCTGAAAAGCCTAACACCCATTTGACACCATATAGTTACTACAATAAGAGGTCTGTCTGGAAAAAGTCCAACCCTGTTAATATAATGAGAATGGCTTGCACAACATCGATGTAGCTTGGCAGCCAAAGGGAGTGGACTGGAATGCACATGAACAATAATGGCTTCACTGTACTAGTCAGTAGGGGTGGTAGATGCTGTTGAGTGAGCATGTGGACTGTATGGCCATTCCTGTACAAAGTGACTGAGCAAGTAGAGCAGTGAACCTACATCAAATTTTGCATTAAGCTTGAATATTCCTCCATGGAACTGTCCAGGTGATTCAGAAGGCCACAGCTATAGGCAACTGATGATTGGTAGCTTCATCACAACAATGCACCTGGTCATACGTCATGTCTCATGCAGAGTTTTGTGGTGAAAGATCAAATCACCCAGGTGACTCAGCCTCAATACAGCTAAGATTTGGCACCCTTCCACCTCTGGCTTTTTCCAAAACTAAAATAACCTTTGAAAGGGAAGAGATTTCAGACCATCAGTGAGATTCAGGAAAATAGGATGGGGCAGCTGATGGCAAATGGAAGAACTGTGTGAGGTCCCATGGTGCTTACTTTGAAGGGGACTGAAGCATCATTATCCTATGTACAATGTGTCTTCTATCTTGTATCTTCTTCAGTAAATGTCTCTATTTTTCATTTTACATATCTGGATACTTTCTGGAAAGATTGCAGTATGTCTATCAAATTACAGAGTTATTTGATCAGTAATGCCCCAATTCAAATACAGTTTTCTACATTAGCTTTCCTTGATTTTCATTACTGGAATTCTTCCCACCTTCAGACTCTTCATAGTAATTAACAATTTAACTTTTATTTTTCTGTCTATTTGTCTTATCTTTTCTATTACATGGTATGTCTTTAAGGGGAAAAAGAGTAGGTGTGTTGTAATAAAAGAACAGTGCTTTTATAAAGGATTATTCAATGAAGTTTAGGTAAATGAATGAATGAAGACCATCTTAGATGATTTATTACAGAAGAATAATAGTGAATATGGATGTACAAGATTATTTTTCCAAGGCTCACATATAACAGAAAATTCTTCATCTTGTAGGAGGTAGTGGTAGAAATACATTACAAATAAAAATGTGACTATTAAATACAATTAATTAAGTTCTCTAAGGTAATAGATTTAGTCATTTATGGTCATCAAATATACAGCAAATGTGTAATGCCCTCTCCTTCATCTATGTCAATCATCTTAAATATTTCACATTACTCTTTTGGGGGGTTCAGATAAAGCCTGGGATGTTTCTTAATTGGTTGTTTAACCACTACCCATTATTTGGACATGGAACATAGATGAAACAATTTTATCATCAACCATCTAGTTTCTAGTCAATAAGAATGACAGAAAAAGTGGTATTGGTTCAAGGAATAGTTCTAATCCTATTTGGATCTTTTTTGTGTATTCCATTGTTACTGCACTATACAACCTGCTGCTTCAGGACTTAGTAGAGAAACCTGGAAGTTCTTAGAATTTTCTCTTTCATCATGGAAATGACTATATTGATTATTCTTTTTCATGGTGGTTTTAATTTGCATCTCTCTGATGGCTAGTGGTGCTGAGCATCCTTTCATATGTCTCTGGGCCCTCTGTATGTCCTCCTTGGAGAAGTAACTTAAACATACACTTCTATTTCAGTTCTTTGCCCATTTTTTTAATTGGGTTGTTTGTCTTCCTGGAGTGGAGTCATGTGAGTACTTTATATATTTTGGAAATCAAACCATTGTCCAAGGTATCATTGGCAAGTATATTTTTCCATACGGTTGGTTCCTTTTTCATTTTACTGCTGTCTTCATTAGCCATGCAAAAGCTTTTTATTTTGATGAGGTCCCATTTGTTTATTCTTTCCATTGTGTCACTTGCTCTAGGGGACATATCAATGAAAATATTGCTGTGTGGAATATCTAACATGTCCTCCATATGTTCTCCTCTAGGACTTTTATAGTATCATGACTTATATTTAAGTCTTTCATCCACCTTGAATTTATTTTTTGTGTATGGTATAAGTTGGTGATCGAGTTCAATTTTTTTGCATGTAGCTGTCCAGATCTCCCAACACCATTTGTTGAAGAAACTATTTTTACTCCATTTAATGCTTCTGTCCCCTTTGTCAAATATTGACCACAGAGACTTGGGTTTATTTCTGGGCTCTCTGTTCTGCTCCATTGATCTATATGTCTGTTCCTATGCCAGTATCAGACTGTTTTGAATACTATGGCCTTGTATTATAGTTTGATGTCAGATATTATGATCCCTCCTACTTTGTTCTTCTTTCTCAAAATCACTGTGGCTATTCCGGGTTGGTTATGGCTCCATATAAATTTTTGAAATGTTCTATATCAGTGAAATATGTCATTGGCATTTTAATAGGGATTATATTGAATCTATAAATTGCTTTGGGTAGTATGAAAATTTTGTTGATGTTAATTTTTCCCATCCATAAACATGGTATATACTTCTATTTATTTGTGTCTTCCTTAGTTCTTTCTTCAGTGTTGTGTAGTTTTCTGAGTACCTGTCTTTTATCTTGTTGGGTAGGTTTATTCCTAGGTACTTTATTTTTCTTGTTGCTATATCAAATGGATTGTTTTCCTAACATGTTTCTGATATTTCATGGTTGGTGTACAAAAATGCCCTTGATTTCTGAATACTGACTTTGTAGCCTGCTGTTTTGCCAAATTCACTTATTAGGTCAAGTAATTTTTGGTGGAGTCTTTAGGATTTTCAATGTGTATTATCATATCATCTACAAACAATGACAGTTTGACTTCCTCCTTTGCAATTTGGATGACTTTTATTTCTTTTTCTTGTCTGATTGCTGTCTCTAGGACTTCCAGTACCATGTTGAAGAGAAGTGGTGAAAACAGACACCCTTTTCTTGTTCCTGATCTTAGTGGGAAAGCTTTTAATTTTGCCCATTGAGTGTGAGTTAGCTCTAGGTTTCTTCTATATGGCCTTTATTTTGCTGAGGTATGCTCCCTCTACTCCAACTTTGCTGAGTGTTTTTATCATAAATAGATGCTGTACCTTATGAATTCCCTTTTCTGCATCTTTTGATGTGATCATGTGATTTTTGTCTTTCCCTTTGTTTATGTGATGCATTACATTTATTGATTTGCAAATATTATACCATCCTTGCATCCCTGGGGTGAACCCCACTTGATCATGGTGTATGATCTTTTTTAATGTATTACTGGATGTGGTTTGCCAATATTTTGTTGAGGATTTTAGCATCTGTGTTCATCAGTGATATTGGCCTGTAGTTTTCTTTGTTATTGTGTCTTTATTTGGCTTTGGAATTAGGATGATGCTAGCTTCATAAAATGAATTTGGGATCTTCCCTCTTCCTGGATTTTTTTTTAATAGCCTGGGAAGGATAGGTGTTAACTCTTCCTTAAATGTTTTATAAAGTTCTCCTGTGTAAACATTTGGTCCAGGGCTTTTGTGTGCTGAGAGTCTTTTGATTAGTGCTTGGATTTCACTAGCTGTTATAGGTCTATTCAGGCTTTCTGCTTCGTTTTCATTCAGTTTTGGAACATTATATTTTTCTAGAAATTTGTCCATTTCACCCAGTTTTCAAATTTCTTCTCATATGGTTCTTAGTAGTAATTTCTTACAATCCTTTGTATTTCTGTAGTATCAGTTGTAATCTCTCCTTTCATTTCTGATTTTATTAATTTGCATTGTCTCTTTTTTCTTGATGAATCTACTTAAAGGCTTATCTATTTTGTTTATCTTTTCAAAGAACCAGCTCCTAGATTTACTGACCCTTTGAAATGTACTTTTACTCTGTATATTGTTTAATTCTACTCTCATCTTGGTTATGTCCTTCCTTCTACATGTAGGGTTAGGTTGTGCATTTGAAATGTTTCTGTCTTTATTAGGTAGACCTGTATCGCTATGAACTTCTATCTCAGGACTGCCTTTCTTGTGTTCCATAAGTTTTGGACTGTTGTGTGTTCATTTTCATTTGTTTCCAGAAACCTGTTGATATCTTCCTTGATCTCATTCTTGACCCATTCATTGTTTAATAGCATGCTATTCAATCTCCACAAATTTGGGTGTTTTTGAGTTTTTTTCTTGAGGTTGATTTCTTGTTTCATGCCCTGGTGGTCTGAGAAAATGCTTTATAAGATTTTAGTTTTCTTGAATTCATTGATGCTTGTTTTGTGTCCTGTCATGTAGTCTATCTTTGTGAATGCTCCACGTGCATTTTAAAAGAATGTGTATTTTGCTTCTTTGGATGAAAGGTTCTATATACCAATTAAGTACATTGGATCTAGGGCATTGTTCAACACTGCAATATCTTTGTTGATATTTTGTTTGGAAGATCTATCCATTTTTGACAGTGGGGTGTTAAAATCCCCTGTGTATGTGTGTTGCTATCTATATCTTTCTTGAATTCCTCCAAGATTTTCCTTATGGGGATTAGGATGCTCCTGTGTTGGGTGCAATAATGTTTACAATGTTTATGTCCTCTTGATAGATTCTTCCCTTGAGTATTATGAAGTGTCCTTCAATGTCTCTTTTTATGGCCCTTGTTTTGAAGTCTATTTTGTCTGATGTAAATATTGCTACTCCAGCTTTTATTTCCTATCCATTGGCTTGGAATATTTTTTCCAACCCTTCACTTTCAGTCTGTGTAAGTCTTTTTTTCTGAGTAGGTTTCTTGTAGGCAGCATGTGTGCAGGTCATGTTTTCTTATCCATTCAGCTACCCTATGATTTTTGATTGGAGCATTTAATCGATTAACATTTAAAGTTATTATCGATAGTTACTTATTCATTTTTCCCCCTTTGGACCTGTGTTCCTCTCTCTCTCACTCTTGTTCTTCCTCTTATAAGAGTCCCTTTAGCCTATCTTTCAGTGCTGGTTTGGTGGAGGTGTATTCTTTCTGCCTTCTTTTGTCTGGGAATCTCCTTATTTTGCCTTCCATTTTAATTGAGAGCCTCACTGGGTAGAGTAGTGTTGGTTGCAGGCCTTTGCTTTTCATTACTTGGAATATTTCTTGCCACTGTCTCATGGCTGCACTGTTTGTATTGAGAAATCAGCTGCTCACCTTATTGGATATGCCTTGTATATTTGTTTCTCCCTTGCTTCTTTTAAGATTCTCTCTTTGTCTTTAAAATTTGGCATTTTAATTATGATGTGTCTTGGAGTAGGCTTCTTTGGGTTCATCTTGATTGGGACTCTCTGTATTTCCTAAACTTTCATGGTTTTTCCATTCTCCAAATTCAGGTAGTTTTCTGTAATAATTTTTTCAAACTAGGTTTCTATCCCTTGCTCCTTTTCTTCTACTTCTGGTATTCTTATGATTCAAATGTTGTTGCATTTCATGTTGTCTTGTCATTCCCTTAAGGTATCTTTATGTTTTTGGGGTCTTTTTTAATGATGCAGCTGCTCTACCTGGATATTTCTTTCTACCTTGTTTCCAGCTCACTAATTCTGTCCTCTGCTTCATCCATCCTGCTTGTAATTCCTTCTACGGTGTCTTTAATATCAGAAATTGTATCCTTCATTTATTCCTGGTTTTTGTTTGTAGTTTCTATTTCCTATTTCATACTGCTGTAGTTCCTACCCACTGCGGTGTAGTAGTTCCCACCCACTGCTTTGCTGTAGTTCCCACCCACTCTTTGTCTGTGAGTTCCTTGAGTATCCTAATAAGCATTCTTTTGAATTCTATATCTGATAGTTTGCTTGCCTCCATTTCATTTAGCTCTTGTAGTGGGGAGTCTTCCATTCCTTTATATTGCAGGTTCTTTCTTCTTCTCCTCATTTTAGGTGATGCTTTTGTTTGTTTCTGTGATTCCTGATCTGCTTTACTAGCTGTCTTCATAGGGTGAACTTCTATGGTAGGAGTTCTGTGGGACTCAGTGGTGTGGTCTCTTTGAACACCTTGTCTGGATGCTCTAGGGTTGCTTTTTTTTGTTTGTTTGAATAGACTTTCTTGTTGTACTTGGGTTTTTACCCATTGGTGGCTCCTTTGTTGTTGGGTCCTCCCATTCAGCCGGTTTATTGGTATTCACAACTCCCACCTTATCTTGTATATGATCTGGGGAAGGATAAAGATGGTATGGATTATGGAAATAGTAGAGTATTCTATGGGATTTAAAGTAACAGCAAGTGGAAAACAGATAGGAGATCCTTGGGAGAAGTACAGCAATAACCATGATATTTCATCCAACTAGCCCCTGTGTTTAAAAGTTGAAAAAGAGATAAGAGTTTTGTTAGAGGGGGAAAAGAATGTGAGCTGACTCCAGAAAGCAGTGCACTTAGCTAGGTTGGATGGTGAGATATAGTGAAAGTAAGGGATAGGAACTTGGAGTTATATGCGAGAGAATGACATTAACTACAACAGTAATAATGCTCAGGAAGATAGGAAAATGGACCAAGAGCAGAGAAGGGTGCTGTGTGGGAATGGGGACCACAATAATATGAAAAGAAATATATGATCTGAATAAAATAATAAAAAGTAGCCCTGGCTGGCGTAGCTCAGTGGATTGAGCGCAGGCTGCGAACCAGGCATCGCAGGTTCGATTCCTAGTCAGGGCACATGCCTAGGTTGCAGGCCATGGCCCCCAGCAACCGCACATTGATGTTTCTCTCTCTCTCTCTCTCTCTCTCTCTCTCCCTCCCTTCCCTCTCTAAAAATAAATAAATAAAATCTTAAAAAAAAGAGAATCTTCTAAGGTTCTGATAAAACTAAAAATTAAAAAAAAATAAAATAAAAAGTAAAAGACCAATAGGTGTGTGTTATAGGAATATGAGTAAGGTGAAGGAAGAGAAATTAAAATACAATATGAAAGGGAGAACAAAGAAAACCAGTCAAACAATGAAATCAGACAAATAAAACTACATGGAAAGAAGATAAATAAAATAATAATTAAAATAATAATAACAAAATAACAAAGATAAAAATACAAAGTAAGAAGTGAAATGCAAGTTCTGTAGGATAGTGAAATGAATTTTGTCTTAGTTGTTGGTGTTAGTCTCCTAATCTCTCTCTGGACCTGTCTTTGATCCTTTCTCAGCTCCAGGTCTTATTGTCTTACACTTGAAAGAAAAAAATGCCTCCTGCCCCAAGCATGAACCCCCAGGCAGGTTCTGCTGGTCTTCCTGGATGCTTCAGGCAGAGAGGGGCTGGGCTCTGTTTTGTTGTTGTTGTTGTTGTTGTTGTTTTCCTTTCCTGTGATTCTGCATTGGGGGCTAGGTCTGGGCTCCAATATTCAGAAGTGTCTAGCCTCTAGCCCCAGCCCTCAGAACCCTGGGTGACCTCCACTGTCCCTATGTGCCAGGCCAGTGCCATTATCCACCTCTTTGTGCCACCCTTTGATTAGTCTGTGAGGTGCACTGAGTGGGAGCAACTTGCACCCCTCCTCCCTCTTTGCCGGTGTGGGTACTATGCACTTGCAAAGTCCCTTCAGGGCAGTTTAGTTCCCCTATTAAATTAATGTCTCTTTGGGGACTGCTGTCCTCTGAGCCCCTGCTGCCCACCTTTGATCAGTCTGTGAGGCATCCTGATTTAGAGCACATCGCACCCCTCCTCCTCCCTCTTTGCTGGTCAGGTTGTGGACAAGAGTTCCTTATACAGTGGCTGAGAGCCTGTTTTTTTTTTTTTTTTTACTAAATTCCTCTTCTTTGCACCTGCTGTTGTTAATGAGTACCCAGCTTTTCACACACCCCAACTCTCTGACCAGTCCAGAGTCTGTCCAAGTCAGAGTCCATCACGACCCAACTCTTTTCCCATCTCTAGGTGTCACCTAGCCCCCTGAGAATGTAAATTTGATGGACCAGATATTCATGCTTATATAAAGAGACAAAGAGGTAGGTCCAAGATGTCAGCAGAGTAGGTGGAAGCAAAACTAATCTTCTCCCAGGACTGAACTGAAAGTACAACTAAATTATAGAAAAATCATCCTGAATAACCAACTGAACACTACCTGGAGGGAAGCCTTATAACCAAGTACTTATGGAAGAAACATGCCACCACATTCAGACTGGTAGGAAATACAGAGGCACAAGGAAGCTCATTAGTCTCCTATCAATGACAACTGATGTTCTGAGGGATTATTTCAGTGGCCATGGGGGTTTTCCCTGAGAAGTGTGGGGTCAAAATCCCAAGCCTGGCTCCCCAGCCAGGAGCACCAGAACCAGGAAAGGTGCCCATGTAGCATTCAGCTGTGAAAATCAACGGAGTTTCTGCTTGCTAGGAAAAGACAACTGGACAGCTAGAGACTCAGAGACCCTCTTAAAGGGCCAACACACGAAATTTCTTTTGCAACCACTTACCCTGGCTTTGGTGGGGGAAGGGCAGAGTTGACTAGAGCAGCATGAGGAAAGTCTGAAGTTGATGGCTCAGGGGAGAGAGCTGAAGTGTCAGCTGCCAAATTCCTAGTGCTCACTCATGCTCAATATTTCAGAAGTCATCTGGCTCAGGGACAGCACTCCCCTCCATGAAAAATCAGCCTGGGGGAAGCAATAGCCCAACCCAACCCAGTTACTGAGGACTACAACTAGAGGCACTTCCAGTGATTAACCATAACAGAGAGTCTGCAGGTGGAGACAGATCTCTGGGAGGCTTAAGATGTTAGCAGACCCTCTCCTGGGTCCAGTGCTGATAAAACCTAGACTTGATGTGCCATCTGGCTCATTTTGCATGCACCCAGTCCCAGCAGAGGGAGCCAAAAGCTGTGGATCTCTGATAGCTCCAAACATGTTGCCCAGGGCCAGTGACAGGCAGCATCTGACATAGGACTGCAAAAAAAAATCTTTGAGATCTACCTAGTATGTAGAAAAAAACACAAGGGGGCAGCCAAAATGGGAAGACAAAGAAACAGGCCCAAAATGAAGAATGAGAACATTTTCCAGAAGAAAAACTAAATGAAAAAGAGGCAAGCAATTTGTCAGATATAGAGTTCAAAGAAATGATTTAAGTATGCTTAAAAGCATGATAAAAGACATAGAAGTTATATAAAAGCACCAGTCAGAAATGAAGAATGCACTATCTGAAGAAAATAATACACTTGAAGGAATAAACAGTAGGTTAGATGAAGCAGAGGATAGAACCAGCGACTTAGCAGACAAGGTAGAAAAAAACATGCAACAGAGTTGCAAAAAGAAAAAAAAATTAGGATAGTTTAAGAGACCTTTCAACAACATGAAGCATAACAACCTACTCATTATAGGGATACCAGAAGGAGAAGGGAAAGAGTGAACAAGTGGTTGAGAATGTATTTGAAGGCATAATGACCAAAAACTTCCCCAACCTGGTAAAGGAAAAAAAAACACACAAGTCCAGGAAACTCAGAGAGTCCCAAACAAAATAGACCCAAAGAGGTCCACATGAAGACACATCATAATTAAATGGCAAAGCTTAAAGACAAGGAGAGTCCTAGCTGGGTGGCTCAGTGGATTGGGCACCAGTCTGCAAACCAGAAGGTCACTGGTTTGAGGCCCTGCCAGGGCATATGTCTCAGTTGCGGGCAAATCCCCCAGTTAGGGGTGTGCAAGAGGCAACTGACTGACATCTCTCACACCAATGTTTCTCCCCCTTTCTGACTCCCCCACTTCTCCTCTCTAAAAATAAATAAAATATTTTAAAAGAGAATATTTACATTAAAAATATAAATACCAGGAGAGAATCTTAAAAGACATAAGATAAAAGTATTTAGTTATGTACAAAATAGCTCACATAAGACTATCATCTGATTTCTCAACAGTAACATTTCAGGCCAGAAGAGATTGGCATGAAATATTCAAAGTGAGGAAAATCAAGAACTTACACCTAAGGCTACTTTACACAACAAGGCTATCACTTAAAATTAAAGGAGAAATAAAGAGTTTCCTAGACAAAAAACTAAATGACTTTGTTACCACCAATCTAGTATTGCAACATTTATAAAGGGTTTGCTTTAACAAGAAGAAGAAGAAAAACAGAGGAAAATTGTTAAAAAATAATGGCAATAAATATGTATCTGTCAATAGTCACTTTAATATAAAAAGTTTAAATGTTCAAATCATAGAATAGCTGAATGGATAAGAAAACCAGACCCACATATATGCTGTCTTGAAGAGACCAACCTCAAAACAAATGATACACAGGCTAAAAGTAAAGTAATGTAAGAAGATATTTCATGCGAATAAAAAGGGAATAAAAAGAGGGGGTAGCAATACTTGTATCTAGCAAATAGACTTTGAAACCAATGCTAAAGTTAGATACAAAGAAGGACACTACATAATGATAAAGGGAACAATCCAACAAGAGAATATAACCCTAGTAAACTTTTATGCACCCAAAATAGGAGCACCTAAATATGTGAAGCAAATCTTGATAGACATAAAGAGAGGGACTGACAGAAATATAGTCAAAGTTGGGAGTTTCAACACCCCATAAACTTCAATGGGTAGATCCTCCAGACAGAAAATCAACAAGGAGCTGGCAATCTTCAATGACACTGTAGATCAAATGGATTTAATTGATATCTTCAGAGCATTTCATCCCAAAGCAGCAGAATATACTTTTTTTTTTCAAATGCACATGGAACATATTCTAAATAGACCACATGTTGGACACAAAATAAGTCTCAATTAATTTAAGAATATTGAAATCCACCCTGGCTGGCGTAGCTCAGTGGATTGAGCGTGGGCTGGGAACCAAAGTGTCCCAGGTTCGATTCCCAGCTAGGGTACATTCCTGGGTTGCAGGCCATAACCCCCAGCAACCGCACATTGATCTCTCTCTCTCTCTCTCTCTCTCTCCCCCTCCCTCCCTTCCCTCTCTAAAAAAAAAAAAAAAAAAAAAAAAAAAGAATATTGAAATCCTATCAAGCATCTTCTCTGACCACAATGCTATGAAACTAGAATTCACAAGATGGAAACAAAAAAATACACAAAGACATGAAAGCTAAATAACATATTATTAAGCAATGAAGAGGTCAACAATGAGATCAAAGAAGAAATCAAAAGTTACCTCAAAACAAATAAAAATGAGAACACAATAACCCTAAATGTGTGGGACACAGCTTAAGCAGTCCTAAGAGGAAAAGACACAACATTACAGGTCTATCTTAAGAAACAAGAAGAGCTCAAATAAACATCTTAACCCTACATCTAAGTGACTAGAAAAAGAATAACAAACAAAGCCCAGAGTGGTAGAAGGAAGGAAATAGTCAAGTTTAGAACAGAAATAAATGTCACAGAGACTGAAAAGAAAAAAAAAACAATTTAAAGGATAAATGAATCCAGGAGCTGGTTCATTGAAAAGATAAACAAAATCGATGAACCTTTGACCAGACTCATCCAGAATAAAAGAGAGAGGACCCAAATAAAATCAGAAATGAAAAAGGAGAAGTAACAACCGACACCAAAGAGATACAGTAGACTGCAAGAAAATGTTACAAAAAACTATATATCAACAAACTGGACATCTGGACAAAATGGATAAATTCCTAGAAATACACAATCTTTGAAACTAAATCAGGAAGAATAAGAGAATCTGAGTAGACAGATTACACCTAGTGAAATTGAAGTAGTAATCAACAAACTCCCAACAAACAATATCTCTGGACCAGGTGGCTTCAAAGGAGAACTTTTCCTAAACATTCGAAAAAGAAATAGCACCTGTCCTTCTCAAACTATCAAAAAAATTCAAGAGGAGGGAAGACTCCCAAGTTCACCTTACGAGGCCAGCATAATCTTAATTCCAAAACCATATAAAAACATTACAAAAAAAGAAAATTATAAGCCATACCCATGATGAATGCCATTAACAAAATATTAGCAAACTGAATATAGCAATACATCAAAAAGATCATACACCAAGCTGGGTTTATTCTGGATATGCAAGTTTGCTACACTATTCACAAATCAGTAAATGTGATATACCACATAAGCAAAATGAAGGATAAAAACCACATGATTATATTAATAAAGAAAAAAAGATTTGATAAAATCCAGCACCCATTTATGATAAAAAAAAAAGCCTCTCAGCAAAGTGGGAATTGAGGGAATATACCTAAAAGTAATAAAGGCCATGAATGACAAACCCATTGCCTGCATCATACTTAATTGGCAAAAACTACAAGCACTTGCCTTAAGATTGGGAACAAAACAGGGATATCTGTGTTCATTTTTCTTTTTCAGCATAGTACTGGAAGTCCTATCCACAGCAATCAGACAGAAGAAATAAAAGGCATCCAAATTAGAAAGGTAGAAGTAACACTGTCTTTATTTGCAGATGGCATGATATTGTACATAGAGATCCCTAAATACTCCACCATGAAACTACCAGAACTGATAGATTAATTCAGAAAAATAGCAGGATACAAAATTAATATCCCGAAATCAGTTGGACTTTTATATGTCAAAAATGAACTATCAGAAAGGGAATTTAAGAAAATAATCCTATTCACAATTGCTTCAAAACAAATAAAATACCTAGGAATAAATCTAACTAAGGACATACAAGACCTGTCTTTAGAAAATTACAAGACACTGAAGAAATAGATGAAGATACAAATAAGTGGAAGCACATACCATGTTCATGGGTAGGAAGAATTAGCATCATTAAAATGTTCATACTATCCAAATCAATCTATAGATTCAATGCAATTTCTATCAAGATACCAAAGGTATGTTTCATAGAAGTAGAACAAAAATTTCAAAAATGTATATGGGACCACAAAAGTTGTGCTGTATAGCAACAGCAATCTTGAGAAAGAACAAAATTGTAGTAATCGTGCTACCTAATATCAAACTATACTATACAGCCATAGTAATCAAACCAGCATGGTACTGGCATAACATTGACACATAAGTCAGTGGAACAGAATAGAGAGCCCAGAAATAAACCAACACCTTTATAGTCAATTAATATTTGGCAGAGGAAGCAAGCACATACAATGGGCTAAAGGTAGTTTATTCAATAAAGGGTATCAGTAAAATTGGACAGATACATGCAGAAAAATGAAAGACTGCCTTCTTATGCCACATGCAAGAATAAATTCAACAATAAAAAATGAAAAATAAATAAATAGGTACACGATGACATCTTGTTGGAAATTGACCATTTGCATTTCTTTTTTTTTTTAATTTGGTCTGTTTCTCTGGCATCAGAATTACATCTAGCTCTTTCAACAATTTACTAGCTCCTTTTCTTAGTAAACTTTAGGAAATGTTATAATTCAGTAACAAGTTTGGCAAGGGATTACTGTGAACTTATTCCTGTTGTTGTTTTTTTTTAACAGTGATTAAAGAGCATAAGTAGGCCAACCTAGTAAGAATGATGATGCTATGAAGACAAGACTTAAATTTCCAGATTTCATATATAGTAGTCATGGTTGCTCTGGCTGTGGAATAGGCTCCCAGAATTGATCAGAAAGCCCACTGTGAAGATGAGGCAGAACAACAGCAAAAAAAGTCATATTATAGTGGATCTCTGACCTTAAAAGTTTTCTTTATATTACTTAGATGCCAAGCATCTGAATAAACAGTAATTTATCAGATTACTTAGATGCCAAGCATCTGAATAAACAGATAAGTTATCATAAGTAGACAGAGCTACAAACTCTATGACAGCTCTGAAATTTTTGTTTCAAATTTCCCTAATTTTTATTAGAACTGAACATTACTGAAAAAATAAGAAGCAAACAATGTAGCTTCATAGAAAGATCATAATTTTGCAACTAAACAAAAATAGATGTTAATTGAAGTTTTGCCATTTTGCTGCCAGCATTGAAAATACACAATAAAATTTTTAAATTTATATTATAAATAAAAAATAAAAATTATTTTAAAGTGTATTTTATTGATTATGCTATTACAGTTGTCCCATTTTTTCTCCCCTTTTTTCCCCTCCACCCTGCACCACCCCTACACTGCTCTTCAGCATTGCCCCCACTGCTTAGTTCATGTCTGTGGGTCTTACATATATGTTCTTGGATTCTCCATTTGCTATACTATTCTTAACTGCACCCTTAATCTTTAATCTTGGGGAATTTAATTATGGTGTGCCTTGGTGTGTTCCTCCTTGGGTCCAATTTCTTTGGTACTCTCTGAGCTTCCTAGACTTGCATGTCTATTTCCTTTACCAGATTGGGGAAGTTTTTCTTCATTATTTTTTCAAATAAGTTTTCAATTTCTTGCTCTTCCTCTTCTCCTTCTTGAACACCTATGATTCAGATGTTGTAATGTTTAAAGTTGTCTCAGATGTTCCTAAGGCTCTGCTCATTTTTTAAAATTCTTGTTTGTTCATTCTCTTCCAGTTGAATATTTATTTCTTCCTTTTGTTCCAAATCATTGATTTGAGTCCTAGTTTCCTTCCCTTCAGTGTTGGTTCCCTGTATATTTTTATTTATTTCACTTTGTATAGCCTTCACTTCTTCCTTTATTTTGCATCCATACTCAATCATTTCTGTGAGCTTCTTGGTTACCAGTATTTTGAACTCTGCATCTGATAGGTTGGCTGTCTCCTTGTTGCTTAGTTATTTTTCTGGATCTTTGGTCTATTCTTTCATTTGTGCCTTATTTCTTTGTCTGGGTGTACTTGTTACATTGTAAGGTGTAGAGCCTTGGCTATTCACCAGAGCAATGTGGGAGCAGGGCAACCCCCATTGCTGGGTTGTAGTTCTGTATGTGGGGGAAGGGTCAGAAAGGAAACAATGCTGCTTGCTCAGCTCTCATCCTGCTTTCAGTCACTTCCCCCACTACCCACAAGTGAATTGGGCCCCTCTGGTGCTGATTCCCAGGTGGGTGGGTTTGTGTACATTCTAGGATCCCTTGGGTCCCTCTAACATATGCTCCTATGAGACTAGGAGTTTCTCCCAGCACCAGAACCCCCACAGCTTTTTACAGCCAGAGGTTTTGAGGCTTTATTTCCTTGCTGTGGAACCCCAGGTTGTGCAGTCTGTCTGTCTCCCCAGCTGTTTCTCCCAGTTTATCCACACATGAATGTGAACTTCCCTGTCTGCCAACTACTGCCTTGCTGTGAGTCCTCTCTACCCTGGCCGCCTGTCTCTACCCCTCCTACCGGCGTGGATGAATATTTCTTCTTTAACTCCTTCGTTATCAGGACTTCCATGCAGTTCAATTTTCTGGCAGTTCTCACGGTTTTTTGTTTCTGAATTGGTGGTTGTCCTTCTTTTGGTCATGCAAGGTAGCAAAGCATATCTTTCTGTGCCTTCATCTTGGCTGGAAAAAATAAAAATTTTTTACCTCAGTTTCTTCTTTGTAAAACAGAAGTATATATCTGTCATGTAGTGCTGTTTTCAGAATAAGAAATATTAGTGCCTATGTTACTTATTTTTTAAAAGATTTTATTTATTTATTTTTATAGTGAGGAGAAGGGAGGGACAAAAAGGGGGAGAGAAACATCAGTGTGTGGTCACCTCTCACACACCCCCTACTGAGCACCTGGCTGGCTACCCAGGCATGTGCTGTGACTGGGAATTGAACCAGTGACCATTTGATTCACAGGCTGGCACTCAATTCACTGAGCCTCACCAGTCAGGGCATAGACATTTATTTAATAATGGGTATTATCATTATGGTTTTTAATAATATATTGTTATTTATCCTATGTCCTCACTAATAACTAAATGCTACTTGCATACCTAGTACATTTTATTGTTTATATAGCTGTGACTACATAATAAGTGTAAAGAAAATATAATGCTGATCAGACATAAATTTAGATATTTTAATTGTAATTTTCTTTCTTTCAGAATTACTTACTGTCATCTACCTTTCCAGAGTAAATGGCTCTATGTTGGAACAGAAAGAGGAAATACACATATTGTAAATATTGAATCTTTCATTCTTTCTGGATATGTTATCATGTGGAACAAGGCAATTGAACTGTAAGTATAAACTTGAGTATCACTTTATTTACCTTAAGTATTTCTTATGGCTTGTAACATACATAAAATTGTAGTTATTTGAAACTTTAAAACTAATTTATGATTAATATGAGTGAAAAGTTCAGCCAAAATAATTTGAAAACATAAAGGCTTTTTACAATAGATATTGTAGTATTAACACATGCTAATTTTAGATTTTCCAAATACTGTAAGTAATTAAGGATACGTATGCCATATTTGATGATAAAATATTAATTCTAAAAGTCACACATGGCAATCTTATCACATTCTTTATAGTCAACTTTAGTATAACTACTTCTAATGAGAATGGTAAGTGGATTGTGGCTACAGTTAGTTTTATGTAAAAATAATCATGATCAGTTCACATACAGGGTGGGACAAAAGTAGGTGTACAGTTGTGAGTATGCAAAGCAGTTTATTCTTGAATTATTATGTATTAATTATTGTATTTTCCATATGGACAACTATAAACCTACTTTTTTAATATTAGCTTATTTTTCATTTGCATCATTAGCATATTTTTCTGGGCTCAAAGTGGAATCAATATTAATATTTTATGTTAATTATTACATAAAATTATTATAAAATTATGTTAATTATTATAAAATTACTATTTTATGTATGTTATGATGTATACAGCTTTTTGGGTATGTGGCAATTACCACTCTGATACTGATATCTACATTTCTGCAGGTATAAAATACGAAATCCCCCACACATGAAACTTCATAGAATTCTGAGCCATCTATTTGTAGTATATACACAGACAATTCTCCTGGTTAATCAGAAAAACAATTTTTCTTTAATAAATGTTTATGTTCTATGTATTATTAGTTCCTTTATAAGATAAAGTTTTGACTTGAGTGTGGCTCATTCTCTCATATTCTCTCATAAGTATGTAATTTTTTCTTCCCCCAAATGCTGATTAAAACAGACTATTTTCGTAAAGTTTGACTCTTGACTGTTCCATACCCCCAATGTTTCGACATACACATATTACTTAATAGGGAAGGTTGTTACTAGTTATATTCTTGTTACAATATTCTTTTTGAATTATCTCTTAGTGAGTTTTTTATTAATGACAATTTTTCTCTGTCATTAGATTAAGAGATGCTCTAGGGCAGAATTTTTGTTTATTGCTCTTTTCTTTTTCTTCATACTTGGTTTATTTTGACACTTTCCACAGAGTGGCTACTAAATGACTGACATTACTGAAGAGTTGCTATGATAGTTACACACTACTATTGACTTAGTTTTCATTTGTAATTATATTTGTTATAGCTATTTTGATTACATATATTTTACCATTCTGTATGTGTATTTTTAAAGACATTTATCCTATAAACAATTATGTCTCCATCAGAAAGATATTTACTTTTTTAGCTATTTGGTAATGGCTTTTCCCCCTATAATCTTAGTCCTATAATAGCAATAAACAGGCTGAATAACAAACATTAAATAAAAAAAGGATTTCAAGTAAGGACTTCAAAATAATTTTACATAATTCTTAAGTATCTCTTATTTATTAATGCCTGTTTTCATTGTACTGTTTTAGGATATGATAAAAACACAAGTAAGCCTGAGAGATCCAATTATAGAACTTTTATAAAATTTAATAGTAGTATAAATCATAACAGATGTACTATTTGTGTTCAGTTGAATCATGGTAAAATAATTAAGAAGCGTTTATTATCTGAACAGGTAAAATATTTTACCACTTTTTCAGTGTTGTTTCCACATTCATTTACTTAACAAATCCTTTTCTTAATCCAAATTAATACTACCTGAAATAGTTACTTACACTTTACCTATTTATATCTATATAATCTATGCTTTATGATTTCAGGACTAATGAAGAGTTTTAAAATGTATATTATAAAGGAGGGAAAATTCAGGAAAAATTAAAGTAAAATAAAGCACTTTTATTTTTCATAATATGATCCTACACATGTAATTTGGCATCAGAGTAGAATCTAACATCTATATGAATCTAGTGTTTTATAGAGTTGTACATGCCTCTGAAAATGTCCATGAAATATTCGCATTCTAACTGTTTTCTGGTTTACTCACTAGATTTCCAAAAGTGTATTTTCATTTTTCTAGATATAATTTTACTTTAGTTTATTTTTTAAGACTCCTGGAGATTTTTATATAAGCTCTAGAACATCCATTTTAATAATAAAATATGTGTATACAAATAGAACATAGTTATTGTTTCTTTATTTGACAAAGTTTCCCATGTACTTTAAGCATATCAAGTAGGCCTAATTAGTTCAAAATTTCTTCTTCATAAGGAGAAAGAATGAATCCCTGAAGCATTCCATGGACCCTTTGGAATTACTCAATGCCAATTTTAGGTCAAGAAAAGTCTCTTAAAAGTTAAACCCTGGGAAAGTTGTCAAACATATTTGACCAAAAGATTATATATCATTATGAAATAATATCATTTATTTATCCTAAGTGACAATAAAGTTGTCAAGCATAAATACAAGCTAGCCAAATTTTAGTTCTTAGGATAAAGAATATGAGTTTTTAAGTAATCAAGTACCTGATTACATAACTATGTAATGTAATACATAACTATATAACAATGTAATACATAAGTATTTTTTTAAAAATATATAGAATCCTTGCTTTCTAGGCAGATACAGGAAAACCTAGATATAATTTAAATACCAATTTCCAATCTCCCAGAGACTTTTAAATGCTACTTCTTGAGATACAGAAGAAAATGCATATTACTTACTGTTAATATGTCAAGTATATGGGACAAAATATGCATTTAATTAAAAAGTCATTTTACAAGAGAATTTTAGACACAAATTTTAACAATGCATTTTCTAAGCATGACAAATGCAGAATTGCCTTTAAGAGATATGTGAAATTATTTTGAAGTCCTTACTTGAAATCATTTTTTATTTAATGTTTGTTATTCAGCCTGTTGCTATTTTTGTGAAGTCTCCTAATTGTAATTACATTCAATTCTCAAAAAAGAAAATATATTGATGATTTGGAAACTGGAAGACATTTTCCATATAAACAGTGATGTTTGTAGAATATCTCGTCTATAGCCATACCACCTGAACACGCCTGATCTCATCTGCAGAACATCTCACAAAGTAGTGTTATAAAACAAAACTAACATTAAAAATATTTCTGTGGGAAAATATATTCTAGTTTATAGCACAGAAATAGCTGTGTCTATAGGGTAGCCCTAGCTCTTTAAAAAATGTAACCTATTTTTTCTATATATTAAAATGTGAACATGAAATTCTGAATTAAATCATAAGTATAGGAATTTTATTAATATTTAACTACTGCTCATTGAGACATATTTATTGTATGATAAATATGTCTCAATGAGCAGTAGTATGATATGGTAAATACATAATTTCTGCTTACTTGGAGGCTTCCATTCTAATAAGGATTAGATTATTTAAGAAGCCAATTACAATGTATTAGAAATATAATGTGGCAATTCCATGAGGACACCTAATAAAGACATGGGGTCTCAGAGAAGTATCTGTGAAGTGATTTACATCTATGCTGAGATCTGAAGGACAAGTTTGTTAGATGAGTGAAGAACTAAGGAGATGCGGAAGGCTATTGCAGGAAGTGGGGACAGAGGCTTACAGGATGGAAATGTGAGAGAGTTTTTGTTCCATGCCTCAGTTTTAAGTAGTTTAGTTAGTTGAAATGGCTGGGGGAGAGGATAGCAAAGATAAAACAGAAAGTAATCTGGGTATATAACATGACAGATCTTATAAGATAATTTGAGAAGTTTGGACTTTTTCTAAGGCCAGGAGCTAGATTTTGAAGAGTTTTAAGCAGGGAATTGACTGGATCAAATTTACATTTTGGAAGATACTCTGACTGCAGGTATGGAGAAATGAGAAAAGACTGTATTCTCAGTAAAAATTATGATGGTGAATTTTGGAGTGGAGATAAGCTAACATAGTAAAGAAGTAAAAGATAGAAGCCGCAAGACTTGGGTATTACAAGAAGATACAAAGATAATAGGGAAGAATTAAAAATGACCCCCAGGTGTTTGGTTTAAGCAACTGTGTAGGTTAGGGTGCCACTTAGTGAAAGAATGCAAGAGGTTGAATAGGTTGGAAATAAAATAATGAGTTCAATTTTAGGTTGGTTGATTGTATGTGTTTATAAAGCATTCACCTGGAATTGGTATGGGAGAATGGTAGGTAGGATATAGTCAACAGAGTGGAGTAAAAATAGGTTTACAGTTGTGAGTGTGTGCAACAGAGTTTATTCTTGTATTATTATTAGTTATTGTATTGTTAATGAGAACAGAATTTTCATTCTCATCGAAACCATGAGAATAGATGAGATTGTTCTTGAAGAGTTTATAGGAAAGAGGTAGCAAACTAGTAGACAATGAATCACAGATATGACATTCACAGACAATTCACAGACATTCACAGACAATGAATCTGTGAATGAATCAATTCACAGATATGTTTTATTTGGTCATCAGAATATTTAAATATGTCTGAATTATTAATTTGTAACATTTAAAAATTGTAGAGATAAAAGTTCAGATTTTGAGCTTTTCATGAAAAAGATTCATACTGAGACAATTCTAGTCCAGCATTCTTGCATGGCAGTCAGTGATTAACTGGAACTGAGTTACATCTATCATTTATTAGATGGGTAATATGCTATCCAGTTTAGTACAGTTCTTATTCAGCCTATTTAACTCATTTGAAATACCTGCCTGGCTCCTGTGGGCTCTTGAATTCATGGCCACATCTAAGAGGGAAATATATGGCAGTCTAGGACAGAAAACAAAAGAATACCAATATTTAAGGTATGGAAACAGAAAGTTCATGAGGAAAACTATCAAGAGCCATTGTGGTGAGTGGAAGAAAGAGAAATAAATAGGGATACTTAGAAGAATTACTGGGCATTATTTGATAGGTATATATGAATTTAAATTTATTGATAATTTTACCTGATGTAATTCTTGTGGGATTCACAGAATCTAGAGTGTACAGATGCTATTCTTATTTTTTAAAGTCAACTTTTAATGGCCATAGGTTTTGCAAGGAACACTTGGTGATTTTTTGGAAGTTTAATGTCAGGAAAGAGGTCAGAAAAAATACATCAAAATGTCAGTCATTATATCTAGGCAGTGAAATAATGAGAGATGTTTCCTTTTAACTTTTGGTATTTTCTGAGTTTTATTTTTTACAATAAATTACATTTCTTATATCATTATAAAAATAATTACAAACAGTAGAGATTTAATGCTAGATTATTTTCTGAACTTGAGTGTTTTCTCGAGCCTGAGAATTTGAATGGAAGTCTTGCAAATCGTCTAACTAGTGTTTCTCAAAGTATATTTCAGTGATTTCCTTAAGGATAATAAAAAGGATTCTGTTGATCGATAATTTTGGAAAATATTGAACATTTGCATTGCTCATTTGCACAATATAGCCCTAAGAAGTTCTTTAGAAAAAGAAAATATTTAATTGCCCCATTCAGGGCTTCCCAAACTTTTTTTGATATGAAATATTGTGAAATGCCTTATATGTTCAGTAGTTTATCATGGAGTACACTTTGGTATTTGTTGCTCCAATCAAACCCAAGAGAGAGATAGGAGTTTATGATTTGTTGGATATTATTAGTTCTTCAAGGAAAATCAAGGTACATTTGTTCCTTCTCAGAGGCATTTATACTATAATAAAACACTACATTTATGTGTAAGTGATGTAACTGCTAAAAGCTCTGTGAACTTTTTATGAAGCCTTGTTTAGTTTCTTTCTGCCTGCATATATTCCAGAATGCAAATAGTAACTCTGATTTCCATTATTCCAATGATTTACAACAATCATAATACATACTATTTATTGAGTACTTACTACGTTTTGGCATTATATTAGGTGCTATATGTATCTTTTAATCCTCACAGTCCTTCAGTAGGGTTAGTGCTACTACCTCCATTTTCAGATGAGAAAATTGAAGACAAAACCACTAATAAAATATCTAATAACTTTGTATTTATTCCTTTGAGTCACTCAGGGGAGTCAGTATCTGGGGAACCTGGAGCTACATAATTTGTCACTTTTCTCTGATTCCAAAGAGTTTCTAAAATTTAAATTTTTATTGCTTTATACAGAATCTTTGATGATTTTTCTGTTTTTGAAAAATAAATTATACTGTGTCAGTATAATCATAATAGAATTAATCTGGTGCACTTAGGTCATTGAAGAAAGAATGTGGAGATTTGTGAAATCAGCGGTCATATCAGGTCATGTCATAGTCATGACACAATCACATTCAATAGTGATCTAAGTTAAAGTAGAAAATATAAAATAAACATGCCAGATATCATAGTAAAATAAATTTAAAGTCATATTGACAGAATACAGATCTCTTTATCAATATGCTCTTAAACTCATAATGATCTGTTACCAATTACCCTAGAAACCAGATAAATGAGACGTAACCAACAGTTTCTCTGGTTGGTCAGTGTTCTGTATGCTAGTTACCACTAGAGAGAGAATTTTCTTTTAAATAGAAGGAACCTCTGTACTTTTTGTAGGCACAAATCAGAGATTTTATGTCAAAATGAAATTTTAAATCAAGTATGAACTTTTCAATTTGGCTGAAACAGGTTTACAGCATCAACCTTGTGGTTGTGTAAGTTTTCCTTTGTTTGGATAAGTATGTGTTTAATTTCAAATTTTCAGAGGCCCTGATTTGGCAACAAACACATAAGATAATGAAGAATCCCATTGTTATGTGGATCTAAGTTTTTAAACCTGATTTTTTAAAAAAAATCACACCTTCTTTAATAATGTTAATAAGAAAGAGAAAAGTAATCTTAAAGGAAAACAACACACAAGTCAAATGAATTTAAGCTAAAACCCAGAATATTGGAAGTGTATTCCAGTATAATCTTAGTTTCTTTGTTCCTGTCTCTAGTGGAAAGGTGTTTTAATGTTTATTTTTTAATTACTTTTTTAAATTGATTTAACAGATCCACAAAGACTCATCCAGGTCCAGTTGTACATTTAAGTGATAGCCCAAGAGATGAAGGGAAAGTGAGTATTCCAATACCATTATTCTTGCATTTATTTTCTTCATTCTTGAATAAAGGTATTTCTTACTATTATTTGATACCTAACATCTCTAGCACAGTTCATGACATTCAGTGTCGTTTAAGATTAGAATATGTTGAATGAATGAATGAGCAAATATTAATAAATGAATGAATGAATTATTCACTCTAATAATGGTACCAAATTAAGTCTTTAGTTTTACCTGAAGGTAAAGTTAATATTTAATTGTAGAATGCTGAGGAAGGTGTGTAACACATGGAACAATTTTAATTTTCAGATAGTCTGTGCTTGAACTTAACAATATAGTTTTTAGTATTGTTAATCATTGGCCTCTGCTATTCAGTTTTGATAATGATCAGTAACCAATATTGAATAATCATAAATTAGCCAATCTTGATTTTTATAAGTAGGTAATAATATAGAAAATGTTCTCAGATTACAGAAGTAATCCTATGCACCTTGATTATTCATAATCTTCTTTTGATGATAAGGAAACAAAGTTAATAACATAAAAAGTTCTGAAGTGTCACTTTTATGTAAATATTGTTTCTTCAAGTATATAATTTTGGTTATGTAGTATAAAAACACTTGAATAAATTATTTAGCTTAGGTTTGGTTCTTTGTTTATTTTTAAATGATAGAAACTGAACTAGCCTAATAAATATTGAACCTGAAAAACAAATTGGCCTCATGGCAATAGAAAGAATATTGGATTTTTTCAAATTGATCCATAAACATGGTATAATTCCAATCAGATGTTATCAGAATTTATTTATTTTTAAAGAATTCAAAAGCTGATTCTAAAATTCATAAGAAAAAGAAAATGTTTAAGAATAGTCAAGACATTTTTGAAAAAGAAATACATTGTGATATTGGTACAAGGGTATAAAGAAGACCAATAGATATTCAGAAATGGTTCAGACATTTGGGAGAATTTTGCACATTTTAGAGAAGATGTTTTAGAACATGATATACTATTAAGTAAATGGTGTTAGACAATTGGCTATTTGGTTTAAATAAAATGGTACAACCTCTACCTCATACCACTCAGAAATAAATTCTAGATGGAGAAAACATATAAATATTAAAATTGCAATTCAGGAAGTTTTAAAAGACACTGTAGGAAATTGGTTGTTATTGTGGAATAAGGACATCTTCAGGCAAGATACAAAGCCTAAAAGCTTGAAGGACTACAGCATAACAAGACAATCATGATAAGAGACAAGCATCAAAGTAGGGGGCAGTATTTGCTACATATACAGCAGGCAAATAATGAACATGCAAAATATGTAAAGAACTTTACTAAATCCTTTTATTTCATAATAGGAAATAAGTAATGTCTAATTAATAAAACAAAAAGTGGCAATATACATATATTTAGAAACATGGAAGAGTAAGTCTACTAGAAAAGATAGTTTTAAGAGTTGAAGGCATGGTGCCTTTTTTACCTTTAAGAGAGCATGGTTTGGCAGTGAGGAAGAAACAACTTCACTAATAATCACGAAGGAAATGCAATATACCATTTTCTTCCTAATCAGAGTGGCAAAGTATTAAAAATTAAAAATAATATTAAGTAATGGAAAAGGCATTGAGAAATGGGCATCTAGAATCAGCAATATGGGCAATTTGGCATAATCAACATTTAAAACATGTATTTATTATGACCTGGAAAATCCATTTCTGATATCTAACCTATTCACATGACCAAGGGGCAAGATTTTGAAAACAGCCTAAAAGTCTATTAATAGGTAGTAAATGAATGCTTATATATTCATACTGTAGAACACTGTGTTGATATGGAAAGTCCTTTAAGCCACATTTTTTAAACCATACCATTTTAAATTGTTGTTCAATTATGGTTGTCCCCATTTCCCCCCCCCATTATTTTCCTCCACCCTACCTACCTCCACCTCCCACATTCAATCATCCCCGCCCTCCCCCTACCTCCACATCTTTGTCTGTGGGTCCTTTATACATGTTCCTTGATGACCTTTCCCATTCTTTTTTCCATTATCCCTCTCCCTCCTTCCCTCTGGTTACTGTCAGTTTGTTCCTAATGTCAATGTCTTTGGTATATTTTCCTTGCTTGTTTGTTTTGTTGATTAGGTTCCATTTATAGGTGAGATCATATGGTATTTGTCTTTCACCACCTGGCTTACTTCACTTAACATAATGCTACATTTTAAAAAAAAGTTGCAGAACCATAAATACAATGTAAAACCACTTAAATAATGCATTTGTATTTTTACTTTTATATTCAAATATCCAAGAGAGAAAGCCTGAAAGTATATGTATAAATCTGGGGAGAATACTGGAGATTGGAAAATGGTCAAAATTATCCTTATTTTACTTGTGTTGTTCAAAGTTTTATGAAGGAATAAAATTTGTGTTAATTGTATAATTTAGAAAAATTAGTATTAGAGTCAGAAACTATGTGTTTGAATTACGGCTCTACTACTTATTAGCATATATCCTTGAATAAATCCTTGACTTCTTATTGATTAGTTTTTTCATCTGTAGCCTTTTGTCACGTAGAAGTTTTTTATTTTATTACTTATTTTTATCAGTTTTAATTTGATTCATGCATTTTGTTTCTTAGTAATGTTTCCTTTTCTGGGAGAAAATATAATCCTATTATTTTCTATTAGTTTTAAGGCTTTCCATTTTAAAATTAGATTTTAATCTACACATATAGTTTATTTTATTTTGGTTTGAGATAATGGTATACTTTTGTTTTAAAAATACTTTTTAAAAATACAGTATATTTTATTTTTACATATAAATAATTAATTTATTGAAATAATCAGTTCGATTTCCACTGATGTATAAGGACATCTCATTCATATATGAAGTTCCCATATTGGGGTGGGTCTTTCTCTGGGCTTTTTACTCTGTTGCACTGCTATATTTATTGTTTTACTAATAGCACATTTTAATAACTTCACAAAATATCTTGATATCTTGTAGGTCCTCCTCCTCCCTTTCCTATGTTAGCTTTTTCCTACCATTTATTCTACTATATGAAATTTAGAATCAGTTTATCAAGTTCTGTGTATATCCCTGCCAGGATATTGTTTGCAACTTGGACATGCCAAATAATTTAGAGAAAATTTATATCATTAAGATATAAACATAATATACAGGTTGGGGCAAAAGTAGTTTTACAGTTATCAGTATGAAAAATAATACAAAAATTAATAAATAATACAAGAATAAACTCTTTTATATACTCACAACTTGCCCTACTCTGTACTTAGCTTGGCTCGCTTTTATGTTTTTCTATATACTTTTATGACTTCTTTTACAAAAGTCTTACATATCTTTTGCTACCTTCATCTTAAGTGCCTTATAGATTTTGTTGCTCCTGTGATTAATGTTTTAAAAATCAATTTTATACTTGAATTTTAGCATATAAAATATTGATTTTGTTATTTTGTATTCAACTATAGCACTGAATGCTTTGTTTTTAAAGCTATCCTGAGATTTTCAGGAATATTCTCTATATAAAAGTATAGCAAATATAGACAAATTTTATTTCTTTCTTTCAATATTTGTAGTTTTTATGTATGTATTTGTTTTGCTGCATATGAACTCAGTGCAATGTTGAATATAAATGGTTTTAATGGAAACTTTATTTTGTTTCAAACCACAAAGGAAATGCCTCCAAGATTTTAGCATTAAGTAAGATGTTTGCTTCAGGTCTTTGGTTGATTGCTTTTATGAAGTTAAAAAGTTTTCATTTATTTTTAATATCCTAAGAGTTTTAAATTATTAATGGCTTCAAATGCTTTTCCACATATATTGAGATGTGATTTGTGCTGGTCTCAGCCTATTGATAGAGATACTATTGGCTAGGAATGCCTCAGGGCACACATCTGAGTCTGAGGTGAGACCCCACAGACATCTCTCTTTTTGGAGTCAGTGTTGTGGCTGGACTGGCCCTTGTGGATATTTTATGATTGCAAAACACACCTCAGCAACAACCACCAGGGAGCTTTGACAAGCAAGGTTTATTATTCACAGGTCCTGGAGGGCAAAGGGCATGCCTGGGGCAATAGAAGTAAGGTCATGGGTAGGGAGAGCAACCATCTGGACCTGGGGTTCTGCTTTTCTAGGGGTCCAGTGTGGGGACCCTAGGGTTTAGCAGTTTCACTCTTTATTGGAAAATTTAAAATGTAAGAGCAGTAAAATGCAGAAAGGGAAAAGCAAACCATCAGTCAAATTGTCAGTTATCTAAATCAACCTAAGTTTTTTTAAAAAACAAGGGAAGAGGGGGAAGCAGAAGAGGGTAAAGGTGGGATAAATGGTGATGGAAGTAGACTTGAGCTGGGGTGAGTGGTAAACATACAATACAATACACAGATGGTATATTTATTATAGAATTGTATACCTGAAACCTATACAATTTTATTAACCAACATTACTCCAATAAATTCAATTTTTAAAAAAGCTAAAAATAAGCCCTGGCTGGCATAGCTCAGTGGATTGAGCGCAGGCTGTGAACCAAAGTGCTGCAGGTTCGATTCCCAGTCAGGGCACATGCCTGGGTTGCAGGCCACGGCCCCTAGCAACCACACATTGATGTTCCTCTCCCTCTCTCCCTCCCTTCCCTCTCTAAAAATAAATAAAAATAAAATCTTTAAGAAAAAGAAGGAAATCTTACCTTTAAAAAAAAAGCTAAAAATAAGGGAATTCATGGGTGATGCAGGTCTTTATCTAGTCTTGTAGCTGACAGTGAGTTTATTGGAGATGGATGTCCTTTAACAGGGTGCCTTGGCAATTAAAAGCTTATGTCAGGCACTTACATTACAATAAAAAAGCTAACTGTCAGGCTACAAGATGATTATTCCTTATTACGTTATTTTGTTGAAATATGTTAATAGGTCTTTTAATTTTAAACACTTTTGCATTTCTGGGATAAATTCAACCTGGAAGGGGAAGGCTTCCATTGAGGCTTGTTGGTGAAGTGAAAGAAGGAATGAATTACTTATGTTAAGATCTGTACTGATACAAGATTGTATTATAAAATCAGAAAATAGACTGCCCTCTCCCTAAGATAACATTTACTAAGAAACTTCATATTAGTTTATCAAATAGAAGACAGTGATCTTGAAATGAGAGATGTCTGTATCATACATAGTATTTTGTATGTCTCCTCAAAGTCACTCAGCCTTGCTTCACCCCAGCCCCGTGGCTGTTTGCTTCACCTCAATTTTGGCAGGTTTACTTGTTTCATGCAGTACTACTTCCTGAAGTTGGGTGGCTATGCTGAGTCTCTGTCTCCTCCCTCTAATTCTGAATGCAGATAATGTGTCCTACTACAAAGCATGAGCTCTGGCTTCCCTAATAGCTGACAAAGGGGGCAAAGGACACAACTCTGAAGTGAAGGGGTGTTTAACTTCTTATAGAGAAAACCTTGACCTATATTAGATAAGACACATAAAATAATTCCCCCTCCCACCCTCCCTGTGGTTGGGCTATTCTGAATCATGATTTTTCCATATAAACTGTTAGAGACTTCCTGCAACACCAAGTAGATACACTTGCTAAGTAGTTGATTGTCTCTTCTGCTTCTTTTACTTGTTTACCTTACTTTTCCTTATTATTACAGCCCTGAGGTTGTACTTCTTAGAGAAACATTAGCATTTAAGCCTTGCCTCAGGCTGTTTTTACAGGACCCTGGTTAAGACAGTAGTTGTCAAAACTGTTCTAGGTTAAGGATTGGAAACTATAATCCATGGGACAAATCTAGCATGCTGCCTGTTTTTGTAAATGTTTTATTGGAACACAGCCATACTCATCCATTAACGTATTGTCTGTGGCTGCTCTCTTACTACAAGAGCAAGGCTGAGCAGTTGTGACAGTGCTATATGGCCTACGATACCTAAAATATTTATTATCAAGCCCCTTATGTTAAGTTTGCTGACTCCTGTTATAGATTGCAGACCCACAGGATGGGATTGTACAGTTGGATTGTCTCCTATCTAAAATCAAAGAACCCATTGAAGGTGCCAAGTGAAGAGTATTAAACCCTTTCATGCAGTGACATGACAGTTACTTGAGCATTTTCCTATAATTAATTGGGGTGAAGGGCTGAAAGATAGGTAAAACAATGGAAGATCAGGTACTTGTAGTGCTTAATTGATAAAAAGCAATGATAATTATAATCATGATGAAATAAAATAGCTCTCTTTGATGCCATTTATATTATTTTCTATTCCAACATAAATGATCAGAAATACAGTAGTTTGAAACAATGTAAATATATTTTCTTACAGTTCTGTTGGCCAGAAGTCCAACATGGGTTTTACTGTGCTACAATAGAGATATCACTAGGGTTGCATTCCTTTCTGATAGCTCTAAAGGAGAATCTGTTTTCTTGCCTTTTCAACTTCTATGACTATGCACATTCCTAGGCTTATAGCCCCCTTCTTTCCTCTTCAGAGACAACCTCTTTCTGATCTTCTTCCATCATAACATCTCGTTCTAACCATAGCTGGTAAAGGTTCTGCACTCTTAAGGATTCATGTGATTGATTAGATTTGGAGCATTTGGATAATCCACGATGCTCTCCCCACAGTTCTTCCACAAACCATGTTTCTGAAAAGTCTACCTTTTTTCTTCTCCGTCAAATAAGGTAGTATTTATAGCTTCTGGAGAGAAGGCATAGACTTCTTTGTGGGGCTATTATTTTGCCTACCAAAGAACTGGACACTGTGTGAAAATAAGATAAGTCAGAAAAATTGATTACTGATTTAGGACATGCCAGAAGTCTTCTAAGACAGCTTTAAAGGAAGTCTTACCTCCTGCTGCTCTAAGGAAGACTGTGCTAAAAATAGGCCCAGGAGATATATATATATATATACTATTACAATTGTTCCAATTTCCCCCTTTCTTCCCTTCCCCAGCACCCCCTACTCCCTCAGGCAATCTTCACACCATTGTTCATGTCCAAGGATCGTGCTTATAAGGTCTACTGCTACTTCAGTCTACTTTATTTCCTACACTGTACTTTACATCTCCATGATTATTCTGTAACTACCAATTTATATTTCTTAGTGCCCTCACCTACCTCTTCACTCATTCACACAAACCCCCTCTCATCTGACAACCATCAACATGCTCTCTGTATCCATGATTCTGTCTCCATTCTTGTTTGCGTAGTTTGTTTTTTAGATTCAGTTGTCCATAGATATGTACTTATTTCCATTTTATTGTTCACAGTTTTTGATCTTCTTTTCCTTACATAAGTCCCTTTAACATTTAATATAATAATGGTTTGGTAATGATGAACTCCTTTAGTTCTTTCTTGTCTGGGAAGCTCTTATCTACTGTTCAATTCTCAATGGTAGCTTTGCTGGGTAGAGCAATCTTGCCTGTAGGTCCCTGCTATTTATGATTTTGAATATTTCTTACTAATCCCATTGTAGCCTACAAAGTTTCTTTTGAGAAATCAGCTGAAATTCTTATGGGAACTCCCCTGTAGGTAAGTAACTGTTTTTCTCTTGCTGGTTTTAATATTCTGTTTATCTTTAAAGTTGGTATTTTAATTATGATTTGTCTTGGTGTGGGCCTCTTTGCACCCATTTTGTTTGGGACTCTTCATGCTTCCTGGATTTGCATGTCTATTTCCTTCACCAAATTAGAGAAGTTTTCTTTCATTATTTTTTCAAAAATAGATATCCAATTTCTTGCTCTTTCTCTTCTCCTGGCACTGCTATGATACAAATGTTGGAAGGCTTGAAGTTGTTCCAGAGGCTCCTTACACTATTCACGCTTCTTTTTTTTTTCATTGATTTATTTTTAGAGGAAGGGTAAAGGAGGGAGAAAGAGGGAGAGAGAAACATCAGTGTGTGGTTGCCTCTTGAGTGCCACTATTGGGGACCTGGCCTACAACCCAGGCATGTGCCCTGACTGAGAATCCAGCTGGCAACCTTTGGTTTGCAGGCCAGCACTCAATTTACTGAGCCTCACTAGCCAGGGCCATCCTCATTTCTTTTTAGATTCTTTTTTCTACTTGATGTTCTGATTGGTTGTTTTTCTTTGCTTTCTTTTGTTCCAAATCATAGATTTGATTCTTGGCTTCATCCACTGTACTGTTGATTCCCTGTGAATTGTTCTTTATTTCAGTTAGTGTATCCTTTATTTCTGATTGAACATTTTTTATTCTGTTGAGGTCCTCACTAAGTTCCTTGAGAATCCTTATAACTAGTGTTTTGAACTCTGCATCTGATAGTTTGATTATCTCCATTTTGTGTAGTTCTTTTTCTGGAGTTTTCTGCATCTGTTCTTTCATTTGTGCCATGTTTCTTTGTCTCCTCATTTTGGCAGCCTCCCTGTGTTTGTTTCTGTGTATTCAGTAGAGCTGCTATGACTTCCTGTCTTGGAAGTGTGGCCTAATGTAGTAAGTGTCCTGTAGTGGCACAGCCTCCCCTATTATCCAAGCTGGGTACTTGAAGTGTGCCCTCCATGTGGACTGAGTATACCTCCCTCTATATTCAATACTCAACTCAAGTTGAGTCTTGATTGCTGTCAGCAGGTCAATGGGAGGGACTTTCCCAGGCCAATGAGCTGCAAAGACTGGTTGTGACCACTGATCACCAACCTCCACCTTCCACAGAGGATCAGCTGGCAGAGGCAGGATGGTGGTACTCTGACGTGGTCTGTAGCTGTCCACTGGGCATGCATGCTCTGGAGTTTCCTGGGTGGTACAGGCCAATGTCAGCCCTTACCTGTGTTCTACCCCAAGCCACCCAGTATGAGCTACAAAGCAATCTCTAGGTGGCTGCTGCTTGTACTGGGCTTAGAGGTTCCCAGGTGAAGCCAATCTGTGAACTTAGGCTGGCTGCTACTAGTGCCAGGCCTGAGGCCACTGAGCAAGAGGTATGGGGGCTGTGGGCTAGCTGAGGCTTGCTGTTGCTTGTTTGAGATGATTTAGGAAGATGTGAAGCATCAGTGAAGACAAGTCATTCATATGGAAAAACTACTGTTAACAGCTTGGCTTGGCCTATAAATTGGGTAGGGCAGAGCCTCAGAGAATTACTAGGATGGGGCAAACAGTGTTAGCCAAGTTGATGGAGTCTCAGACATGGCACCTTCCTCCCAGCTCTGTGGCTCTGTGCGGGGATGATTCAGTAAAGGAACAATGGCCTCTGCTCGCAGTCCTGTTTGGGAGAAAGATGTCCTGTAGCTCTCACCCTGAAGTCAGACTCTTTAGTTCCTTCCCATATGCCACTGGTACCATTCAAGCTGCTACTCCCTCTACTAGAGCTCAGAGGACATGAGTCTGAATAAGTCTGTGTATACCTATTTCCTTTAAGAGGAACTGCTTGGGACTCCAGAAGTTTCTTCCACTGACTCAATCCACTGATTGAGTCAGTTTTTTTACAGCCAGAATTTATGGGGATTTATCTTCCCTAGCACTGGGACCCTGGGCTGGGGGGCCTGGTGTGGACCCCTTGCTTCTGAGATATCGCTCCCAAATTTTTATCCACCATACATGGGTATAGGCCCAGCCTGTCTGTTTCTTCTCTCTTCCTACCATTCTTGAGGGATGTGGTTTCTTTCATTTCATAGTTGTTGGACTTCTATTCAACTCGAGTTCCCTTTGAAGTTATTGAGGTGAAATTGGTTCAGAAAACCATACAGGTTTCAAGTGTACAATTCAATGAAACATTATCTGTGCACTGCATCTTGTGCCCACAGATTTTTACATCCAGAGGTTTTGAGTCTGTAGTTTCCCACTTTGAGACCCTGGGTTCTGCAGTCGGTCTCACTTCCCAATGGTTCTTCCCAGCTTATCAGCCCATGAATGTGGGACCAACTGGTTCACCAGCCACCTCCATGGCTGTGTGTCTTCTCCACCTTGGCTGCCTGTCTTCACCCCTCCTACCAGTCAGGATGAATGTTTCTTTAACTCCTTGATTGGCAGACTTCCATGAAGTTTGAATATCTGGCAGTTCTGATTATTTTTCTTAAATCTGTCGTTGTCCTTCTTTTGGTTGTGCAAGGAAGTGAAGCATTTCTACCTATGTCTCCATCGTGGCAGCATATAAAATTTATTATTTTATAATTTGGAAGCCAGAAATCCTAAATCATCAAGGTCTTCAGCCCATACTACTTCTGAAGGCTCGAGGAGAAAATCCTTCTTTTCCTCTTTCACCTTCTGATGGTCCTGATGTTCCTTGATTGGTGGCAGAACTCGAGTTTCTTCCTCTGTCTTTACATAGCCTTCTTCTCTGTCTTCTTTTTTCTTTTAAAAGGGCCAGCAGTCACTGAGTTTAGGCTCCACCCTAAATCAAGAAAAATTTCATCTTGAAATTCTTAACTAATTATATCTGCAAAGATCCTATTTTCTAATAAAGAACATTCTGAAGTTCTGAGTAGACAATTTGGGGGGATATTATGTGACCATTATCCTGAGAATATTGTAAAATCCACCTCCTTCAATTTCTTCAAGCTCTCCTGTTTAGTGGAAGTACCTTTTTCACTGTTTCCAGAGAAGTTTCCTTCTTCTAGGAGACTGTGCAGTGACCTCACCTGAGGTATATGTTTTGCCTATTGGTGTTTATCCTTATAAGACCAACCACTATTCTCATTACCTTCAGGACAATAAACAGATTATACCTCAAATATCAGCACAATTTAACATAGCACACATATTCCTCCAGGAAGAAATAGAGTACCTATGAAAATAATAGAATATCCATCCCCTGACCCCAACTGTGTAGGAGTGTTTTTTAAGGGTTTGAACTTGGGCAGCTACTTGGAGGAGAATTCATTTATTGAGCATCACTGAACAATGATTTGAGAGTTCATGCTTTGAGAACACTGGAATCTTAATCTGGTCTTAATAATTTGGTCTTAATAATTTGCTGGAGGTGTTCTTTGAAGCCTGGACTCAACAAAGACATATAGTTAATAAAGTAGAGATGCCAGAGCCTTTTGGTATAGCATTGGAGAAGGGGTCAGAGGACAATGAAAAGGGACTGTTAAAATGGATGTATTATATTTGTCCAGGCTGTATTCCCTAGATGTTTCCTAAGGACACTGTCTTCACTTAACCTGCCTAATAAGGAATGCACTGGAAAGTTGAGTATCAGCATATTTGAGAAGTTTGTCACTTGTAAAAAGTTATTTTTTAAAATATATTTTATTGATTATGTTATTATAGTTGTCCCATTTTTTTCTCCACTTTATTCCCTCTACCTCCACTCTATACCCCACTACCCATCATCATTTCCTCACCTTAGTTCATGTCCATGAGTCATACATAGAAGTTCTTGGCTTCTCCATTTCCCATACTATTCTTAACCTCCCCCTGTCTATTTTGTACCTACCATTTATACTTCTTATTCCCTGTACCTTTCCCCCCTTTCTCCCACGCTCCTGCTGATAACCCTCCATGTGATCTCCATTTATGTGAATCTGTACCTGTTCTAGTTTTTCTTAGTTCGTTTTTGTTTTTGTTTTAAGTCCAGTTGTTGATAGTTGTGAGTTTGTTATCATTTTACTGTTCATAGTTTTGCTCTTCTTCTTTTTCTTAGATAAGTTCCTTTAACATTTCATATAATAGGGGCTTGGTGATGATGAACTCCTTTAACTTGACCTTATCTGGGAAGCACTTTATCTGCCCTTCCATTCTAAATGAAAGCTTTGCTGGGTAGAGCAATCTTGGATGTAGGTCCTTACCTTTCATGACTCTGAATAGTTCTTTCCAGCCCCTTCTTGCCTTCAAGATTTCTTTGAAGAACTCAGCTGACAGTCTTAAGGGAACTCCTTTGTAGGTAACTGTCTCCTTTTCTCCTGCTGCTTTTCAGAGACTCTCCTTATCTTTAACCTTGGCTAATGTAATTATGATGTGCCTTGGTGTGTGCTTCTGTGGGTCCAACTTCTTTGGGACTCTCTGAGCTTCCTGGACTTCCTGGAAGTCTATTTCCTTTGCCAGATTGGGGAAGTTCTTCATTATGTTTTCAAATAAGTTTTCAATTTCTTGATCTTCTTCTCCTTCTGGCACCCCTATGATTCGGATTTGGAACTTTTAAAGTTGTCCTAGAGGTTCTTAAGTCCTCATCATTTTTTCTGAATTCTTGTTTCTTCATTCCATCCTGGTTGAATGTTTATTTCTTCCTTCTGCTCCAGACTGTTGATTTGAGCCCTGGCTTTCTTTCCTTCACTGTTGTTCCCTTTATTTCACTTTTCATAGCCTTCACTTTTTCTTCTATTTTGCAACCATACTCAACCATTTCTATGAGCATCCTGATTACCAGTGTTTTGAACTGTGCATCTGATAGGCTGGCTATCTCTTCATCACCTAATTCTGTTTTTTTCTGGAGCTTTGATCTATTCTTTTCATTTGGTCCATATATATTTGTCTCAGTACATCTGTTACGTAATAAGGAGCCCAGCCTTGTGTGTTTGCTAGGGCAGGACAACCCATGTTGCTGCATTGTGGCACTGTAAATGAGGGAGAGGTCCAAGAGGGAACAATGCCACTGTCTCAGCTCTCTGACAGCTTTTAGTCACTTCCTCTGCTACCCACAAGCAAATTGGGCCCTTCTGGTGCTGATTCCTGGGTGGATGGTTTTGTGTACACTCTAGGAATCTGAGTCTCTCCTGTGAAGCTTCTGGGAGTTTCTCCTGCCACCTCAGCCCCCACAGGATTTTCAGTCAGAGGTTTTGAGGCTTTATTTCCCTTCACTGGAATCCTGAGTTGCACAGTCTGTCTCACTCCCCAGTTGTTTTTTCTGGTTTATCCTCCCACAAATGTGGGACTGCCTGCTCTGCCAGCTGCTACCTTGCCTGCCCCAGTCCTCTAGCCACCACCTTGCCGTGGGTCCTCTCCACACTGGCTGCCCATCTCCACCCGTCCTACCAGTCTAGATGAATGTTTCTTCTTTCACTCTTTGGTTTTTGGACTTCCATGCAGTTCAGTTTCCTGGCAGTTCTGGTCATTGTTTGTTTTCAAATTTTTTTTAGTATATTTTATTGATTATGCTATTACAGTTGTCCCATTTTACCCCTTTACTCCCCTCCACCCTGTACACCCTCTCCCACCCATATCTCCCCCTTTAGTCATGTCCATGTGTCATACTTATAAGTTCTTTAGCTTCTACATTTCCCATACTGTTCTTAACCTACCCCTGCAATCTAGGCTACTTATTCCCCATACCTTTTTCCCCTCTCTCCTCTTCCCACTCCCCTGTTGCTAACCCTCCATGTGATCTCCATTTCTGTGGTTCTGTTCCTGTTCTAGTTGTTTGCTTAGTTTCTTTTGGTTTTGCTTTAGGTGTGGTTGTTAATAATTGTGAGTTTGCTATCCTTTTACTATACATGTTTTTTCTTTATCTTCTTTTCTTAGATAAGTCCCTTTAACATTTCATATAATGAGGGCTTGGTGATGATGAACTCCTTTAACTTGACCTTATCTGAGAAGCACTTTCTCTGCCCTTCCATTCTAAATGAAAGCTTTGCTGGATAGAGTAGTCTGGGATGTAGGTCCTTGTCTTTCATGACTTGGAATACTTCTTTCCAGCCCCTTCTTGCCTGCAAGGTCTCTTTTGAGAAATCAGCTGACAGTCTGATGGGAATTCTTTTGTAGATTACTGTCCCCTTATCTCTTGCTGCTTCTAGGATTCTCTCCTTCATTTTTACCTTGGCTAATGTAATTATGATGTGCCTTGGTGTGTTTCTTCTTGGGTCCAACTTCTTTGGGGCTCTCTGAGCTTCTTGGATTTCCTGGAAGTCTATTTCCTTTGCCAGAATGGGGAAGTTCTCCTTTATTATTTGTTCAAATACGTGTCCAATCTGTTGCTTTTCCTCTTCCCCTCTGGTACCCTTATAATTCAAATGTTGGAACATTTAAAGATGTCCTGGAGGTTCCTAAGCTTCTCCTTGTGTTTTTGAATTCTTATTTCTCCATTCTTTCCTGGTTGGTTGTCTTTTCCTTCCTTCTGTTCCACTCTATTGTTTTGAGTCCCAGTTTCCTTCCCATCACTATTGGTTCTCTGTGCATCTTTCTTCATCTCTTTTATGGTAACCTGCATTTTTTCATCTAATTTGCGCCCAAAATCAACCAATTCTGTGATCTTCCTGATCACCAGTGTTTTGAATTGTGCATCTGATAGATTGGCTATCTCTTGGTCACTCAAAAGGATGAGTCCTGGGGCATTGATCTGTTCTTCTGTTTGAGACATATCTCTCTCTCTCTCTCTCTCTTTTTTTTTTTTGGTCTGGTCACTCCTGTTACGGTGAGGGGCCTTAGGTGTTCACCAGGGCTGGGCACCCCAGTCACTAGATTGTGACATTGTATGTGGGGGCGGGAGGGAACAATGGTCGGTAGCTCCATTCTCCTGGGACTTTAGTCCCTTCTCTGGGATCCTGGGTTGCATGTTCTGCCCTGGTCCACAATCGCTGCCTCACTGGGTCTGCCAGCTGCCGCTTGCATACTCAGGGTCCACCCGCTGCAGTCTTGCATGCCCTAGATGCCTCACATGCTCCCTCCCGGTTGCCCTATGCTCCCAGTTCTCCCTGTTCTCTGCGTGCTGAGACCCGCACCCAGCTGCTCCTCTCTGCCCCTCCTACTGGTCTGGATGAACGGGTCTACATCAACTTCTTGGCTGTCTGACTTCCATTCAAATAAATTCTCTATCAGTTCTGGGTGTTATTCTGCCTCTAAATTGTTGTTGTTCTAATCTTGGTTGTGTGTGGAGGTACGGTGCATCCACCTATGCCTCCATCTTGCCGGAAGTCTCTGTTTTCAAATTTGTTATCTTTCTTTTGGTTGTGCAAGGAGGAAAAGTGTATCTACCTATGCCTCCATCTTGGCCAGCTGTAATCAGTTATTGATTTAGTGAACTCAGTGTCAATCAGCAGGAAAGATCAAATGCAGCTTGCTTTTATAGAAAGGAAAGTATATAACTTCACAGTCTTCCCTAGCACTATTATTTTTCTTTTCTATCATAATATATCCTTCGGGAACCTTGATTTTCTTTACTTTCTTTAGAAAGGATACCAATTCACTTTTTTTGCTATATGATATTAATTGGATCTGGTTAGCAGAAGTGGCAAATATGTATATAACTCATAAGACTCATGTGTCAGAGAGTGGGAAGAAAATCCTTCAAAGGCCTAGGACCTCACTCTGTATGTGATGGTATTGAGGGTCTGAGGGTATGGGGTATGTAGGGGTATCTCTTCTACAGTAAAGTGTAAGTTTTTGTACTTTTCTAAGAAAGTGTCATGTCACTTGGTGAACCTTTTTGGATTTGGATAAGAGTATGTAATATCCCTTGAAATTTCTATTCAAATAAATTTTTTTCCGGGCTGTGAAAAAGTCTGACAGTTTTGAATGGGGCCTGGGGGCGCTGGGTGGGGGGACAAGGGCTTTTCACTAAGTACAAGCCAGTTTTCAAGGTACTTTACCACTTGGTATGTATGACCTAGCAGATCTGATAGAGATAAATATATGTAGTACATAAGACTGCTGTATTGGAAAGCCCAATAAGAGATTCACAACATTACTCTCCATTTTCAAAGCAAGTCCTAGAATGCTGATGAGCTTCTGTAAAGACTGAATACCTAACCATGGGATACCAGTTGACTATGAAACCTGAGCTGTCCATCATGAATTAGATGTTGCCATATGAAGAGTCATACCATTTGGTGAGGGAAGTGACAATCCATTTTACAGTGGAAGTGGCATATTCAGGAAATCAGCCTGGAGCTGTTCAAAAGGCATAAATAAATTGGATAAATAGAAATACCAGAATTTAATCTGTTGCAACAATGCCTTTCTCTCAACCTACATATATGGCATTAGGGGATTGGAGGGGAGTAGCTAAAACTGATAAAAGAGGACATAATTCAAGTCTGGTTCATAGGTGCTATGTGATTGGTTGGTACTATCTGGACACAGACTACTCAATTACATTTCCACTTAGGGGTGACCTTGATGAAGAAAAATCCTTAAAATGAATTAGTCCCCAAGTATATACATGATTGTGCATTTCATATAAATAGTGAAGCACAATAATAAAAAAATCAAAAAACAAAAATTACTTTCTACTTGCAAATTTAAAAACTATTAAACAACTATTAGGTCTAATATAAAACACACATAAAAAATGAATATATAAAAACTAATAGCAATGTAACACTACATATAAGAATCTATGAAATATAATTAAACCAGTTATTATAAAATAATTTATAGCTTTTAATACTTACGAATAAAAATTAGAAAGTTAAATAAATTTAATAAATCAATTCAACATAAAGCTAGAAAAAGAACAAGAAAATAAGTAAAAGGAAGCAGAAGAGGCAAAGATGAAAAGTTAATTCTCTTGATTTTAAGTTATCTTAAAAATTAATTAACATACTGGTTCTTTGAATAAATAAAATATGCAAACTGCTATCTGACCTTATTAAAAAAAAATAGGGAGAGAACAAAGAAGCACAAACAATACCTGAAACAAAGAGGATGCACTCTAAAGCTAAGGAAAATTTTACACATTCACATTATATTACTTTATACAACTTTAAGCAGGTAGATTTAAAAGCATAGGTAAATCGCTTTCCCTAGGTAATTTTCTAGGGAAACAAATTTGTCAACATTGACATCAATGGAGACAGAAAGTTTAAGGAAATGGGAAAGTTATTAAATGACTATTCTCACACAAAAGTGCCAGGCCCAGGTGGTTTTGCAGAGAAATTTTACTAAATTTTCAAATACTATATAATTCCAATGCTACACAAATGATTCTAAAGTAGTGGTTTCCACTATGGTCAGTGGGACAGTCTGGACCAACTATTCTCATTATAAATCAAGTTTTATTGGAGACCATGTATGGTGTGGAGAGCTTAAAATATTTACTATTTAGCCTTTTACAGAAAAAAAATTACTAACCCTTTTTCTAAATGTAGTTTAAAACAAGAAAAATATACAAATTGTTTTTATTTGAGAATCACAACTGGTAAAGATTGCACAAAAAGAAAAACATGCATTTATTGCACTTATTCATATCAATGGAAAAAACTTAAATATCAATAGGTTCTAATAGCATATTTAAAAATAACACACTGTGATATGCATTGTTTCACCCCAGGGGCACAAGCATGAATATTATAAGAAAATTCCTTAATATACTTTACATTGTTAACAGATATAAGGGAAAAATTGTGATCATCTCTATAGAGGCTGAAAACTTGTCTTTATAATGTATATTTTTTTAGATTTTATTTATTTTTTTAGAGAGGGAAGGGAGGGAGAAAGAGAGAGAGAAACATCAATGTGCAGTTGCTGGGGGCTGTGGCCTGCAACCCAGGCATGTGCCCTGACTGGGAATTGAACCTGCGATGCCTTGGTTCGCAGCCCACGCTTAATCCACAAGCTACGGCACCCAGGGTGAAAACTTGTCTTTAAATAAAATTTAACTCCTGAGGTATTTATACTTTTGACAATGGCAGACTTCCTTATTTCAGATAAGTCCTCTCACTGAGAGAATTAGAAAATTTAATGTCTTTTAAAATTTGTTTGAGGGCATTAGAGAATGACAAAGGCAATGAAGACTTGTGGGTCCTAGATCCCAGAGAGAGATACCTAGGGAATTGAGCCAAACATAAATACCACCTTTTCCTTCTAGGCATTTTCTTATTTGAAAATAATGGCTAAAATACTAAGTATATATAAACAAAGTTATTAGCTGAGAGGCTAAGCAGAATTTTCTGCAGGTTCTTGTGACAGGAGAGAAGTGGGGATAAATATATACATAAAAAAGAAGTTCATGGCAAGTCAAAAATAAGGGTCTCTTGTAATTGCTCCACATTTTCGTTGTGACCTCAAAAGGGTATACCCTACAAGTAAGATTTAACTGGAAATATATAAACCCTCTACATGACTCAAATCCATGTTAACATTATCTCAATTGTTTTGGTATTAATTTGATCTTCCATAGTCTGCCTGAAAAAAAAATAAAGATGAGGGAAGAAGACATTACTCAGAGCCTTTGTCTCTCACATTTCTCTCACAGTTAGCCTCAATGTGTCAAGTAAAAATAACATGGTTTATACACAGATCAGAAAGAGGAGAATTCACCAAAAACTGATAGGACAAAAAGAAGAAGATGAACAGAAGGTTCAAAAGGTTCAAATACCAGTCATTAAACATGGACTTTAAAATAAGTGTGATTGAAAAGTTTAATAAACTAAAAATATGGGAGATTTCATCAGTTAAGTAAAAAATATAACAATAAAATAACTGATTATAAAAAGTTGAAGAGAGAATTAATGACCTGGAAGGTAGAAGAAAATATCCAGACTAAAGGATGTTGAGATAAAAGGATAAAGAGCATTTGAAATATAGTAAAAATGTGTAACTATAGTCACAGAAGAACAGAGATAAATGTGACAGCAGCAATATATGAAGAAGGAATCAATGATAATTTTCTAAAGCCAATGACATATTTAAATCCAAGATGTACTACAGACACAAAACAGACTATAATAAAACAAAGTTCACCTAGGGATATCAAAGACAAACAGAAAAGTCTTAAAAGCAGTCACAGTATAGAAAAACAAAAGAGCAATAAAACTAACAGCACACATCTCAACAGAAAAATGAGATATGACACAATTGAGTGATAATGTCAGAGTTCTGGAGAAAAAGCAACTGCTTACACAGAATTGTATACTATACAAAAAAATCATTAAAAACATGTGATGAAATTATTGCAACTTAAAATAATTTGCAGGAATTCATTAATAGAAAATGTACTCTAATGAAAAAAACTAGAGGAATTCTCTCAGAAGATGAAACTGATCCCTTTTAAAAGAACACAGAAGAAATAGGAATAAAGAACAACAAACATGAAAAAATATAAGGAACTATTTGATACAAATAATAGTAATGAGTTCTGAGAGTATGACATACTGAGAATTAAAACACAAGTTAAAAATAGGTCAAAAGTTGGTATGAAACCCAATGAATTAAAGTTCTACGATCCTTATAATTTCCAGATAGTAGTACAAATACTAATTTACATTATAGTTTGATGAGTCATGGAAACATTTTGTATTATTGTGGTAACAATAAAAGGTTCATAATATGTCTAATGGGTAACTTAATAGAGTAGGATACTGCAATCATAAATAATTATTAACCCAAAAGAAAACCAGAAAGAAAACAGTAACATTAAACAGATGGCACAACTATAAAACAAATAGGCAGATTTGTTCAAAAGTATGTTAGCAGTTATATTAAATGTATACAGATTAAATAGGCTAAAGGACAGTAATATGAAGATGTATCAAAACAATAATATGTTATTTTTTTTATTTTAATTGTTGTTCAAGTACAGTTTTCTGCCCTTTACCCCTATCCCAGCCCACCTCCCCAGCCCTCCCTACCTCCCTCCCATCTCCACCCCCCCCTTGTTATGGTCCATGTGTCCTTTATACTAGTTCCTTCCAACCCTTCCCCCCTTCCCCTGAAATTCCCTCCCCTCTCCCCTCTGAAAACCACAGTACATTATTATAAGAGACACACTTTAAACTTAAGGATATAGAAAATTTAATGTAGAAGAATGGGAAAAGATATAGTATAACCCTAAACAAAGAAAACTGGTGCACCTATACTAATATCAGACAAAGTAGACATCTTAGTTCAGGCTGCTGTAACAAAAAAGACCATAGAATGAGTGGCTTAAACAACAAACATTTATTTCTCATAGTTTTTGAAGCTGGAAAGTCCAATATTAAGGGCAGCAGACTAGGTATCTGTTGAGGGCCTGGTTCCTAGGTGGCCATCTTCTCACTGTGTCCTCATATGGTAGAAAGGACAAGAGAGCTGTTAAGTCTTTTTTATAAGACCACTAATCCCATACATAAATGTTTCACTCTCATGAGCTATATCATAACCTCCCAAAGGTCCACTTCCTAATCCATCACATACAGAGTTAAGATTTCAGTTTATGAATTTTAAGAGGACACATTTTCTCTAAAGGGAGGATTTTATAATAGTCAATGCAGCAGAAGATGTAATCCTCAATTTGTATATGTAATAATATAGTTTCATATTGTATAGGCAATGCTTGCTTTACATGATACCATGTTTTTTTTAATATATTTTATTGATTATGCTATTACAGTTGTCCCATTTCCCCCTTCACTCCCCTCCCCCCTGTGCCCCCTCTCCCACCGACGTTCCCCCCCTTTAGTCCATGTCCATATGTAATATTTATAAGTTCTTTAGCTTCTACATTTCCTGTACTATTCTTGCCCTCCCCCGATCTATTTTCAACCTACATTCTATGCTACTTATTCTCTATACCTTTTCCCCCTCTCTCCTCCTCCCATCCCTACTGCTAGCCCCCCCCTTGTGCCCTCTATTTCTGTGGTTCTGTTCCTATTCTAGTTGTTTACTTAGTTTCTTTTGGTTTTGCTTTAGGTGTGGTTGTTAATAATTGTGAGTTTGCTGTCCTTTTACTATACATGTCTTTTTTTATCTTCTTTTCTTAGATAAGTCCCTTTAGCATTTCATAAAGTAAGGGCTTGGTGATGATGAACTCCTTTAATTTGACCTTATCTGAAAAGCACTTTATCTTCTCTTCCATTCTAAATGAGAGCTTTGCTGGATAGAGCAATCTGGGATGTAGGTCCTTGTCTTTCATGACTTGGAATATTTCTTTCCAGCCCCTTCTTGCCTGTAAGGTCTCTTTTGAGAAATCAGCTGACAGTCTGATGGGAACTCCTTTGTAGGTTACTGTCCCCTTATCTCTTGCTGCTTCTAGGATTCTCTCCTTCGTTTTTACCTTGGCTAATGTAATTATGATGTGCCTTGGTGTGTTTCTTCTTGGGTCCAACTTCTTTGGGGCTCTCTGCGCTCCTTGGATTTCTTGGAAGACTGTTCCCTTTGCCAGTTTGGGGAAGTTCTCCTTTATTATTTGTTCAAAACCATGTTAACTGAAACATGCATATCTGAACAATGTTTTTGTTTTCCATGATTCCTTGGTATGTGTGCATAGAAACTGACAGAACTAAGAAATATAAAGCAAGTTTGACAGAACTAAAATGAAAAATACCCAAACCCACAACTGTAGTTGGAGATTTCAATACACTTGTCTGAGTAAGGAAAGAGAGAGAGAAAGAGAGAGAAAAGAAATAAATATTGAGGACAAAGAAAATTTGAACAACATGATTAACTAATTCAACCTAATTGACATTATAGTACATTACACCCAATACCTGCAGACTGCACATTATATTCTAAGTGTACCTGGAATATTTACTGAAGTTATATATTTGTTGAGCCATAAAACATGTTTGAACAAATTTCAGAGGATTAAAATAATGCACAATATATTCTGTTAACCACAGGATGATTTAGCAAGATTATCAATCAAAGATAAATAGGAAATCTCCTAAATCAGGGGTATCAAACTCATTTTCACCAGAGGCCACATCAGCCTCACGGTTGTCTTCAAAGGGCTGAATGTAATTTTAGGATTGTATAAGTGTAACTAGTCCTTAACTAGGGGCAAGGAGCTCAGCACTGCCACTGGGTAGAAACAGGGTGCTGGGCCAGATAACACAAGGTAGAGGGACAGATTCAGCCCGTGGACCTTGTGTTTGCCACCTGTGTCCTAAAAGCTTTGATATTAAGCACTATACTTCTGAATAACTAATATGTCAAAGAAATCAGAATTGAAATTAGAACATATATATTATATTAGAAATGTGATATGTCAAAACTTGTGGACTATAGCTAAACCTGTACTTAGAGGAAAATTTATAGATTTTTATTGTATTCATTAAAAAGTGAAAAAAAGCTAAAAATCAATGACCTTAGTGTGAATATTAAAATATAGTAAATTAAACTCAAAAGTAGAAGAAAGATAATAATAAAGATGTGATTGTTAATATTGTGTTAACACAACTGAGCCATGGGATACCCAGAGATTTGGTCAGATATTATTGTGATTGTTTCTGTGGTGGTGTTTTTGAATAAGATTAACATTTAAATCAGTAGTCCAGGTAAAGCAGATTAGCCTCCCTAATGTGGGTGGGCCTCTTCCAGTTTGTTGAGTGAATACAGTAAGGAGGCTGACTGTCCTCCAGGGGAAGACAATCCCTCTTGCTTGACAGCTTTTCCAACTGGGATATCAGCATTTTTTCCTGCCTTCTTACTTGATTTAAAACCTCAGCTCTTCCTGAATCTGAAGCCTGCTGGCCTTAGGTTGGAATTACACCATCAGTTCTCTTGGTTCTCAAGCCTTCATACTCAGATGGAACTCTATCATTGATTGGCTCTCTAGGTCTCCAGTTTGCCAATTCACCCTGCAGTTCTTGGGACTTGTCGGCCTCCCTAAACATGTGAGCCAATTCCCTATAATAATCTCTTTCTATATATACATCCCATAGGTTCTACTTCTCTGGAGAATTCTGATTAATACAAAATGTGAGAGCAGAAATTAAAATAAATAGAAAAAAATGTAGTACATTAGCAAAGTCAAAAGTTGATTTTGTGAAAATACTAATAAAATTGATGCACCTGGGTCAAGCTGATTTAAAATTTAAGAGAAAAACCACAAAGTAACACAACCAATTTGCATTCATCTCAGGAATATAGAGTTGTTTTAGCTTTTAAAAATCAATCTATATACTTTTTATATTAACAAATAAGGAGAAAAATGTATGACAATAAAATGATACATAAGAAGCATTTGATAAAATTCAACTTCCCTTCATGATAAATAAAAATCTCTTGTTACATTAGGAAAAGAAAGGAACTTAGCTGTACTTAGAGGAAAATTTATAGATTTGTCAATCTACTTAATCTGTACTTTGCTGACTTACCCAAAACTATGAAAATATTCTCCTTAATGATGAATTAATGTTTTTTTTCTTGAAATACAAAATGAAATAAAGATGCCAACTGTGTACATCTTCTATTTAACATTGTATGGCTATTGAAAATATTAGTTAATAAAGAAGATGAGAAGGAAATGGAGCTCTCATGTTCAACTTGTGGAAATGAAAACTGGTACAGTTAATTTGGAAAATTGCTTGGCAGTATTGATTAAAGTTAAAAATACTTTTACCCCATGGATAAGTATGAATAAACATGTACCTCATTGAAATGTATATATGTTTACCAAAAGACATATAAGATTGTTCAGAGAAATATTTATATATATTATCTGTAAAATGAATGAATTGTGGTTATGTCATACCCAAACAATGGACTATTATAGTAGTGAAAGTGAATGGGATGATAACTACACTTCTGGTGGTGATCACTTTGTAGCATATATATATGTCAAATTGTACTTGATATTTAATCAATTAAAAAAGAGAGAAAATAAAAGAGCTACTCCTATAAATATCATGTTTAGAAATAGGAGCCCGCTTCCCAATAACTGCCTGCCAGCCGCTCCAAATCTTGTGCCGCCACTTCCCATTGTACCTCACGTCTTCTTACAGGTGGTGGAGGCATGTGTGGTCATTGCTGCTATGCATCTGGGGTTGCATCACCCCAGGCTGCATTACTGACATGTTGCCAGTCAGTGTGGGTCAGCACCCAGTGGCCCACCTGAGTGAGCTGGCCTGGGACCAGAGTGCCTCCCTGAGGCCTGGTCAGGACAGGACAGCCTCCTGGATGCATCTTTTCAGGGCCCACGTTCTGCTACCCACTTACAGAAATTAAGGATGCTCCTGGACATTTGTGGGCCAAAGGGCCTCTGCCAAACAGTCCTGAGATTTATCAGTACCTGAACAACAGCATACAAGGTGTGGCAGAAGTTGTGACTTCAAGTCAGCCAGCATTGGTGGGAGAACCCACCAATGAATGAGCCACCAATATTCAAAGCCAAAGTACAACAAGAGAACCTACATAGAGTGAATAAAGGCCTACCCCAGACCCTCCAGATCAGGAAATCAAAGAGACTGCACCACTGCAGTCCCACAGAACCCCTACCACAGAAGTCCATCCCACAAAGACAGTCAGGCAATCCAGAGCAACCTGAGATGCAGAAATGAACAAAAAAGAATCACCTAAAATAGGGGGACAAAGAAAGAACCCCCAGTTGAAAGGAATGGAGGAATCCCCAGAAAAAAGAGCTAAATGAAATTGAGGTAAGCAACCTATCAAACATAGAATTCAAAATAATGGTTATAAGGATGCTCAAGGAACTCAGTGGGAAGCAACTACAGCAACATGAAAAAAGAACATAGAAACTATGAATGAAAACCAGGAAGAAATGAATAATACAATGTCTGAAATGAAAAATACACTAGAAAGAATTAAGAGAAGGCTGGATAAAGCAGTGGATCGATTGAATCAGTGAGCTGGAAGACAAGGCAGAAAGAAATGCCTAGTCAGAGCAACAAAATAAAAAAAAAGACTCAAAAAGAACTAGGATAGTTTAAGGGAGCTTCAGGACAACATGAAACATAACATTTGCATCTTGGGAATATCAAGAAGGAGAAGAAAAAGAGCAAGGGATAGAAAACCTATTTAAAAAATAATGACAGAAAACTTTTCTAATTTTGTGAGGTAAAAAATCACACAAGTTCAGGAAGCCCATAGGGTTCCAACCAAGATGAACCCAAAGAGGCCTACTCCAAGACACATCATAATAAAATGCCAAATTTTAAAGACAAAGAGAGAATTTTAAAGGCAGCAGAGAGAAACAGCAAGTAATATGGAAGGGAGCTCCAATAAGGCTATCAGCTGATTCCTCAATAGAAACACTACAGGCCAGAGGGGACTGGCACAAAATATTCCAGGTAATGAAAAGCAAGGACTTACAACCAAGACTATTCTGGCCAGCAAGGCTGTCATTTAAAATGGATGGTGAAATAAAGAGCTTCCCAGACAAAAGAAGGCTAAAAGAGTACATCTCCACCAAGTCAGCACTGCAAAAGGTGTTAAAGGGACTGCTATAAAAAGGAGAAGAGAGAGAGAGAGAGAGAGATGGGGGGGAAAGGCAATGAATAAATACCTACCTATCAATAATAACCTTAAACATAAATGCATTACATACTCTAATCAAAAGACATAGGGTAGCTGAATGGATAAGAAAACATGACTCACATATATGCTACCTACAAGAGACCAACATAAAAACAAAAGATATACATGGGTTGAAAGTGAAGGGATGGAAAAAAATATTCCAAGTAAACAGACAGGAAAAGAAAGCCAGGGTGGCAATAGACTTCAAAAATATATAGAATAGGGATAAAGGAGAATACTACATAATACTTGAAGGAATAATCCAACAGCAGGATATAACCCTTGTAAACATAAAAGCACTCAATATAGGAGCACCTAAATATATAAAGAAAATCTTAAAGGACTTCAAGAAACATATTGACAACAACACAATCATCATAGGGGATTTTAAATACCCCACTGTCAACAATGGATAGACCTTCCAAACAAAGGATCAGCAAGGATATTGTGGAACAGAATGACACCCTAGATGAAATAGATTTAATTGATACATACAGAACCTTCACCGGAAAGAAGCAAAATATATATTATTTTCAAAGGCATGAGGAACATTTTCAAAAACAGACCACGTGGTAGGACACAAAACAAGCCTCAACAAATTTAAGAAAATTGAAATCATATCAAGCACCTGTTCAGATCACTATGGACTAAAAGTAGAAACCAACCTCAAGGTAAACTCAAAAATGCTCAGATACATGAACCAAAAAGACCCCCAAAAGTCTCAGTAATCTTAAGAAAGAACAAAGTAAGAGGGATCACAACACCCTATATCAAAACTCTCCCACAAGGCCACTGTAATCAAAACAGTCTGCTACTGGCATGAGAACAGACACATAGATCAATGGAACAGAATAGAAAATCCAAAAATCCAAGTCTCTAAGGTCAATTAATATTTGACAAAGAGGGCAGGAGCATACAATAGAATGAAGATAGCCTCTTCAATAAATGGTGTTGGGAGAACTGGACTGGTAGTCATGACACTGTAGAAGTTCTATAGGAAGACATAAGCAGGAAAACTTCACATATCCCACATAGCAATATTTTTGCCAATATATTTCCTCAGGCAAAGAAAATAAAAGAAAAAATAAATGGGACTACATCACACTAAAAATCTCCATGGCTAAAGAAATCAGCATCCAAATGAAAAGGGAACTGACTGTATGGGAGAACATATTTGCCAATGATACATTGGGCAAGGATTTGATCTCCAAAATATATAAAGAACACATACAACTCAACACCAGGAAGACAATCCAATTAAAAAATGGGCAAAAATTTGAATAGATACTTCTCCTAGGAGGACATATAAATGGCCCATAAACATATGAAAAGATGCTTAACATCACTAGCCATTAGCAAGATACAAATTAAAACCACAATGAGGTACCACTTCACACCTGTCAGAACAGCCTTCATTAATAAATCAACAAACAAGTGCCAGACAGGATGTGGAGAAAAAGGGACCCTAGTGCACTGTTGGTAGGAACGCAGACAGTTGCAGCCACTGCGGAAAACACTATGGAATTTCCTCAAAAATGAAAAATGGAACTGCCTTTTGACCCAGTGATTCCACTGCTGGGACTACACCCTAAGAATTCCGAAACACCAGTTCAAAGAACTTATGCACCCTGATTTTCACAGCCACGCTATTTACAGTCCCAAGTGCTGGGACTGAAACAGTCTAAGTGTTCATCGGTAGATGAGTGGATCAAAAATCTGTGGTACATTTACACAATGGAATACTATGCAGCAGAAAGACGGAAGAAACTCCTATCTTTTGCGTTAGCATGGAAATGGAGAATATTATGCTAGTGAAATAAGCCAGTCAGTGAAGACAAATACCATATGATCTCACTTATAAGAGAAATACAACGACCAAAATAATCTAATAAGCAAAATAGAACCACAGGCATGGAAACATGGAACAGTCTGAAAGTGACCAGTGGGCAGGAGAAAGGGGAATAATTGTGGAAGAAGGGGAAGGGACTAGACAAAAAACATGTATGAATGACCCATGAACATGGACAGCAGTGTGGGAATTGACTGTGGGAACAGGGTTGGGATGGACAGAGGAGGACAAAGGGGGAAAAATTGAGAAACTGTAATACAATAATAATAAAAAATGATTTAAAGAAAGAAAAAATAGGAGCCAAACAAAAGAATGTATAAGGTATAATTCCACTTATATAAAATTCAAAAACAGATAATAGTAACCTATAGTGTTCTAGAAGTCAGGAGAGTAGTTATCTTTAGAGAAGATGAGGATATTGACTGGGTAAAGGTGTGAAATAGGCTTCTGAGTGTCTTGTGTTTTTTTCTTTTATTGTTTTTCTATCTTGTTTCCTGACTTATGTATCATTTCTTACATTCATCTCTTCATAATTCATTAAAAACACATCTATAATTGGTGTATGTTACTCAATACTTTAATAAAAATATTTATTAAAATATTAAACACCTATTACTTACAAAAGACAGTTATTTATTTTTATTTTTTGTTGTTGTTTGATTACAGTTGTGCTCATTTTCCCCCATTAACCTCCCCTGCCCTACCCACCCCCACCTCCCACATTCAATCCTCTTCCTCCCATTGTCTTTGTCCATGGGTCCTTTATACATGTTCCTTGATGACCCTTCCACTTCTTGAAAAAATAAATTAATTCATACTTCTTTAACTAAATATATGTGAAAATATATAGAACCTAGGACCTCATTGAATGGGGAAACACTACAGGCATTGGCGCTAAAGTCAGGAAGAAAGCAAGGATGCTCACCCTCTCCACTATTTTTAATGCCATGGGATTTTTAGTAATGTAGTTATACATGTGCAAAAAAGGAATATAAGTTGGAAAAGAAGAAATAAAATAATCTCTATTGTAGATTATATGATAATATATCTGAAATGCCTACCAAAATCAACACTGAAATAAATACAAATAGTAAAAGAATTTAGAAAGTAGCATACTAAAATCCAGCCATAGAACCAATACCCTCTAGAAAAGATAATGAAGAGAAGATCCCATATAAAATAGCAACCAGTATCAAAGATTTGTCTTGATTTTGAAGCCCTGGCATTCAGATACATAGACACATTCTGACTTCTAGTTTTAGAATGTGAATCACTACACAGTTGTATTAAAATCAAAACCAAAAAAAAAAATAACAACCAAAAAGTCAATTACCATATTTTTCAGACTATAAGATGTACCCCCTCCCCCAAATTTGAGAGGAATAATGAATGTTAATGCTGCTGTTGAGTTCTGTTTACATTTACATTGGTGAAATATGTTACTTATGTTATTAAATATTTTACCACATTTTTTGCTTCAAAAATTTTTTTCCTATTTTCCTCCTCTAAAACCTAAGTGTGTGTTATGGTCCAAAAAATATGGGTAGCTATAAAATTTGCAAGAAAATCTATGTGTGGAACACTTTGCAAATACAAAAGTATACTCAAACAAGTGAAAGGTATTCCTTGCTTTTGGATAAAATGACTCATTACTTTTCTTCTATTTCCTGAAGTTTGCTATTTAAATTTTTTTTCTAAAGTCAAATGATTTTATCAGTAAACAAAAATTTCTTTTTATACATATGAGGTCTGTCCAGAAAAAGGACAGCCATTGTTAATATAATGAGAATGGTTTGTGTGAGTTCAATATAACATGGCAACCAAGGAGAGTATACTGGAATGCACATGCATGAACAATAATGACTTCTCTGTACTAGTAAGTGGGGCAGTAGATGCCATTGAGTGAGCATGTGTACTGTGTGGTCTTTGCATTCAAAATGACTGAGCTAATAGAGCAGTGAAACTGCATCAAATTTTGTGTTAAGCTTGAACATTCCTTCATGGAAACTATTTGGATGATTCAGAAGACTTTTAGGGACAATCGAATGAGTAGAACACAAACAAAAGTGTGGCACAGATGCTTCAAAGATGGTCTAGAATCTGTTGAAAGGGAGCCACATTCTGGAAGGCCTGCAACAAGCAGAACACCTGAGAATGTTGAACATGCACAGGCTACAGTCAACAAAGATCAGCAACTGACAGTGTGAGAACTAGAAACTGATCTAGGGATTCCAAAAACCACTGTGTCTGAGATTTTGACAAATGATCTTGACAAAATTCATTCCATAGCTTTTGCTACTAGAGCAGAGGGAACATCGTGCTGCAGTTGAGGGAACTGTGTGAGGTCCCAAGATGCCTACTTTGAAGGCCACTGAGGTGTCATTGTCCTAAGTATAATGCTTCTGTTTCTTGTATCTTCTTCAATAAATGTCTCTATTTTTTATATTATGTGGCTGTATACTTTCTGGAAAGAACTTGTATGAAACTATAAATTTTTCTGTTGACAAATATTCATCTGTATCCTACTAGTTTCAATATAAGATATTTTTGTTTAGGTTTATATCTTATATTTCATTATGATTTCTTTTTTACCATGAACTATTTACAAGTATATTTTTTCCAAAATACTTTTGTCAGTGACTTCTAATTTTATTTTGCTATTAGAGAACATAGTATGTATGATTTTGATTCTTTGGTGTTTAATAATTAAACAGATATTTATCAGAAAACCTATTTTCCTCAAATACTGTTCCAGGTTCTGACGAAATAGTAGTGATGAAGTCACCCTACTTCTGTGCCTTTATGGTACTTACATTCTATTATGGGAGGTATTTTTAGAATTAAATATATATATAACTATATAAAATACATAATATGTAATACTATTACATATTACATATTTGTGGTTGGGTGATGTTCATGTTTTGGTCAGACATGATTTCAGAGTGATCTTGTTTTTGTCTTGATCCATCATGGTCACAGAATGACCTTGTCTGATATCTCCTCAGTATCAGGGGCTGCTTTTCTCTGTCTCGGTTGTCAAGTGATTCTCATCTCTTTATAGTTCCTGTACTACAATTTTATAATTATTTCAATAATTATGACATTTTGAGGTTCAGTATTTCATATTTTGTTATTTTACCAAAGCTATTGCTAATAATGTGTTACAACCTCCACTTTTCAGATGTTTAGTTTGAAAAAAATAGCATTTTACTATACCATTTTATTAAATTTGGGGGCTCAGATTATGAAAGGTTATATTATTCATTTTCTCACGTCAAATTTTCCAAACTTTTCAGATTTACAAATCTAGTTTCCATACATGCTCTATGAATTGTTTTCATAACTACATAGGAATTCATTTTTTTATTCATTATTTTCTCTGGTACATAAAAAGAATTGATTTGAAGTTAAAACACATCTTAATATAGTATGTATGACTTTATATAAATTTTATTTTAAGAAATATTCTTTTTTAATTCTTTTTTATTGTTGTTCTATTCCAATTGTCTCAATTTTTTCCCCCTTTGCCCTCCTCCGCCCAGCCTAACCTCCACTTCCACATTTAATCCATGGGTCATTCATACATGTTCTTTTACTTGTCCCTTCCCCTTCTCTACCCCTGTACCTCCTCGCCCATCCCTTCTGACTGTTGTCAATCTGTTCCATGTTGGGATGGGAGTAAAAGATGGAAAATTGTACTGCAACAACAATTAAAATAAAATTTAAAAAAAGACTCAAGGGAATGGGGAGACAGGGGCTAAGTGGAGGTGGACAAAGTGAAGAGAATATTGTTTAATGTTACAATCCCACCAACAGTGCACTAGGGTCCCTTTTTTACCACAATCTCTCCAACACTTGTTTGTTCCTTTGTTTATGATGGCCATTCTGACTGGTGTAAAGTGGTATCTCATCATGGTTTTAATTTGCATCTCTCTGATAGCTAGCGATATTGAGCATCTTTTCATGTGTTTCTGGATCCTCTGTATGTCCTCCTTGGAGAAGTGTCTGTTCAAGTCCTTTGCCCATTTTTAAATTGGGTTGCTTGTCTTCTTAGAGTAGAGTCATGTAAGTTCTTTATATATTTTGAAGATTAAACCCTTGACTGAGGTATCATTGGCAAATATGTTTTCCCATACAGTTAGTTCTCTTTTTATTTTAATACTGTTTTCTTTAGCTGTGCAGAGGCTTTTATTTTGATGAGATCCCATTTGTTTATTTTTTCCGTTATGTCCCTTGCTCTGGGAGACATATCAGTAAAAATGTTGCTGCGTGAAATATCTGAGATTTTCCTGCCTATGATTTCTTCTAGGACTTTAATGGTGACATGGCTTATATTTAAGTCTCTTATCCACCTTGAATTTATTTTTGTGTATGGTGTAAGTTGGTTCTCGAGTTTCATTTTTTTGCATGTAGCTGTCCAGTTTTCCCAATACCATTTGTTGAAGAGACTGTTTTTACTCTATTTTATGTTGCTGCTCCCTTTGTCAAATATTAATTGACCATAGAGACTTGGGCTTATTTCTGGGCTCTCTATTCTGTTCCATTGGTCTATGTGCCTGTTTTTATGCCAGTACCAGGCTGTTTTGATTACAGTGGCCTTGTAGTACAGTTTGGTATCAGGTATTGTGATCCCTCCTACTTTGGTTTTCTTTCTCAAAATTGCAGCAGCTATTTGGGGTCATTTATGGTTCCATATTAATTTTTGAAGTGTTTGTTCTATGTCTTTGAAATATGCCATTGGTACTTTAATAGGTATTGCATTGAATGTGTAAATTGCTTTGGGTAATATGGACATTTTGATGATGTTAATTCTTCCAATTCATGAACATGGTATATATTTCCATTTGTTTGTGTCTTCCTTGATTTCTTTCTTCAGTGTTATGTAGTTTTCTGAATACAGGTCTTTTACCTCTTTGGTTAGGTTTATTCCTAGGTATTTTATTTTTCTTTTTGCTATTTCAAATGGGATTTTTTTCCTGATTTCTGTTTCTGCTGTTTCATTGTTGGTATACAAAAATTCCTTTGATTTCTGGATATTGCCTTTGTATCCCGCTGTTTTGCCAAATTCATTTATTAGGTCAAGCAGTTTTTTAGCAGAGTCTATAGGATTTTCTAGGTACACTATCATGTCATTTGCAAACAATGACAGTTTTGTGTCCTCCTTTTCGATTTGGATGACTTTTAGTTCTTTTTCTTGTCTGGTCTCTGTGGCTAAAACTTTCAATACTATATTGAATAAAAGTGGTGAAAGTGGACAACCTTGTCTTGTTCCTGATCTTAGTGGAAAAGATTTTAGTTTTTGCCCATTGAGCATGATGTTGGCTGTAGGTCTCTCATATATGGCCTTTATTATGTTGGGGGATGCTCCCTCTACTCCCACTTTGCTGAGTGTTTTTATAAAAAACTGGGTGCTGTACTTTATCAAATGCTTTTTCTTCATCTATCGATATGATCATGTGGTTTTTGTCTTTGCTTTTGTTTATGTGATGTGTATTACATTTGCTGATTTGTGAATATTGAACCATCCTTATATCCCTGGGATGAATCCCACTTGGTCATGGTGTATGATCTTTCTAATGTACTGTTGGATGCAGTTTGCCAATATTTTGTTGAGGATTTTAGCGTCTATGTTCATCAGCAATATTGGCCTGAAGTTTTCTTTCTTTGTTGTGTCTTTATCTGTTTGTGGATTAGGATGATGCTGGCTTCATAAAAAGAGTTTGGGAGTCTTCCATCATTCTGGATTTTTTGGAATAGTTTGTGAAAGATAGGGATTAGCTCTTTCTTAAATGCTTTGTAGAATTCTCCTGTGAAACCATCCGGACCCGGACTTTTGTGTGTCAGGAGTTTTTTGATTACTGCTTCAATTTCATCTGCTGTTATTGGTCTGTTCAGGATTTCTGCTTTTTTATTGAGTTTTGGAAGATGATATTTTTCTAGAAATTTGTCTGTTCATTTCACCTAGGTTTTCAAATTTCTTGGCATACAGTTCTTCATAGTAATTTCTTACAATCCTTTGTATTTCTGTGGTGTCAGTTGTAATCCCTCCTCTTTCATTTCTGATTGTGTTTATTTGGATCCTTTCTCTTTTTTTCTTGATGAGCCTGCTTAAAGGCTTGTCAATTTTGTTTATCTTTTCAGAGAACCAGCTCTTGGATTCATTGATCCTTAGAATTGTACTTTTAGACTCTATGTCATTTAATTGTGCTCTGATCTTGGTTATTTCCTTCCTTCTGCTTGCTCTGGGCTGTCTTTTTGTTGTTTTTCCTTGAGTTCTTATAGACGTAGGGTTGGGTTGTTTGTTTGAAATGTTTCTATCTTTTTTAGGTAGGCCTGTATCGCTATGAGCTTCCCTCTCAGGACTGCCTTGGCTGTGTCCCATAAATTTTGGGTTGTAAGTTCAGTTTCATTTGTTTCCAGAAACTTTTTGATTTCTTCCCTTATTTCAGTTTTGATCCATTCATGGTTTAGTAGCATGCTATTCAATCTCCATGTTTTTGAGTGTTTTGGGTTTTTCCCTTTGGGATTGGTTTCTAGTTTCAGTCCCTTATGGTCAGAGAAAATGCTTGGTATAATTTCAATTTTCTTAAATTTGTTGAGGATTGCTTTGTGTCCTATCATGTGTTCTATCTTTGAAAACATTCCATGTGCATTTGAAAAGAATGTGTATTTTGCTTCTTTGGGATGAAGGGCTCTGTATATATCAGTTAAGTCCATTTCCTCTAGGGCATTGTTCAGTGCCACAATATCTTTGTTGATATTTTGTTTGGAAGATCTGTCCATTGTTGACATGGGGTGTTAAAATCCCCTACTATAATTGTGTTGCTGTCAATATCTTTTTTGAAGTCCTCTAAGATTTTCTTTATGTATTTGGGTTCTCCTATGTTGGGTGCATATATATTTACAATGTTTATGTCTTCTTAGTGTATTCTTCCCTTGAGTATTATGAAGTGACCTTCTGGGTCTCTTTTTATGGCCCTTTTTTGGAAGTTTATTTTGTCTGATATGAGTATTGTTACCCTGGCTTTTTTTCCCTGTCCATTTGCTTGGAAGATTTGTTTCCCGCCCTTTACTTATAGTCTGTGTAGATCTTTTGTCCTGAGGTGGGTCTCTTGTAGGCAACATATGTGTGTCATTTTTTCTTATCCATTCAGCTATTCTATGTCTTTTGATTAGAGCATTTAATCCATTTACGTTTAAGGTTATTTTTGATAGGTACTTATTCATTGCCATTTTCGTACCTGTGTTTCTCTTCCTCCCTCTCTCTCTCTCTCTCTCTCTGTCTCTCTCTCTCTCTCTCTCTTCCTTCTTTTCCTTAAAGCAGGCCCTTTAGCATCTCTTGCCGAGCTGGTTTGGTGGAGGTGTATTCTTTTAGACTTCTTTTGTCTGGGAAGCTTCTTATTTGGCCTTCTATCTTGATTGAGAGCCTTGCTGGGTAAAGTAGCCTTGGTTGCAGAGCTCTGGTTCTCATTACTTGGAATATCCCTTGCCAGTCTCTTCTGGCTTGGAGTGTTTCCATTGAGAGGTCAGCTGCTAACCTTATTGGGGTTCCCTTGTATGTTACTTCCTGTTTCTCCCTTACTGCCTTTAATATTCTCTCTTTGTCTTGAAATTTTACCATTTTAATTATGATGTGTCTTGAGGTAGGCCTCTTTGGGTTCCTCTTGATTGGATCTCCCTGTGATTCCTGGATTTGTGTGACTTTTTCTCTCATCAAATTAGGGAAGTTTTCCATCATTACTTTTTAAAATAGGTTTTCTATCCCTTGCTCTTCTTCTTCTCCTTCTGGTATCCCTATTATACGGATATTGTTACATTTCATATTGTCTTGCATTTCTCTTAATCCCTCTTTATTCTTTTTGAGCCTCTTTTCCTTTTGTTGCTCCTTCTGTGTGATTTCTTCTACTTTGTCCTCTAGCACGGTGATCTGATCTTCTGCTTCATCAATCCTGCTTTTCATTCCTTCTACTGTGTTCTTCAGTTCAGAAATTGTACTCGTCATTTCCTCTTGGCCCTTGTTGACAGTTTCTATTTCCTTTTTCATGTTGATGTAGTTTGCAGTGAGTTCATTGTAGCTTCCCTGTAGTTTCTGGTAGCTCATTGTGAGCTCATTGAGCTTCCTGACAATCATTGCTTTGAACTCTATATCTGATAGTTGAATTGCCTCTATTTCATTTAGCATTCTTTCTGAGGCTTCCTCCTTTCCTTTCATTTGGGGATTGTTTATTTGTCTCCCATTGTTTGCGAGACTCTTCTTGTTAGCCTCTGCTTCTTAAATTGATCTGTTCTGTCTCCCTGGGTTTGTGGTGTGAACTTCTGTGGTAGAATAGCAGTGAGTTTCAGTGGTGCATTTTCCTTCATCTCCAGGGCTCACTGGTCTTGGACCGTCATTTAGGTTGGCTCTGTGTTTGTCTTGGGTTTTGATTGTTGTTGGGTCTTTCTTTGGCGGTTCCTTCCCACCAGCTGGTTAAATGAGGGTCACTCTGTCCACCACCTCTTGTATTTTGTTGTGCTGGTGAGGGCAGGTTGTGTTGAAGCTGGTTCTTCCATGTGTATAAGGTTTAAAGAGTTCTCTCTTGCTCTTGTTCAGTTGTTTGTATTGGGTACTGTCTCTACTGTTTAGTTGTATTTCCAGATAGGTCCTGGATTTGAGGTTTGTGTGGCTACCACTCCCTCCTTCACCTTCTTCTGTTGTAATCTGTTATTGGTCCCTTTGTTGTTGGGTTTCCTCTTCCAGTGGGTATCCTGGTGTTCACCACCTCTACCTATTTTTTGTCATCAGTTGGAGCGGGAAGGCAAAATGGTTTAAGACAGCAAGAGAGTATTCTATGATATTTACAGGAGCAGCCAGTAGAGAAAAGATAGAAGATCCTTTGACTATGTATAGTGTTAACGATGATTTTTCACCCAGCTAGCTGATTTTTAGAAAGGATGGAAAGAAGATAAGACTCTTGTTGGGGAAGGAAGGATTGTGAGTTGGATCTATAAAGCAGGGAGGTTATGGGAGGTCAGATTCTGAGGTCAGGTGAGAGTAAAGGATAGTAAATAGGTGTAGTGTGTGAGAGAATAGAGTTAACCACTACAGTAATAGAGTTCAGGAAACTTTGAAATGGGCTAAGATCTGGGAGGGGTGCTGTGAAGTATTACAATTGCATGGAACAGCAATTATTTATAATAATATTAGAGCAATAATCATATGACATAATCTATGAGATCTATGTAACAAGAATAGGGAGTACAGAACCTCAAGTAGTGTGCTAATGGTATACATGTGAGTTAAAGGACAGTACATTAGCAATACACTATGAAAGAGATCATTAGGGCAAAGCTGTCAGGTCATACAATATATCCAGCCTAGCAAAGCAGACTATACAAAAAGAAGAGAGATACAAAAATACTATTAAAAAAGATGTAAGAATACTGGAAAAAATAATAATACAAATATGCAATAACTTGCAGGTTCTCTGTAATAGCAGAGTAAAATTGGTCTCACAGTCCCAGCTGTTGTGATACCCTTTCTTTGGGTTCAACTCTGGTCTTTTCACAGATCCAGGATTTTGTCTCACTTGTAGGTATTTAAAAAATAAAAATAAAAGAGGCAGATGAAGGAAGGAAGAAGAGATAAAATTGGAGGAAAGAAAGGAGGAAGGAATAAAATACATATGCAGGAAAGAGAGGAAAAAAATTAAAAAAGAATAAAAATAATAAAAATTAAAAATTTAAGAATTGTTAAAAAATAGAATAAAATTAAAAAGTCTTTTGGTTTCAAAGTGGCCAAACCACTTTGGATTTTCTGGTCTTGCTGGCTGTGGCAGGCCGAGGGGTGATTGGTATGGCTTTTCTTCCTTGGCGGGTCGGCGGCACGCACTGTCTGGGAAACTATTGCGGCTCCTCAGCCCTGTGCCCTGGGTGTGGGAATCAGGCCTTTCCCCAGGGTTACTGCTGTGGACTGGAGTGCAGGGATGTTCTCCCACGCTCCAGCGCACCCATGCGCCCTTGGCCAGACTGTCTCATCCTTCCTGGTGCTATGGGGGTGCACAGGGTCCTCCACAGAAGCACACCTTCCATGCAACCTCAGGATCACTGCCAGGCTGGGTGGCAGGGAGGCTGGAGCAATTGATCACTTTAGGAGAATTCCCCAAACAGTGTCTGTCTTTTCACTCCTTCCTCTTGAGAAATTCCTCCTATTCAAGCCTGCCGCTCCATACAATGGCCTGGCTTTTCCCACAGCCCAACTCTCCAGCCAGACCAGTGACCATGGGAATCAGGGCCGGCTATGTGACCCAACCCCTCCGGTGTCCACAGCCTCCAAGGGTGCTCACAGCCCTTGTGTCTTGAGTCTTGAGTCTTGAATATGATCTTCTAATCATCCTCTCTCAGATTTTTTTATTATAAAATGAAGGACATATTATAACATATTATATGAAGAACATATATTACATATATTTTAATAGTCTTATTGATTTATAAACAAATAAGCATTTTAAATTATCTGAATCTGTAGAACACCTTTGTGAATTTCTAAATGTTCACACATGTAAGTTTAAAATGCTGGTATAAATCAAGGAATAAATAGGATTTGATATAAGGAAACTTGTCAGATTTGTGGCCACATGTTTGAAGTGCATAGGATTGAATGACATTATACATAATACATTAAACTTACCTCATTTCATCTTTTATTTCATCTTCAATTTTCTATCCCTTTTTCTTTTCTTTCAGTTTTCTTATTTTACTGTTGTCATGTATTTTTACATATTTCCTCAATTTCTCTTTGGAATGAGGCAGATTTAATTGGTAAATGTTTATATTGAAGTAGCTTATTTGCCAATTTTTACAAAGGTAGGTAGCCTATTTTCAAGATCTGGAAAAACTGATATTCTAAATAAAGTTGTATTATGTAGTATGATTTTACTTTATTGTATTAACATTAAACTTTATTTGGAACAATTTAAAATTAATGTTGAAATTACAAAATGATTGTTCTAATGTTTTCCAGCTGCTAATAGGTTATGAAAATGGTACTGTGGTATTCTGGGACTTGAAATCTAAAAGAGCTGAACTGAGAGTTTATTATGATGAGGTAAGTGACTTCTGCTGAAATATTTGAAACAGTGTTGTGACTTTGTATCTGTTTTGTTTTTTTTTACTTTTAATCTTTGTATGTTACCAATATTCTTATCATTTGAACATGCCTGGTTCTAATTCAGTGACTCACAATGCCTGTTAATCCTTGCACCAGTTCCAACTCTGGGTTCTTTTCCTAAGTGGGAATTCTGCCTTGACTGCCCATTTTGGGGCCCTTTATGACATCTTACATACTGTGGTGCCTGTTACCTATATTGTATAGCCACCTTCATCTGAACTTCTTTTCTTTAGGCTCTGTGCTTTTGCCTTGACTCATTGTCCTTAGGGTCTCTAAAGACACTATTCACACTTTCCTAAGAAAATTATTTTTTTTAATGACATAAAGTTTAACTGGTCAAGTTGAACAGCCTTATATTCTAATACTTGCTGCCCTAGAATAAAGAGAAATTTTGAAAATAGTAATACGTAATAATAAGAGTAAGTAAGATCTTGAAGTTTATTTTACATAGTTGAGACTGGTAAGGGTTTCGTTCAGAGAAAGCAATGAACTCCTATTTACCAAAGAGTAGTCTCTGAGTTGATACTTCAGGTGTTCAGAGATTGATATGGCCCCCACCAGGAAAGGCTAAGCTGTAAACAGTGAGGCTGGAGACAAAAGGTGAGAAAGGGGAACTGCCTCCTATAGCTGTGAAAATAAAGGTAATCAATTAAATTTTTAAAATGGTAGAATGGAACTCTGGCTGGTGTGGCTTAGTTGATTGGAGCATCATCCCTTAGACCAATCCCATAGACCAAAAGGTTGCAGGTACAATTCCTGGTCAGGGCATATGCCTGGGTTGCAGGTTTGTCCCCAGTTGACATGTATTAGAGAGGCAACTGATTGATGTGTCTCTCTCACATTGATATTTCTCTCCCTCTCTCTCTCTCCCGCCCTTTTCCTCTCTCTAAAACCAATAAGCATGTCTTTGGGTTAGTAATAAACAAATAAATAGATAAAAATAGTATAGTGGGGAAAGATATGAAGAATAAACAAATCAAAAATCACTAGCTGATATCATCCATGCTTATATTGGAAAAGTATGGAAGAATGTAAGGTAACACTAATAGAAATAGAAAAATAAACATTAAAAATGCAATTTTCCTGGCTGGCATAGCTCAGTGGATTGAGCACAGGCTGCATACCAAAGCATCGCAGGTTCAATTCCCAGTCAGGGCACGTGCCTGGGTTGCAGGCCACAGCCCCCAGCAACCACACATTGATGTTTCTCTCTCTTTCTCTTTCTCCCTCCCTTCCCTCTCTAAAAAGAAATGGATAGAATCTTTAAAAAATTCTTAAACAAAATGCAATTTTACAATACTTTCTTTGTTACTCCCTCCCATCTCCACTGAACAGTTTAATTTTTAAGTTTTAATGCTTAAAGGTAGCTGAAGGTGGATGGGTAATATGCTTATGATTGGTGAAAAATACTCTGGCAAGTGATATACAAATTTGCTCTTTATGATCAACTTAGAGGAAGCTTAAATCATAAGAAAAGATAATTCCTTTTGTTAAATATACAAAATATAAAGATGTGGTTGAAGACTGCTCTCTCTCTCAAGACTAGCATAGCAGCTAGATGAGAGTCCAAATACCACCTGGGAATTTAGTCATTTGAAACTAGAGTAGGGCAGCTAAAAAGGAAATCCAGAGAAAGATGCTGAATCAGATAGTTTTCCCATGGCCTTAAACAGAAATGTTTAAATAAGGATTAACCATGGATAAGCGTCAATGGAATACTTCCCTATACCTACATTATATGTAAAAATCATTTTAAATAGTGAATTATATGATATATATATATATATATATATATATATATATATGTATATGTATGTGTATGTGTATATATATATCTCCTGTGGCATTTTACCTTTTTTAAATATGTATTTTACTAACAAGACTAACATTTTAAGATGTAGTAAGATCTGTAATTCTTTACCTCTAAACTTTCAAAGGGCTCCCAATTTGTCAACAATACAGTCTATTTCTTGATATAATTTTCAAGGCCCAAGTGCCATTTTTTCCCTTTGGTTTAATTTACCACATCCTTCTAATGCTCTTCACATTTCAGATACATTACTGTCTCCTATGCATATCATTTATTAGCATCTCCAAATATTTGCCCCTACTAATTTCTTATCCTGAATTCCCCTTTCCTCTTCTGCATATCATATCAAAATCTTATTAATTCTTTAGCCATTTTAAAACTACTTGGACCAGCTAACTAGTACCTTGATTAAGAGACATTAATGAATTGAAGGGCATTTTTTGTCAATCCAAGCTTATTTTCAGAAATACTGTGTGAATTTTACATCTCCATTAGCTGTGAAAATTTAATTTTGTTACATTAATATTTCCAGATTATTTCTCACAGAGAAATCCCTCAGAGTTTGACATGAAGCTAACCTTTTAATTTGTTGAGCAGCTGCTTTTTCTCCTTTTTCATATTGTTACCCAGCTCTTCAAGTTTTTCCTTTTTGTTCAAGAAATTCAATCATGGCCACTGAGCTGATATTACATAGTATTTAACTTCCATATTCTGTTTTCTATCTTTTAAAATTCTTTTTGAATTAGCTGTATTATATTTTGCTTGTCAGTAGACCTGTAAAGTTGTTTTAAAGAGTAGGGTATACACAAATAAGTAGAAATTGAATATTTATTTATTAAGTCAGTTCAAATGACAGGTCTTGAATAATGCACTATTTGAAATTCTCCTGTCTAATAACAAGTTGGTTGCATATGCATACTCTTCTGTAAAATAAGTATATTACTCCTTTTTAGAAGCTATTACTTCGTTATCTCTCCTCTCCAGTGAGTAGAAGTTCACTGGATAGGAAGAAGAGCTGGGACTGGGGACAGTTTCTCTGCCCCTACCATATGCAGAAAAGTAATCTGAGAGAACCTTAAGTTAATTGACATTCATCCATGTATGGTGTTATACACCCATCCATGGGTGTATGTATACATCCATGTATAAGTGTTATATGTGAACATGTATATTGAAAAGAATTGACATTTCCCTTGAGCCATCTGAAAAAGTGAAAAGAAGTAAGCAAAGGAGAAGAGAAATAAGAGTGGATTTTCCCCCTATCCTTCTCAGACTGTTCCAAAAAAATCCAAGAACAAGGAAGACTCCTAAACTCTTCTTATGAAGCCAGTGTCATACTAATCCCCAAACCAGATAAAGATACAACAAAGAAAGAAAACTACGGGCCAATATCACTGATAAGCATAAACAATAAAATCCTCAACAAAATATTGGCAAACCACATCCAGCAATACATTGAAGAGATCATACACCATGATCAAGTGGGATTCATACCAGGGATGCAAGGATGGTACAATACTCACAAATCAATAAGTGTAGTACATCACATAAACAAAAGGGAAGACCAAAATCTCACATGATCATATCAATAGATGTGGAAAAACCATCAGATAAGGTACAGCACCCATTTATGATAAAAACACTCAGCAAAGTGTGAGTAGAGGGAGCATACCTCAACAAAACAAAGGCCATACACAAGAAACTTGCAGCCAACATGATACTCAACTGGCAAAAACTAAAAGTTTTCCCACTAAGGTCAGAAACAAAACAAGGGTGTCTGTTTTCACCACTTCCATTCAACATGGTACTGGAAGTCCTAACAACAGCAATCAGACAAGAAAAAGAAATAAAAGGCATCCAAATTGCATAGGAAGAAGTAAAACTGTCACTATTTGCAGATGACATGATAATGTACATAGAAAACCTTATAGACACCACCAAAAAAAACTACTAAACCTAATATGAGAATTTGGCAAAACAAGCAGATACAAGCAGATTCAGAAATCAAAGGCATTTTTGTATACTAACAATGGAATATCAGAAACAGAAATCAGGAAAAAATACTATTTGATACAGCAACAAGGAAAATAAAGTACATGGAAATAAACCTAACCGAGGAGGTAAAAGACCTGTACTCAGAAACTGTACAACACTGAAGAAATAAATTAAGGAAGACACCAATAAATAGAAGCATATACTGTTTTTATGGATTGGAAGAATTAACATAATTAAAATGTCCATACTACCCAAAACAATTTATAGATTCAATGCAATCCCTATTAAAATACCAATACCATATTTCACAGGTATAGAACAAACATTTCAAAAATTTACATGGAATCATAACTGACCCAAAATAGCTGCATCAATTTTGAGAAAGAAGAACAAAGTAGAAGGGATCACAATACCTGATGTCAAACTATATTATGGGACCACGGTAATCAAAACAGTCTAGTACTGGCATAAGAACAGACACATAGATCAAGGAAACAGAATGGAGAGCCTAGGAATAAACCCAAGTCTCTGTGGTCAGTTAATATTTGACAAAGGAGAGTGAAGTGTAAAATGGAGTAAAAATAACCTCTTCAACAAATGGTTTTGGGAGAGCTGGACAGCTACATGCAAAAAAAAAAATGAAACTTGATCACCAACTTACACTATACACACAAAAAGCTTAAGATAGATAAAAGACTTAAATATAATTGTGACACCATAAAAATCCTCGAGGAGAACATATGGAGGAAATGTCAGATATTCCACACAGCAATATTTTCATCAATATGTGCCCTAGAGCAAGGGACATAAAGGAAAGAATAAACCAATGGGACTTCATCAACATAAAATCTGCACAGCTAAAGTAAACATCAGCAAAATTAAAAGGGAACCAACTATATAGGAAACCATATTTGCAAATGACACCTCAAACAAGGGTTTGATCTCCAAAATATATAAAGAACTCACACAACTCCATTCCAGGAAGACAAAGAACCCAATTAAAAAATGGGCAAAGGACCTGAACAGATAATTCTCCAAGGAGGACACACAGAGGGCCCAGAGACATATAAAAGGATGCTCAGCATCACTATCCATCAGAGAGATGCAAATTAAAACTACAATAGATACCACTTCACACCAGTCAGAATGACCATCATAAACAAATAAACAAACAATAAGGGCTGGTGAGGGTGTAGAGAAAAGGGAACCCTAGTGCACTGTGGTGGGAATGCAGACTGGTTCAGACACTGTGGAAAACAGTCTGGAATTTCCTCAGAAAACTAAAAATGGAACTGCCTTTTGACTCAGCAATTCCACTGCTGGGATTACACCCTAAGAATCCTTAATCACTAATTCAAAAGAACCTGTGCACCCCAATGTTCACAGCAACATTATTTACAATAGCCAAGTGCTGGAAGCAACCTAAGTGCCCATCAGTAAATGAGTGGATCAAAAAACCATGGTACTATGGTACATTTTCACAATGGAATACTATGCAGCAGAAAGAAAGGAGCTCCTACCCTTTGTGACAGCATGGATGGATCTGGAGAGCATTATGCTAAGTGAAATAAGCCAGGCGCTGAGGGTGAATACCATATGATCTCACCTATAAGTAGAACCTAATCAATAAACAAATAAGCAAGCAAAATATAACCAGAAACATTGAAATTAAGAACAATATGACCGTAACCAGAGGGGAGATGGGAAGGGATAATGGAGAAAAGAAAGGAAAGGGTTTTCAGGAACAACTATAATGGACCCATGGACAAAACCAAGGAGGTGTGGAAGCAAGGGAGGGAGGTGGGGATGGCTGGGATGGGTGGGGGAGTGGTGGTGGGGTAAATGCAGACAACTGTAATTGAACACCCATAAAATACTAATAAAAATGGCACATTTACACAAGGGAATACTATGCAGCAGATAGAAGGCAAAAAACAAAGAAAGAAGGAGCTCCTACCCTTCATGACAGCATGGATGGATCTGGAGAGCATTATGCTAAGTGAAATAAGCCAGTTGGTAAAAGACAAATACCATATGATCTCACCTATATGTGGAACCTAATCAAGGCAATCAAGCAAGCAAAATACAACCAGAGACATTGAAATTAAGAACAAACTGACAGTAACCAGAAGGGAGGGAATAACAGGGAGAAAAAGGGGAAGTGTATGTCATCAATGAACATGTATAAAGGACCTATGTACAAAGCCAAAGGTTTGGGAGGTGGGGATGGCTGGGGTGGGGGTGAGTGGTGAGGGTAAAATGGAGACAACTGTACTTGAATAATAATTTTAAAAAGAGAGAAAAGAAAAGAGTGGAGTTGTGTTTTTGTTTCCCTCTAACTGCCTCCTCTGAACCTTGGCAAAAGAGAAGTGTTCTCTGCCTAGTAATAAAGACCAGGGTGAGGGAAAAACATAAATCCAAGGTTTCATGTTAACTTTTTCACTTAATCAAATCTTATTTATCTTTTTATATATAGCTTATATCCTGTTTTCTTTATGGTATGTCTAATGATTACCCTAGCTGTCAATTATCTTTAACTTTAACCAATACTTATTGTTTGGAAGTTAATTTATATCAGTCTTTCCTATCTCACTGTTTTCTGAATTTCTTTAAGGAAAGGATCATGTTGTATATATCTATTCAGCTTTTATGTCTACTAGAGCAGTGGTCCCCAACCTTTTTGGCACCAGGCACCAGTTTTGTAGAAGACCATTTTTCCACAGACAGGGCCATGGGGGAGAGACTGGAGGCAAGAGCTCAGGCAGTAATGAAAGCAAAGCTTTCCTCCCTTGTCTGAGACTCACCTCCTGCTGTGAGGCCAACAGGGGGTTGGGAAGTCGGGGACCCTTGTACCAGAGCACTTACTTGATACAAGACACTATGCTACCACTAGGAATAAATTTAAGAAACTGGAACAATACTTTTTAATTTTATCTAATTCACAACTACAGAGTGAACCTGTACAAAAACAAAACAAAACACCAAAACTCATTGTTTCACATCAATTTAAATTGTTTATAATACAGTGATGGAGAATACAGATTTTGGTTAGGTAGAACTTGGCTTTAAGTTGTATGACCTGATAAAGTATCTCAATCTCTCTATGCCAATTTTGCCATGTGTAAATTGGAAAAAATAGTAACTGTTTTATAGAATTAATGAAATAATGTATGTAAATTGCTTACCATTGGTCTGGCATATCGAAAGCCCTCTGATGATGGCTCTTATGTAAATTAGTTTTTATTAGCTACTTAAAGTAGAGCTAGGCCATTACCTTGTCAGAAATTATCTTCTGATAACCTTGCTTTTACTTCTATGTAAATAATGTTTCAAAGAAGGGTTATATGATACAGGGAGGATAGTGAATTTACAACAAAAAGTTCTGGGATCTAATGATGTTGACATTTTACTTAACTTTTCTTTATTTCAGGAATTGAGTTTTTGTAGCCTTTTATAAGCCCATAGAAGGATGAACCAAAGATAGTGTGATATGGGTCAGAAAAATTACATATGTTTATGCCAGAATATTTTATTTTGGAATATAGTTATCTCAAACTATTAACTCCCCCTACTTGTTTTTACTTATTTCATTAGGCTATTCATTCAATTGATTGGCATCATGAGGGCAAACAGTTCATGTGCAGCCATTCAGATGGAAGCTTGACTTTATGGAATCTGAAAAACCCAAGTCGTCCTTTCCAGACCACAGTTCCACATGGTAAGATGTATTCTTTCAAAAGAAATAAGCTGTAGAGTTACAGTGCCTTGGTTTAAAGTATACAAGGTGGTTTCAACGTGTTTGGTAGAAAGAGGAGATAGTACATAGTTTCTGATTCTAAATACCTCTTTTATACCTCCTTCAGATCTGCCTCAATGCCCCAAACTTTCTGTCTATCCACTTTCCTACTTTCTAAGTGATATTTATATAGACCTTCCCAACCAAAAGTTAGATAATGGATAGTTGGTGTATCTAAAACAGAGGAGATAACAAAGGCTATTTGGCCAGTTTTAAGTATTAAGGCACTAGTGAGAGAATGGCCTTACCTAGATCTGACTTTCATATCTAATTCTTATACTGCTTTATAGTCTGTTCTTTTCTAGTTCTCCCATGTATTTCAATTTCTGCCATTTGGTTCCACTAAATTATGAGGACTACGGTACTATTATAGGTTGTATTTATCTTATCTTCCTCATTGTATAGATGTATTTAGCATTCATGTTGGACCTGCCTACCTAATTGGGCAGAATAAAAAGTTCAAATGTGTAAATATTTTTTATTCAAATGTCCACATTATTTCCAAGAATATTGGTGATGATCTGAATTCCATGTTTATCTCAAACTGTTATTTCTTCAAATAGAGAAGTCAAAACCTACATTCTATTTTTATAGTTTCTGAGTGTTTATTATAATGTAACATTTAGAAAATAGTATTTTTTATAATGGGTATGTTATAAGTCACAAGATGGAATTATTTAATCTTGTATTGGTCTGCCATTTTGTATACCACAGTTGCATGTTCCATTTGCAAATGATTAATACAATTAACATAAGTTTCTTTACTTAGAGATTATTTTACATTTAGACACTTACTTGAGATGCTTTATTTAAAGATTGCTGTTATAGAAACCTTGGATAGGTGTTTGCTATACATCTACTCAGGTTTAATTTGTTTCTATGGTGGGTTTCCCACCCCTCCAAGCCCCTTCCCCTCAATCCTTATAATTTTTATTTGCAAATGTGTAATATGATTTATTAATAATTTTTTTTATTCTGTTCTTCTCAACAGTCAGCTTCTATATAAGTTTTTTTTTGGCTTGTTGGATAATTGATACTTTCATATGTCTTGCCATTTTATCAGTTTGGGTGATCTTCTACAATTCTGTGAGATGAAGTACTGTTCACAGGTTGTTGAAAACATCAGCATCTGTGTCTCTCATAACATATCAATTAAATTAAATTCCTGCTGCTTTGCCATGACACAGTTAAGCCAGTGTCCATGATTTTGATAATAGAGGCATTCATTGTTATATCTACCTATATTCTTTGGAATAATTTTGTTTTGTTTCAGCTATTTTTATTTTCTAAAATGAAAAAATTTTCTCTAAGTACCACTTTAGCTGCATCCTATAAATTTTTGTATGTGATTTCATTAATAGTGTGTAATTTTGTTAGTATTCAATCTGAGGCATTTTCTTATCCCTATTATAATTCTCCTTTTTTACCTATGTATTAGATATGTGATTTCTAACTTCTAAAAATGTTTCAATATATATTTTAAAAGTGTAGTCAGAGAGCATGGCATGTACTAGTCCTACAAAATTTACTGAGATATGCTTTATAATTAGACATACACAATTAACTACTATGAAGTTCCAAGTGTACTTGAGAAGAATGTGCATTTTCTGTTACTCAGAGGTCAAACTCAAAATTGTGATTTTTACTTTGTACTGACTAAATCTTTACTTAAGTTTTTATTGTTTGATTTTTCAATTCTGAGAGAGGTGAGTTAATATCTCTAGCATTATGAAGTTTTCCTTGTAATTATGTTCATTTCTGCTTTATAAACTTTAAAACTGAAATAAATAGATCAAGGTGGTTGATAGCATTAATCAGATCATCTATTATTTTACTTATATTTGACTAGTGCTACCAATACCTGAGAGAGTGGTACTAAAATTTCCTAAGAAGATCATGGAATTATCTACTTTTTACTTTAATTCTGCCCTTGTTTGTTTTATATATTTTGAGGCTTTATTGTTAGGCATTCATTTTATGTACTGTAGGGAGCATATAGTTGGGTCTTGCTTTTTTAACCAATCTTATATCATTTAGTGGAGTGTTTAGTTCATTAATATTAAATTTAGTGGTTGTTCAGATTAGATATACCAACTTATTTTTATTTTCAATTGGTCCTATCATTTTCATTACTGTTTTCTCCCCCTTTGCTTTCCTTTAGATTATTTTAATGTTTTTATTAGAATTCTGTTTCAATTGACATATAAGCACTTTATCCTCTCATATTTTTTACTCAGTTTCCCTAGGGATTACAATGTACTTCCTTAATTTTTCACAGTCTGTTAGAGTTGTTATACTCTACATAAAATGTAGAAATCTCACAACAATATAGATTTGTTTACCTTCACCCACTATCCTTTATGCAATAGTTTAATGTAGTATACCTAAAGACATTGTTATAATTTTTGCTTTCAGTAGCCTTAAGTATTTTTAATTAAGAGAAAATTTTTGTATTTTTCTCTTATTATTTTCAGTGCTTTTTATTTATTCCTGAAGATATAAAATGATTTAGCATTTCTTATAGTGAAAATTAATTTATATATCTCTTCTTCGTCTAAAAATTCCCTTTTGTGGTTCCATTCTTGAAGGACATTTTATACTGAATATTGATTTCTGGGTTGATTTGCTATGTTGTTTTCAAGGTGTTAAAACTGTTGTTCCACTTTCTCCTGTCTTTCATGGTTTCCAAAGAAATGTGTAGTGTTTTCCTTTGGTTCCTCTCTGTATAATGTATCAGTTTTTTTCTCTGGCTATTTATTTTTTCTGTATCTTTTATATTCAACAATTTGACTATAATGTATGTAGGCTTATTGCAAGTTTATTCAAGTAGGGTTCTAGAGAAGGATAAGAGTTAAGTCTTTCTTAAATGTTTTGTAAAATTATCCTGTGAAACCATCTGGTTCAGGGCTTTTGTCTGCCAGTAGGTTTTTGATTACTGCTTCAATTTCACTAGCTATTGTTGGTCTTTTCAGGTTTCTGCTGCTGCTTCATTCAGTTTTGGGAGATTGTATTTTTCTAGAAATTTTTCCATTTCACTCAGGTTTTCAAACTTCTTGCTGTACATAGTAATTTCTTACAGTCCTTTGTATTTCTGTAGTATCTGTTGTAATTTCTCCTCTTGCATCTTTTATTTTATTTATTTGGGTCCACTCTTTTTTTCTTAATGAGTCTGCTTAACATCTTGTCAATTTTGTTTATCTTTTCACTGAACCAGCTCCTGGATTTATTGATCCTTTGGATTGTTCTTTTATCTCTATGCTATTTAATTCTGCTCTGATCTTGGTTATTTCCTTCCTTCTACTCACTCTAGGTTTTGTTTGTTGTTGTTATTCCAGTTCTTACACATTTAGAATTAGATTGTTTATTTGAAATGTTTCTATCTTTGTTAGGTAGGCCTGTATCGCTATGAAATTCTGTCTCAAGACTGCCTTTGCTGTGTCCCATAAGTTTTGGACTGTTGTGTGTTCATTTTCATTTGTTTTCAGAAGCTTTTTGACTTCTTCTTTGATCTCATTATTAACCCATTCATTGTTTAGTAGTATGCTTGAAAATCTCCATGAATTTGAATGTTTCTGAGTTTTTCCTTGAGGTTGGTTTCTCATTTCAGGTCCTGGTGGTCTGAGAAAATGCTTCATAAGATTTCAGTTTTCTTTACTTTTTTGAGGCTTGTTTTGTGTTCCGTCATGTAGTCTATCTTTGAAACTGGTCCATGTGCATTTTAAAAGAATGTGTATTTTGCTTCTTTGGATGAAAGGTTCTATATACCAATTAAGTACATTGGATCTAGGGCATTGTTCAACACTGCAATATCTTTGTTGATATTTTGTTTGGAAGATCTATCCATTTTTGACAGTGGGGTGTTAAAATCCCCTGTGTATGTGTGTTGCTATCTATATCTTTTTTGAATTCCTCCAAGATTTTCCTTATGGGGATTAGGATGCTCCAATAGGTGCTCCTGTGTTGGGTGCAATAATGTTTACAATGTTTATGTCCTCTTGATAGATTCTTCCCTTGAGTATTGTGAAGTGTCCTTCAGTGTCTCTTTTTATGGCCCTTGTTTTGAAGTCTATTTTGTCTGATGTAAGTATTGCTACTCCAGCTTTTATTTCCTGTCCATTGGCTTGGAATATTTTTTCCAACACTTCACTTTCAGTCTGTGTAAGTCTTTTTTTCTGAGTAGGTTTCTTGTAGGCAGCATGTGTGCAGGTCATGTTTTCTTATCCATTCAGTTATCCTATGACTGTTGATTGGAGCATTTAATCCATTATCATTTAAGGTTATTATTGTTAGGTTATTGTATTTTACTTATTCTTTTTTCCTTCTTTGTACCTGTGTTTCTCTCTCCCTCACTCTTGTTCTTCCTCTTACAGCAGTCCCTTTAGTGTATCTTGCAATGCTGGTTTGGTGAAGGTATATTCTTTCTGCCTTCTCTTGTCAGCAAAACTCCTTATTTGATCTTCCATTTTAATGAGAGTCTCGCTGGGTAGAGTAGTCTTGGTTGTAAGCCTTTGCTTTTTATTACTTGGAAAATACCTTGCCAATCCCTTCCGGGTTGTAGTGTTTCTGTTGTTAAGTCAGCTGCTAGCCTTATGGGAGCTTCCTTATATGTTATTTATTGTTTTGCTTTTGCTGTTTTTAAGGTTCTCTCTTTGTCCTAAAATTGGACATTTTAATTATGATATGTCTTAGAGTAGGCCTCTTTGGGTTTGTCTTGATTGGGATCCTCTGTGCTTCCTGAATTTGCATGGTTTTTCCTCTCTCCTGGTTCGGAAAGTTTGCTGTCATTATTTTTTTTCAAATAGGGGTTCTATCCCTTGCTCCTTTTCTTCTCCTTCTGGTATTCCTGTGATTTGAATGTCATTACATTTCTTGTTGTCTTGAAGTTCTCTTAAGCTGTCTTCACATTTTTTTAGTCTTTTTTCATGCAGCTGCTCTACCTGGGTATTTCTTTGTACCTTGTCTTCCAGCTCACTAATTTGGTCTTCTGCTTTACCTATCCTGTTCATAATACCTTCTATTGTAGTTTTTATTTCAGAAATTATATTCTTCATTTCTTCCTGGTTCTTATTTACAGTTTCTCATTCATTTTTCATGGTGTTATAGTGCCCATTCAGTTCTTTGTAGTTGTCTATGAGTTTCTTGAGCATCCCTATAACCATTCTTTTGAATTCTACATCTGATAGTTTACTTGCCCCCAGTTCATTTAGCTCTTGTAGTGGGGAGTCTTCCATTCCTTTCAATTGCAGGTTCTCTCTTTGTTTCCCCATTTTAGGTTACTCTTTTTGTTTGTTTCTGTGATTCCTGGTGCTCTGCTTTGCTAGCTGTCTTGTAAGGTGAACTTCTGTGTTAGAAGTTCTGTGGGATTCAGTGGTGCAATCTCTTTGATCTCCTTGTCTGGATGCACTAGGGTATCCCTTTCTTGTGTTTGTTAGGGCTCTCTTGTTGTACTTGGTTTTTACATGTTGGTAGTTCCTTTGTTGGTTGGTTCTCTCCTCCAGGGGATTTACTGGTATTCACAATTCCCATCTTATCTTATATGTGATCTGGGGCAGGGCAAAGGTAAAGTGTATTAAGACAGCAGGGGAGTATTGTATGGGATTTAAAGTACCAACAAATAGAAAGCAGATAGTTGATGTTTTGGAGACATACAGTATTAACCATGTTATTTCACCCAACCAGCCACTTTTTATAAAAGGTGAAAAAGAGATAAGACTCTTATTAGAGGGGAAAAGAATGTGAGCTGACTCCAGAAAGCACAGTGCTTATGCTAGGTTAGATGATGAGATATAATGAGAGTAAGGGATAGAAACTTGGCATAATGTATGAGAGAATAAAGTTAACCACAACAGTAATATGCTCAGGAAGAAAGTGAAATGGACCAAGACTAGGGAAGGGTGTTATGTGGGTTTGGGGACAAAAATAATATGACAAGAAATATATGATCCGAATAATAAGAATAAAAAGTAAAAGACCAAGAGTAGTGTATTATTGGAATATAAGTGAAGTAAAAGAGTAAAAATTAAAATGCAATATGAAAGAGAGAATGAAGAAAAACAGTCAAACAATGAAGTCAAACAAACACAACAAAGAAAAGTACATGGAAAGAAGAGAAATTTAAAAAATAAATTAAAATGTAAGAAAAATAAAAATTAAAATGCAAGTTCTGTAGGATAGCAAATTGAAATTCATCTCAGTTTGTTGACTTTAACCTTCTGATCTCTCTTTGGATCAGTGTTCGGTCCTCTTGAAACTGGAAAAGACACTGGCATTTGGGCTGCTTGTCACTACCAAACCCAATAAGCAATGACAGTGATTGAATCTTTATGGGTGCTTTATTCAGATGGCCAGCAATCTGAGAAGATGGTTGGTTCATACCCTAACAAACCATCTTGTCTTCTCTTTCCAGGCCAGACTTTTTATAATGGGGATGGGGGAGGTGGGGATAAACAAGGTGCAGTGAGAGCTTTGAGATTCAGGAGCTGCAACATTCCTGTCCTGGGCAGTTACCCAGTCCCAGGGAAGGGTGGTCATCTGTCTCTCTCTGGAACACAAAGGCCTGCATGCCTACAGTTGTCTCCAGGCAGTAATTTTAGCAGTGCCCCAAGAGGTCAGCTGTTTTCCCAGGAGCCAGGACAGGCCGTATCTGTAGTTTCTGAAACAAAAGCTTTAACATATGCATTACTTGCTAGACTTATAACTTTTTACCTTAGGCTAAAATTTTCCAAGTCTTGAGTCCCCTATCACTTTTACAGCTCCAGGTCTTACTGTCTCACTTTGGGAGTAAAAAAAGAGAAAGCCTCCTGTTGACTTTAAAACCACCAAGCCAGTTTTGTTGGTCTTCCTGGATGCAGCAGGCAGATGGGGGCTGGGCTCTGTTTTGTTCTTTTTTTTTTTCCTGTGTTTTTTTGAGGATGGGGTCTCAGTCTGGGCTACAATAGTCACAGCTTCACAGCCTCTAGTCCAAGCCCTCAGAGCACTGTGTGGTCCCCACTGTCCATATACACCAGGCTGGAGCCTTTAATCCACCTCATTGTGCCACCCTTTGATGAGTCCATGAGGTGCAGGAGTGGGAGCAACTCATACCCCAGCCTCCTCCCTTTTTGCTGGTCTGGGGCACTGTTTATGTGCAAAATCCCTTTAGGGCAGTTTAGTTCCCCTATTAAAGTAAGTCTGTCTGGGGACTGCTACCTCCCTGAGCCCCTGCTGCCCTGATTTGATCAGTCCCTGAGGGTTCCTGATTTGGAGCAAATCATGCTCCTCCTCCTCCCTCTTCACTAGCTGGGCCACTGCACAGTGGCTGAGGGCCTTTTTTTTTTTTTCAGAAATTCCCCTTGTTCCTAATAAAAGCCCAACTTTTCACACAGCCCAACTCTCTGACCAGTCCCGAGACTCTCTGGGTCACAATTAGTCATGGCCCAACTCTTCTCCCATCTCCAAATGTCACCTGGCTCCCCAATTTCTCTGGTACTGTCCCAGCCAGGGTCCACAGTCCCAGCTGGAGAAGCCACCTGCTGTGCAACTCCCACTGTGTCTTTATACCCCCAGTGACTTCAAGTATCCAGGTCTCTGCTGGTATGGATCTGGCTTCCCTGCTCTGGGAGGGGATGGGCCTGGGAGGTTACAGTTGCTGACGTTGCTCTCCTCCAAAGCTCCTGTGGCAGCTGTGGTGCCTGGTGCAGGGCCCAGGGACCCCAGCAGCCCAGTCCCAGGCACAAGGCCCAGCGACCTTCCCATTGACCTACAATCTCCTTACCATCCATTTTTAAATGTCCTCTACAGTCTTTGGCTTCCAAACTTCATATAATCTGGGATTTCACTGGTTTTTCTCTCTGTTCTTCAGAAGATCAGCTAGATGTCCCAGTTGGGTGCATGAGCAAGGGGGTTCAGCTCCCATCTGCCTTGCTGCCATCTTCCAGAATCTTAGTACTTTTTTATATCTTGTGTTTCTCTGCTTATATTTCCTGTTTTCATTCATTATGTGCATTTTCTTTTCCTTTCCTTTTAACATTGAGTTTAGTCTGTTAATACCAACATCTGCTTCCCCTTGAAGCTGGTCTCTATTCATAAGAATGGCTTACATTTTCCTGTTTCTTCATATGTCTGATAATTTGGACTGTATCACACATATTATGGACATTATGTTGTACTCACTACAGAATATAGTTTTGTTGTCCCTTTCCTCCTTAGCCATGTGCCTTCCTAAGAAGGGAAACTCTATCTAGATTATTTTTTTACAAATCAAAATTAATTCAGACATTAATTTTCTTTCTTAGTAAATTGTAATAATATCAAATATGTATTATTTAATCACAATGCCCTCAGCTAAAGATACACACAGGCACACACATTTACATATGTAATCTTAAGCCAAATCCCATCAAATACTTAATAGTGCAGTTGTTCATCAAAAACAGGACAGAAGTGTCCACTGTTGTATAAATTTTTCCTGAAAATGCTATCCAATGTAATTAGACTTGGAAAAGAAATATAATATTAAAAAATTTAGGAAGAGTTTAAAATAATTATTATTTTTTGATAATGTAATTGCACACTTAAAAAGCAAAAACTTATTGGGAATACTATTAAGTATGACATGAGAATCCTGTGTGGTGGATACTGGCCAGCAGTATCCATCTCTGCTGTGAATGCTCTTCGAAAACACGAGAAAAACATACACAGAGACAACCAGGTCCTGTGGGGAAATAGGGACAGAACGGCCACTCTCTCTAGAGCTTCCGGTCTCCATTCCCAAGCAGATTTTTATTAAGAATACAGACTTAGTTTATGGATTCATAGTCTGGCAGAAAAGATCAAAAGAAGTAGTTGACTTTCAAAGGTGCAGACAGAACCCCCGCTGTGATTTTGGGCAGAGCTTGGAGTTTTAACATATGAAAAAACTACATGGCTCAAAGGGCTAGTTTTGGTTTCCTGTCTGTGCCTTCAAACTGTAATCTAATAACATCCTCCAGCAAACAGATCTCACAGGATCTTGCATGCTCTATGTCCCAGGCCTGATTACCCCGGGGGTCCACTGTCTCTGGTCTGGGCTGCACCGCCCCTGCTATTTCCACAGGCCTGAGTCAACAGAGGAGACAAAGGCAGCCAGGAGACTTGGATTTCTCACTTCCAAGGACAAGGACTCAGGCTTTGACAAAGCCAAGGGGGCAGGGGTTGATGTCCATCACCCCTTTATTTCCATAGCCCTGAGTCTCTTCCAAGAAGCCTCCTAGTGATCATGCCTGTCTTAGGCAATTCCCTCCATGGGAAATCTTACCCATCATTGGCTAACTGATCAAGCTTAGGAGGTCAGGCACAGAACAGGCAGCATTCATGCCAGGGAAATAAGTTTTGTTTCCTTAGTGGCTCCTGGTCCAGAGGTCTCTCACTCAGCCTAAGTCATGGGGGGGTTACAGCTTCCTGAGACCAGGCAGTGTGGTCCCCAACAATCCTGTATACAAAACAAGGTAGAATCAGGCACTTAAAGATGTTTTGGTCAACTATGGACTATATATACAATGGTGGTCCCATCAAATTATAATGGTGCTGAAAAATTCCTACCACTTAGTGACATGGCCATTGTAACTTTGTAGCTCAGTGCATCACTCACATGGGATGATGCTGCTGTAAGCAGGCATACCTGATTGCCACTCATATAAAAGTGTGGCACATACAATTGTGTATATAATTTAATACTTAATAATGAATATGTTAATAATTTATATATTTGAATAATTTTTATTTTAGAGTGTACTCTTTCTACTTATGAAAAAATTCACTATACAACTGTATGCCATGTTATGCTAGCGGTGGCCTCATACACCTCATGTTTACAGTTTCTTTTAATTGCATCATTTTCTGTTGTGCTTGATTTAATCTCATGTGTTTTTTTAAATTATTTTGTTGTTCAATTACAGTTGTCTGCATTACCCACCCCCAATTCCCCCCACACCAGTAATCTCATGTTATTTTGTTTATCATGGCCTCTAAGCATACAAAATCCATGACTTATGTTGTCACAAGGGGCTATGTTAAGTGATTGACCTAGAAATGAAATTTAAAGTGATTAGGGATTACAAAGTTACAAAATCAGGGATAGTTATTTCTTGCCAGTCAGGCATGTCCCATTCCATCAGAGCTATAATCTTAAATAATAACAAAGTGACAGACACTGTTATTGGTCTGCTTCTTTAAAGACAATGTGACCAACAGACATTCTAGAAAGGCCTATAACAGACATGGAGAATTTTCTAATGACCTGGATTGAAGACCAGACACCAAAGCATATCCCTCTCAGCACCATGATGATTACAAAGTAAATAGCTTGTTTCCAACATTGAAAGAAAAGTCTGGACCTATGATATTGAATTTACTGGGTGGTTTAAATTATTGAAGAATCATTATTTATTACATATATATAATGTGAAAGTGAGTGAGAAATTTGCAAGTGCTGATGTGAAGCCTACTGAAGAACTTTTGGAAACTCTAGATAAGTTGATTTTGGAGGGAAATTACTTGACAGACCAAATTTTCAATATGGAAGAAGCCTCTCTATTTTTGAAACAGATTCCAGAAAGGACTTATCCATAAGGAGGCCAAGTTAACATCAGGTTTTAAGACTGTTAAGGACAGGGTAACAGTTTTGCTTGGGAACAATGTTTCAAGCTACATATTGAAACTCTTTGTGATCTGGCAGACACTGCAAAAAGCCCAGGACCTTCAATCATATGATTAAGTGCACACTGCCAGTGTACTTCAGGAGCAATGAGAAGTCATGGATGACGCAGCTCTTTTTCCAGGGTGCCTTCCTGAATTGTTATGTCAGAAAACTGAAAAAGTTTTATTGGGAGAATATCATACCTTTTATGACTTGGTTCATTGCTGGTAATGTTCCCAGGCATCCTGCTTTTATTGGTGATCTTTATCCTGATATCAAAGTAGTATTTCTCTCTCTAAATACCATTCCTTGGATCCAACCAATGGATAAAGGTGTTATAGCAGGTTTTAAGGCCTACAGCCTGAGGAGGGCATTTGTGTAGGCTATTGCTACAGCTAAGGAAGACACTGAGAAGACACTGGTGCATTGCTGAAAAGATTACATCTATGACAGCGTCAAGAACCATGCTTGACTTGAGATGTTATCACCATGGAGTGTGTGAATGGATTCTGGAAGAAGACACTCAAGAGGTCTGTCCATGACTTCAAAGAACTAGCCAAGGATAAGGAGGTTACAGAACTCAACAAGGCTGTGGTTGAGATGACAAACAACTTTAACATGGGTGTGGATGAGGAGGACAATGAGGAGCTTCTAGAAGTGGTTCCTGAGTAAATGACTAAGGAGGAGTTCTTAGAAGTAGAATGCATAGCTGAAGAAGAGGTAAGAGAAAATGGAAACTGTGGGGGGAAAAAGCTGAAGAACCCCCCCAAAATTTATAGTGATTGCTTTAGCCAAAGTTTTTCAGACCTCAACAAGCTCCTTAAAGAGTTTGAAAACATGGACCCCATCACCAAAAGGTTTAAATTAATAGAGAGGAATGTTCATGGTTCATTATCTGCTTACCAGCAAACCTATGATGAAAAAAGAAACAAACAAAGCAAAAACCATCAGGGACATATTTCTGAAAAGAGAAACCCTCCTCAAGAAGACCCTCGGGCAAGTCCTTGAGGAGGTGTTCCAGAAGAAAGCATTATTATCATAGGAGATGACAGCTACAGCTCCTAGTATGTTGCTGCCCTTGAAGACCTTCCAGTGGAGCAAAATGTGGAGATGGAAGATGATACTGATGATCCTGACCCTGTGTAGGCCTGGGCTAATGTGTGTGTTTGTATCTTAGTTTTTGACAAAAAGTTAAAACAATTCAGAAATGTAAAAATAGAGAAAAGCTTATAGCATAAGGTATAAAGAAAGAAAATATTTTTGTATAGCTGAACAACATATTTGTGTTTTGTGCTAAGAGTTATAACAAAATAGTCAAAAAGTTTTAAAAAATTAAAGTGTTTTAAGGTAAAAATTATAATAAGCTGAGGTTAATTTATTATGGGATAAATAAAATGTTTTTTATAAATTTAGTGTAGACTCAGTTTATAAAGCCTACGGTAGTGTACTGTAATGGCCTAGGCCTTCACTTTCACTTGCCAGTTATTCACTGACTCACTCAGAGAAACTTCCAGTCCTGCAAGCTCCATTTATGTTAAGTGTCCTACACAGGTACAAACAGGTTTTCCATTTTTTATCTTTTATACTGTATTTTAACTGTTTCTTTTTCTGTGTTTAAATATGTTTAGATACACAAATACCATTGTGTTATAATTACTTATAATATTAACACAGAAATGTGCTGTACAGGTTTGTAGCCTTGGAACAATAGGCTTTATTGTCTAGGTGTGTAGTAGGCTGTACCATTTAAGTCTGTGTAAGTGCACTCTATGATGTTTGCACAATGACAAAATCACCTAAAGATGCTTTTCCTAGAATGTATACATGTTAAGCAATGCATGACTGTACCATTTTAAATAACAGCACCTACAAAAATACCTGGGAGTAACCCTTAACATAATAATGAGATATTATTTCAACTAAAAGACATTAAAAAACTTGAATAAATAAAAAACATATGCTAGTCCTGGCTGGTATGGCTTAGTAGGTTGGAGCATCATGCCATAACCAAAAGGTTGAGGGTTTGATTCCCAGTTAGGGCACATACCTAAGTTGCAGGTTTGATCCCTAATTAGGCATGTATGATCCCTGGTCCAGCTGTATACAGGAGGCAACCAATTGATGTTTCTCATATCAATGTTTCTCTCTCTTCCTTCCTTTCTCACTAATAAGTAATGAAAAAATGTCCTTGGTGAGGATAAAAAATTTTTTATAAACATATTCTATGTGTGCATAGGTATGTGGAGCCAATATTATAAAGATGTTAGCTCCCCATGTATTAATTAAAAATTCAGTGTGTCCACAAGGAAAATAATTACAAGACTTATAAAAATTAGATGTTGTACAAGTAAACACAAACAGGAAAATTATTTAGACAAGGAATAATGGTCAATTACAGCTAGTTTGGAATGTTAGACACCCTAAACAGTTATTATTGAAGTAAAGTTCTAAATATATATTTATATTTAATTTTCAAAAATGTCATTGAGCTAGTAAGTGTAAAAATAAAGTAGACATAAAGATCTCAAAAGACATTGTTAAACTGAAAACCCCGAGGGCTAAGCAAATGGTAAAGACAGCTTTCCATCTGAGGTTTTGTGCTACACTTTGAAGAACTTAAACTTCTTTTAAAATACAGATTTATTGAGACATAATTCACAATTCACTAGTTTAAAGAATAAAATTCAATGGATTTTTTTGTATATTCAGAGTTACACAACTTTCAAAACAATCTAGTTTTAAAGCACTTTTGTCACCCCCAAAGAAACCCTCCATTAGCAATTATGCCATCCCCACACCTCCAGCCTTAGGTAGCTACTGAGCTTCAGTGTTGCAGATTTGCCTACTTCTGGATATTTTATATATAGACTCATACTATATGTGGTCTCTTTTTTTTAAGATTTTATTTATTTATTTTTAGAGAGGGAAGGGAGGGAGAAAGAGAGAGAGAGAAACATCAATGTGCAGTTGCTGGGGGTCATGGCCTGCAACCCAGGCATGTACCCTGATTGGGAATCGAACCTGCAACACTTTGGTTCACAGCCTGCACTCAATCCACTGAGCTACGCCAGTCAGGGCTAATATGTGGTCTCTTATGACTGTATTTTTTTCAGTTAGAATAATGTTTTCAAGGTTTACCCATGTTATTACAGAAAATCTATTTTATTCCTCTGCATTGTATGGCTATCTCCACTTTTATTTATTCATTCATCACTTGATGGACATTTCTGTTGTTTTTACATTGAGTATTCTCAATAATTCTGTTATGAATGTTCATGTAAGTTTTTATATGGACATACATTTTCCTTTCTCCTGGGTAGCATGGAACTGATAGGTCATATAATAATTCTATACTTAACATTTTAAGGAACTTGCCAAATTGTGTTCAAAAGAGTCCTCATGTTTTTTTTACATTTCCACCAGCAATGCATAACGTTTCCAACATCACATCCTCATTAACCTTATTAATATCTACCTTTTTTATAATAGCCATCCTAGTAGATATGCAGTGATATTTCATTGTGTTTTTATTGGCATATTGAACATTTTGGCTAAAATCCTTTGTCAGATGTGTCTTTAGCAAATATTTCTCACCATCTGTGACTTCTCTTGTCATTCTCTTGACATTGTATTCCACAGTCAGAACTTTTTAATGAAATCAAGCTTCTCCATTAATTCTGTGATGGACTGTGTCTTTGGTGTTGTCTTTCATAGATTGCCCCTTTGTCGTGTCATAGGTTTTATCCTATGTTATCTTCTAGGACTTTTAAAGTTTTACATTTTAAATTTAGCTCTATGGTCCATTTATGAGTTCATTTTTATGAAGGATATAAGGTCTATATCTAGATTCTTTTTTTTTTGCATATGGATGTCTAGTTGTTCCAGCATCATTTGTTGAAAAGACTGTCTTTGATCCATTTTATTGCTTTTACTCTTTATCAAAAATCAATTGGCCATATTTATGGGGGTCTATTTCTAGGATATGTATTCTGCTGCATTGATATATTTATCTATGTTCCCTTAATGCCACATTGTTTTCATTACTATAGTTTTATCAAAGTCTGAAAGTTCCCATCGTTTCAGTCCTTCCTCTTTGTTGTTCTTTTTAAATTTAATCTTTATTGTATTTTTGCCATTATCATTTAGTCCTCTTATACCTCACTCCCTCCAGCAATCCCCACACTGTTGTCCATGTCCATGAGTCTTTTTTCCTTTTTGCTCAATCCTTCCATTCCCTAAACTACCCCCCTTAACTGTCATTCTGCTCTCTATCTATGAGTTTGTCCCCATTTTCCTTGTTAGTTCAGTTTGTTCATTAGATTCCACATATTAGTGAGATCATATGATATTTGTCTCTCTCTGGCTTGTTTCACTTAGCATAGTGTTCCCCCAGTCCATCCATACTGTTGTAAAGGGTAAAATTTTCTTCTTTCTCCTGGCCAAGCCATATTCCATTGTGTAAATGTACCATACTTGTTCTACCCACTCATCTACTGATGAACACCTGGGCTCCTTCCATATATTGCTGATTGTAAATAATGCTGCAATGAACATAGTGATGCATATGTTGTTTAGAATTACTGTTTTGGGTTACCTTGGATAGATTCCCTGAAGTGGAATTGCTGGGTCATGGGCAGTTCATTTTTAATTATTTGGGGTATCTCCATACTGTTTTCCACAGTGGCTGCATGAATCTCCATTCCCACCAACAGTGCAAAAGGGTTCTCCTTTCTCACATCCTCACTAGATTTTGTTGTGTATTGACTTATTATGATAGCCATTTTGATAGGTATGAGGTGACATCTCATTGTGCTTTTAACTTACATTTCTCTGATGATTAGTAGCATTGAGCATCTTTTCATAAGTTTATTGGCCATCTGTATGTCCTCCTTGTAGCAGTGTCTGTTCAGGTCCTTTTCCCATTTTTTAATTGGGGTTTTTTTTTTTGGTGTTGAGTTTTCTAAGTTCATACATTTTGGATATTTACCCCTTATCAAATGTATTGTATCAAATATGTTCTTCCAATTAGTGGATTGTCTTTCTATTCTGTTGGTTTTCCTTTGCTGTGTGAATGTTTTTTAGTTTGATATAGTCCCATTTGTTTATTTTTTTCTATTGCTTCCCTCACCTGAGAAAATACATCAGAAAAATATATTGTTATGAGCAATATCTGAGTTTTATTGCCTGTTTTCTTCTAGGATTTTTATGTTTTGGGGTCTAAAATTTAAGTCTTTAATCTATTTTGATTTTATTATTGGGTGTGGTATAAGAAAGTGATCTAGTTTCATTTTTCTGCATGTATCTCTGTCCAATTTTCCCAACACCATTTATTGAATAATTATCTTTAGCCTATTGTATGTACTTGCTTCCTCTTCCAAATATTAATTGACTAAAGGTGTGGGTTTATTTCTGGGCTTTCTATTCTGTTCCATTGATTTATGTATCTGTGTTTATGCTAGTACTATGCTGTTTTGATTACTATGACCATATGGTATAATTTGATATTAGATAGCATGATTCTTCCAACTTTGTTTTCCTTTCTCAAGGTCACTGTTGCTATTCTGGGTACTTTGTGGTTCCATATAAATTTTAGAAATATTTGTTCTAGTTCTTTGAAACACACCATTGGTATCTTGATATGAATTGTATCAAATCTATAGATTGCTTTGGGCAGTATGGACATTTTAATGATATTAATTTTTCCTGTCCATGGACCCAATAATGTGCTTCCACTTATTTGTATCTTCTTCTATTTCTTTCTTCATTATGTTGTAAGTTTCTAAGGATAGGTCTTCTATGGCTTTGGTTAGATTAATTCTTAGGTATTTTATTCTTTTTGAAGTGATCGTGAATGGGATTGTTCTCTTAATTTTGCTTTCTGGTAGTTCATATTAGCAGGTAAAAATGCAACTGATTTCTGGATATTAATTTTGTATCCTGTTACTTTGCTGAGTTCATTTATCAGTTCTAGAAATTTCTTGCTGGAATCTTTAGAGCTCTGTATGTGCAGTATTATGTCATCTGCAAATAATGACAGTTTTACTTCCTCCTTTCACATTTGGGTGCCTTTTATTTCTTCTTTTTGTCTGATTGCTGTGGCTAGGACTTCCAGTACTTTTTGAATAAGTGTGGTAAAAGCAGACATCCCTTTCTTGTTCCCAGTCTTAAGGGTAATGTTTGTAGTTTTTGCCCATTAAATGTAATGCTGGTAGTGGGTTTATCACATATGACCTTTATTATGTTTAGGTGTATTCCAGTTTATTGAGAGTTTTTATCATGCATGGGTGTTGGGTTTTTCTTAAATGCTTTCCTGCACCTATTTGTATAATCATGTTTTTTTTTTCTTTTTTAGCCTGTTGATGTGATATTAATTGGTTTTTGAAATTTGAACCAGCTTTGCACACCTTGGATAAAGCTGCTTTAGTCATGGTGTGGAATTCTTTTTATACATCATTGGATTTGATTTGCTATTTTCTTGAAGATCTTTATATTAATATTCTTGAGAGATATTGGTCTGTACTTTTGTAAATTTTTTTTTTGGTTTTGGTGTTAGAGCAGTGCTGTCCTTGTAGAATGAGTTAAGAAGTATTCCCCCTGCTTCTATCCTCTGAAAGAGATTGCAGGCAATTGGTATAATTTATTACTTAAACATAAGGTAGAGTTCACCATCTGGGACTGATGCTTTATTTTGGAAGGTTATTGATTATTGATTCAATTTGATGTAGACCTTAATTGATGTAGACCTATTCAGGTTGTCTCTTTCTTCTTGTGTGAGTTTTAGCAAATAGTGTCTTCTAAAGAATTAGTTCATTTCATATAGCTTATCAAATTTGTGGGTGTAGTGTTATCCTTTTTGTGTCCATGGGATCTGTAGTGATGTCCTCTTTTTATTTCTGTTATTAGTCAGTTGTGTCCTGTCTCTTTTCTTCTTCATTAGCCTGGCTAAATGCTTATCTATTTTGTTGAACTTTTCCAAGAATCATCTTTATATTTCCTTGATTTTCTCTGTTGATTTCTTGCTTTCAATTTCACTTATTTCTACTCTAATTCTTATTATTTCTTTTTTCTGCTTACTTTAGATTTAATTTGCTCTTCTTTTTCCAATGTTTTAAAGTAGAAACTTATATAATTGATGTTATATTTTTCTTCTTTTGTAATATATGCATTCAATGCTATAAATTTTTCTCTAGGCACCACTTTGCTCCATCCCATAAGTTTTTATAGGTTGCATTTTCATTTTCATTTAGTTAAAGATGTTTTAAAATTTCTTTTAATATTTCTTCTTTATAGATTCTGTGTTATTTGGAAGTATGTTTTTATATCTCCACATAGATATAGAAAGCTGCAAGGAGCATCATTACCACTCATACAACAATGAAAAGCTGTAGAAACTGCAAATTAATAACTTTTACTGAACTCATTAGAGAAGTAAGGTGGCAGGGCAAACAATTAACTTAAAATCTGGGGAGAAAAAGGTACCTGTAGGGAGGGACAAGATATGAGCCTTTGCTTGTCTAGGGCAGATACCATTGGATACCACTAGCACTAGTAGAAAGATTTAGCGAATGTTTTCTTCTGATGACTTGCTAAAGGATGAATATGGTCTAATGTGAAAGTATGAAGTCATTTGGGACTACAAACATAGGTCTGTGCACTGTTTTGCAGCATTTTCCTCCATGAATCCTACCAAGCGACCACACAGGAGATCAGGAAGAACCCTAAGAAAGCTTCCTTTAGGGCTCTCACTGAAGAAGAGAAAGAGCAGTGGAAGCCAAATCTCCCCTTATGTCTTCTCCTGACATATTATATCTATATGTGTTACAAATGCAACAATACATTGTTATAATTATTACTTTATATATTTAAATGTCTTTTTAAAGAAGCTGACAAAGGAAAATAGATCAAATATATATTTATGGAATCTGTTCCATTAAACTTTTTACTTATTGTTTATGGTTCTCTTCATTTGTTCCTGTGGATTCAAGTTACTATTTGTTATCATTTTCTTATTCTAGTATAACTTTTTTCCCATCCACCTCTTTTGCATTGTTATTGTCAAATATATTATATATTCCACATAATAATTGTATATATATTATTCACACAATTATATTTTAAGTCAGTTAAGAGAAGATTGGAGAATAAATATGCAATTATAATGTCCATTATTCCATTAGTCCGTCAACACACTAGGCACATTCTGCCTCCATGTCTTTTTTATTGCTCTCCTACTCAAACTCTATCTGTTAAAGCTCAATCTAGCATCCAGGAAGTTTTTTAAATAGAACTCTAGAAAGTCTTCTCTTATAATAAGAAACTACCCTTTCATTCTCAACTCTTACAACACTATGTCTATCTCTCATTTGTCTGTGGTACCTCATATTGTCATTTTTATATTTGTTTTGTTTAATTTAAATTTTAAGCTTCTTGATGGTCAGTTATTTCTTAGTGCCCTGACAATTGACACAGCACTCTGAACATAAGGAGTATCAAAAACTGCAGTTTTTTATTATGATTTATGCAATATGACATTTAAGCATATTTTAATTACTGACAGGTAAAAATATAATCAGAGCAGAAATCCCTCACCCAAATATTAATTTGGGAGTTGGAAATTGAAGTAAAACATTAATTAGATAATTTTTCTACTAAGTATATAATACTGATAAATATTGATTGAAAAATAGTAGTTGCTTTCATATATATATAATTATAGATATACTATTTTGTTTATAGATTTACTGATTATTAATATACAGTATAGATATATTATACAATATACAATTCCTGGGCCATTGCTAATCAATGGCCCAGGAATTATTAGAGAAGCACTGGCTAAAAAAGACATTACTAGGAAAAGGATGGGTCTCTCTCCTGGCTCTGTAACTTCCTTCAGTTCTCTCTATCCCCACTCATCACCAAAACCAGTAATCACCAACCAGCTGTTCCTCATCCCTGAGATTACTGTTCAGAGTGAGTCCTGAGCAATTCTTTTTTATATAAGAGAGATACTTTTATATATTTTTACAGTGAGAATGATTATGACCAGTGTTTTATTATTGATTGCTTCTTTATTGACATAGGGTAAAAGAAAAGGCAATTTTAGAAAGCATGCCATGGAGCAGATAAGACATGTTGGATGCAGATACCCTACCATTTAAATAAAATAAATGTGACTATCTTGACATCCTATTTTGATTTCAATGTGCCATTCTAAAGATATCCTAAATATTTAAACATATATAGGTATCTGTGTCTACAAACAACTGTGGCAATCCAAGAATAAATGAGGATACTTACTAAAATATAAAAAAACATATTATCTAAAAATATCAATTTTATTAAAATGAGTCAGGATATAAGGAAAAGCATGTATAGAAAGATAAGTATGTTAGATGCAGAGTAAGTACCTTTGTTTCCATTTCATACTTTTTGATTCCTCATTCAAAATCTTATGGAATCTAAACAACATAACCTTTCCCATACAAGAAACTATTATTTTTGTTACATGTAAGTGGAATAATACATCATTAAACTTACTTTTAAAGATCATGAAATATACCATCTGCATTTATGGTCTAATGGACTTTTCTTTATTTTTCTTTTCATTTTCAGCCATAACTTTATTGATTTGGATATTTTGAGTATGTAGGCTATCTCCCACGTGGTATAACATCAGTTGTTCTTGATTAATGTTTTTATTTGATCATTTTCAACTTCAACTTGTCTGCCTGACTGTGGAGCATCATCCAGTGAGAAATCTCCAGCACAAAACTTTGCAGACCACTTTTGCCACATTTGATCAGACAAAACACCTTCATACACAGCACAAATCTTTTCTTTTGTGTTTCAGTTTTATTTTTACCTTTCTTGAAATACTAAAGCATTATATACTGAAAATGTTGCTTATTTTCTTCCACCTTTTTTTAACATTTCATTTAACTCACTATATCCAAGTATAATTTTATTTTATTTTATATTTTATTATTGTTCAAGTACAGTTATTTTTATTTTTACCCCACCTTGGCCTCTCACCTCACCCATCCCTGCTTCCACCCTTGAACCTACCCCCTTTGGCTTTGTCCATGTGTCCTTTATATATGTTCCTTGATGGACTTTTCTTTAAATGAACTTAATGAAATTACAATGATTTTGATAGTCTTATCAGAAGCTTTGAATAGCATGTTTTTCTACATATGAATGGGGTTTGCTTGTATTATAGATAAAATGTTGAGCCTAGTATGGATTTTCATAATACATTTCATTATGTACATAAATATGTATGTGTGTATTTTCAATTTAAAAATTATTTATCTTGAAACTTAAATAATTAAAATAATCTTATATAAGACTATATTTATACATGGAGAATGTAAAGCAATACAGGTTTGATAAGTTTACATATAACTTCATTAATTACATTGCAATCAATTGTTAGCCTACAAAAATGTTAGGCTGTATAGATATGTTTATACCATTAGTAAAAACACACAATTACATTATTTGTATATTTTTTTAGTCCAACTTCTTAATTCTCATGTATAAATAGAATTTAAATCAGATTTAATAAAATTCTTTTTTTTTTCTTTAGGAAAAAGTCAAAGAGAAGGAAGAAAATCTGAATCTTGCAAACCAATTCTTAAAGTAGAATACAAGACCTGTAGAAACAGGTATGCCTTTTTACTTTGGAGAACATGGGAAGATATGCAATAAACAGACACAGGAAAGGCAGATAATTTTTAATATTTATGTTTTATTTATTTTTACATAATTATATTACCTAGCTGAATCCTTTACATTAACAATAACAGATTCCTATTATTTAATAAACATATCTATGATGATCATTATTATGAATATTACAAATAGCAACTTAATTATTTTAAATTTTCTATTAATATTCATATGAGTATTATATATATTACTTTTGACAATGTAGGACTTTTGTCCAAGCACTTATGAGTAGCAGTCATTTAGCATTATTAAGCAGAGCCATTTACCTATTAATATTGTACATGAAAGAATTAAATACATAACCAGGCCTTTGTACTTTAGGTTTTACATTCTGAAATTGAAAAGATTATAGTTAGTTTACCCTAGCCAGGTGGTTCAGTTGGTTGGCGGATTATCCTGTACACAAGAAAGTTGTGGGTTCAATCCCCAGTTAGGGGATGTGCCTGTGTTGAGGGTTGGAACCAGTTGGGGCATGTATGGGAGGCAATCAATTGATATTTTGTTTTTATTTTTTATTTTTTATTTATTTATTTTTAGAGAGGGAAGAGAGAGAGAGAGAGAGAGAGAGAGAGAGAGAGAGGGAGATCAATGTGCGGTTGCTGGGGGTTGTGGCCTGCAACCCAGGAATGTACCCTGGCTGGGAATTGAACCTGGGATACTTTGGTTCCCAGCCCGCGCTCCATCCACTGAGCTACGCCAGCCAGGGAATCAATTGATATTTTAAAAAAAGAAAGAAAGAAAGGATTATAGTTAGTTTGAAAGATAAACAGTTATGTATATTGACATAAAAATAGTACTAAATTTTAATATATAGAAAATTGAAGAAAAAATATTTAATAAAATTCTAGCCTGTATACATAGCAGCCATATCCTACATATCGACAATGTCCTTTTTGTTTGCAATAATTAGTGGCAATACCATTCCAATTGCCATTCCAATATTTGGAATTATGGTAATAATTCCAAATTTTAATTTTTTTACTCTAAATTGGATAATCCTAATTTGTATTACTTGTATGCTTACACTATAATGTTTTCTTAGCATATAGGTACATTTAATGTTTGTTTATGTCTGCTATTATAAGGACTTGATAGTATAAAATTATGGTCAACTTAACCAGTTAGTTTATGTATATGTAGTTTATATATAAAATTTGTATAAAACATATATGTGTGTGTCATTTGTTTCGTGTTCTAAAATGAAAGAGAATACTGCCTGATTTTGAATCTGTTATTGTCTAATAGCAGAAGTAAGGCCACAGACTTGTGGTTTCTATATTTGTGAGGTGCTTATATAGAGATGTGCTATGAGAGCACAGCAAAAGGGCATCTAAATCAGCCAAGAGGGAGTGGAGAGACAGTGAGGAGAAAAATCAGTAAATTTCATCTTGGCTTTCCTCTTGAGATTCCTGAGATGGTACTAAAGGGATACTACTAAAATGATGGTAAAGGGAGGAAAAGAGTGAAGATGGAGAGTGGGTATTTCAGGAATCAAGACTTCAAGTCAAGGTAGTATAAATTAATGATTATGATTATGAGCTTATAGAATAAGACATCTATATGACCTTGAAATTTTTTTTAAGATTTTATTTTTATTTGTTTTTGAAGAGAGGGAGAAAGAGAGAAAAACATCAATTGGTTGTCTTTTGCATGCCCACAACTGGGGAGCCAGCGTCCAAACCAGGCACGTGTCCCAGTTGGAAACTGAACCTTGAGCTTTTCTGTTCGCAGGCTGATGCTCAATCCACCGAACCACACCAGCCAGGGCTGACTTTGAAATTTTTAATTAACTCTTTTAAACTTTAGTTTACTCATTTGTGATGTTTATGAGGATTAATGAAATTATGCATGAAGTTTGCAATGTTATAAGTTTTATGAATGGCACATAGTGGATTTCTTAATAAAAAGAAATTATTATTGTCATCATCATAGACATCACATTGTTAAAATTATAGAACTGCTCCTAAATTAATGATTTGTTATAGTAATGTTAACCCAACTTTGTGTAGAAGTAATTCTTCAGATTTCTAATGTCAATTACATATATATTATTAATCATAGTTACTATCACCCCCTTTACTGTATACTTTAGTACATTGTGTCTATTTATTGTAATTACTACTGTTAGAAAAGGAGAGTAAAGATAGAGGAGCACTGAAATTAAGTGTTCTGAAAGGTATTGCAACAGCAAAATGGGTCATAGTGTAGAAGTGGAAATAAATAGCTATATCCCCAGTCCATTCTAATATAGTCAAAACTTTGTGAAATCAAAAATTGGGATAGCTATGACAAGAGCAGAAACTTCACAAAGAGCTCTACAACTTACGTTGCAGTGATAGGAGTTTTAAAGGACTGCATGGGTGGCAGATGTAAGAGGTATATTTCCTCTCAATTTTATCTAAGAGCAGCCATTTACAGACTTGCTTTGCATTTCTAGGGATGAACAATTATTCTGCTCAGAAACTGTTGTTCCCCAATCACCAATTTATCTATTGGCACTTTGGCCTCTAGGCATAATAATTTTATCCTGTTCAAAATTAGGAATTTAGATCTCTCTACCTGCTACCACTACCATTATTAGGTTCCCTGTGGTTAAATAAAAATTACTTTATGCTACTGTTTCAATCGATTCCTATTATGGCCACCTACTCCTATTATGGCCACTGACTTCATGTGTAGTTACTAAGTTCTCCAAGCCTCAGTATGCATATCTGTTAAATAAGAATAATAACAGTAGCTCTCTCATTGGGATATCATAAGGATTAAATAATAAAATACATATCAAGTTGTTCACATAATACCTGAAACATCATAAATACTTAACAAATGTTATCATTTAATAAATATTATATTATATTATACAATATATTGTTTAATCCTGTTGCCTTCATTGAGACAAAATGCTAATGCTTTTTCTTAATTATGTTTCATGTATTTTGCAAAATAAACAGTTAGACTTTTTTATTTTGGTGTACAATTCTATGGATTTTAACACATGTATAAATTCTCAAAATCACCATCGCAATAAGAACACAGAGCATTTCCACACTCCTAAAACTGTCTCATGCTATCCCTTGTAGCCAAACTTTTCCCTGACTCCTAACCTCTGGCAACCACTGATCTGTTCTCCATCACTATGATTTTAGCTTTTTGAGATGTCATGTAAATGCAGTTATTTATTAGGTAACTTTATGAGACTAGCTTCTTTCACCAACATAATACCTTTGAGATTTATCCAAGTTGTGTGCACTGATAACTTTAAATTTTATTAATATTTTCCTTATGTATGAAAACACATTGTAAATTATATGGTTATTTATTTCTTTTATAATAATCCATCTGATAAGTAACATACATTTGCATTAGGTAATAAAGAAGGTAGTTTTTATGGTACAGCACTTACCAAATTGTGTCCTTTTAATCACTAATTGTATTCATGGGGGAAAAAAGAGTCTGTAATCAAATAAATTTGAGAAATATGAGAAATTCTTGGTTAAACAAAAGTAAATTGGATTTTTTATGATTTCTCATAATCTTTAATATGTAGCATGATTATAAAATTTCAAAGGGGAGATATGGTTTGCAAGTATCACATTATTAAAAACATTTTTATTTTTTTATTTTTGCAGAACACCTGTTAAGTTGTATTTCACAGTTTGAGAAATATACTAGAATGTTTTAAAAACATGGGCTTTGGAGTCTGGATTTGAATCTTTGTCTAACCACTCACTAGCTGTTTGACCCTGAACGAGTTATTTAATCTGCACTAATCCTAGACTCTTCAGCTACAAAATGGGACTAATAATACTTTCCCCATCAGGGTTGAGGGTTACAGGATTTTGAAGATTATATAAAATTTACTTTATGTGCACACACAGCAGAGTATATGCCAATATATTACCAATATGTATGGTAATTACTCAGTAAATTGTAGCTATTTATTAATATAGGCAATATAGACCACTGTTTAGGAGAATAAGCTTTGAAGTCTGATTTCAACTTTCTTTTGGGTTTTCAACTTAGTTGTTATTTAACCTCATTAATAAAATGAGGACTATACTTATGAGGATTTACTGTGGTAATTAAATATCTAATGCAATTATCTGTGAGTGGTTCCCTGAGCATTTTCCTGAGTAAATAACTTTTTATTCAGTCATTCAGTAGTTTACAGGGAGGTGCATATATAATTAAGTTTACATGCAGCATTTTCTGATGCAGAGTCATAATGACAGCAAAAAGATTCACTCTTAGTATTAGAAAGGACATATTTTTCAATGTGCTTTCAAAAAAGAGAGTAAATTGCTTCTTATAAATTTTTAGATTAATACTAAGAGATGAGAGTGAATTCACTCATTTTTACATGGAAAAAGATAGTTATGGCCTTCATTAATATTTGGAGCAGATATTAAGGTTAGTATGTATGAAAAGATACTATGTTCTCTAAGTCATGACCCCTGTTGCGATACAAAGCAGTCAACAAAGGTACAAAAACCCATACTCATTTCATTAGAAATTATTTTTAAATCTGGATAAATCTTCTTAATAATATAAGCATATAGTTTATAGAAAGAACAAAAATGTTTCCTGACACCACTATTAGTAGGTTAGTGATTTATATATCAAATTACTGGAGAAAGATTAGCTCAAGTCAACTGATGCAGGACTTAAGGAAAATAAATTAGACCATTTTTGCATATGTAGCTTACAACTCAAATGTTTATATCAAAATATTAACACAGAATTATAAATAAAAATTAGTACAGGCATTTCATATGTATGTGTTCGTGGCACTTTTGAAGTTTTGTTTGTTTGTTTGTTTTGTTTATAGCCAGCATAAAATGTCCCATTGGTAATCTTTGGTACTATGTACAGTACAAAATGGAAAAGAAGGGGAAGGCTTATAGAGTGATTCCTAGAAATAAGTAGATACTTCAAATGGATGGAAGTTAATTATTTAGAGAAGTACATATTCTCAAAGAATTTGGTACAATAAAAGTTGTAGTTCTTTTAAAATTTTTGGAGAAGAGGATTTGCAGTTTGGTATTTACTTATTGAAAATACTTACACAACTACTTATTTACTTTTATACACATGCAGATATAGGTATTAATTTGAAAAACAAAAGTGAAAGATTATGAAGCTATTTCATAACTTTTTAATAGCTATGATGTCTTAGAGTCATCTCAGTCCCAGTCTATTATCTAATTGTATCTTACATCTAAAAGAGAATTTAAAAATTGTTTAAAGTTAATTTTACAAGCTAAATAGAACTGGTTGGCACAAAGTAAAATTGAGACTAAGATCACATTTATTTTTGGTGAACTATTTTTCACTTACAAATTAGTTTTCTCTATCTTTTTATCATAACCCTTTCCCCATAGAAACTCCATTACACAGAATTTTGATGTTACCTTCTACCATTTTGCCTTTGCCACTGTCACATTTTATTTCATATTAAAATTTGCCTCTTTTTTCTTTTAAGGATATGGGGCCTCACATGCCAGCTGGTTATTATGATAAACTAGCATAGCCTATATTCTAATGGTAGTGATTTAAAGTTTGGGGAACCAACCAATAGCGTATGTGAAGATATATTCTGGAGTCAGTGAGCACCACCACCTTTCTCTAAACTCACTGCCTTTCCCTCCCCCCTACCTCATCACCTTAAGACTGATCCATTAACAATGTTAATGGTGAGAGTGTACATTCAGAAAAAAAGGAAATGGTAAAATAGTAAGTTGTCAGGTGAGATGTTTTGGGACAGGAAAGACTTTTGTTCTCCTGTGTAATCACATTGTATAAACTCTCCACCAAGCCTGTTTTTTATTGGCTCAGGCCTGTAATATTGTGTTATCTTAAAAGACTCACCATCTTATTAACTCTTTTTCCTATGTAGTGAACCATTTATAATATTTTCTGGTGGACTGTCCTATGACAAAGCTTGCAGAAGACCAAGTTTAACCATAATGCATGGAAAAGCAATTACAGTACTTGAAATGGATCATCCTATTGTTGAATTTCTAACTTTATGTGAAACACCCTATCCGAATGGTAAGTAACTAAAAATGAAGCAATTAATGTTGAAAAATTACTTTTGAAATACATTCCTAACAAAATTAAGCTTAAATATTTTTAGTTTTGGCAGCTGACATCTACTGTGATACAACACTGTGAGCTACAGGTGTTGGAGCAGGTTCTGCAACTGTACCTACTTGACGAACTGGAAGTAGAACAGATGTAGTGCAGCAATGCTGGAGTTTCAGGTTCAATATCAGGTAAGTGCTTTAAACTTTGATAAGGATGGTGGAAGCTGAGCTGGGAGGGTCCTATAGGGGTCTAGGGTAAAATCACTTGGGGAAACTGAGGTCTCCTAATAGCCTCTCCTAGACCAGCTCCACCTATTCCATTCTAATGCTAATCAAAGTTAAAGCACTTACCTAATATCAGTGATCTGTAACTCTGGTGGTGCTGCATCTGTTTCACATCTGGCTTTGTGTCAGATGCAACTGCAGCACCTCTGATTACTCTGGGATTGCTGATGTGTGGTTAGTGATTTATTTCAGTTTTGAGAATAATTGTCAGAAGGGTCTTTGGGAGGAAAGATGTTTTTATATTTTTATCATTCCCCCCCAAAAAAAACTTTTTGTAAACATAAAAATTACATGCAAATTGTATAATAGAATCTAGTGATAATGAAATATTTTAACAATGAAAATTAAACATTTAAAAGGGTGAAGTATATAAGGGGAATTATGAGTTTATTATTAAAGCACCATACTGTATATATACATTACCACATTTTCAAGAAGGAGCATATGGGGAGAGATCACTGGACTTAGCGACTTGGACTTGGAGAATATTTGGGTTTATGATTTAGCTCTGCCATTTACTGGCTATGTGACCTTGGGTAAGTCACTTTACATTTTTGAGTTTTATTTATCATTTGTAGACAGAGAATAATAATAGTAATAGCAAATGGTTATTGGAAGACCAAAGTGGATGTACTTTATAAACTATGGGAATTTTATTATATATTAATGTGTTTTAATTCTTGAATTTCATATTTAAAAGATGGGTTAAGCTGGTAGGAGATAACAATCAATGTGACACCTTATTTCTCGAGTTGCTGGGGACAGACTACTGCCCTGTGTTGTTAATCAACAAATACTTATTGGATGCTTCTGTGGCCTCAATACTGTACTCAGAACTTGTTGAGAGTATAGATGAAGTAGGAAACTGAGCTCTGATGTCAAATTATATGAAGTCTAGTCAGATGAGGGAGATATATGACCTCAGTTTAAAAAACATGGCATCTTAAGTGCTGAGTTATATAAGTCAAGAGTTTTTGAAATGTACTCATTTAAGGCTAGTCAGAAGGCTGATGACTGAAATATCCATGCTGAGCTTTGTGGAAAAGTAGGATTTAGATATAGGCTTTGAAGAATTACTTCAGCCTTGAAAAAGGATATTAAGTAAAGGTTTTAGAAATTGTGAGGTTTGTTAGTGTGAGGTCAATTTAGAGAAAAAAATGAAAGCCTTTTGGAGATATTTGGAAATAGGGAGATACAGAGGAGTTCTGAGGAAATGCTAAAATGAAAGAAAACAATATTTTAGTAAGATTCACCCAACAAGAGTGTGTGGGATTGAAGAGAGAGACACTGAAGTCTAAAAACTTCCAGACTCCAGCTGATAGACTTTTGTGCTAATGTGCTTTAAAATGGTCAAGATCTGAAACAGAGTACCGCCTATAAGAATGGAAAGAGCAAAACCCACTGAATTTGGTCAAAAATTGGATTAGGAGTGACATGATAGATGAGTCAAAGATAACATATTTTAAGAATAGTGATTTCATATGCAGTCATAACAGTTTTTTGAAGGAGAGAAAGGTAAATCTGACTTGGAGTTGTTTAGAGAACATAAAAAGGAGAGGTCATTAATATTTATTTGTGAACATCAGAATATAGATGTTCTCTGAAGTTATGACAACCAATGATAAACAAAGGAAGAAAGAGTTAACAGGGGACCAAAAGCTGAGCTTTTGAAAATTCCTCCAATCAAAGAGCCTGGAGAAAGTTGCCTGTGCCAGTAGTGAAAACAAAGTGTGTGGTTGCAAAGGTCAAACACTATGTGTGTGTTTGTATATAAATTTCTGTACATCAGTAGAAATGTTAGGACAGTTTCTAGTAATGTTAAATATACACGTATTGTAACCAAGTCAAATCAGTTCCAAGCCACATACATGTCTGTTTTTTGAGAAGCAGTAATGAGGATGGAGCTTTTTATTTGTCAGGGACTGGGAGAAATAGTTTAGCCTTACTCAGTAAAATATAAATGTACCTTATTCACTAGTTCTAATTAAAATAATACATGAAAATGCCCAAAAAGTACCTTACAATACACAACAGTATATAATGAAAGCTTTCTCTCTGCTCTTCCAGAAGCAACCACTATTATTAAATTGCTTATGTATTCCCCCTCCATCCCGCAAGTAATCTATGCTTACCAACAGATAATATTTCTAAACAAGGGGAGAGAAGAAAAAGGGGGAACCAGTAGTATCAAACCACAGTCTTCTTCAACTGAAAAGCAAAACAAATAAACGAACAAAAACAACCTAGAAGAATTGAAACAATGTTGAAAAACAGCTCTAAAATATATGGAAGAAGAGGGGAAGGAGCCTCATTTTTAGGACAGTTTGAGTAGCAAACAATATGACTGCATACTGTCACATAGATAGGCACCCAAGCAATGGCATGCTCCTTTTGAGTTTTGGAGTTTATGGTTTTAGTTTTTCTCTCAACGCATGTGATCTCTGAATGGGCTCTATAACTTCTCAGGACTGGAAGGACTGTGAAAGCCATCTATTTCAGTTTACCATCCAAGACCACACTGTGAACAAAGTCACTGCCAAGTGATTGTTCAATTTATGATTAAATACCTCTTAAACTGGCCAGTAGAAACTACTGGTTTAAGGAAGGCAGGATGGAATTTAGAGTTAGAAATTCTTGGTTAAAATGTCAATTCTGTCACTTACTAGCTTTGTAGACTTGTGCCAATCTTGTAACCTTTTTGGACCTCAATGTTCCCTATGAAACAGAAATACAGTAATACCTCCTATAGCTACCAAGCATCAAATACCATGTATGTAAAATGTTTTTGGAAATACATTTTCTTTAAATTGAGAATAACACTTTAATTTTGGCTTTCCCTTATTAGTCCTTTATTATAGATGAAAAGCAATATCTTCCCTGACCACTACAACTAAATTAGTGCTCCCAACCCAACCATGTCATTTCTTATACCATTACTAACATTATTTTTTCATAGCCCACATTACTTTCTGAATTAATTATTTGTTTACTTGTTCATGGTTTGCAAACATCCCTAGAATATAAACCCTATGAGCATGGGGACTTGTCCCTCTTACTCTTCAGATTCCCTTTGTTCTTACAAAGTTTCTGTAACACATGAAGAAAGGAAAGGAGGAAAGCAGAAAGGGAGAGTTGAATTTTAAGAACTTGAAAATCCTAGACTATCCTTAGATTCTCTGCTTTTTTGAGGTGTGCACCATTGGGAACATTGTAGGCAATCTTTAAATACATGTTAAATCACACTGAATTGAAAGCAAATTGTTTAGTATGAGTGTTGCTCTCATAGGGAGATGAGTAGGTATCAGACATCAGATAAGCAGAACTACTGTTTCCTTAGTATATTTCCTTGTAGACATGAAATTAAATCTAAAATGTAAGGTACAGAAAAATAAGATAAATGCTTGTGAGATGGAAATGACAGACTCACTCTTCTCAAATAATCTACCATCATCACTTCATATTTTTAGGTATATTTAGCTCTATGCTATGCAACTTCTTATTTTCCCTCCTTCCCTATAATGGTCATATACATTAAATTTGAGAAATGTAACATATTTCTTTAAAAATGCTCTTGATACTTCTTTCTTTGGCTCATATTTCAGTCTTCTCAAATTATGTAAATAAAATTTGTACAGCAGATAAAGGAAATGTAAGTTTGTTGACTTTATAAAGTATGAAATATGAAAACTGTTTCATTTTTTTTAACTTGTAGAATTTCAAGAACCCTATGCAGTTGTAGTACTTCTGGAGAAAGATCTCATTGTAGTTGATCTGACACAGAGCAAGTAAGTTATCAATGTTTAGAATAAAACTAACTATTTTTGAAATCTATTCATTTCAGTTAAAATACTGGAGGACATTATTAGTAATTGACATTAGGACTGGGTTGGGCAAAAAGTCCATTTAGTTTTTTCCATAAAAGACCCATTTTCATTTTCACCAATGACTTTATTGATTTAAATGTTTTGAATATGTCAGCTACCTCCACTATTGGCTTCTAGTGGGAAGAGGCCAGGGTCGCTGCTAAACATCTTCCAATGTATAAGACAGCCCCACAGCAAAAAATTATTTGGCCAAAATGTCAACATATCCAGAAACTTCACAAACCACTTTTGACACATTTGATCAGTCACAGCACCTTCTCCATACACTACACAAATCTTTTTTTTTGCATTTCAGCTGTGTTTTCACCTATGCTGAAAATGTTGTATATCTTCTTCCATCTTCAATATTAAAATGGCTGCACAAAAATTCACCAATTTTGATGTTTTTTTTTAAATGCATGCTGATATGACAGCTGTCACAATACAATCCAATAAAACTGTTTTGAATGAAGTTAAAGACAAGTGCTACAGAGCCATCATATGAAGAAAACTAAACAAAATTCTTGGTCAAGCTAATATTATTAGGTGGTAAATAGTCTTTATGTGGACTGTTGTTTTGCTAGAATTACAGAAATGTGATTTGGTTCAGTAATGAAAACTACACTAGATACATCAAGAGAACACTGAGAAAATCATAAATTTTAAAGGCACACATAATGTTTAGAAAATCAGGACAAGCAAAATGAATGCATTCCTGCTGTTTCCCTAAACAAAAGCAACAGTTATGAAAACTTGTACAATGTACTGTGTGGCTGTATACTAGTCTATTGACTGAAGGAAAATGGCATATTTGGGGAACTGATAAGATGGAGTCCCTGTTTTAGTGCTCTCCATTCCTTTATATGGACAATAAAACATTTGATGAACACTGTCTCCCCTGCTAGACATATTTGTTATAAATGATGATAGCAATCAACAAAATGAACAAATGAGCAAAACAGAACTAAAGACATGGAAGTACAGAAGGTTTCTTTTCAAAGAACAAACCTATCTTTAGTGGTGGTGGCTCTCTTAGTACCTGTATCTGCATAGGACTGATAACCAGTCACTATCTTTGGAGGAAGTTGTAACCTTTCTTTGTGTACCCTCCTTGTATTTGTAACAGCTTCTCTGTTTTCACATTCAGTAGTCCATATTGCTATCTTACCACCTTTAGCTATAACATTGACAACAGCTCCACAGACATCATCACTGTAGTCACCAAATATTCTCCAATAAGGCACAGCGGTGTCTTCAGACAACAGCATTTAGGTCACTTGTCTCTGCTGTTTGTTCAATGCTCTTAGCCATCATCTTCCTTGTTTGTATTTCTCATCTTCCCCCACAGGCTCAATATCAACCTTAAAAAGTGAGTAGTCACAGCCAGGCATTTAATTACTAGACAACCAGATTTGGGTGTACAGAGCTCAAAAGTCTTCAACAGTTATCAGACTTAGAGGCATTGTCCAGGGCTAGTTGTAATTTCAACTTGGAGGAGGCAAATACTGTCTCTACATGCTTTGCCATCGTGGCTGGCCATCTTAACCATTTTTTCTTTCTTTTTATTTAATTATACAGTATACTTTTATTTTTTAATCAATTTTTAAGAAGATTGATTTTTATTTTTCAATTACACTTTACTTTCAGTATTATTTATATTAGTTTCTGGTGTACAGCATAGTGGTTAGACAATCATATACTTTACAAAATGATTTCCTTTCTATTTCCAGTGCCCATTGTCACCAAACATAGTTAATGCAATTTAATGACTATATTTCCTGTGCTGTACTTTATATCCTCATGACTATTTTATAAATACCAGTTTGTATGACTTAATACCCTCATTGTTTTAACCCTTCCCCTCAAACCCTTCCTATCTAGCAACAAACAACTTATTCTCTGTATCTAGGAATCTGTTTCTATTTTGTTCAATTATTTTTTCTGTAGATTCCACTTATAAGTGCAATTGTATGATGTTTGTCTTTCTCTATCTGACTTTTTTGAGGACCCTCAATACTGTTTTCCACAGCGGCTGCACCAATCTACATTCCCACCAACAGTGCCACACTAGGCTTCCTTTTTCACCATGTTGATTTATTGATAATAGCCATTCTGCTAGGTGTGAGGTGATATCACACTGTAGTTTTAATTCTCATTTCTCTTATGATTAGTAATATAGTGCATCTCTTCATATGTATATTGGCCATCTGTACATCATCATTGGAAAAGTATCTATTCATGTTCTCTGTCCATTTTTTAAAAATATATAATTTCTATAATAGTTTTTCCATTACCATTTTGTCCCCTTATACCCACCATCCCCCTCAGCAATTACCACCCTGTTGTCCATGTCCAGAGTCCTTTTTCTTTTTTTCCTAATCCCTCTACACTCTAATCCCCCGCCCCACTAGCTGTCCTCTATTTTCCGTCTATGAGTCTATTTTCCTTGTTAGTTCAGTTTATTCATTACATTCCACATATGAGTGAAATCATATGCTATTTGCCTTTCTCTAAATGGCTTATTTCACTTAGGATAAGGTCCATCCATGCTTTTGCAAAGGATAAAATGTCCTTTTTGCATCTAAGTAGAATTCCATTGTGTAATTGTCCTATAGTTGTCTCATCCACTCATTTATAGTTGTTTCATCTACTTATCTATTGATGGAAATTCGGGCTGCTTCCATATCTTAGCAATTGTAAATAATGGTGCAGTGAACATAGGGGTGCATATGTTCTTCTGAATTAGTGTTTTGGGTTCCTTCGGATATATTCCCAGAACTGGAATTGCTGTGTCAGAAGTAAGATCCATTTTTAATTTTTTGAGGTATCTCCATACTGCCTTCCACAGTGGCTACACCAGTCTGCATTCCAACCAACAGTGCAAAAGGGTCGTCTTTTCTCCACATCCTCACCAGTACTTGCTGTTTGTTGATTTATTGATGATAGCCATTCTGACAGGTGTGGTGTGATATCACCTTGTGGTTTTAGTTTGTATTTCTCTGAGGATTAGAGATGTTGAACATTTTTCATATGCCTATTGGCCATCCATATGTCCTCCTCGTAGAAATGTCTGCTCAAGCCCTTTGCCCATTTTTTAATTGGGTTGTTCATTTTTTTTTGGTGGTGAGTTTTATAAGTTCTTTGTAAATTTTGGATATTATCTTCTTATCAGATGTATTGGCAAATATGTTCTCACATTCTGTGGGTTGTCATTTTATCTTGTTGATTTCCTTTGCTGTTCAAAAACTTTTTAGTTTGGTGTAGTCCCATTTCTTTATTTTTTCCTTTTCTTTCCCTTCCCTGGGGAGATATATTCAATAAAAAATTTCTACAAGCAATGTCTGATATTTTGCTGCCAATGTTTTCTTCTAGGATTTTTATGGTTTCAGGTCTAATATTTAAATCTTTAAGCCATTTTGAATTTATTCTTGTGTGTGATGTAAGAAGATGGTCTAGTTTCATTTTTCTAGACCAATTTTCCCATTATCATTTATTGAATAAACTATCGTTAGCCTATTGTATGTACTTGCTTCCTCTGTTGAATATTAATTGACTATAAATGTCTGGGTTTATTTCTGGGTTATCTATTCTATTGCATTGGTCTATGTCTCTGTTTTTATGCCAGTACCAGACTGTTTTGATTACTATGGCCTTGTAGTACAGTTCAATATAGGTAACATGATCCTTCCAACTTTGTTCTTCTTTCTCAGAATTGCTGTTGCTATGTGGGGCCTTTTGTGTTTCCATGTAATTTTTTTGAAATATTGTTCTAGTTCTGTGAAATGTGTCATTGGAATATTGATAGTAATTGCATCGAATCTATAGATTGCTTTGGGTAGTATGGACATTTTAATGATGTGAATTCATCCTATCCATGAACATAGATAGTGCACTTCCATTATTAGTATCTTCTTCAATTTCTTTCTTCAGTGACTTATAATTTTCTGAGGACAGATCTTTTACATCTTTGGTTAGGTTTATTTCTAGGTGTTTTATTCTTTCTGAAGCAATTGTGAATGGGATTTTTTTTCTTAATTTCTACTTCTTTTATTTCATTATTGGCAAATAAACTGCAACTGTTTTTTGGATATTAATTTTGTATCCCGCTAACTTTGCTGAATTCATTTATCACATCTAGTAGTTTCTTGGTGGAACTTTGGGGTTCTCTATGTACAGTATCATGTCACATGTAAATAAAGACAGTTTTACTTCTTCCTTTCTAATTTGGATGCCTTTTATTTCTTCTTCTTGTCTGATTGCTGTGGCTAGGACTTCCAGTACTATGTTGAATATGAGAGGTGAAAGCAGATATCCCTGTTTTGTTCCTGATCTTGAAGGGAACGCTTGTAGTTTTTGCCCTTTGAGTATGATGCTGGCAGTGGGTTTGTCATACATGGTCTTTATTATGTTAGGTATGTTCCCTCTATTCCCACTTCACTATGAGTTTGACCATAAATCAGTGCTGGAGTTTATCAAAAGCTTTTTCTGTATCTATTGATATGATCATGTGCTTTTTATCCTTCATTTTGTTTATGAGGTGAATCACATTTATTGATTTGACAATGTTGTGCCATCTTTGCATTCCTGGAATAAATCCCATATGATCGTGCTATATGATCTTTTGGATGCATTGCTGTATTTGGTTTGCTAATATTTTGTTGAGGATTTTAGCATCTATGATCATCAGTGATATTTGCCTATAATTTTCTTTCTTTTGGTTTTGGAATTAAGATAATGCTGGCCTCATAAAATGAGTTCGGGAGCCTTTTTTCTTCTTGAATTCTATGACATAGTTTGGAAGGAGAGGTGTTCTTCTCAGAATGTTTGGTAAAATTCACCTGTGAAGCCATCTGATCCAGGGGTTTTCTTTGTTTGGAGTTTTTTTTTATTACTGCTTCAATTTCATTAGGTGTAATCTGTCTATTCAGATAATCTGATTCTTCCTGATTTATTTTTGGAAGATTGTATGTTTCTAGGAATTTATCCATTTTGTTCAGGTTGTCCAGTTTGTTGGCATATAATTGTTCCTAATATTTTCTTACAATCCTTTATATTTCTTTGGTGTCAGTTGTTATTTCTCCCCTTTTATTTCTGATTTTATTTATTTGGGTCCTTTTTCTTTTTTCTTGATGACTCTGGTTAAAGTTTGTCTGTCTTGTTTACCTTGTTATCAAAGAACCAGCTCTTGGAGTCATTGATCTTTAGTATCATTTTTTAGACTCTATTTCATTTATTTCTGCTCTGATTTTACTCACATTGGGCTTTGTTTTTTATTCATTTCAAGTTCCTTTAAATGTGAATTTAGATTGTTTATTTGAGCTTTTCTTGTTGTTGTTTTTTTTTTTTGAAAGAGGCCTGTAATACTATGAATTTGTCCCTTAGGATTGCTTTCTCATGTCTCATAGATTTTGAATTTTTGTGTCCTTATTTTCATTTGTTTCAAGGTATCTATTGGGACTTGATCTCATTGTTGATTTACTCATTATTTAATACCATGTTATTTACCATCCATGTCTTTGCATGTTTTCCATTGTTCCTTTTGTGGTTGATTTCTAGTTTCATAGATTGTGGTCAGAGAAGATGCTTGGTATGATTTCAATCATCTTAAGTTTACTGTGATTTGTTTTGTGTCCTAACATATGGTCTATCCTAGAAAATGTTCCAGGTACACTTAAAAAAATGTATATTCTGCTGCTTTGTGGTGCAGTGCTCTGAAGATATCAATTAAATCCATTAGTTCTAGGTATAGTTTAAGTCCACTGTCTTCTTGTTGACTTTCTGCCTGGAAGATCTACCCATTGAAGTCAGTGGGGTGTTAAAATCCCCAACCATGACTGTATTTCTGTTGATCTCCCCCTTTATGTCCATCAATATCTGCTTTATATGTTTAGGTGCTCCTATATTGGACATGTAAATGTTTACTAGGGTTATATCCTCTTGTTGGATTGTTCCCTTTATCATTATGTAATATCCTTCTTTGTCTCTTACTATAGCCTTAGTTTATAAAGTCTGTGTTGTCAGATGTAAGTACTGCTACCACAGCCTTTTTTTTCTGTCCATTTGCATGAAATATCTTTTTCTAACCCTTTACTTTTTAGTCTGTGTTTATCTTTTGATCTGTGATGGATGTCTTGGAGACAGCATATATGTATATGGGTCTTGTTTTCTTATCCATTCAGCTACCCTCTGTCTTTTGGTTGAAGAATTTAAGCCACTTACCTTTAAAGTGATTATTGATAGATGCGTAAGTAGTGCCATTTAATTGTTAGACTGTTTTCCTCTGAGTTTTTCTTTTTTCCTTTTTCTTTTTCTTCATCTTCTTAAAGCAAACCCTTTAACATTTGTTGCAGTATTAGTTTGGTAAGTCTTTTAGCTTTTTCTTGTCTGGGAACCTCATTATTTCTCCTTCAATTTTAAATGATAGCCTTACTAGGTAAAGTAGCCTTAGTAACAGGTCCTTGGATTTCATCACCTTGAATATTTCACACCACTCCCTTCTAGTCTGAAATGTTTCTGATGAGTTCAGATGACAGTCTAATTGGTGCTCCTTTGTAGATAATTACATGCCTTTCTTTTCCAGCTGTTTGGATTCTCTCCTTATTTTGAAGACTTGTCATTTTAATTATGTGTCTCAGTGTAGTCCTCTTTGAGTCCAGTTTGTTTGGGACTCTCTGATCTTCCTGTATGATCATACTTGTTTGACTTTTTCCTTCACCAGATTAGGAAAGCTTTTAGTTTTTATTTCTTCAAATAGGTTAATCCTTTGCTCACTCTCTACCTGAAGAGTTTTTTCTACCTGTCTTCCAAAACACTGATTTTATGCTATGCTTCATCTAAGCTACTCTTTATTCCTTCTAGTGTATTACTTATCTCAGATATTGCATTATTTATTTCTCACTGATACTTGTTTGTTTTCTATGGCTTTTTTATGCTGTTGAGTATCTTCATAATAATTACTCTAAACTCTGCATGATAAATTGGTTACTTCCATGTCATCTCGTGCTTCTGGAAAATTCTCTTGTTCTTTCATTCAGGGTCTATTTCTTTGTCTTCCTATTTTGCCTGTTTCTTTTTATTTTCCACCTTAGATTTTAAACTAATCATCTGTTAATGTGATTGGTTTCTTCAATCTAACCAATCTGTTATCAGCAGTCAGGCTTAAGCACCACAGGGTTGGACAGAGGAATTCCTGCAGACATTCCCCTCAGGCTAATGCCATTCAGAGGGGAGTGCTCTGCCTGACAGAAATGGCTTCTGCAGTATGGGGGGGGGGGGTGACTCAGCACAGGGGTCCTGGAGGTTGTTCCCTTAGTTCTCCCCTCAAAGCCACCAACCCCAAACTGTCAATCATCTCTAGTCCACTCTGCCCTCCCTTTCCTGGCGCCTTTTGCTGGCTACAAACAAAATTTTGTGCTTTGGCCCTTTAAAAGGCTCACTGCATCTCATATGACTTCCCTAGGAGATATAACCCCTGCTGCTTTTCACAGCTGAATGTTATGTGGGTTCCTATCTGCCTCTGGTGCTGTAGGCTGGGAAACCCACCTTGGGATTTAGACCCCACACTCTCAGGGGGAATCCCCTAACTACTGACTTATTGCACTGGTACTTAATCTGCCAACCATGAGAGTCCAGCCAGCCCTGTTGAGTCTCCTCCACACTCCCTACCAGTCACATAGTGCTGAAGTGTTTTTTCTCCTGTCTGTGCATTGTTGTAAGGCTTATCTCCAGGTAGTGTTCAGTTGGTTATTCAACGTGATTTCTCTACAATTTAGTTGTAATTCCAGATTGGTCCTGGGAGGAGGTTAGTGTAGCTTTCACTTACTCCTCTGCCATCTTGGATCTCTCTTCTCACTGCACATATTTTTAATTGGATTTTTTTTTAATGTGGACTTGTATGAGTTCTTCATAAATTTTGGATATTAACCCCTTATCAGATTATCATTGGCAAATATTTTCTCCCTTCACTAAGCTGTCTTTTAATTTTGTTGGTGATTTCCTTTGCTGTGCCAAAACTTTTTTGTTTGATGTAATTTCATTTATTTACTATTACTTTTTGTTTCCTTTGCCTGAGATATATCATAAAAAATATTGCTAAGACAAATATCAGAGTTTACTGATGATGTTTTCTTCTAGGAGTTTTATGGTTTCAAGTCTTACATTTTTAATCCATTTTGATATTTTTTATTTTTAAAATAATAGGTTTTTCCTTTTATTATTATTGTTTGATTACAGTTTCCCCCACATTTTTCATCTTTGCTCTTCCCTGACCAATCTCCACCCCCTAACCCCCACTCCCAAAGTCAATCCCCACCCCATTGTTGTATGTGGCATAAGAAGGTAGTCTAGTTTCAATTTTGTGTGTATCTGTCTGGTATTCCCAATACCATTTATTGAATAGACTGTCTTTACCTTACTGTATGTTTTTATCTTCTTTGTCATATATTAATTAACCATGTAGGCATGTGTTTATATCTGAGCTCTCTATTTTTTTCCATTGATCTGTATGCCTGCTCTTATGCCAGTACCATGCTGTTTTGATTATTATGGCTTTGTAGGTATAGTTTGATATCAGGTAATATGATTTCTCCAACTTTGTTCTTCTTTTACAAGATTGCTGTGCCTATTTGGGTCTTTTGTGGCCCCATGTACATTTTTGACATATTTCTTCTAGTTCTGTGAAAACTGTTATTCATATATTGATATGAATTTTGTTGACTGTATAGATTGCTTTTGGTAGTATGGACATTTTAATGATGTTGATTCTTCCTATCCATGAGCATAGTATATGCTTCCACTTTTTTGTGTCTTCTTCAGTTCATTTTTCAGTGCCTTATAATTTACCCAGTACAGATGTTTTACATCCTTGGTTAAATTTATTCTAGGTCTTTTAATTTTTTTGATGCAGTTGTAAATGGGATTGTTTTCTTGATTTCTTTTTCTGATAGCTCATTATTGGTGTATAAAATATTTTTTATTTTTCCTAAAGAAGTACTCAACATTTCTTTTACTGCTTTGGTGGTAATGAATTTTTTTTAGCTTTTTCATTTCTAGGAAGCTTTATCTCTTTCAATTTTAAATCATAGCCTTGCTGGATAGACTAGTCTTGGTTGTAGGTCCTTGCTTTTCATCACTTTGAATATTTTGTGCCAATGCCTTCTGTCATGAAAAGTTCTGTTGAGAAACCTGTTCACTGTCTTATGGAAGTTTCTTTGTATTAAGTAGCTGTTCTCTTGCTGTTTTTAAGATTCTTAATTTGTCTTTAACTCTTACCATTTTAATTATGATGTATCTTGCTGTGGGCCTTTTTGGGTTCATCTTCTTTGAGACTCTCTACACTCTCTGAGTTCTTTTTCCTTTACTTGGTTAAGGAAGTTTTCAGTTATTATTTCTTCAGATTAGGGTCTCAATCCCTTGCTCTCTCTTTTCATCTCTTGATATTCCTATGATGTAAATATTGTTACATTTGATGTTGTCTCAGATGTTCCTCAAACTATCCTCATTTAAAAAAGATTTTTGTTGCTGCGATTATGTTTTTTGCTACTTTATTTTCCAGATCTGATTCCTCTTGTGCTTCACCTAATCTGCTGTTGATTACTTCTACTGTATTCTTCATTTCAGTTACTGTATTCTTCATTTCTGACTGGTTCTTTTTATTTGTTTCAATATTTTCTTAATGCTTGCTATCTTTTTGTTGAAGTTCTTACTTACTTTCTTGACAATCCTTATAATCACTGTTGTGAGCCTGACTCCATTTTATTTAGTTCATTTTCTATAGAATTTTCCTGTTCTTTTATGTGGGACATGTTTCTTTTTCTCCCAATTTTGGATGCCACCCTGTGTTTCTATGTTAGGCAGACCTTCTATGTTTCCCAATCATGGTGTGGTGGCCTTATGTAGTAGGTGTCCTGTGGGGCCCAGTGGCACAATTTTCTTGATCACCTGATCCACCTGCTCCAGAAGTGTCCCCTGTGTCAGTTATATGTTCCCTTTTGTTGTAGTTGAGTGTTGATTGCTATTGTCTCATCATGTGTGGGGTTTACCCTCAGGCTGGCTGGCTGTGAGTAGTAGCCAAGGCCATAATATATGAGGTCCTATGTAGGTGCTGACACCATGAATTAGAATTTTCTCCAGCTGGGACTGGTGCCTGCCAAGACCTCTTTTTTGGGGTGCCTCTTGTGGAGCCAATCATTTGGTGCTCTTTTGTGGTCTGAGGACACCCACTTGGTGTATTTGTACTTTGGCTTCTTTAGAATGACTCTAGCACAGGTCAGTGTTAAACACTGCCTGGTACTGGCCTGGGACTTTGTGTTGGGAACTACAGTATGATCCAAGGTAGGTAGCTGCCTTTGCTAGAACTGGAAGGGTGTGGGAGGGGCCGAGCTGCAAGCTGAGGTCAACAGCCACCAGTACCAGGGCTGGGGCAAATCAATAAAAGGGCCAAGGCAACCTAAGACCAGCCAGCTGCCTGCATGTCAACCACTGAAAGAACCTCAGTGGTGCATGACTTGCATGAGGATCTCAGGGAGACACCCATGTGCAGCAAGTGGTATTCACCAGGTTAATACAGATTCAAACTTGGTACCAGTGCTGGGTCTGAGTCCAGTCAGCCAAAGTCTCAGGGTACAATGAGGCTAGCTGCCACCACCTGGGGCCTGTAGACCTTTGAAGTGAAATAGTGTCTTAGGGAGTTGACAGGGTAGAGCTAATAGAATTTACCAGTATAATACAGATTAAGATTTGGATGTGTAAGGGGAGGGATTAACAGGAACTGTGGCACCTATTGGCAGTGTAGGAAGCTGCCCCTCGCCCTGAAGACACACAATTCAGTTTCATGTGTATCTCTGGCACTCTCTGAGCTTAACTGAAATTCCTCAAGAGTTTTTTATTTTTTTAATCATTGTTTAAATACATTTGTCTCCATTCCCCCCCACCTCTTTCCCTCACCCCACCAACCCCCACCTTCTACCTCCAATCTTACCTGCCTTTGGTTTGTTCATGAGTCCTTTATACATGTTCCTTGATGACCCTTCCCCTTCTTTCCCCCATTATCCTCCTTCCTCCTCCTCTCTGGTTACCCCTGAAACACCAATTCAAAAGAACCTATGCACCCCAATGTTCATAGCAGCATGATTTATAATAGCCAAGTGCTGGAAGCAACCTAAGTGCCCATCAGTGAATGAATGGATAAAAAACTGTGGTACATTTACATGATGGAATACAGCAGAAAGAAAGAAGGAACTCCTACCCTTTGCAACAGTATGGATGGACCTGGAGAGCATTATGCTAAGTGAAGACAGGTGGTCAAGAGTTTTTTAAGACAGATCAAAATGCAGGCCCAGGCTGGTTGCCACTGATGAGGGCCTCAGGCTGTGTGTGAGTTGGATAGGTCAGGGTTTCAGAGAGTCATCAGGGTGGAGCTAATGTAGTTCATCAGGCTAATGCCATGTGGGGGGAAGGCCCAGCTCAGTCCCATGGTACCCATGGGACATACTGAAGGAAGACTCAACATAGGGACATTGGCAACTGTTTCTTCAGCCCTCACCCCAAAACTACATAACTCAGTCTCTCCATGTATGACTCTGGGGCCCTTAAAGCTCTTGTCCCTCTGCCTGAGTTCACCGTTGAGTTCCTGTGAGTGAGAGTTAGTGTGTTATCCCTTTAAGAGGTTACATGGGTTTCCAACAGTCTGCTTCCTGTCTCATGCAGACAAATGGAGGCCTTACTAATTTTCATTGCCAAATGTTCTGTGGGCTCTTCTTCCTAGCATTGGTGTTCCAGGCTGAGTAGGAGCTAAAACCTCCCACTCTTCAGGGGAAACCTTTGCAACTGAAGTATGCCTCTGGATTATCCATTGCCACATTTATGAGTAGGGCCAGTTCATTATGTGTCTCCACCTATTCTACCAGCTTCTATGTGTCTTTTCTGAATATCTAAAGTTACAAGATTTCTGTTAAGCCAGTCTTCAGATGGTTATTTGATTGTCCTATAATTTAGTTATAATTTTTATGTGGTAGTGGGAGGAGATGGTTGCAGCTTCTGCCTTTTCCATCATCTTGACTAGAACCTCTGGATTCCTTTTCAAGTTCCTTCCTTCCTTCTCCCCCATTCAATCCTCTACATAAAAGCAAGCATTAGGGCTTAAAATTTCTTCTTTTCTTGGTTTCTTGGATTTGTATCTTTGTTTACATTTCCACAGCAACCAGTTTACACTTTTACATATAAATTCCTATAATAAATTTTTAGCTATTATTTCCTTTTAAAGTATATTTTCCATAGTCTTTGCCAATATACTAAAATATCTTTCTCCAAGCACTTTTGCTATATTGTTCACCTTGTGTCAACCACTTGTGTCACACCTTGTCTGGAGTCTATCATTGCCACGACTTGCTATTATCAAATTCCAAATTATAGATCTGGTTTTTAACCTGATACATTTATTTTACTTCTAATTCTTCAATCTAAGAAATGTTGATAATTTCTGCCTTGAAACAGGGGACTTCTAATCCATCCATTTTTATGTACTTGGCATTTTTTAAACACAACTTCGTTCTTCCCACCTGATTTTGCATATATTACTATTCCTATTTGGGAAACCATTTGTAGCATACACACACTCACATATACCATACTCTGAAGATTGGACTAAATTACTAATTAAATTCCTAACAGTATAGGAAGGAAATTATTTTTAATAGCCCCTCTCCACCCACCCCCTAAAACATACATTGTATCAGGAGTAACATGATCATACAAACCTGGAACAGATAGGACATAAGGTAATATTCTATTTCTTTAGTGTCTGGTACATCTGGTAAGTAAGAACTGCACAATTTATTGTGGGTATAAGCATTATTAATTTGGTTCTATACTTATATGCCTGTTTAAAATTATGGTAGGCTTGAGGATATGAAATTTACTGCATTGGTAATTCTGCAAGCCTTCTACATTCTCTAGTTTACATAGGAAATTATCTCAAGCATGGTATAATCACATGCATCTTTAAATTACTCCTGCAGAAAACAAAAAAACCATTTACTTATATATTATCTCCCCATGGAAAAATTTACTAAGATATTTTAATACTTATAGTATGTTATATAAATATTTAGATTAAAGTGGTATCATTGTAGAATTTTTGAATTATAGAAAAAATTTACTTATACAAGTAAAATTCTACCATTATTCATATTGTATTTTATAGATAAGTACTTTATATGACTCTTATGGTGCATAAAAACAATTAAGTGAATGTATAATTCATATATAGAAGGTTTGGGGATTTGCTTTATAAGTTATTTTATTTTTTATCATTGCAAAATGAACCTAATATATTGTATTTATCTATTAGTTTTCCAATCTTTGAAAATCCATATCCCATGGACATTCATGAATCACCAGTTACTTGCACAGCATACTTTGCCGACTGCCCTCCAGATTTGATTCTAGTACTCTATGCTACAGGAGTTAAGCATAAAAAACAAGGATACAGTAATAAGGTAAAAGTAACAGTTAAAAATAAATTGTGTTAGATTCATATTCATATCATGTGATTACACATTTTTGTCATACTATTTTCATACTTTCTGTAGAAGAATACTTGAACTAAATTCTTTTTTGAAATCAAAAGCTGGAATCAATAAAAAATATAACCACTGGAATTCAAATTTCCTAAATGGTACATAGCTTAAAACCTATAGAAATATAAATTTTTTATATAATATGTACATATTATATACTGGTATACTTATCTATCACATATATTTTTATACTAAGAATACATTTAAAGTAACAAATTTGAATTATAAAATGTAACTTTTAATTATTTTGGATGAAGGATTATATTTTAATAAATCCAAGTCAACTCTAGCCATTTCTTATCAATCAATGTTTAATAAGACAATCATCAAAAGTCATTTATTAAATAACTTTCTGGAATTCCATTTTATTGTACTTACTATAGGATTCAAATACTTACAATTGTATTAGACCACCTATTATGATTTCTTTTATTTGTACAGGGCTATTGGGATAAATAACTCTAGGGGTGGAGGTGGGGGCACAATTAACATAGTATTCTGTGTTAAATGGCACCACAATAGTTTGGTAATACATAGATCATGTGGCAAATGTAGCAACATTATTTTTGTATCATTGAAAATATTTCTTTGACTTTTTAATATGAATGGTAATCTTTGTTAATATCAGTGTTTTTAAAGATTATGGAATTATACATTTGGAATGTTTTGCTGAATGAAAGAATTAAAAGATGGCTACATACTTTATCCTCCACTACTTTACAGCTATTGAGTTCTAAGAAAATCTTTCACCACTTAAAAATATTGTCACTTTACATTTTTAAGTTATTTAAAATTAAAAATAAACTTATAAACTGTTCCTGTATAATATATTTAGGAGTGGCCAATCACTGGAGGAGCTTGGAACCTTGGAACACAAACATATCCAGAAATTATTATTACCGGGTAAGTGGGATGCATCTTTTAAATTGATCAATTCATCATCAAAAATATTTTATTGAGCTTTTACAATTTCTTATAATTATGCTCTAGGAAGACTGACAGTTTAAGTAAAAGTAAAAATATAAGACACATACATGCATAGTTTGTGGATACAGACAACAGTGTGGTGAAGGCCAGAGGGAGGGGAGGGTGGGATCTTGGTGGAGGTGGACAAAGTTGAGGGGGATGGGAGGAATCTCTAATAGTGTTAACAATAAAAATAAGATACAAATTTTGTGCAAAGATTATAACCCTGGTGGAAGATAGAATCAAACTTCTGAGAACTTAGGCATATAACAAAAATAATTAAATGTACATTATAACAGTGGGAGAAAATCAAAGTATGAAAAATCATGAGAGACTAGTCAAGGAAGAATTCCTGTGAAAATCATAGATTATTAGCCTAAGTCCCTTACCAACAGCTCTTAATTCCTGCCAAGTGACTATTCTATCAGGTGGTTATTTAAAGTATACTTCAAAACTTACAGCACCAGAAAAGTCACTGCTTTCTGTAGCAGCCTACTCTAATAGTAGGAATAAAAATAGAGACATACCAATAGATAAAGGTGAGATTTAAAAGACAATAAGTTAGTCTGCTTATGAGACAATATACTAGAAGAAATTTTCCCTATTTTTCCCAGTGAATACAACTAAAAACCCTAAATAGTGTTAAATTAAACAAGCATAAGATGACTGGAAAAGATGAGGAGAAGTCATACTGGTGAGGCCCCCAGGTCCCATGGAATAACGTGGTGGCAAGTTTCTTGTTTTGGTGTTTTTATTTGTTTGTTTTTTGTTTGTGTTGGTTGGTTGGTTGGTTTGTCTCATATATCCCAGAATTAGAGCTGAAGAAGCTAGCAACCTGGATCTGTCAATCGGTACAAACAAAACACAAACAAAAGTTAGTCCTCTGTAGCTAAAGGGCATGAAAAAGGGTAGCCTATCAAGACAGAAAACTTTTAGAAAATAATCTCTCTAGATAACTACCAGAGGAAAAAAAACTATTGTCCTACCCCAACCCACTCAAACAAAGGCAGATTGAGGACCCTAGCTGTTTACCTTCATTGGTCTATGAAAAAGGTGCCTCAACTTCCTCCTGAGGAGAGTATCATTTTCTGACTCTAAACAAAGGCTGAATAAGAAGCTGGGACTTTTAACTCTGCTGGATGCTGATGAAACCCATCACCTGTGGTGTCGAAGGAGATCCTGTGGGGAGAAAAATTTCCATGACAGCCAAACAGTGATGAGCCATATACCCTCTACCTTTTGTGTCCATGGAAATCCAGTGAATAAAGAGAAAAGAAAAATAATAGGGCTGAAAAAAGTATATCAGGAAATAATACCTGAAAACTCTCCAAATTTGGCAGAAAATGTCAACCTATAGATTCCAGAAACTGAATGAACCACAAGAAATCTATAATGAGTCACATCATAGTCAAACCTCTGAACACTAAACACCAAGAAAAAAAAATGAAAACAGCAAGAGAGAAGTGATGCCTTACCTATAGGGCAAAACAAATGTGAATGATGGTGAATTTCTCATTAGAAACTGTGGAGGACAAATGGAAAAGACTTTTCAAGTGTTGCCAGAAAATAACTGGCAACCCAGAATGCTATACCCAGCAAAAAATATTTGGGAATTAAGGAAAAATCAACACATCTGCAGAAGAAAGAAACAAAGAATTTTGTCAACATCAGACCTACCCTAAAAGAGTGGCTAGAGTAAGTTCTCTAAACATAAAGCAAATGATAAAAGAAGGAACCTTGGAATATCAAGAGGGAAGGAAAAACACAGTAGCAAAAATGTGGGTAAATACAATCAGCTTTGAGTTTTTAAAATTATATTTGGTGGGTAAATGCCATAGGCTTTTCTTCTCTTGAGTTTTTAAAATTATATTTGATGATTAAGTAAAATATTATAGTTACATTGTCAGGTGTGGTTTTATTTACATCTAGGGGGAATATTTAGACAATATAAAAGGGAAAAGATAAGGTAATGGAAAGGGAGGTAATGTTTTTATACTTCCCTGAAAATGGTAGTGTGATGGCACCAGTAGACTGTGACAAATTGTTATACTTCAAGCAACCATTTTTTAAAAGCCCAATGCAAACAGATGCACTTAAAAAATGCACATTGAAATAGATGTACTAAAATAATTCAATTAACCCATACATAGGCAGGGCAAAACAGTAAAGAAAAAAATGACAGACTAAAGCCCTAATACATCAGTGGTTAAGTGCAAATACTGTAGATACTCCAATTTAAATTCATAGATTGGCAGAGTGGATTAAAAATTATGACCCTACTCTATGATATTTATAATATATTCACTTCACATAAAAGAGTACAGTAAGGTTGAGAGAAAAATAATTGAAAAATACTCTATAAAAATTTGGTGGAGAATGACATTGGCAAGATATCAGAATAGGTAGCTTCAGACCCTGTTCTCCCACAGAGGGGCTGATGTAACAACAATATATGGCCAAGGAACCAGTAAAAAGTTATACCCAGGCAAGCTTAAAGCTAAGAACTACCAAGTTGAAATGGGTTTAAATAGCCCTTTAATTTCACTTTGACTATGTCAGCCCCTCCACAAAATTGATATAGCTTGTGTTCAGAAGGAAAGCCCAACTTATACCTTCTCTCATTGGAAAGAGGAGTAGAATGTACATCAAATGTTCCTGCTTTTTAGGGGGTTTCCAAAGAGATTAGCTTCTGTCTCACCTGAACCTGAGTGGTGATGGAACTTGGATGCCTGGGGGGGTGGGGGGGGATGCAGAGAGCAAAAAAGAACTCAGTGTTTGTTCTATATATGTGAAGTATGCCATTGGTACTTTAATAGGCATTGCATTGAATCTATAAATTGCTTTGGGTAGTATGGACATTTTGATGATGTTAATTCTTCCAATTCATGAACATGGTATATGTTTCCATTTGTTTGTGTCTTCTTTAATTTCTTTCTTTAGTGTTATGTAGTTTTCTGAGTACAGGTCTTTTACCTCCTTGGTTAGATTTATTCCTAGGTATTTTATTTTTCTTATTGCTATATCAAATGGAATTTTTCCCCTGATTTCTGTTTCTGATATTTCATTGTTGGTATACAAAAATGCCTTTGATTTCTGGACATTGACTTTGTATCCCACTGTTTTGCCAAATTCATGTATTAGGTCGAGTGGTTTTTTGGTGGAGTCTATAGGGTTTTCTATGTACACTATCATATGTTTGGTGAAAATAAAACTCATTTCAAATGTTAAATTTTTTTTTAAAAAGAACTCAGTGGCTGTTGAACTTCCCCCAAAACCTGCAGTACTAAAGACAGACAATAGGGGGAGCATGAGACTACAAGCTCCTGGAGAAAACCAGCAAACCTCTCTAATAGGGAAATTACACACACAGGCCCAGAGGAGAAACATCTCCATTAAAGGTGTGAGGCCCAAAGATTTCTACTTAGACAGATTGGTGAAGGTCTTCCCCTATACAAAGCCAGTTCATAAGTGGTAGGTTTATTTTCAAATGACAAATCCCCAACAAGAAATAACGAGGCACACAAATAAACAGGTAATTAAAGGTACAAAATAAACTTACAGAAATCGATCTCTAGTCCTATTAAGAAATAGAGATCTGTGAATTACCTAACAATTCAAAATAATTGTCTTTAAAAAGTGCAGGGCACTAAGAATATAAATAAACAAATAAACAAAATTTAAAAAATAAGGCATGAGCAAAATGAAAACAAAGTGATAGAAACTATAATAATGAAAAAAAATTGGAGTAGAAGAATAACGGAATTGAAAAATATATTAGTAGCATTCAACTTCAGACTTAATCAGAAGAAAGAATCAGTGAACTAGTAGATAGGTAATAGGAAATTATAGAGTCAGAGGAAAAAAGAAAAAAAGAATGAAAGAAAGTATTATATCTGATAACAGTTTAATATCAAAAGTATGTGAAGAACTCATACAATTCAACATAAAAAAAAACAATTAAAAAGACAGAGTACCTGAATAGACATTTCTGCAAAGACTTACAGATGACCAATAGACACATGAAAAGATGTGTAAGCATGTTCAACCTAAGCTCATCACTAATCATCAAATTCAAATCCAAACTACAATGAGATATCGCTTCATATCTGTCAGAGTAGCTATTATAAAAAGATGACAGATAAGGCCTGGTAAAGATGTTGAGAAAAGGGATTATAAATTACTGAGCTACCATGGAAAACTGTGTGGATATTTTTTAAAAATTAAAGCTAGAACTAAAATATATATGATCCAGCAATTCCACTTCTGCATATTTATACAAAAAGTGAAAACAATAATTTGGGAAGCTATATAGCACCCCTATGTTCATTGCAGCATTATTTATAATAGCCAAGATACGGAAGAAGCCTAGGTGCCTATCAATAGATTGATGGATAAAGACCATGTAGCACACATAAACAGTGGAATATTACTCAACCATAAGAAACAATGAAATCTTGTCATTTGCAGCAACATAGATGAACCTAAAGGATAATATGCTAAGGGAAGTAAGTCAGACAGAGAAAGCCAGGTACTGTATGATTTCACTTATATGTGGAATCTGTAGGTTGTTCCTAGATACCCGTTAGCAGGTTGAAGAAGTTTCCTGTTCCTAGATTGTTGAGGTTTTATTTTTAATGAATGGATGGTAAATTTTTGTCAAATGTTTTTTCTTCATTTATTAAGATGATCTGGTTGTATTTAATCTTTCAGTATGGTGAATTACAATATGATGACTGAGTTTTTTTGAATTTTTAACTGGCCTTGCATTCCTGGGATAAATCCCACCTAGTTGTGATGCATGATATATGACGGACTCTTGATATGATTTGCTAATATTTTGTTGACAGTTTTTATGCACATGCTTGAAGAATATTCATTTGTAATTTTCTTGTAATGGTTTTTTCTAGTTTTGATTGAAAATAAAGCTGACCTCAGAAAATGTATTGGGAAGTATTATCTTATTTTATTTTCTTAGTGAATTCTCATACAATTACCATTATGTTATTACCAAATAATGATAAAACTCTAGATAGGTTTATGGATTTGACTTTTGTAATTTGAAGCTTAACTTTAATTTCACCATGATATTCATTTCAAAATCATTTTAATATCTAAATTGCCTTGGGTATCTTTTTATTTAGTGTAAACAATTTTATGTTAAAAATATTGTTTTTTCCAATAGGTAAGTTTTAATTGCTCTCTATTACAAAATAAAATCTTAGAGTAAAATTTAAGTAATTATTGTTTCTTTTTAAGTTTAGATTTTAATGTATTGTTTTATATTTAAACTATTGTTTTGTGCTTAGAAATGATTTAGTGTACACTTGTTTTCATTGAAACAGTATTTTTAATTGAATTTAACATTAACTCAAGTTTTACATTTTTAGAATGATATTTTTATTTAATATACTTTAATTTATGCTAATTTGTTTTTTGCCTAGTCATGCAGATGGATCAATAAAATTTTGGGATGCTTCTGCAAGTAAGTTTTACCTTTCTCCTTCTATAACAAAAAACACTTGGTTATATATACTCCCAGCCGTTCACCACTTTTTAGTTCAGACAATTAACATTTCACTTCCATTTTTAGCATATGTGCATGGTTGTGTTACAAAAACCCATTTCCTATATTATTAGATAAATTTAAAGTATTTCTACTGTACTTCTATAATATAAACTGGACTGAAGTCACTTTTTACCACCAGCCATTATATTTATAAAAGGCAAATTGTAAAGGCAAAGTGCATTAGAAAAAGAACCAAGCTTTGTCAGGCTACATCTGTTCAAGGAATGTCCTTTTACTTCCTAACTCTGTGGTATTGGAAAAGTGTTTTTATCCCATTAGTATTCACTTTTCGTGCCCCTGTATATATTTACATACACACTATGTAAATATGTACAACCCATAACTTTTTATAACCATCCATGACTAAGTTGCAAATATGCTGCCCCTCTGATACTGAATGCCCTTAAATACTTAAAGTACATTTCCTACAAATACATTCTTTTACATAAATTATAGTGATTAAGATCAGGAGATTAATATTTATACAGTATTATTATCTAACTTCCAGATTTTATTCAGTTTTTGCCAATTGTCCCAATAATATCTTTTTTAAAATTTTAATTGTTCAAGTGCAGTTTTCAGCCTTTTATTCCCATCCCATAGTATCTTTTATAAGAAAAGAAAATCTAAGCTCATTTATGGCATTTAGTTATCATATGTTTTGAGTTTTATTTAATCTGGAACAGTTCCCAAGTTCTTATTTCATGAAAAAGACGTTCATGATGAGTTCAGCTGACTTCTTTTGTAAAATCTCCAATTTGAGTTCTACTCATGCTTCTCATGATTAGGTTCAGATTATACACTTTTGGCAAAAACTCCCAAATTTTTAGAATTTTTGTCAGGAATCATTTGTTGAATATAGAGCTTTCTCATAGACAAGTCATTGTCAGGGTCTAAAATGGAAGAAAATTCTCCCAAATAAATATTTCTGAAATTTCACAAACCCAGAGTTTCTTAAAATTGTAACTGAACCTTTCCTAACACAGTCATTCAGAAAAGATTCTTTCTAACATAATCACAGCTTATTGGATTCCCAGTATTGCTGGCTGGTATATTATAAGTGTTTCTCATCTGAAGGAATGTCTAAAAATTTGTTGAGAGGAGTAAACCCTCTAAGAATAGTACCAATTTCTCATCTAGTAATCTAAGAGAAAAATTAGGGAAAAAATTGAGGGGCCTCCCTTAGAATTAGGTTCAGTATTTCCATTGTAAACTTTCTGAACTCCAGCATTTCTGTTGAATAAATGAGAATAATACTTCATGGGGCTTTTTAAAAATATATATATTTATTTATTATTAGAGAGGCTGAGGAAAGGAGGGAGAAAGAGAGAGAGAGTAAATATCAATGTGAGTGAGAAATATCCATCAGGGACTGAACCTAAAACCTAGGCATGTACTCTAACCAAAAATGGAACTGGAAACCTTTCACTTTGTGGGATGACACCCAAATAACTGAGCCACACCCGTCAGGGCTTCATGGACTTGTTCTAAGGATAACATGAGACTCTGCATATGAAGGACCTACCTATTCCTTGGTATATAGTGTATGTTCAATAAGTGTTTATTTTTCCTTGTAGTCTTCCTTCAAGTAAACTGTACTGATAAAAGAACGTGACATTGAATGCTTACTGGTTAAAATGTAATTTATTTTATCTATTTGTCTTACTTTTGTCTTTTAACAAATATATTGAAGAAACTTCAACAACATTTAAGAATTAAGTTCAAAAAAAGAATTGAGTTCAAATTAGAAGGTAATTATCCTTCAATATCTTATAGTAACTCTACAGATGCTGTACAAGCTAAAAACTTCAAAAGTGTTTGAAAAACAGAAGATAGGAGAAGGAAAACAAACCTGTGAAATTGTAGAGGAAGATCCATATGCCATTCAGATGATTTACTGGTGTCCAGAGAGCAGAATATTCTGTGTTTCAGGAGTCTCTGCATATGTCATAATTTATAAATTTAGCAAACATGAAGTAACAACAGAAATAGTGGTAAGTCATTCAAAATTTAAACTTTACACTTAATTAAAGGAAAGCAATTTCATAGATTTTGGTTAATACTTGGTATGGTTTTAAACCATTAACACTGCAGTCTGTGGCCAATAATCCAATTCATAGGATTTTTAATTCTTCTTCTTATATAGTATAACATTTTTAAAAGTTTGGTTTAAAATGACAAAAAAAAAAGTTTTCTGTCAAATCTTGGCATTATTAAATGGGATGCATTATGCCGATAGGTTTTATACAGATTTGTTACTGATTTATGTGTAAGTGTCCAATTAATTCAGGCTGTGTTTTATACCTTTATTAATTTTTTTAAAGTTCGTCTTTTTTGTCAATTAATGGCTATATATGATTGTCTCAATTATAATAATATTATTTTTAATGATTTTCTATATATTAACATTTTTATAGAGTAGAAATAATTATGGGGTCAGCTTATCTAATCTTAATTTTTAAACTAATGAAATAATTTATGTAAAATAATTACACTCTCAAGAAATAAATAAAATCTAACTTAAGGCACCTATAGGTAATGGACCTTCTCTACCCAGGCCATTTCACCATTTTATCAGAAAATAGAGATTGTCTACTAAAGGCCTGTAAAGATTATCTATTCCAGGCATGTGTATAACTTTTTTTTACCTCAGCAACTAAAGTATTACCCTTTTCAAGTATATTAGTTAAAACCCCAGGCTTTGGAGTCAGATAAGCCTAGGTTTTATTTTAATTCTGGCTTTATTAGTGAATACCTATGTGACTCTGAGCAAGTCACAAACTCTATTAGTCAAGAGTAAATCTGGGTAAGGCCTAATTTCATCATCTATATAATTTCCTGTGTAAATGAAATGGAAGGTAATAATAAACTAGAAATGGGAATGTCAATTTTATAGGGTTCTTGTGATGATTATTATATAAAATCATTAATATAGTGTCAAAGTACAGTAAGTACCCAATAATTAACTATTATTTTTGTCACTGGAGGTTTTTTATAAATTTTAAGATAATTATGATAGTCATTTTGGTAATATTGATATATTCACCACCCCATAATGACATTTGTATAGACAATTATTTTGAATCTCAAAAATGCTGATTTTTACATTGTAAAACAAATGTTTATTACAAAATCAATTTTAATAAAGCATTAAATGCAATACTAAAGTACTTAAAAACATTTTAGTTTTAAAAAAAGATTTTGAGATCACATTTTTATTTTAATATAAATTATCATTTTCTTTTTCATTAAGTAACTCTGACCAAGCTAATGAAATTAAATAATTAAGAGCCAAGTTAATGAAACAAGCATATAGAAATATGAAATTTATTTTGGAAAATTATTACTGAGTTGAAGTCAAAATTAAATGAAGGTTTTTTTAAATTAAAAAGCCTTGTACAAATAACAATTTGTAAATTGAGGGTGGAAAGTGGGGTTGGGTGGGGTGGTGGGAGAGTGATGGGAGGAAAATGGAGACAATTGTACTTGAACAACCATAAAAGAAAAACCACATAATACACACACAGTTTAATCTTTTCCACTGGAGTAAACATGACCAATATTTACCTTTATTTTATTATATATGGAATTGTAATTTATAGTTTATCTTAAGGAATATTTATTATATAAATACTTTATCTCCACTGGTAGGTATTTTTCTTAAAATTCTGAAGAATTAAAAAATATTTTACACTTTTTGTGAATACAACTTAATATTTCATATAATTATTTAATTCAGTTTGGGATATCTCAGCCTTACTATAAATAGAAATCAAATTTATTAATCAGAAAAAGATAATGCTTACTAAAATTATCAACTATTTTAATGTGATTATTTGTTATCATGACTTAGATTAATTTAAACTTGTTCTTTTTAAGTCATTAGAGGTTCGACTTCAGTATGATGTTGAAGACATTATTACCCCAGAACCAGAAACAAGTCCTCCATTTCCAGATCTCTCATCTCAGCTTCCTTCTTCAAGGAGTCTTTCTGGGAGCACTAACACTGTGTCTAGTGAGGGAGTAACAAAGGACAGTATCCCATGTCTCAAGTAAGAGTTGCTACCACATTTTAAAACAATTTTACATATTAATCATGTAATTATTTTAAACTGAGCTAAATAAAATCATCCTTCTCTCTTATTAAGTTGTTGCTAAGTGATCTACAATCTCCCATAGGGTACCCTGATATTATCTTTGAATATCCCTGAAGAGGGTACAATATTTTCATCCTTCACTTGCTAATTCCTATATTCCTTCCCAGAAACACCCTAGAGAAAATTTAACTATGATAAAATGGGAAAACTTTTGTCCAGACAAAAACATGGTCACTTACTTGGTATTTCCAAAATGGAAATGTATGTTAAGGGAAATTCTTTAGCCTTCTTAGAACTGAAAAGAAACCAAATTTATTATCTACTGTAACAATACTATTTTAGAAAAAAGAATTTTTCTCTCCTGATTGGTAGGATACTGTATACGTCTTTCTCTTTTTTAACTGATGCTATTTGGTAGTAAACTATGTTCTCTCAGTATATCTAAACAAATTTGGTGTCATATGCAAAGAAAACTTAAAGTTAGCCAAGCCCATAGTAATATTTGTTGTATTGTTTTTATGCTTTTTAATAAGCAAATATAAAAGAGTGTACTTTCCTTAAATCATTACTCACTACTTCTTTATCATCAAACCAAATGTGTTTTATATTAGCTGGTTGGAGAATTGAGCCTAAGTAAAAAATGTCTATGAGCTTCATACAAAAATATCTGAATCTGCTACTAAAGGAACTTTAGACACTTCTTATGAAAACACTTATGAAAAATTTAAAGATAAGATTTCAGAAGCAAAATCTGTTTACCACACAATTAGCAGTTGCTATTTTTTGTAATTATTATTTTTCCTCCAGAAAAATTTTCTTGTTTAGTACAAAATGAAAATAAAAGCAGGATTTACAGGGAGAAAAATCTACAAAGAGGAAGCATCATCATAGAATTTCAGCAAATGGAAAACATTCATAATGTTTTAATGCTATATATTCAATTTTCCCTTCATAGCACTTTGCTTCATTTAATTGATTTCTATTAAAATGAAAACCAGAAATAGAACAAAAAGCTCAGCAAACCTCAAGAAAGTAGTTTGCTAACTAACATGACCTATCAATAAAGTGTGGGTCTTCGAGTGATCTAAATATTTTTATATAAAATTAAAAAAAATAAAAGGTAGACATAAGAGAAAAACAGTTAAAACAACAAAAATTTGGTCATGGAGCTGAAGTAAGCAATAACATTAAAGCATAATAGAAGAATTTAATGTTGACTTGAAAAGTAGTATAGATAATCTTAAGGATAATCAAGAGAATCAAATTGAAAAAAAAACAGTATAATCTTATATTTTGTATATAATAAGGTCCTAAGAACCAAGCAGCAGAACTGATCTAAGAATATTATTCTGTAAATTATATTATATTACAAATGGTTTTTGAGTTGCATATAATCTATGCTTTGATAAATTGCATGTTAGCATCCATCCCTAAACCACTTTTCCTTTGTTGGATTTAGATTACCGTGTACATTAGCTGATAAATAAACATTTGAACAAGCCAACTCTTCATTTTTAGCAAAGTCACAATTTTTATGAATATACACATATTTGTTCAATTATTGATTTTTTTTTTTGCTTTTGTGCTTTCTAGTGTGTAAAATGGATAGTCACCCTATCGCTCACTAAGAATGTAAGATTCAAACAAAAAAGTAGATAAGGGAGTTAGCTAAAGAATACATGATGGAAGAGTGTTGTAGGCAGAAGGAACAGCTAGAGCAAAGGCCTTAACAAAGGGAGCAAGGTTAGTGGAGAAGATAGTAGGAGATGAAGTCAGATAGACAATAGCAAGCCAGTGTAATGATACTGATTTTATTCCTAATCAAATGGGGAGTCATTATAGGGTTTTGAAGAGAGAAGTGAATTTTAAATTGATCACTTTTGGTGGCTATGTTGAAAATGGATTTTGAGATGAGAGAAAAGAGTAGAAGCCAGGAGACCAGTAAGGAGGATGTTTGCACCTAACTAGAGATGATATTGAGGGCTTGCAGATTTAGTAATTAAAAATAGAATAAAAATGAATAAAGATGACTAGAATTAAATGAATAAAGAATATTCATTTAAATCTGAATTTCAGATAAACAATGAGCATTTTTTAGTTTCAGCATATCCCAAATATGCATGGGACATATATACAGTAAAAAAATCTTATTTATTGTTTATTTGAAATTCATACATTAATGGATATCCAGTATTTTATTTGTCAAATATAACTAGGATATTAGCAGTAAGGAAGTAAAAAGGGATAATATTCTAAATATATTATTAAGGTAACACCATCAGCATTTATTTGATAATTTATTGGCTGTGAGGTATGAGGGAAGGATATTAATCAAGAATCATTTTAAGGTTTTATTTAACTACATAACTAGAAAAATAGGAGTTGCTATTAACTGGAGTAGAGAAGGGTACAGGCGGAGCAAATTTAAAAAGAGAGAGCAGGATCTTACATTGAGAAGTAGATTAACAGTTATTCTTTTTTATTTTTATGCATTTTAACTTTAAAATAGGTAACAAATATTTCATAAGAAAAATAAATAATTAAAATACTATTCTCAAAAGAAAAAAAAGAAAGTGATAAAGACCAGTGGAAGTTGTGGGCCTGACTGACAAAACAGCTACTTAAAGAAAAGACTAAGCAACCACAAGTAGCTTATTGTACTTTGAGAAAGCTAGAACACACTGCCCACCTGCATAATGTCCTTAATGCCTAGGGTTGTATATTTCTGTAGGAAGATTCTATGTAAATTATGAAGGTAAGTATGAACATAGTTATTTAAACTGTATTAACAGAATTACTTTTTCTCCCTAATAGTGTTAAGACACGGCCAGTGCGGATGCCTCCAGGGTATCAAGCAGAACTCGTTATTCAGTTGGTGTGGGTGGATGGTGAACCCCCTCAACAGATTACTAGTCTTGCTGTAAACTCAGCATATGGAATGTAAGTAGCTAAACGTTCTTTCTAATTGTTATTATTTACCTAATATGTTTGATATATTTAAATATTTTCTTTAAATACTTAAATACAGAAAGAAGCCCTTACCTGGATTTTTATTTGATAAAAATGGTATAAGAAAAATAATCATTTAAACAATAAGCTATGATTATTTGTTCTTTCTTGATGTCAAACTTGTGATTAGTATTTCCACTTTTAATGTTGTTGGCAAGTTGTTAGGATGTTATTACACTTATAATTTTTTGTTAGTATACTTCTACACTTACACAATTTTGTTGGTTTTGTTTAATACTGTTTTTCTCCTTTCTGTTTCATTTTGAATGCTAGAGTCAGATTCTTTGGGATTCAAATCCTCATTCTGCTTCTTTCTAATTGTTGACCTTAGGAAAGTTACTTAAATTTCTGTGCTTTGTTTCCTTATCTGTAAAATGAGGATAAAATGTTGAGAAGGTTAAATGTATTAGTACATATAAAATGTATCTTTACATTCAGAGCAGGATACACATGACATATTCAAGATAGGATAATTTGAGTTTTTAATAAATGTATTATTTATCTAGGATCTAGAGAAACAACACAAGATAGTGGGGTATGCCAGGGCTAGAAAGAACAGTACTTTATTGCCATCTGTTAAAGGATAACTTGAAGACATAGTTAATTATTACCATCTTATTTACTTAAATACTAAGTGAAGCAATAATAAGTTGATCTTATCTAACAAATACAAAAACAATCTATATGTGAGAAAAAGGAAAAATCAAAGAAAGAAAAGCCACAGACACTATATAAATAATGAATTTAGTATTATAGTTTCATTGTGTAAGATGTAATGAGACAAATCAGGATGTTTGCTCTTGGAGCTTTGTGTATTACCAAGTAAATCAGTTTTGGTTATTTAAGGCTTCTCCAGAAGACCTGAGCTTTTTAATTTGTGATATATATGACATTTTTTTGTATTATCATTTATTTGGGAATACTTCTAATTGGTTATTCCAGGTCTGTACCATTTTTGTCTTGTTAGAATTTATTAATTCCATCTTTTTGGTCAAACTCAGCTCCCCAGCAGGCTGACTGACCTTGAGTGCCTCAGCCTCCTTATGAAACAGATTATAATTTGAATAGTGCCCCAGCATAATGGCTTTGTGACAACATTTAAATACATGCATATTAGATGTCAAAGAAAGGGAAAAAGATAAGAACAATCACAATTATTATTTTAAAAATCTTTGGAAACTACTTTGCCTTCAATATCCTAGTCTGCCTAAGTCCAAACTAAGACAACAAGTCCCAGGGATCAGTGAAATAAAGTTTCACTAGCTGAATAGCACTATTTTCCCATGTTTATTGATTATTCTACTCTTTTGAAGAATTTATCAAGGGGCAACTGTCTAAGTTAGAAACTGCAGAGTCTGAGATTATTCACCTCTTATAAGCTAGTTACCTGCCATACTTGTGTGTGTGTGTGTACACACATATACACAGACACAGACACAGACACACACACACACACACACACACACAGAAAACTGGCCTCTGGGTAAGAAACAAAGATAGTTAACGAATGACAACAAAACAGCAGCTAGAGCAACATCTTGCATCACTTCCCTGAGCCTCAGACCCAACAGAGTAACATGTTGAGGAACAGATGGTACCTGTACATGTAGTGGTATTGCAAAAGAAGAACTCTGAGTTTAAAAAACTCGATGAAAATAGGTCTGCGAGTGATCTGCCTATCCTCTCATCTGGGATAGACCACATCTTTACTCTAGAGTATAAGCAAATCTTCTCTGGGGGAGAAAAGAAGACTCCTTTATCTTTTTTAAAGATTATACTTACATCATTTTTATTGAACTTTTTTTTAAATTACAGCTTATGTTAAATATTGTATTAGACTGAGGTGTAAAACAGTGATTAGATATTTATATAACTTATGAAGTGATCACCTTGATAAGTATATTGCCCATCTAACACCATACATAGTGTTACAATTTTATTGACTATGTTTCCTGTGCTATACTTTGCATCCCTATGATGTTTTTATTACCGGAAATTTGTATTTCTTAATCCTTTTACCTTTTAGGCCCATGTCCCATACACCTCTCCCATCTGGCAACCATCAGTTTGTTCTGTTTGTTTCTGTTTTGTTTGGTTGTTTGGTTGGTAGGATTTTAGACTCCATATGTAAGTGAAAACATTTGGTATTTGTCTTTCTCTGTCTGGCTTATTTCACTTAGCATAATACCCTTGAGGTCTAGCCATGTTGTCACAAATGGTAAGATTTCATTCTTTTTATGGCTAAATAACATTCCATTGTACACATGTACAACTTCTCCTTTATCAGTCATCTATGGATGAACACCTAGGTTGCTTCCATATCTTGGCTATGGTAAATAATGCTGCAGTGAACATAGTGTTCTAGATTTCTTTGTGTAAATACCCAACAGTGGAATTCCTGGGTCATATGATAGTTCTACTTTTAATTTTTTTGAGGAACATAAACATCTTTACTGATTTTTATGGTGATTTCATCAATTTGCATTCCCACCAAAACTGCAAAAGGGTTCCATTTTCTCTACATTCTCTCCAACATGTTGATTTATTGATGATTGTCATTCTGACAAGTGTGAAGTAATACCTCACTGTGATTTTAACTTGCATTTCCCTAATGACTAGTGATGTTGAGCATCTTATCTTTTTTTTTTAAAGATTTTATTTATTTATTTTTAGAGAGGGAAGGAAGGGAGATAGAGAGAGAGACAGACAGAGAAACTTCAATGTGCGGTTGCTGGGGGTTATGGCCTGCAACCCAGGCATGTACCCTGGCTGGGAATCGAACCTGGGACACCTTGGTTCCCAGCCTGTGCTCAATCCACTGAGCTACGCCAGCCAGGGCTGAGCATCTTATCTTTTCATATGTCTATTGGCCATCTTTGTCCTCTTTGCAGAAATGTTTACTCAGGACTTCTGCCCATTTTGCAATTGGAGTGTGTGTGTGTGTGTGTGTGTGTGTGTTTCATTGTAGAAATTCTCTATATGCTTCGGATATTAACCATTTATTGATAAGTCATTGGCAAATATCTTCTTCCAGTACGTTGTCTTTTTGTTGATGGTTTCCTTTGCTTTGCAAAAACTTTTTAATTTGATGTAATCCCATTTGTTTATTCTTTTTCTTTTCTTTCCCTTGCCCAAAGAGACATATCCCCCAAAATATTACTAAGTGTGATATCAAGAGTTTACTGCCTATCTTTTATTTGTGGTTTTAGGTCTCACATTTAAATCAATTCACCTTTAATTTATTCTTGTACATGGTTTTAAGAAAATGGTCCAGTTTTATTGTTTTGCATGTATCTCTCCACATTTTCCAACACTGTATTAAAAAGACAGTCTTTACCCTATTACATATTTTTGCTTTCCCTTTGATAAATTACTATATTTTGCCATGTATAATGTGTACTTTTTTACCCAAAATTTTTAGGGCAAAATAAGGATGCCCATTATACATGGGTAGTACTAATACTGTATCTATATGTTTTTAATTCTTTTATTTATGTTTATGCATTAAAAGTGTAACTCTAGAAAGCAATAACAACATTCATATGCAAAATAATACTGTGGAATATGATCATTGGTTTTGTTTCTAAATATAAGTATATAAATAATTGAATTAAAATGAAAGATTTTTTTCCTGAACCAAAGTTTGGACCAAAAATGTGGGTGCACATTATACATGGCAAAATATAGTAATTGACCATATAGGCATGTGTTTATTTCTTGGGTCTCTATTCTGTTCCACTGATCTATGTGTCTTTTTTTCCATGTCAGTACCATGCTGTTTTAATTACTATACCCTTGTAGTACAGTTCGCTACTAGGTAGCATGATACTGCCAACGTTGTATCTCTTGACATTGCCTTGGCTTTTTGGAGTCTTCTGTGTTTTCATATAAATTTTAGGATTATTTTTTTTCTGGTTCTGTGAAAAATCCACTGGCATTTAGATAGGGGTTGCATTGAAACCCGTAGATTTCTTTGAGTAGTATGGAATTTTTAATTATGTCAGTTCTTCCTCACCATGAGCCCAGTATAGCCTTCCATTTATTTGTATCCTCTTTAATTTCTTTTTGTGGTATCTTTTCTGAGTACAGGGCTCTGACCTCCTTGATAAAATTTATCCCTAAGTATTTTATTATTTTATTGTTTTTGATGCAATTATAAATGAAATTGTTTTCTTAATTTCTTTTCCTTTTTTAAGTTTTTTGATTTTTTAATTTTTTTATAGTTTATTTTTTTATTTTAATCATTGTTCATGTACAGTTTTCTCCCTTTTACTCACATTCCAGCCCACCCACCCAACCCTCCTCACTTCCCTCCCATTACCACCCTCCCCTTAGTTTTTGTCCAAGTGTCCTTGAAATTTGTTCTTGTAAACCTTTCCCATTCTCCCCTGAAATTCCCTCTTCTCTCCCTTCTGGTCACTGTCAGTCTGTCCTCTATTTCAGTGTCTTTGGTTATATTTTGCTTGTTTCTTTGTTTTGTTGTTTAGGTTCCTGTTAAAGGTGAGATCATGTGGTAACTGCCTGGCTGGTTTCGCTTAGCATAATGCTTTTCAGCTTCACCCATGCTGTTGCAAAGGGTAGGAGCTCCTTCTTTCTTTCTGCTGCATAGAATTCCATTGTGTATATGTACCATAGTTTTGTGATCCATTCATTTACTGATGGGCATCTAGGTTGCTTCCAGCACCTAGCTATTGTAAATTGTGCTGCTATGAACATCGGGATGCAAAGGTTCTTTTGTATTGGTGTTTTAGTGTTCTTAGGATAGAGTCCCAGCAGTGGAATCGCAGGGTCAAAAGGCAGATCCATTTTTAGTTTTCTGAGGAAGTTCCATACTGCTTTCCATAGTGGATGTACCAGTCTGCAGTCCCACCAACAGTGCACTAGGGTCCCCTTTTCTCCACAACCTCTCCAACACTTGTTGTTTGTTGCTTTGTTTATGATGCCCATTCTGACTGGTGTGAAGTGGTATCTCATTGTGGTTTTAATTTGCGTCTGTCTGATAGCTAGCAATATTGAACATTGTTTGTTTCATGTGTCTTTGGATCTTCTGTATGTCCTCCTTGGAGAAGTGTCTGTTCAAGTCCTTTGCCCATTTTTTAATTGGGTTGTTCATCTTCTTAGAGTGGAGTTGTGTAAGTTCTTTATATATTTTGGAGATTAAACCCTTGTCTGAGGTATCATTGGCAAATATGTTTTCGCATACAGTTGGTTCTCTTTTTAATTTGATACTGTTTTCTTTAGCTGTGCAAAAGCTTTTTATTCTGATGAGGTCCCATTTGTTTATTCTTTCCTTTATGTGCCTTGCTCTAGGAGACATGTCAGTGAAAAAATTTCTGCATGAAATATCTGAGATTTTCCTACCTATGTCCTCTTCTAGGACTTTAATGGTGTCACGTTTTCTTTTTAAGTCTTTTATCCACCTTGAATTTATTTTTGTATAAGGTGTAAGTTGGTGCTCGAGTTTCATTTTTTTGCACGTAGCTGTCCAGTTCTCCCAACACCATTTGTTGAAGAGGCTATTTTTATTCCATTTTGTGTTGCTGCCTCCTTTGTCAAATATTAATTGACTATAGAGACTTCAGTTTATTTCTGGGCTCTCTGTTCTGTTCCATTAGTCCATGTGCCTGTTTTATGCCAGTATCAGGCTGTTTTCATTACCGTGGCCTTGTAATATAGTTTTGTGTCAGGTATTGTGATCCCTCCTCCTTTACTCTTCTTTCTCAAAATTGCAGCAGCTATTCGGGGTCATTTATGGTTCCATATAAATTTTTGAAGTGTTTGTTCTATGTCTGTGAATAAGCCATTGGTACTTTAATAGGTATTGCATTGAATGTGTAAATTGCTTTTGGTAGTATGGACATTCTGATGATATTAATTCTTCCAATCCATGAACATGGTATATGTTTCCATTTGTTTGTGTCTTCCTTGATTTCTTTCCTCAGTGTTACGTAGTTTTCTGAATACAGGTCTTTTACCTCTTTGGTTAGGTTTATTCCTAGGTATTTTATTTTTCTTTTTGCTATTTCAAATGGGATTTTTTTCTTGATTTCTGCTTCTGCTGTTTCATTGTTGGTGTACAGAAATGCCTTTGATTTTTGGATATTGACTTTGTATCCCACTGTTTTGCCAAATTCATTTATTAGGTTAAGCAGTTTTTTGGTGGAGTCTATAGGATTTTCTAGGTACACTATCATGTCATCTGCAAACAATGAAAGTTTTGTTTCCTCCTTTCCAATTTGGATGCCTTTTATTTCTTTTTCTTGTCTGATCTCTGTGGCTAAAACTTCCAGTACTATACTGAATAGAAGTGGTGAAAGTGGACATCCTTGTCTTGTTCCTGATCTTAGTGGAAAAGATTTTAATTTTTGGCCATTGAGTATGATGTTGGCTGAAGGTCTCTCATATATGGCCTTTATTATGTTGGGGGATGCTCCCTCTATTCCCACTTTGCTGAGTGTTTTTATCATGAATGGGTGCTGTACTTTATCAAATGCTTTTTCTGCATCAATTGATATGATCATGTGGTTTTTGTCTTTGCTTTTGTTTATGTGATGTATTACATTTACTAATTTGCAAATATTGTACCATCTTTGCAACCCTGGAATGAATCCCACTTGGTCATGGTGTATGATCTTTTTAATGTACTGTTGGATGTGGTTTGCCAGTATCTTGTTGAGGATTTTAGTGTCAATGTTCATCAGCGATATTGGCCTGAAGTTTTCTTTCTTTGTTGTGTCTTTATCTGGTTTTGGAATTAGGATGATGTTGGCCTCATAAAAAGAATTTGGGAGTCTTCCATCTTTTTGGATTTTTTGAAATGGTCTTTGAAGGATAGGGGTTAGCTCTTCCTTAAATGCTTTGTAGAATTCTCCTGTGAAACCATCTGGTCCAGGGCTTTTGTGTGTTGGGAGTTTTTTCATTACTACTTCAATTTCTTTTGCTGTTATTGGTTTGTTCAGGCTTTCTGCTTCTTTTCCATTGAGTTTTGGAAGATTATATTTTTCTAGAAATGTGTTCATTTCATCTAATTTTTCGAATTTCTTGGCATACAGTTTTTTGTAGTAATTTCTTACAATCCCTTGTATTTCTGTGGTATCTGTTGTAATCTCTCCTCTTTCATTTCTGATTGTGTTTATTTGGGTTTTTTCTCTTTTTTTCTTGATGAGTCTGCTTAAAGGTTTGTCGATTTTGTTTATCTTTTCAAAGAACCAGCTATTGGATTCATTGATCTTTAGAATTGTGCTTTTAGTCTCTATGTCATTTAATTGTGCTCTGATCTCGGTTATTTCCTTCCTTCTGCTTTCTCTGGGCTGTCTTTGTTGTTGTTCCTCGAGTTCTTGTAGACGTAGGGTTAGGTTGTTTGTTTGAAATGTTTCTAACTTTTTTAGGTGGGCCTGTATCACTATGAACTTCCCTCTCAGGACTGCCTTGGCTGTGTCCCATAAGTTTTGGGTTGTTGTGAGTTCGTTTTCATTTGTTTCCAGAGACCTTTTGATTTCTTCCCTAATATCATTCTTGACCCATTCATTGTTTAATGGCATGCTATTTAATCTCCATGATTTTGAGTGTTTTGGGTTTTTTTCCTTGGGGTTGGTTTCTAGCTTCAGTTCCTTGTGATCCAAGAAAATGCTTGGTATGATTTCAATTTTTTTGAAATTGTTGAGGCTTGTGTTGTGTCCTATCATGTGGTCAATCTTTGAAAATGTTCCATGTACATTTGAAAAGAATGTCTTTAGCTTCTTTGGGATGGAGGGTTCTGTATATATCAGTAAAGCCCACTTCATCTAGGGTATTGTTCAATGCCACAATATCTTTGTTGATATTTTGTTTGGAAGATTTGTCCATTTTTGATTGTGGGGTGTTAAAATCCCCCACTATAATTGTGTTGCTGTCAATATCTTTCTTGAAGTCCTCTAAGATTTTCTTTATGTATTTGGGTGCTCCTATGTTGAGTGCATATATATTTACAATATTTATGTCTTCTTGGCGGATTCTTCCCTTGAGTATTATGAAATCACCTTCTGGGTCTCTCTTTATGGTCCTTCTTTGGAAGTTTATTTTGACAGATATGAGTATTGCTACCCTGGCTTTTTTTTTTTTTCCTGTTCATTTGCTTGGAAAATTTGTTTCCAGCCCTTCACTTTCAGCTTTTGCAGGTCTTTAATCCTGAGGTGGGTCTCTTGTAGACAGCATATGTGTGGGTCATGTTTTCTTATCCAATCAGCTATTGTATGCCTTTTGATTGGAGCACTTAATCCATTTACATTTAAAGTTATTTTTGATAGGTACTTATTCATTGCCTTTCATGTATGTGTATTCCTCTCTCTTTCTTTTCCTTTCTTTCCTTAAAGCAGTCCCTTTAGCATCTCTTGCAGAGCTGGTTTAGTGTATTCTTTTAGACTTCTTTTGTCTGAGAAGCTTCTTGTTTGGCCTTCTATCTTGATTGAGAGCCTTGCTGGGTAAAGTAGCCTTGGTTGCAGACCTCTGGTTCTCCTTACTTGGAATATTTCATGCCATTATCTTCTGGCTTGGAGTGTTTCCATTGAGAAGTCAGCTATTAGCCTTATTGGGGCTCCCTTGTATGTTACTTTCTGTTTCTCCCTTGCTGCCTTTAATATTCTCTCTTTGTCTTGAAATTTTACCATTTTAATTATGATGCGTCTTGAGGTAGGCCTCTTTGGGTTCCTCTTGATTGGGACTCTCTGTGTTTCCTGGATTTGTGTGACTTTTTCTCTCATCAAATTAGGGAAGTTTTCCATCATTACTTTTTCAACTAGGTTTTCTATCCCTTGCTCTTCTTCTTCTCCTTCTGGTATCCCTATTATACGGATATTATTACATTTCATATTGTCTTGCATTTCTCTTAATCCCTCTTCATTCTTTATGAGCCTCTTTTCCTTTTCTTGCTCTTTCTGGGTGTTTTCTTCTATTTTGTCCTCTAGCCCACTGATCCGACCTTCTGCTTCATAGATCCTGCTTTTCATTCCTTGTACTGTGTTCTTCATTTCAGAAATTGTATTCTTCATTTCCTCTTGGCCCTTGTTGAGAGTTTCTGTTTCCTTTTTCATGATGATGTAGTTTGCAGTGAGTTCATTGTAGCTTTCCTGTAGTTTCTGGTAGCTCATTGTGAGCTCATTGAGCTTCCTGACGATCATTGCTTTGAACTCTATATCTGATAGTTGAATTACCTCTATTTCATTTAGCATTCTTTTTGAGGCTTCCTCCTTTCCTTTCTTTTGGGGATTGTTTCTTTGTCTTCCTGTTGTTTGCGAGACTCTTCTTGTTAGCCTCAGCTTCTTAAATTGATCTGTTCTGTCTCCCTGGGTTTGTGGTGTGAACTTCTTTAGTAGAATAGCAGTGAGTTTCAGTGGTGCAGTTTTCTTGATCTCCCAAGCTCACTGGTCTTGGGCTGTCATTTAAGTTAGCTTTGTGTTTGCCTTTGGGTTTTGATTATTGTTGAGTCTTTCTTTGGTGGTTCCTTCCCACCAGCTGGTTAAATGTGGGTCACTCTGTCTACCACCTCCTGTATTTTGTTGTGCTGGTGAGGGCAGGTTGTGTTGAAGCTGGTTCTTCCATGTGTATAAGGTTTAAAGAGTTCTCTCTTGCTCTTGTTCAGTTGTTTGTATTGGGTACTGTCTCTACTGTTTAGTTGTATTTCCAGATAGGTCCTGGATTGAGGTTTGTGTGGTTACCACTCCCTCCTTCACCTTCTTCTGTTGTTATCTGTTAGTTCCTTTGTTGTTGGGTTTCCTCTTCCAGTGAGTATCCTGGTGTTCACCACCTCCACCTATTCTTTTTTGTCATCAGTTGGAAGGGGAAGGCAAAATGGTTTAAGACAGCAACAGAGAATTCTATGATATTTACAGTAGCAGCAAGTAGGCAAGAGATAGGAGATCCTTTGACTATATATAGTGTTAACCCTGATCTTCCACCCAGCTAGCTGATTTTTAGAAAGGATGGAAAGAAGGTAAGACTCTTGTTGGGGAAGGAAGGATTGTGAGTTGGATCTATAAAGCAGGGAGGTTATGGGAGGTCAGATTCTGAGGTCAGGTGAGAGTAAAGGATAGTAAATAGGTGTAGTGTGTGAGAAAATAGAGTTAACCACTACAGTAATAGAGTTCAGGAAACTTTGAAATGGGCTAAGTTCTGGGGGGAGGGGATGTTGTGAAGTAATTACAATTGCATGGAACAGCAGTTATTTACAATAATATTATGGCAACAACTATATGACAGAATCTATGAGATCTAGGTAACAAGAATAGGGAGTACAGAACCTCAAGTAGTGTGCTAATAGGACCCTTGTGAGTTAAAGGACAGTAGATAAGCAATACAGTATGGAAAGAGATATCAGGGCAAAGCTGTCAGGTCATACAATATATCCAGCCTAGCAAAGCAGACTATACAAAAAAAGAGGGATACAAAAATACTATTTAAAAAGATGTATGAATACTGGAAAAATAATAATAATACAAATATGCAATAACTTGCAGGGTCTCTGTAATAGCAGAGTGACATTTATCTCACTGTCCCAACTGTTGTGATGCCCCTTCTTTGGGTTCAACTTTGGTCTTTTCACAGATCCAGGATTTTGTCTCACTTGTAGGTATTTAGAAAAAATTTTTAAAAGTAAAAATAGAAAAGGCAGACAAAGGAAGGAAGAAGAGATGAAATTGGAGGAAAGGAAGGAGGAAGGAATAAAACAAGAAATCAGGAAAGAGAGGAAAAAAGAAATCCAAAGAGAATAAAAACAATAAAAATTAAAAAATTAAAAAGTGTTAAAAAAAATAGAATCTAATAAAAAAGTCCCTTGGTTTCAAAGTGGCCAAACCGGTTTTTCTGCTGTTGCTGGCTGAGGCAGGCTGAGGAGTGATTGGTATGGCTTTTCTCCCTTTGTGCTTGGAGCTCGCACTGGCTCCCTCACTGTCTGGGAAGCTAGCGTGGCTCCTCAGCCTTGCACCCTGGGTGTGGGAATCAGGTCTTTCCCCAGGGTTACTGCTGTGGACTGGGGTGCAGGGATGCTCTCCCTGCACACATGCCCGTGCACCCACACCTGGGTGGCAGGGAGGCTGGAGCAACTGATCACTTTAGGAGAATTCCCCAAACAGTGTCTGTCTATTCACTCCTTCCTCTTGAGAAATTCCTCCTCTTCAAGCCTGCCTCTCCGCACCATGGACTGGCTTCTCCTGCAACCCAACTCTCCAGCCATACCGGTGACTGTGGGGGTCAGGGCCTGCTGCGCGTGACCCAGCCTCTCCGGTGTCCACAGCCTCCAAAGGTGCTCACAGCCCTTGTGTGTTTGCTAGTACCTGGATTCCTCCCAGTGCTGCTCAGACCTTGTTTGGCTGGGGAGGGAGCAGTTGTCCCAGCTCTCTCCCAAGGACTCTGTGGCAAACCCAGCAGTGGGCCCTGGGCCTGGGGCTGCAGCCCGGACCACACATTGGTCCCCGGGACCCTACCTTGTTGCAGCACTCTTCTTAGGATCTGGTTTTTTGGGTCCGCCACAATCTGTGGTCCCCTATTTTCACATATGCTGAAGTATGTTGGTTGCTTGCTTCTCTATTTCATAGATCAGTCAGGATTTTCTCTCCTGAGCAGAGGGAAGCCGAATCTGCTCCTTCCTACTCCGACACCATCTTAGTCCCTGTAATTTCTTTTCCTAATAATTCATTATTGGTGTATAAAAATGCAACCAATTTCTAAATATTAATTTTGTATCCTGCTACTTTAACAAATTGGAATTATTAGTTCCATTAGTTTTCTAATGAAATCTACAGGATTCTTTATATGTAGTACCATGTCATCTGTACATAAGGGAAGTTTCACTTCTTCCTTTCCAATTCCAATGCCTTTTTTTTTTCCTTGTCCAATTGCCGTGGGTAGCACTTCCAATACCTTGTTGAATAAAAATGGTGAAAGTGGATATCCTTGTCCTATTCCTCATCTTAAAGAAAAAGCTTTCAGCTTTTCACCATTGAGTCTGATGTTAGCGTGGTGTTGTTATATAAGGCCTTCATTATGTTAAGATGTGTTTCCTCTGTTCCCACTTTGTTGAGTTTTTGTCATAAATGGATGCTGGATTTTGTCAAATGCTTTTTCTGCATCTATCAATATAAACATATGATTTTTATCCTTCATTTTTTTGTGTGGTATAACACACTAACTGATTTGAAGATATTGAAACAGCTTTGCATCTTGGGAATAAATCCCAGTTGATTATGGTGTATGATCTTTTAAAAGTGTTGTTGAATTTGGTGTGCTAATATTTTGTTGAAGATTTTTGCATCTGTGTTCATCAACATTATTGGCCTATAATTTTTTTGTACTGTTTATATCTGGTTTTGGTACCAGGGTTATACTAGCCTCATGAAAAAGAGTTTGGGAACCTTACCTCCCCTTCAGTTTTTTTTGTAATAATTTAAGAAGGATAGGTATTGATTGTTCTTTGAATGTTTGGTGAGGCTGTGAAACCATCTGATCCAGGAATGTTTGGTTTCACCTGTGAAACCATCTGATCCAGGGGTTTTGGTTGGTTGGTGGGAACTTTTTGATAAGTGATTCAATTTTATTCGTATTTTTAGTTCTTTTCAGATTTTCTGTTTGTTCCTGATTTCTTGGAAAATTCTGTTTCTAGAAATTTAACCATTTTTTCCAGGGTGTCCAATTTGAAAGCATATAATTGTTTGTAGTATTTTCTTACTATGTGGTGTCAGTTGTCACTTCTACTCTTTTTTTTTTCTGATTTTCTTTGATTGAACCATCTCACACTTTTTCTTGGTGAGCCTGGATAAAGCTTCATGAATTTTGTTTATCTTTTTAAAGACCAGCTCTTGGTTTCATTGATCTTTTCTGTTTTTTAAGACTCTTTTTTGTTCATTTCTGCTCTGATTATTATTGTTACCTTCCTTCTACTCACTTTGGGCTTTGTTTTTAAAATGTTTTAGTTCTTTTAGGTATAAGGTTAGATTTTTTAAGGTAGGCCTGCATTTCTATAAATATACCTTTTGAATGTTTTCTTGGGGTAGTCCTGCATTGCTCTAAATTACCTCTTAGAACTACTTTGGCTGTATACCATAAAATTTTGGATCATGTTTTCATTTCCATTTGTCTAAAGATTTTTTTATTTTTCTTCTTGATTTTATTGTTAACCATTTATTTATTAGTTGCATATTATTTAGCCTTTATGTGTTTGTGTGTTTTTCAGTTTTCTTCTTGTAATTGATCTAGTTTCATATCATTGTGGTCATAAAAGGTACTTAATATAATTTCAGTCTTCTTTAATTTATTGTTTTGTGGCCTAACATGTGGCCTATCCTGGAAAATGCTTCATGAGCAATGAAATAATATATATTTTGCTGCTTTGGGATGAAATATTCTAGTAATATTCATTAAGTCCATGTGGTCTAACATATAATTTAAAGCTACTGTTTCTTCATTAATTTTCTGTCTGAATGACTTACTATTTGATGTCAATGGTGTGTTAAAGTCACTATTATTACTGTATTACTGCCAGTTGATCCCTTTATATCCATTGATATTTGCTTTATATATTTAGGTGCTTCTACGTAGGGTATGTAGATATTTACGAGAGTTATACCCTTTGGTTGGATTGATTCCATTATCCTTATGAAATGCTCTTTTATTGTCTCTTGTTAGAGTTCTTGTTTTAAAGTCTATTTTGTCTTATGTAAGTATAGCTACCCCAGCATTTTTTTTCTATTTGCATGAAATACCTTTTCCCAGCCCTTTAAGTTTAGTTGTGTGTCTTTCTATCTGAGGTGGGTCTTTGTAGGCAGGACTTATTTATTTTATTCATTCAATTATCTTGTGCCTTTGACTGGAACATTTAGTTTATTTACATTTAAAGTACTTATTGATAGGTGTGTAGAATCATCATTTTACTGTTTTCAATTATTTTTGTCCTTTTTTTTCTTTTTTATTCTCTTCTTCTCACATCTTGTATGTTGATGACTTTCTAGAATGCTATGTTTGGATTCCTTTTTCTTTATATCTTGAATATCTCTCCTAGAATTTTCATTTGTTTTAACCATATGCTTCATATATACTAAACTATGTTTATAACAGCCTACTTTAAGTTGATGGTTGCTTAAGTCAAACACATTCCTTTTTATATTGTTGTTCAGTTACAGTTCTCCCTATTTCCCCCCCAAATCCTCTCCCCTGACCTACACAACTCCACCTCTCACATTCTAAGTCACAACACCATAAGAGTCCTAGAGGAGAACATAGGCAGGAAAATCTCAGATATTCCACACCAGAATATTTTCACTGACATGCCCCCTGGAGCAAGGGACATAAAGGAAAGGATGAACAAATGGCATCTTCGCTGGTGTAGCTCAGTGGATTGAGTGTGAGCCTGCAAACCAAAGGGTCGTTGGTTCTACTCCCAGTCAGGGCACATGCCTGGGTTGTGGACCAGGTCCCCAGTAAGGGGCGCATGAGAGGCAACTGCACATTGATGTTTCACTCCCTTTCTTTCTCCTTCCCTCTCTCTGAAAATGAAAAAAATAAAATAAAATATTTAAAAAAAAACAAATGGGACTTAATCAATTTTAAAAGTTTCTGCATGGCTAAAGAAAACATCTGCAAAATGAAAAGGGAAGCAACCATATGGGAAAATATATTTGCCAATTATACCTCAGACAAGGATTTGATCTCCAAAATATATTAAGAACTCACATGACTCCACACCAGGAAGACAAACAATGTAATCAAAAAATGGGCAAAGGGCCTGAACAGACATTCTCCAAGGAGGACGTACAGAGGGCCCAGAGACACATTCTAAAATTACTACAATTTTTATTCACCTTTTCCACATTTGTGTATTTGTTATTTTTAAATTTTCTTGTTTGTATGTATCTTTTAATTTAATGTTATTTTCTTAGACTAAATTATGCATGATCTTCCTGCTTTGCCTTTTAACATTTCAACTAGCTTTATAGTTGGTTGATCCACAATTTTACTGTGTCTTTGTCAGTGAGAATTTCTTTATTTCCTATTTTCTTGTTAATATTTTTTATAATTTCTTTTCTACTTAAAGAAGACCCATTGACATTTCTTATAATAGTGGCTTAGGGGTGGTGAACTCCTTTAGCTTTTTCTTGTCTGGGAAAATCTTTATCTCTCCTTCAATTCTAAATGATTGCTTTGCTGAGTAATCTTGATTGTAGTTCTTTGCTTTTTATCACTTTGGATATTTCATTCCCTGCTCTTTTGACCTGCAAAGTTTCTGTTTAGAAATCTTCTGATAATCCTCATTTTAGAGGATCCAAGATGGCAGTGGAGTAGGTGGAAGCTACACTAACCTCTTCAAAGGACCAATCTGAATTATAGAAAAATCATCCTGAATAACCAACTGAACACTAGCTGTAGAGAATCCTAATAACCAAGGACTTATAGAAGAAACCATATGACCACATGAGGACTGGTAGGAAGTGTGGAGGCATGAGAGGGCTGCCATGGGTGGCAGCTGAAGTTCTGCAGGGATATTTAGTGGCTGCAGGAGGTCCCCCTGAGAAGTGTGGGATCTACCCCAGCTGGGCTCCCAAAGCTAGAGCACCACAACTAGGAAAGTAAGCCAAATAAAATCTGGCTGTGCAAAGCAGCAGAGTTTTTGTTGGCCAGGGGAGAAATGACTTGAGATGCATAGAGCCTCTTAAAGGACCAATGCACAAAATTTCACTTCCAGCCACTTACCCTGGGTTCCAAAGAAGAAAAGCTGAGCAGAGAAGACTAGAGCCACATGAGGAGAGAGCCTGGGGTTGGTGGCTCAGGGGAGAAACCTGAAGGGCCATCCACTAGGATCCCTGACTGTGTCATTTTCCATACTGCAGAAGCTATCTTTTTTGGGCAGAGCACTCCCATCCATGCAGCATCAGCCTGAGGGGAAGCAAAAGCCTCATCTGTAGGAATCCCTCTTGCCCCACCCTGTGGAGCTTAAACCTAACTGTTAGGGAATACTGCTGGAGAGACTTTCTGTGATTGAGCCTAACAGAAAGCCTGTAGGTGGAGGTGGATCTAAATATAACCAGAGACATTGAAATTAAGAACAAAGTGACAGTAGCCAGAGGAGAAGTAGGAGGGGATAATGGGGGGAAAAGAGGGAAGGGTTTTCAGGAACATGTATAAAGAACACATGGACAAAAGGGGGGTAGGATCAAGGGTGGGAAATGAGGATTGCTGGGATGGGGGGAGTTGTGGGGGGCAAATGGAGATAACTGTACTTGAACAACAATAAAAAATATGAAAAAATAAGTAAATTTCAAAAAAGTTCTGTTGCATGAAGAGTAATATTAAGCTAAGATTTTTACAATGGCTACTTATAAAAATTAATAATATTATTTTGTTGTTCTTGTGAAAATATTAATGGTGTTGGGAAAATTGGACAGATATATGCAGAGAAATGAAACTAGACCACCTTCTTACATCACACACAAGAATAAATTCAAAATGGGTCTAAGATTTAAATGTTAGACCCCAAACCATAAAATTCCTAGAAGAAAACATAAGCAGCAAAATCTCAGAATTGCTTGTAGCAATTTTTGGTCAGTCATATCTCCCCAGGCAAGGGAAACAAAAGAAAAAATAAACAAATGGGACAGCATCAAAATAAAAAGTTGTTGCACAGCAAAGGTAATCATCAACAAAATAAAAAGACAACCCACAGAATAGGAGAACATATTCACTGATACATCTGATAAGGGGTTAATGTCCAAAATTTATAAAGAACTTAGAAAGCTCAACACCAAAAAATAAAAATACACAATTGAAAAATTGCCAAAGGACCTAAATAGACACTTCTCCAAAGAGGACATACAGATGGCCAATAGACATATACAAAGATGCTCAATATCACTAATCACCAGAGAAATGCAAGGACCCCTGGCTGGTGTGGCTCAGTTGATTGAGGGGTTGGCCTGTGAAGCAAAAGGTCACCGGTTTGATTCCTAGTCAAGGCACATGCCTGGGTTGTGGGCCAGGTCTCCAGTTGGGGGCACGTAAGTGGTAACCACACATTAATGTTTCTCTCTTCTTTCTCCTTTCCCACATCTCTATAAATAAATAAATAAATAAATAAATAAACTCTTTAAAATAAATAAATAAGTGGACACTTAAAAATTTTTTAAAAAACACAAGGAGATATCACACCACACCTGTCAGAGAGGCTATCAATAAATCAACAAACAACAAGTGCCGATGAGGATGTGGAGTAAAGGCAACCCTTTTGCACTGTTGGTCTGAATGCAGACTTGTGCAGCCACTGTGGAAAGCCATATAGAGATACCTCAAAAAATTAAAAATGGATCTGACTTTTGACCCAGCAATCCCACTTCTGAGAATATATCCAAAGAAACCTAAAACACTGTTTGAAAGAATATAAGCATATGTTCATTTCAATTATTTACAATCACCAAGGTAAGGAAGCAGCCCAAGTGTCTATCAATAGATGAATGGATATAACAACTATGGGACATTTACACAATGGAATTCTGCTTGGCCATAAAAAAGAAGAAAGTTTTCCCCTTTGCAACAGCATGGATAGAACTGGAGAACATTATGCTAAGTGAAATAAACCAGTCATAGAAATACAAATACCATACGTTTTCACTCATGTGGAAATTAATGAATGAACTGAACTAACAAGCAAAATAGAGGCAGACTCAGAGAGAGAGAGGGAAATCCAATAGCTCTTGGTGGGGTACTGGGGGTGAAGGGATTGAGCAAAAGAGAAAAAGGACTAATGGACACAGACAACAGTGTGATTGCAGGAGGTGGGGGAAGGGAGGTGGGTGGAGGTGGAAGAAGGGTATAAGGGATTAAGTGATCATGAAAAAATAAAAAATTTAAATTTAAAAAAGAAAAATGAAGTAAAAATCTCATAGCATCATGGTAGATCCCTTTTATGCAACTAACTGCTTTTCTCTTGTGGCTCTAAAAATTCTCTCTTTGTCTTTAACTTTGGCATTTTCATTAAGGTGTATCATAGTGTGGACCTCTTTAGGTTCGTCGTGTTTAGGAACACTTTGTGCACTTGAATGCCTAATTCCTTCACCTATCTAGGGAATTTTTTTTGTCATTTCTTCAAATAGATTTTTAATCCCTTACACTGTCTGTCTTTTCCTTCTGGTACCCTTTGCTGTGAACGTTGTTACACTTGCGTTGTCTCAGTGGTCCCTTAAACTATCCTCAGTTTTGTTTGGATTCCTTTTGCTTTTTGCTGTTCTAATTTGTTGTTCTCTGTTATCTTACCTTTCAGATAGCTGATTTGATCTTCTGCTTCATCTAATCTACTGCTGAGTTCCTGTAATGTAGTCTTCATTTCAGTTCTTGTATTCTTTATTTTTGACAGGTTCATTTTTATGGTTGCTAACTCTTTATTGAGGTTCTCACTGAGTTCATCTTTTCTTCTCCTGAGTTCATGAGCATCCTTATAAAAACTGTTTTTAACTTAGTGTCTGGTAGATTGCTTGTCTCCATTTAGTTTGGTTCTTTTTCTGGAATTTTGTTCTTTCATTTGGGACATATTTCTTTGCCTCACTCTGGCTGACTCCCTGTGTTTGTTTCTATGTATTGAGTAGATCTGCTACTTTTCCCAGTTTTGACAGGGTGACCTTCTGTTGTAGGGTCCCTGTGATGCCCACTGGGGCTGTCTCCCTGCACCAGGAATTCCAGGAGTATCCCTTGTGTGGGTTGTGTGTGTGCTCCTCTTTTACTTGATCCTTATTAGTGGTGGCATGTCAGTGGGTGGGTTTGGCCCTCAGGCTGACTAGTTATGATGAGTGGCCATGACCACAGAACACGAGCTGTATACAGGGGTTGACCTCACAGAGTTTAAGTTGAGTTAGCAGTGCTCTGATGCTAGTCAAGTTGGTTCTTTGGGTATGTCATGTGGAACTGGTTGGAGGGCACTCTGGTGTGGCCTGAAGCCAGCCACCTGGTAAATTAGTTCTGGGACCTCTTGGGAGGGCCTCTTTTTCAGGTCAAGTTCCACCACCCTTTGTGCCTGGCTTGGGGCTGCCTGTTGGGGAACTACAAAGTGTTCTGCGTTTGGTTGACACTTGTGCTGGGCTTGGAGGCAATTGGGAGAGGGCATGCTGCCAGCTGAGGCCAGCTGCCACTAGTGCCACTAGTGCCAGGCTTCAACCCATTTATGGGCTACAAAATGTGAGCTGAGGACAGCCTCTGCTTGTGCTGGGTTTGTCAGCTGCTTAGTTGAAGCTCTTTCCAATCCAGCACTGGCCACAGCTTTTGCCAGTTTGGGGGCTTTCTGATGGGAGTTACAATGCAAGTTGAAACAGGTTGCCACTTTAGCTAGGCCTGGGTAGTTAAGAAAGAAGTACAGGGCATGCTAAGATCAGCCAGTGCCTGTTTGAGTGTGTGGCCCTTTGAGAGATTTTAGGAAACTGCAGCATGAGTCAAGGCAGGCTGCTTGTAGAAGAGCAGCTTGAAGCAGCTCAAGCCAGGTGTATAAACTGGATGGGGCAGGGTCTCAGAGAATCATCAGGGTAAAGCAAATAGTGTTGCGAGGTTAATGAAGTGTTCAGATTTGGTGCCAGCCTGTGCCTGCCAGTTTATTTGGGGAAGGGCTCAACAAAGGAATCATAGCACCTGCCAGTGCTTCTTTCCATGTTGAGAGCTGCCCCTCCAACTCTCACAATGAAGCTAGCCAGTCCATTTTTTCCCATATGTTCCTGGTGCTTTTCAAGCTGATGCCACTGCACTGGGGCCTACAGTAAGTGAGCTCGTGAGGGAAGCTAGTCTGTGCACAGGCCCCTCAGAAGGAATGCCTGGGACACCAGTACCCTCTGACTCACTTGGATGCAAGCCCTGCCAGTTTTCATGGCCAGATATTATGAGGACTCCCTTTCCCTGCACTTCTGCCCTGGGCTAGGAAACTGGGTATAAGCCTGGGACTCTTTGTTCCTCAGTGGAGAACAAGAGTATCTTCACAGCTGAGATATCCTTTCTGGTTCTTAATCACCACACCATGTTAGTGAGATCTGCGCTTTCTACAAGTCCACTCTACCTTCCAGTCTGGTTGTGGTTTTGTCTTTACATCCTTAGTTATAGGACTTGTGTTCAGCTATCTTTCAGGTAATTGTCAGTCATGGGTGTTCTATAACTTATCTATAATTTAGATATGGTTATGGGAGGAGGTGAGCACAGCATCTACCAGAAGAGAGAGACCTTTATCTTTTCTGTCCTGAAATGTCTACAGGGAGAGAGCTGCCTCTAAACTTTACTATCCTGGGATGTCTTCTTATACAGACATTATTATCTTGGCTATAAATGCTGTTTCTAAGAGAACCCAAATAGTATAGAATGGGGAAATGTTCATGGATAATTATCTACCAAATAGCAGTGCATTATTGTTGTTTATGAAAAAATTTTGGAAATTTGTTTATGGTAGTTTGTGAGACCCTTAAAGCTTGAATTGTTTCACTTGCCATTTGAATGTATACTAAGAGATAAATTACAGAGCTCTTATTTTTGTTTAGATAACCTTTGAAAAAATAGAGATGCTTATAAGAACATTTGAAATCTAGTGTCTTATGCTTTGGGGGCATGTAAACATTGGGCTTTTAATAAAAAATAACAGTGTTTTTCTCTGAACTTGGAAAAACAATACAGCAAATTTAAGAGTTGAAAATTGATTTTACTATTCCAGTGTGTGTTTCTTAAGAACAAGGACATTTTTTACATCATAAGCACAGGACATTTATTAACATCAAAAAATTGTCCATTGGTCCCAGCCACTGTGGTTCAGTGGGATGGGTGCTGTACCACAAAATGAAAGGTTCCCAGTAGGATTCCCAGTTGGGGAGCATATGGAAGGCAACCAGTTAATGTTTCTCTCTTGTATCAATATTTCTCTCCCTCTCTTCCTCCCTCCCTTACCCTCTCTCTAAGAAAATATTTTTTAAAAGGGAAAGAAATTCTACATTGATTAAGTACTATTGCATCCACAGAACATATTCAATATCTACATTTGTCCCAACAATGCCATTTATACTGTTTTTCCCAAACAGAATCAAATCCAGGATCTTAAATGTTTTTAACTTTCATTTTTTAATCTCCCTTAATCTGGGACATTTTCTCCACATTTATTTGGTGTTTTTTAAATCTTCATATTTTTCTCTTTTTAAAGATTTTATTTATTTATTTTTAGAGAGGGAAGGGAGGGAGAAAGAGAGAGAAGAAAAAACATCAATGTGCGGTTGCTGGGGTCCATGGCCTGCAACCCAGGTATGTGGCCTGACTGGGAATTGAACCTGTGACACTTTGGTTCGCAGCCCGTGCTCAATCCACTGAGCTACGCCAGCCAGGGCTAAATCTTTATATTTTTCAAGATAAAGAATATTTATTTGGTTTAGTGTACCTCATTTTGAGATTGCCTGATATTTCCTCATGATTAGAATTAAACATTTTGGCAGTATACCACACGAAGTAGTGTCTTCCTTAGTTTATTATATTAAAAGGAACATAATGATTTATCCTAACATTAGCACCTAACTAGTGCTAATTTTGATTGCCTGGTTAAAGGGATATCCATTAGATTTCTCCATTATAAAGTAATTATTTCCCTTTGTAAATTAATTTATGAGGAGAATATGAACTTATGTAAACATCTTCCTCACTAAAGACTCACCCAGTAGTTTTAGCATTTATTGGTGATTTTTTTTAAAGATACTCTTTTTTTAAGATTTTATTTATTTATTTTTTTAGAGTGAGAAGGGAGGGAGAAAGAGAGCAAGAGAGAAACATCAATGTGCACTTGCTGGGGGCCATGGCCTGCAACCCAAGCATGTGCCCTGACTGGGAATCGAACCTGCGATGCTTTGGTTCGCAGCCCAAGCTCAATCCACTGAGCTATTATTGGTGATTTTTTAAGTCCAGTATACTGTCTATATTTATCAGTTAGTGTTTTACTAGTTAGAGAGCATAACTTCCTTATTTTTGGTGCCATGTGATATTTCATGCTCATCTGATAAATTCCTTATTCTGGCCCTAAAAATCAACTTTTCTATAAGGAATTGTGGTTACTTTTACTGGAGGATGTTATTTAGAAACCACTGTATGGCATACACACACACACACACACACACACAGATACACATATTATGTATGTATGTTTGTGTATTTATCTATGAATATGTATTTATGTATATATGTATGTATATGTAGGCATATATGTATATGTATAGATACACAAATATGTAATTTGTGTGTCTATACATACACACATTTGTGTCAGATACTGGTTTCTTTTTTATTATATTGATTATGCTATTATAGTTGTCCCAATTTTTTTCCCCTTTGCACCCCTCCACTCAGCACACCTCAGTCCCTGAGGCAACCCCACACAATTGTTCATGTCCATGGGTCATGTGTATAAGTTCTTTGGGTATTCCATTTCCTACACTGCACTTTACATCCCCATGGCTATTCTGTACCTACTTGTTTGGAGTCTCAGATAGGCAATAGCCTGCCAGTTCTGTGGTTCTGTGAGGGGAGGGCTCAGAATAGAGACAATGACCTCTGCCCACCCCTAGCTGTCCCCCAGCTCTCACCTTGATGCCAGACACTTTAGTCCTCCCAGTATGCCAGTGGTGCTTTTCAAGCTACTACACCGGTGCTGGAGTTCAGAGGGAGTGAGTCTAAGTTCCTGTGTGGGTTCTTTAAGAGTAAATGCTTGGTACTCCAGAAGTTTCTTCCACCAACTCAATCCCTGTGGGTTTTTGTAGCCAGAAGTTATGGGGACTTATTTTTTTGGCACTGGAGCTCCCAGGCTGGTAGGCCTGGAGTGAGACTGGGGCTCCTTGTTCCCAAGATATCCCTTCCAAATGTTATCCACTACAGTGGATGTGGGATCAGTCTGTTCCACTTCTCCACTTCTCCTACCAGTCTGGATGGATGTGGTTTCTCTAATTCTGTAGTTGTAAGACTTCTATTCAACTCGATTTCTGATGGTTCTGAGTGATGGTTATTCTATATTTTAGTTGTAATTTTGATGTGGTTGTGCAAGGAGGCAAGCCATGTCTACTTATGCCTCCATCTTTACTGGAGGTCCTGATATTGTCTTCTAAATAACATTCTTCAATGAATAAAATATATACATACGTGTGCATAGGTATATGCATAAAAGAATGTCTAATCATTTTATTGCTTGGACACTTACCAATATATGAATATATTCTCCTTTTAATGCACATTTGGGTTATTTCTTTTTAGAGGCTGTTATAAATAAAGCTTCTGTGAGCATTCTCTGAACATTTTGGGGCACATGTATTCAATATTTTTTTTCCATTGCTGAATACCTAGGATTAGAATCACAGGATAATAGGATAAGTGTATTTCCCCCTGAAATTCTCTCCATTTCAGTGTCTTTGGTTATATTTTGCTTGCTTGTTTGTTTTGTTGTTTAGGTTCCTGGTAAAGGTGAGATCATATGATATTTGTCTTTCAAAAGGGGAAAAGTGGAAGGGTTTACAGGAACAAGTATAAAGGACACGTGGACAAAAACTAGGGGGGTTGGAAATGGGAGGGAGGTGGGGAGCATGGGACGGGTGGGCTGGGATGGGAGTAAAAGACAGAAAACTGTACTTGAACAACAATTAAAATAAAAAAATGTTAAATAAAAAAGTTGGGAAAAAATATCATTAGCTGTAGATTTCTCAGAGACTTCCTTTAAATCTAATTTGTTGACATTTTTTATCATGAGTGATTTATGGATTCAATCAAATCCTTATACTATTCAACTAAGATGATTGGTTTGTTTTTTTTCCTTCATTTTTGTTACTCTGGTGAATTATTCTAATTAATTTTGAAATAATAAACCATTATTGCATTGTGGGATAAATCACACTTGATCACAATGTATTGATAAATAGTATTCTATTTTATAGATATGTTATGTTTTAGTTTTTCACAAACCAGTTGATGGATATTAAAGCACTAACATATTTAAAGATGCAAAATAGAAATGTAGTTTTAAAATATTTGACTTTCACTTATTTTATATTTATATAAGTACTTTGACATTAACATTGTTTCTAAATGCAAGTAGAACAGGACTATATAGAGATTCAGAGATTATATATTCTAGACTTTTAATTCCCTTTCTAAGTAAGCAAATTATATTAATTTTTATATTCAAATACATTTTAACTTATAAATACAAAAGTTTATCAACTCTTGTATAATTAAGAAGAACTAATTTTGGTATGAAATACACTTTATAGGTGACAATTAAAGAAGCAAAGATGGGATTAATAAAAATTAGTTTTTATTATAAATCCCAAATCTTGAAAACATCTCTTCATTGGTTGCTTTCCTTTGAATTTCCTAACTAAGATAACCAAATTATCCAATTTATAAAATGTTTTCTCTACTTATTGTTCTCTGTTTCTTTCTATCCAGAACACTTGGGATTGTGTTTTATGATTCTCACTATAATTCTTGTAGACTGCCTTTTTGGTCAGAATTTAATTAACTAAATATTTATGAAAGTTAAAATAATTTTATCGAGGTATAATGTATATGAAATATAACTAAACAATGCTAAGTATGCAGTGAGTTTTGACAAATATACTTGACAAATATGTCATGTAACCACCAACAAACTAAAGATATAAAAAGTACTCATCATCTCATAAGGTTCCCTTGCACCCTTTGCATTTATTTATCACCTGTCAGTACAACCATACTGATTTGCTTTCTATGACTATAATTTATATTTACTATGATTTTGTATAAATAGAAGCATAAATTATTTTGTGTTTCTCTTTTACTTAGTATAATGTTTTTGTGGTTCATCCATTTTGTATGTATCAATGGCTTGTTCCTGTTTATTGCCTTATAATATTTCACTATGTAGATATAAAAATGTGTTTATCCATTTACCATTTGATGGAAATGTGGGTAATTTTTACTTTGAGGCTGGTATAAATAAAACTGCTATTAGCATTCAGGTATATGCCTTTATGTAACATTTGTTTTCATTTTCTCAGATAAATGGCTTGAGTGGAATTACTGGGTTATATCATAAATATGTGTTTCTAAGACAGAGTCAAACTGTTTTATAAATAGGCAATCATTTCACATTTCTACCAGCAATGTATGAGGGTTTCAGTTTTTCCACATATTTGTCATCACTTGATGTTGTCAGTATTTTTAATATAATCCAGTTTTGTGGGTTCAGTGGTATCTAAATGTGGTTTTAATTTACATATTTTTGGTGATGAATGATGTTCTGCATTTTTAAGGGTTTGTTTCACATTCGTGCATCCTGTTTGGTAAAATCTTTTGCCTACTCATTTCTTTTAACTTATTATTCAGAGTACCTTGAATATTCTGAACAAGATGTGTATTTTACAAATGGTTTCTCTAGTCAGTAGATTGCCTTTTCATTTTGTTAATGGAATTCAGTAGAGCAAATGATTTAATTTTGATTTCATGGAAGTTATCGATTTTTTATTTTAAACTTTGGTTTTTTTCATGTCCTATTTAACTGCCTAAGCCAAATTACTATCATTTACTCCTGATTTATTTTAAGTTAATTTTTGTGTATCATGGAAAGAAAAAGTTAAGGCTCTTTTTTCACTTAGGAATATCAAATTGTTTCACCATCATTTATTGAAAAGATGTTCTTTCCACTCAATTGCCATAGCACTTTATTAAACATCAGTTGACCATTTACTTAGGTGTGTTTTTTAATAGACACACTGCTGTTTCATTATTATTTATGTTTATCTTTATTTCATTAAAGCCTGTCTTGATTCCTATAGCTTTAGATAAAGTAGTCCTTGAAATTATATAGTGCAAATGCTCAAGCTTTCTTCTTCTTCTTTCACAACTGGGTGAACTAAGTGGGAGTAAAAGGAGCATACCTCAACATAGTAAAGGCCATATATGAGAAACCTACAGCCAACATCATATTCAACGGGCAAACACTAAAAGCTTTCCAACTAAGATCAGGAACAAGACAACGATGTATGTTTTCACCACTTCTATTCAACATAGTGTTGGTTCTAGACACAGTGTTCAGACAAAAAAAGAAGTAAAATGGATCCAAATTGGAAAGGAGGAAGTCAAACTGTCATTGTTTGCAGATGACATGATAGTGTACATAGAAAACCCTATAGACTCCACCAAAAAACTACTTGACCTAATAAGTGAATTTGGCAAAGCAGTGGGATAAAAAGTCAATTTTCAGAAATCAAAGGCATTTTTGTATACCAACAATGAAATATCAGAAACAAATCAGGAAAAAAAATCCTATTTGATATAGCAACAAGAAAAATAAAGTCCTAGGAATAAACCTAACCAAGGAGATTAAAAAGACCTATACTCAGAAAACTACACAGCACTGAAGAAAGAAACTAAGGAAGACAAAAATAAATGGAAGCATATACTGTGTTCATGGATTGTAAGAATTAACATCATCAAAATGTCCCTACTGCCCAGAGCAATTTATAGATTCAACACAATCCCTATTAAAATACCAATGACATATTTCACAGATATAGAATAAATATTTCAAAAATTTATATGGTACCATAATCAACCTGACTAGCCACAGAAATTTTTAGAAAGAATAACAAAGCAGGAAGGATCACAATACCTGGCATCAAACTATATTATAAGTCCACAGTAATCAAAACAGTCTGGTACTGGCATAAGAACAGACACAGGGATCAATGGAACAGAATAGAGAGCCCAGAAGTAAACCCATGTCTCTATAGGCAATTAATATTCAACAAAGGGGGCAGGAGCATAAAATGGAGTAAAAGTAACCTCTTCAACTAATACTGCTGGAAGATCTGGACAGCTACATGCAAAAAAATGAAACTCAAGCACCAACTTACACCATACACAAAAATAAACTCAAGATGGATAAAAGACTTAAATATAAGTTGTGACACCATAAAAGCCCTAGAGGAGAACATAGGCAGGAAAATATCAGATATTCCATGTAGCAATATTTTCACCAATATGTCCCATAGAACAATGGACATAAAAGAAAGAATAAACAAATGGGACTTCATCAAATTAAAAAACTTCTGCACAGCTAAAGAGCACATAAGCAAAATGAAAAGGGAACCAACTGCATGGGAAAACATACTTGCCAATGACACCTTGGATGAAGGTTTGACCTCCAAAATATATAAAAAATTTATATGACTCCATGCCAGAAAGACAACAACACAATTAAAAAAGTGGGCAAAGGATCTGAACAGACACTTCTCCAAAGAGGACATACAGAGGGCTCATAGACATATGAAAGGATGCTCAGCATCACTAGCCATCAGAGAGATGCAAATTAAAACTACCAGTTCAAAAGAAGCTATGCACCCCAATGTTCCTAGTAGCACATTTTACAATAGCCAAGTTTTGAGAGCAGTCTTACTGCCCATCAATAAATGAGTGGATCAAAAAACTGTGACACATTTACACAATGGAATACTACACAGTGGAAAGAAAGAAGGACCTCCTACCCTTCACAATAGCATGGATGGAACTGGATAGCATTATGCTAAGTGAAATAAGCCAGACAGTGAAAGACAGTACCATATAATCTCACCTACAAGTGGAAACTAATCAACAAAAATAAACAAGCAAGCAAAATATAACCAGATACATTGAAATAAAGAACAGACTGACAGTTACCAGAGGGGAGGGGGGATGGTGATAATGGGGGAAAACGGGGGGAGGGTCCTTAAGGATCATATATAAAGGGCCTATGGACAAAACCAAAGGGGCTTAGGATTGAAGGTAGGATGTGGGGATAGGTGGGGTGGGAGAGAGTTGTGGGGGGGGGGGCGGAAATGGAGACAACTGTACTTGAACAATAAAAAAAAAATGTGAAAACAAAAACCACAATGAGATACCACTTCACACCATCACAGTGACTATCATAAATCAACAAGCAACAAGTGCTGGTGAGGCTGTGAAGAAAAGGGAACCCCAGTGCACTACTGGTGGGAATTCATACTGATGCAGCCACTGTGGAAAACAGTATGGAATTGCCTCAGAACACTAAAGATGGAACTGCCTTTTTGACCTGGCAAGTCCACTGCTGAGACTATACCCAAAAATCCGGAATCACCAATTCAAAAGAACCTGTGTATTCCAATGTTCATAGCAGTGCTATTTGCAGTAGCCAAGTGCTGGAAACAGCCTAAGTGCCCATCAGTAAATGAGTGGATCAAAAAAACTGTGGCACATTTACATAATGGAATACTGTGCAGCAGATAGAAGAAGGAACTCCTACCTTTCATAACAGTATGGAGGGAACTGGAGAGGAGAGCATTATGCTAAGTGAAATGTGCCAGGCAGTAAAAGATAAATATATGATCTCACCTATAAGTGGAACCTATCCAACAAAACAAACAAATGAGCAAAATATAACCAGAGACATGGAAATAAAAAACAAACTGATAGTAACCAGAGGGGAGTGGGGAGGTGGGTAATGGGGCAAAGATGGGGAAGGGTAGTCAAGGAAAATGTGTAAAGGGCCCCTGGACAAAGACAATGGGGAGTGGGGGGTAAAAGATTGAACATGGGAGGTGAAGGTGTGTAGGGTGGTAGAGACTAATGTTGGGAAAATTGGGAAAACTGTAATTGAGCAACAATAAAAAATATTCATTAAAAAACAATTGTGTGGGATATTCTAGATATATTACATTTTCATATGTATAGAATCATATTTTCTTCTACTTATTTATTTATTTATTTTATTGATTATGCTATTACAGTTCTCTCATTTTCCTCCTTCACTCCCCTCCACCCTGCCCACCCTCTCCCACCCACATGCCCCACCTTTAGTTTATGTCCATGTGCCATACTTACAAGTTCTTTAGCTTCTACATTTCCTATATTATTTTTGCCCTCCCCCTCTCTATTGTTTACCTACCATCTATGCTACTTGTTCTTTTCCCCCTCTCTCCTCCTCCCACTCCCCTGTTGCTAACCCTCCATGTGATCTCTATTTCTGTGGTTCTGTTCCTGTTCTAGTTGTTTGCTTAGCTTGTTTTTATTTTAGGTGTGGTTGTTAATAATTGTGACTTTGCTGTCATTTTACTGTTCATATTTTTATCTTCTTTTTCTTGGATAAAACCCTTTAACATTTCATAAAATAAGGGCTTGGTGATGATGAACTCCTTTAACTTGACCTTATCTGAGAAGCACTTTATCTGCCCTTCTATTCTAAATGAAAGCTTTGCTGGATAGAGCAATCTTGGATGTAGGCCCTTCCCTTTCTCGTCTTGGAATACTTCTTTCCAGCCCCTCCTTGCCTGTAAGATCTCTTTTGAGAAATCAGCTGACAGTCTGATGGGAACTCCTTTGTAGGTAACTGCCTCCTTATCTCTTGCTGCTTCTAGGATTCTCTCCTTTGTTTTAATCTCGGGTAATGTAATTATGATTTGCCTTGGTGTGCTCCTCCTTTTTCATCTAATTTGTGACCAAATTCAACCAATCCTGATCACCAGTGCTTTGAACTGTGCATCTGATAGGTTGGCTATCTCTTCATTGCTTAGTTGCATTTGTTTTGGAGCTTTGAGCTGTCCCTTCATTTGGGCCTTTTTCTTTTTTTTGTCTTGATGAGCCTGTTACATAGTGAGGGGCGGAGCCTTAGGTATTCACCAGGTGGGGGGATCCACGTCACTACATTATGAAGCTATTTGTCAGGGAGGGGTTCAAGAGGGAACATTGGCACTTTCTCAGCTCTCTGCTGGATTTCAGTCCCTTCCGCCACTTCCCCCAAGCAAACTAGGCCCTTGTGGTGCTAATTTCCATGTGGGTGGGTTTGTGTACATTCTAGGACCATATGGGTCTCTCCAGCAAACTCTCCTGTGAGGCTGGGAGTCTCTCCTTGCACCTCAGCCCCCACAGGTGTTTTCAATCAGTGGCTTGAGGCTTTATTTCCCTGCTCTGAGGCCTTGGGTTGTGCAGACCATCCTGTTCCCCAGTTGTTCCTCCCTCTTTATCTGCACATAAATGTGGGACCGCCTTGTCCTCCAGCCACCTTTTATGCCACCGCCCCCATCCACCACCTTTCTGGGTTTGCCCACTGCCACACCAAGCCTGGGGTCTCCCAGCTGTGGGCTGCATACCTGGGGTCCGCTAGCCACCGCTTTTTTTTACTGTGACCCTTCTCCACCATGTGGCCCAACTCCACCCCTCCTATTGATCTGGATGAATGTGTCTATTTTAACTTCTTGGTTGTCAGACTTCCATACAGTTCAATTTTCAGTCAGTACTGGTTGTTTTTTTGTTTCTAAATTTTTGTTGTCCTTATTTTGGTTGTGCAAGGAGGCACAGTGTGTCTACCTACACCTCCACCTCCGCCGGAGGTCCAGAATCATATTTTCAATGTCTTAAACAAAAATGTGTGCTGGAAATTTGTTTGAAATTTTTTGACTTTGTAGATGAATTTGGAGAAAATTAACAACATTGTGTTCTGACCATTGATGGAGGTAAATCTCTTTATTCATTTAAATTTTCTTTCATTGCCCTCAATATTCTATAACTTTTAGTATACATAATTTCTATGTATATTGTTAAATTAATGCCAGACTATTTCCTAATATTAATATTATGAACATTAAATGGAGAGTTCTATAAATTTCAGTTTATCAAGGAGATGGATAGTGTTGTCAAAACTTATATCCTGAGCTTGGCTGGCGTAGCTCAATGGATTGAGCGTGGGCTGCAAACCAAAGCATCGCAGGTTCGATTCCCAGTCAGAGCACATGCCTGGGTCACAGGCCATGACCCTGAGCAACCACACATTGATGTTTCTCTCTCTCTCTCTCTTTCTCCCTCCCTTCCCTCTCCAAAAAAATAAATAAATAAAATCTTAAAAAAAAACCTTACATCCTCACTGATTGTCTCTAATTGTTTTAGCAATTATTGAAAGAATGTTTACATTCTCGACCTGAATTGTAGATTTGTCTATTTTTTCAATTCTCAGTATTTTTCTATGTATTTTCAAGTTCTTTGATTAGATGATTGCTATATTTTTTGATGAATTGGCCTCGATAATTCTCCAAATTTATCCCTTAAAATTTTTCTTTTTCTGAAATATATTTTGTATTAATACTACATTAATGTAACCACTTCAGCCATTTTTAATGAGTACTTTCATGTAACTATATTTTTCCCATCCTATTAATTTATATTTAAAGTGGATTTATTGCAAGCAACATCTAAGTTTATATCCACTCGGGCAACCTATTCCCTTAATTGGAGTGCTTAGACCATTTACATAAATGTGATTATCCATATGGCTGGATTTAATGGAAATATTTTCTCTTTGTTTATATATTTGTCTCATATGTTTTCTGCCCCTTTTTTCCAGCCTTTTAAAAAATTGTGTAACTTGTAGTGATTCTATTTTGTCTTATTTTTTCTTAGTATTTAATTTTTTCATTTTAATTTTTTTAAAATTTAATTTTTCATGGTTGGCTCAACCATTTACTATATATGTTTAATTTATATAATAAATAAGTATATATATAGCCTTATACCAGCTCACATATACTGTGAGAACTTTATAACAGTATACTTTTATTTTTCCTTCTTTTCTTAGTACTGTTGTCATATGTTTTATTTCTGTACCTGTTAGAAACCTCACAATACATTATTTTTATTTTTTAATTAAGTTTATTGGGGTAATATGATTAATAACATTATGTAAATTTCAGATGCACAGTTTCATAATACATTATCTGTATATTCCATTGTGTGCCCACCACCCAAAATGTAGTTTCTATTGATCACCTTATGTATGGCTCCCTCTATCCTCATGTTTCCCTTATCCCCCTTTCCTTCTGGTAATATATGATAGCTCCTTTCTTAATTTTTTGAGGAAACTCCATACTGGTTTTCGTAGAGGCTCTACCAATTACATTCCAACCAGTAGTGTACAAGGGTTTCTTTTCTCCACATTCTCTTCAACACTTGTTATTTCTTGTCATATTGATAATAGCCATTAATTATAACAGCTGTGAGGTAGTATCACTGTGATTTTGATTTGCATTTCCCTTATAGCTAATCAGGTTGAGCCATTTTTCTTTCTTTTCTTAATTTAATCTTTATTGTATTTTTTCATTACCATTTAGTCCCCTTTTCATGTATTTCTCAGCCATTTTGTATATCTTGGGAAAACAGTCTGTTTATGTCCTCTGCCCATTTTTAAATTTGATTATTTGGATTTAATATGTTGTGTGGTATGAGTTATTTATATATTTTGGAAATTAGCCTCTTATTGGATGTTTAATTTGCAATATCTTTACCCATTCAGGTGGTTGCCTTTTTGTTTTATTGATGGTTTCTTTTGCTGTGCAGAATATTTTTAATTTGATATAGTCCCATTCATTTAGTTTTCCTTTTACTTCTCTTGACTTCGGGGTGAACTTCACAAAAACCTCTCTGAGATTAAGGCCCATAAATTTAGTACCTATGGTTTCCTCTATGTACCTTACCAATTCATCTTTAAGTCATCTTTAATCCATTTTTGAGTTAATTTTTGTGTATTATGTCAGTCACATAGCAGTTTAGTTTCAATTTCTTGCAGGTGGTTTTTCAATTTTTCCAATGTCATATACTGAAGCAGCTTTCTTTCTCCATTGTATGTTTTGGCTCCTTTGTTGAAAATTAGAAGCCCATATGTGTGTGGATTTATCTTGACTCTCAATTCTGTTTCATTGGTCTGTATGTCTGATTTTTCTGCCAGTACCACACTATTTAGATTATTGTGGTATAATGTGAAGTCAGGGAGTATGATATCTCCAGCTTTGTTCTTTCTTTTACAGGACTACTTTGATTATTCAGGGTCTTTTGTGATTTTATACAAATCTGAGGGTTTAATGTACTATTTCTTAGAAAAATGCCTTTGGGGTTTCATTAAATCTCCATCTTGTTTTAGGTTATATGGCCATTTAAGCCATGTTGGGTCTTTCAACTTATGAACATGGAATATCTTTCCATTTCTTTGTGTTTACAATTTCTTTCAACAATGTCTTATAGTTTTCAGTATATAGGCCCTCCACTTCCTTTGTTAAATTTATTTGTAGGTATTTTATCCTTTCATTGTAATTGCAAATGAATATATGTTATCTTAATTTCTCTTTCTGATATTTCATTGTTAGTACATAGGAAAGCAACATGTTTTTGGACATTAATATTTTTTATCCTGCAACTTTATTTATTGTTTCTAATAGTCTTTTGTGGAGTGTTTAGGATTTCCTATGTATAGAATTATGTCATCTGCAAATAGTGAGAGTTTTACTTCTTTATTTCCAGTTTGGATTCCTTTTACTTCCTTTTCTTGCCTGATTGCTCTGGCTAGGACTTCAAGTACTACGTTGAATAACAATGGTAAAAGTGGACATCCTGTCTTATTCCTGATCTAAGAGGAAAAGCTTTCAGCTTTTCACCATTGAGCACGATATTAGCTGAGGGTTTGTCACATATGGCATTTGTTAGGTTGAAGTTCTTTCTAACCATTTTATTGAGTGTTTTAATCATAGATATTGAATATTTCCAAATGCTTTTTCTGTATCTATTGATATGATTTTTATCTTTTATTTTGTTAATGTAGTCTATCACATAGATTTGTACATGTTGAATCATCCTCGCATTTCTGGAATGAACCCCATGTAGTGGTGATGTATATCATTTTAATGTATTGTATTAAAATTGCTATTATTTTTTAAAGATTTTTGCCTCTGCTTATCAGAGGTATTAGCTTTATAATTTCTTTTGTGTTTTGTCCTTACCTAATTTTGGAATCAGGGTAATGTTGGCCTCATAAAATGAATTAGGAAGTATTACCTCTTCTTCAATATTTCCAAAGAGTTTGGAGAAGAATAAGTATATTAAATCTATTTTGAATGTTTGCTAGAATTCACCAGTGAAGCCATCTGGTCCTGAACTTTTGTTTTTGTGGAGATTTTATACCTGTTTAAATTTTCTTACTATTGATTAATCTATTTAAGTGTTCCAATTCTTCATAATTTAGTCTAGAAAAGTTATAAATTTCTAAGAATGTGTACATTTCTTCTAGGTAATTGAATTTGGTGGCATAAAATCTATCATAGTATTGTTGTATAACTCTGTATTTTTGTGGTAACTTGTAACTTCTCTTTAGTTTTCCATTGTATATCTAGCCAGGGGCTTGTCATTTTGTTTATCTTTCTAAAGAACAAGCTATTTGTTTCGTTAATTTTTCCTATTACATTGTTTTCTCTATTTTATTTAATTTTGCTCTAGTTTTTATTATCTTCCTTCTACTGACGTTGGGCTTCTGTTTTCCCGCTAGTTCTTTAAAGTGAAATGCTAGATTGTTTGAGGTTTTTGTTTCTCAAGGTAGGCCTTTAATGGTATCAACTTCTCTCTTAGTACTGCTTTTGCAGCATCCCCCAAATTTTGGTACATTATATCATCACTTTCATTTATCTCTATTTCATTTCATTTTGATGTCCCTTTATTTCTTCTTTGACCCAGCAGTTATTCAATAGCATGTTGTTTAATCTTCACATAGTTGTGCTTTTGCCAGCTTTCTTCTTAGATAAGCTGGCAAAAGCCTGTCTTAGGCTTTATCTACAGAAGCTTTCTTCTGTAGATAATTCCCAGTATCATACTGTTGTAGTCAGAAAATATACTTGCTATTATTTTAATCTTAAATTATTTTGGGGGGATGCAAAGCTCTATACTATCTATTATGTCAATTTGGTTTAATGCATTGTTAAGGCTCATATTTCCTTATTCATTTTATATTTGGATAATTTATCTATTGATTTCAATGGTATATTCACATATCCTACTATAATTGTATTTTTACCTGTCTCTTCCTTTAGGACATTAGTAATTGCTTTATATATTTTGGTGTTTCCAAGGTGGGTGCATATCTATCAATGAGTGTTATTTCTTCTTGATAAATTGTCCTCTTTATTATTATAAAATGTCCATCTTTGTCTCTTGCTATACTTTTTTATCTTGAAATTTATTTTATCTACACATACTACTCTCTAAATGCCATTTTAATGTAAATGTTTTATTGTTTATGCTATTACAGTTGTCTCAATTTTTCCCTCTTTGACCCCCTCCACACAGCCTGACTCACAGTCCCACAGACAATCCCAACACCATTGTCTGTGGCCGTGATTCGTGTATATATGTTCTTTGGCTAATCTCTTCACCTTCTTTCAAACAGTCCCCACCTCATCTTACAGCTGTCAATCTGTTCTGTTTCTATACCTCTAGTTCTATTTTGCTCATTAGTTCACCTTGTTCATTAGGTTCCACTTATAAGTAAGATCATATGGTATTTGTCTTTCACTGACTGGTTTATTTCACTTAGCATAATGTCTCTAGTTCCATCCATGCTCTTACAAAAAGGTAAGAATTTCTTTTTCACTACTGCATAGTATTCTATTGTGTAAATGTACTATAGTTTTCTTATCCACTCATCTACTACTGGGCACTTAGGCCGTTTCCAAATACTGGCTATTGTAAATAGCATTATGAACATAGGGGTGCATAAGTTCTTTTGAACTATGTTTTGGGATTCTTATGGTATATTCACAGCAGTGGAATCACTGGGCAAAGGTGGTTTCATTTGTAGTTTTTTGAGGAAACTCCATTCTGTTTTCCATAGTGGCTGCACTAGTCTGCATTCCCAACCACAGTGCACTAGGGTTACCTTTTCTCTACACCCTTTCCAGACCTTGCTGTTTGTTAATTTATTAATGATACATGTTTTGGCAGGCATGAGGTGATATCTCATTGTGGTTTTAATTGGTATCTCTTTGATGGCTAGGGGTATTGAGTATCTTTTCATGTGTCTATGGGTCATCTGATGTCCTCCTTGGAGAAGTGTCTTATTCAGGTCCTTTGCCCATTTTTTAATCAATTTGTTTGTCTTCCTGCTGTTGAGTTGTATGGGTTCTTTATTTTGGAGATTGAACCCTTGTTCAATGTATTGTTGGCAAATATATTTTCCCATACAATGGATTCCTTTTCATTTTGATGATGGTTTCCTTAGCTGTGCAGAAGCTTTTTAATTTGAAGTAGTCCTATTTGTTTATTTTTTCTTTTGTTTTCCTTGCCCTGGGAAAAACATTCACAAAAATTTTGATATGCAAGATATCCAAAATTATAACTGCCTATGTTTTCCTCTAGGACTTTTATGGTATCACAACTTATATTTAAGTCTTTTATCCATTTTGAGTTTATTCTGGTATATGGTGTAAGATGCTGGTCTAGTTTCAACTTTTTTGCTTGTACCAGTTCAGTTCTCCCAATATCATTTATTGAAGAAGCTGCCTGTACTACATTGTATGCTCTTGATTCTTTTGTGAAATATTAATTGACTATAAAGACATGGTTTCTTTGTGGGCTCTCTTTTTGTTCCATTGATCTATATGCCTGTTCTTATGCCATTACCACACTGTTTTAATTATAGTAGCTTTGTAGAATGGTTAGATATCAGGTATTGTGATCCTTCTAACTTTGTTCTACTTTCTTAAGATTGCTGAGACTATTTGGGGTCTTTTTTGGTTCCATATACATTTTTGGAATATTTATTCTAGATGTATGCTACATGCCATTGATATCTTAATAGGAATTGCATTGAATCTGTAGATTGCTTTGGGTAGTATGGACATTTTAATTATATTCTTCAAATCCATGAACATGGTATATACTTCCACTTATTTGTATCTTCTGAAATTTCTTTCTTTAGTGTCCTATAGTTTTACAAGTCTTTTACTCTACTTGGTTAAATTTTTTTCTTAGTACTTTATTTTTTTGTTGCAGTAGTAAATGGGAATGTTTTCTTAGTTTCTCTTTCTTATAATTCATTATTGAAGTATAGAAATGCCAGAAATTTCTGAATGTGGACTTTGTATGCCAGTACATTGCCAGATTCATTTATTACATTGTGTAGTTTTTTCCTGGAGTCTACAGGGTTTTCTATGTACAATATCATGTTGTCTGAGAATAATAATTGTATTACTTCCTTCTTTCCAATTTGGATGCCCTTTATTTCTTCTTGTCTGATAACTGTAACTAGGACCTCCAGTAATGGTAGAAGCTGACACCCCTCTCTTATTCCTGATGTTAAGGAAAATACTGTTTTTGCCCACTGAGTATGAGTTTGGTGGTAGGTTTCTTATATAGGGCTTTTATTATGTTTTAGTATGTTCCCTGTATTTGCACTGAATGATTTTTATCATAAATGGGTCCTGGATTTTATCAAATGTTTTTTCTATACCTATTAATATGATCATGTGGTTTTTATCTCCCATTTTGTTTATGTGGTATATCATATTTATTGATTTGTGAATATTGTACCAATCTTGCAACCCTGGATAACTCCTGCTTGATAATGGTATATGTTTTTTTTATATATTACTGGATCCTGTTTGATACTAATTTTGTGAGAATTTTAGCATCTATGTTTGTCAGGGATAGTGACCTGTAATTTTCTTTCTTTTTTGTGCCTTTACCTGGTCTTGGAATTAGGATAGTACTGGCCTCATAAAAAGAGTTTGGAAGTCTTCCCTCTTCTTGAATTTTTTGGAATAATTTGAGAAGGATAGGGGTTAGTCCTTTGAATGATTGATAAAATTCACTGTGAAGCTTTCTGAGCCATCCAGTCCAGGATTTTTGTTTGCTGAGAGTTTTTTTTTATTATTACTTCAATCTCACCAGTTGTTATTGTTCTATTTAGGTTTTCTGCTTTTCCTGATACAGTTTTAGAAGATTGTGTGTTTCTAGAAATTTATCCATTTTTCCCAGGTTGTCCAATTTCTTTCCATATAGTTGTTCATAGTATTTGATGACAGTCCTTTGTAATTACAGCCTTGCACTGCTTCTTGTTAGTACAATATTTCTGTGGAATCAATCATTACTTCTGCTCCTTCATTTCTCATTTAATTTGTTTGCATCCTCTCTCTTTTTTTCTTGTTGAATGTAGTTACAGGTGCATCAATTTTGTTTATCTTTTCAAAGTACCAGCTTCTGGTTTCATGATCTTTTGAATTGTTTTCTTAGTCTCTATTATGAGTGGTGAAAAGGAAGAGGACTGATTCAAGTAATCAATAGAAAGAGGACAATGGGAAAAGGGGACAAAGAAGGAGAAAGAATAACAAAAGTAAGAAAAGAAGGGGAAAATGGAATAAGCCAAGATAAGAGTAAAATAAGAGATATAAAAGAAACATAGAGCAACAAAAATAGAAGAAAAAGAAAAATAATAATAAGGCTATGAAAAAAGAAAAAAATAACAAAAATAATGAAAAAGAACAAAGTGGAATTCGTCTCAGCAGAGTTTAGTGCCTGCCTGCTGGGCTCTCCCTTTGGATACAGCTCTGATGTCCGAAGCTGGTGTAAGCCAATGTCAGATGCTTCCCACATCTAGCCCTCAGCAGCATGTTTGAAGCTACAAGTAACCCACAATTTGTAGCTGTTTCCTCTGGGATTGGCTGCACACAGGTTAGGCCATGCTGTGCTGCAACACTGGCTTTTATCAGCATTGGGTCCAGGAGTGGGTCAATAAATGTCCCAAGGCGCACCACATGCTCCACCCCCGCCTGCCAGCCTGCTGTGAGTCAGACTAGTTGCTGACCAGACTTCTGAGAGTTTTTCTGGCAGATTCAGGGGAGGGGTATGGATTTCCCATGAGAGGTGCATTTCAGACTTCAGCGAAGATGGTGGGTATATTCCTGAGGCACTTGTCTGAGTCTGTCCCAGATTATTGCCTTGAGTTTGGCTGAGCAGCCCTAGTAGGCTGGTGGGTAGGGCTTCCAGAGCCCAGAGTTTTGGTCTGCAGGAAACCAGAAACCAGGAGGGTGTTTCTATGTCTCTACTGTGAGGGGTACCTGCCAGTCTGGTTCCTGGGAAAGTGTTTGGAATGTCTGGGCCCTAAAGCCAGTCTCTGACAACCCATGCTTCTGCGTATGTTGTTCTCTACTCAGCAGGAGTGAATTCAGGATGGGAGAAAAAAAAGAAGGAAAAAGCAAAACAAAACAAGATAACACAAAACAGACAAAGAGAAAGAGATGCAGGCTGGAGCAAGCAGTATCCTACAGAGTAGGGTTATTGTTTTTTCCTGGGGGGGGGGGGGTGGGGCACCTTTCTCTTCTCAGGAAAGATGGCTGTTGCAGCACTGAGGTATATCCTGGCACAGAAATCCCTACAGCCTTTCCCTCACGTCTCTCCCCAATGTCTCCCACTCCAGACTCTCCCCACTTTTGCTCATGTCCATGCTGCACTCCCTTTGCTGGAGCCCAAAGTGAGTGGCTGCAAATTCAAAACCTGTGCTTAGGTTCCTTTAAGAAAAAAAATATAGTGGCTTTGTCTCCAGCAGGATGTCTCCCCAGCAGAAACAAACCCTGTGGCCTTTCACCACTGGATACTACATGGGCAGCTGAGCCCAACACTGTTGCCGCATGCTTGGGAGCCTAGTGTGAGGTTCAGGTTTCTCTCTTCTCAGGGAGAAGTTCCCACAGCTGTGTATGTGTCATAAGCGCATCCCCTCTCACGTACCACTTTTTCTATTGGTCTCTAGTTGGTTTCTGGCTTTTCTTTGATAAAAGTCTCTTTTTCAGGTAGCCTTCGGTTTTCTATTTTGGGTGGCTGTCCCCCTCTTTAGTTTTATTTCCTGTTTGGTTCTTGGAGGAGGTGTGAGAAAGTTCCTCCTACTCTGCAACATCTTGCAACCATCTTAAATGCCATTTTTTTTTGAGTACCATTTTCTACCCTTTCAGTTTGAATCTATGTTTGTCTCTTAGCTGAAGTGGTGTTTTAAAGGCAACATATAAATGGTTTTGTCTTTTAATCCATCCCACTACTCTCTGCCTTTTTATTGGTGAGTTCAGTCCATTTAGGTTTATGGTGACTATTGATAGATGAGGACTTAATACAGCCATTTTATCGTGTGTGTGTGTGTGTGTTTGCTCTGTATCTCCATTGTTTTCCTTTTCCCTATGTTTTTGTCTGTTATTTTAGTTTGGTGGTAGTCTATGATTTTTGTTCTCTGTTTTTTAAATATATGTGTGTGTCCGTTCTAGATTTTTGTTTTGCAATTACCATTAGGTCTACATAATGGATAGTTGTATACATACAATAGTCCCTCTTTATCTGAGTGCACCTTAAATCCAGTCACCTATGCAAGTTCATTGCTTTTCCTCTACTCCTTTTTATGTTCTTGTTGTCACAAATTATCTCTTTTTATGCTGTATATTCATTTCCAAATTGCAGAAGATATAATCTTTTAAAAATGCTTTTACCCCCTTTAACCTTTAAAATGCTTTTTCTCCCTTTAATCTTTATGTTATAACTGTTTAATTCTCTATTCTGAAAGAGAGTTGCAGTTTCCTGCTTCTGTCTGTTATCATATAGTTTTATATTCTTTTGCCATTATATTCAGTTTATGTTTTTGTTTTTCGTTTATTTCAAGTAAAATAGCTTCTTTCAACATTTCTTGTGGTGGTAGATTCTCTCAGCTTTCATCTGGAAAGGCTTTATTTCTCCTTTGTATCTAAAGGATAACTTTGCTGGATATATTATTCTTGGATGTTGATTTCTTCCTTTAAATGCTTACATATTCGATTTCATGTTTTTCTAGCTTGTAAAGCTTCTGCTGAAAAATTCAATGATAATCCACTGGGCTTTTCTTTATAGGTTACAGTCCCCTCTGCCCCCTACCCCTGGATGCCTTGAGAATTGTTTTGTCATTAATTTTTGACAGTGTTTATATAATGTATCTTAGAGAAGATCTCTTGGCATTCAGGTAATTAGGTGTTCTATGAGCTTCTTGGATTCAAAGTTCCAACTCTTTTTAGTGGTTTGTGAAGTTCTCATCAATTATTTGTTTGAATAGGCTCTCTGTTTTCCTCTCCTTGTGGTATATCCATTATTCTTATATTGCTCTTTCTAATGGAGTCAGCGCTGTACTGTCTGAGGTGTCTCAGCTACCATGATGGGTGAGGAAAGAGTTGGGCAGGGAGGGGTGGATTCACATGATATAGCTTAGTTTCTTCCACTGCAACTAGCTGGAATGATGTTTATGTCCCTCCAGCCCTTTCCAGGCTGTTGAGAGCGGGCTGCAACTCAGTGCCTCCACTGCTACTGCACCACGTGAAGCTGGATGGGTGATAGGAATGGGGTGGCATTTGCGCATATGTGTCATTTTTTTCTCTGGTAATGGGAGCTACCAGACTGAGGCTGCCAGACCTTTTAACCATGTGTCCTCCCCTATCAGTGGGCTCAGCCACAATGTGTGTTAGCCACTCAGGTCAAAATGCTGCCTCTGTTCCTCTCTGAGCTGCTGGTAAGGGCTTCACCCTGACCCTTCACTGCTGCTGCATCAGGCGGGGCCATAGTGAATCCAGGACTGTGTCTGTGGCCTTTGTCTCCATCCTTTCCCTGCTTACTTCAACACACCTACCTTTAGATGCCTTAATGTGCAGATCTCTCAGATGTGTGTATTGTTGAGCATGGAATCATTTGTTGAATTTTAGTTGTCCAACTTATAACTTCAAAGGTAGAAACCAACAGGTTTTCTCACTCTGCCATAATGCTGACATCACTCCAGTATTTTTATTTTTTTATTCATAAATAAAAATAATTATTTTGGCCCTGGCTGGAGGGCTCAGTTGGTCAGAGTGCCATCTCACATACCAAAAGATAGTGGGTTTGATCCCTGGTCAGAGAACCTATGGGAAGCAACTGATCAATGTTTCTCTCTCTCTCTAAAATCAATAAACATATCCTTAGATAAGGATTAAAAAATATTATTATTATTATTATTTTGGTTGGAATCATACATTCTAATTGCCTTTTTATTTCCTATCAGTATTACTACATGGGAACTCTATTATACCTGTAGGCAGAAGTAATTAACTATATTTTAACATAAAAATATAAACATATTGACTTGCTATAATATGTAATATATGTAACATTGCATTTATTTATAATAATATTGAGATCAATTCTGTGTGGAAAATTTTCAAAGCACATTAACAAATTGCTGATTTGATGTTCCCAAAGGTCCTATGAACTAGATAAATCTAGTATTATAATTCTTATTATAAAGAAACTAAACAGGCCCAGCAAGATTCATTAATTTTTCTCAAACAGCTTATGAAATAATTGATATGGGATCTTTTGTCTTTATAACAATACTTTTTCCAGTTTCCAAAATCTGTCTTACTGGAACATGTAAAACTGTGTGAAATAGCAAATCATCTATTCAATAGTATCCTAGAACTTTTAATTTGTTGTAAGGAAGGTAGTGTAATGGAATGGAAAGGACTAGATCCAGAATAAGCAGATGATTTGCCAACCAGATTTAATCTAAGAAATAAAGCAATGTGAAACTTATATAAAATAAGCAAAACAGCCTTAATACAACTAGTTTATATTTAATGTAGGAAGCAAGAAACACAGATTTCCAATTGTTCAGCTGGAAGTCATGCTGTAAATTGAAGGAAAATGGAGTTACTGTATGCCTAATGGTTGAAGTGATCAAAATGACTGTATAGGAGAACAGTTTTAACTTCTCAGGAGATTTAGTTATAAAATTAGTTAATGGTCTTTGTCTTTTAATAAATGAGACAAAATAAAGAGCAAAGAAGTAAGAATATTTTAATCTTTTGTAAATGAAAGTTATATCTGTTTATAACTATCACTTTGCCAAAACTTGAGATATGAATTTTATATAATATTTTCTCTTAAAATATCCTTAGTTTAAAAAGATAACTAATTTGCAGCCTAATAATTATTATTATATTTCAAAAAGGCACCTAATTACATGTCTAAGCATCTGTAGTTTTTAAAAGTATGGCATTTCTTGACCTGTTTCCCAGTGTGTGGCAAAAAGATGCTACATGATTCTTCTGCAAAAATGTAAGACAAAGTTAAAGAGCAGAATGGCTAATCACTGCTTACATGATAAAATGCAAGTACGGGTCATTCCTGTCTTTGGTAGTCCTCATAATCATATTGAGATCAATTATATTTTTATGTGAAAAATTATACTATGGCTATTATATAAGGTCAACCGATCCTATGTAAAGGCACAATATCCTTTCATTTGCTCCAGTTACTGCCTGGCAGCTCCAACCCTACAGCATTACTTTCCAATAATCTTATTTTTAATTCAACAGCAAAAATAATAATGATTGGTTTGATACATTCCAGTTGCATATTTTTTTTCTCTCAGAGTTGCATTTGGGAACTGCAATGGGTTGGCTGTGGTGGATTTTATACAGAAGACAGTACTGTTAAGCATGGGGACCATTGACCTATATAGATCAAGTGACCTATACCAACGACAACCACGGTCTCCTCGAAAAAACAAGCAGTTCATTGCAGGTAGGAGATAAAACAAGATGATTATAAACTTGATTAGTTCATCTGCTTTCTTACCTTTATATTTCTTCTTTCTTCTGTGATGCTATTAAAATGCATGGCAATATAAAGTGAATATAATTTACAATGTCATGTTTTTACAAGTAAAAACAGAAACATAGTAAGAATCTTGGAAAAAGTAAACGATGTGTTTAAACTTCAAGTTGATGTTAAAATTAGGAAGCATATCAAATTTATTAGGATGAAGTCCTAGAAAATACGCTATTAAATATAAAAATGTTATGAAAATCAGGATCTCTAGTTGAAAATGCTGCTTTCAATGGTTGTATTAAAGAGGATAATTTTTTTCTAATATACTAGCAGAGATATTTTAAGGGTGCCAGATATACCTGGCCCCTTTAAAAATATAATTGTTAAAACTTGTAAGTTAAAAGTAGTCATTCATTTAGGTAAAAGTTAAACATAGTATTACTTCTTTTAATTTTTTAAATTAACTCCATACTTTAGCTGCCATCTTGCCTTGTTGGGTGATGACTTTCTAGGAGTATTTTAACAAATGCATTATTAATTAACATTTGAAATGTTATAAAAGATAACTTTTTTCTTGACAGGATCAATAAGTTGATTTATTTAACTATAAAAGAAAAATAAAAATGATTAATTAAGATTTAAACACAAATACTTCCTACATAGTGTCAAAGTTAGATATGCCAAATCATCCAAACTTTTACTAAAATTTCAAAATATATTTGTATAGTTGACTTTCTATACATTGTCAAACTTCTGTATATTTTCAGTACACTGACATCATTCAGTTAAAAAAGTTAGAGAAAAAATTATGTTGAAAGCTTCATAGATGGAAATATATTTATAGTATTATGTCAGTGGACAGAAAATATACAGTTTTAAAAACTTTTTAGACCATTTTTAATTGAATTTATTGGAGTGACACTGGTTAAGAAGATAGTTCTTTAAAAAATTTTTAAATCAATTGAATATTGAAGACTTTACTAAATATACTCATGCAAGAATACTTCAAAATAAAAACAGTGGATGATGGTAGGTGTTATATTCTAAATAGCAGATGTGCCAAATTTAATATCTGAATGTGATACTAAAATTTTACTTTTCTAATGAAAAAAGTACTTGATATACTGAAAACTTTTTGTTTATTTTTCTTTTGAAAACTTCAGCCCTTTTCAGAATGCTAGTTTTGATCCTTTTCAGGAGCACAGAAATTCTATTTCAAAACCTGGATTTTTTTGTTTTTTTATTTGTTAGGAATCTCAACTTTTAGCAGTACTTTCAGAGTACTGGAAATTTCAAATTTTATAGGTTCTGCCTCAGCCACTACTGGCATTTGAAAGGAAGACAAAATAAGAGAAATTGTGCATGAGTGTATCATATGATTCCCTCGTGACTTGGAAAAAGAAGGTTGATTTTTGAAAGTTCATTAATTCTAGAGTATGAAAATGCTAGGAAATAGCAGGCACTGTTTGCATACTGAAAGCACCAATTCAATCACAAAACCTTGCATTCTCTGACAGTATCTAAGTTACTGCTGCATATACACAGTGGAGTGACAGGTAATATAACTGTTATTTAATCTTGTTGAGCCTTAACAATTATGATAACAGCTTAGAATTTTGGTGATTTTTAAATTAGGAAAAATTGTAATGAAGTCATAAATTTTGTATTTAGTGTAAAAATGAGTACTTACTTTGTTATAAAAATAAAATATTACACACTAAACTCCCTAAGCTTTCTTTTTAATACTGCAAATTAAAGACAACCATTTTGATATTTATGAGGTAACATACATATTATTTGCAAGACAAATAAGTTTACTACATGAAAAACACAAGAAATATGCCATCCATTTTTACAAGATACTTGATTAAATAAAATTACTACAGCATTCTCATCATTCATCTACCACATTTTACTTTCTAATTGATTTATTTTTTTTAATATCTTCTTTCTAATTTGATTACCTAAACTTGCTGCAATTTCTTCATCTTGGCTGTTCTAGATTCTGGTATGATATCACTTCCTTTCACTTTAGACTCTTTCTCTCTCTTTCCCCTGCCTGCTGCTGATGCTGGTGTTCTGGCATGTTCCAAAGACAACTTTTGCATGCGTGGCCTGTCTAACTTTTATCCTGATTTAACGAAACGGATCCGTACCTCCTATCAGAGTAAGTTCTACTAAGGTTAGGCAAATAACATTTTTAAGTCATAATGCTTGAGTTAAATCCATACATCTGGGCTTAGTAATGTGTTTTTAAAACACATTCAGCATGCATGCAAATTTTTGTTTTATTATTTAAGTGCAGCTTGATAATTTTAATTAAAATTATAAAAATATTTTAAAGTTATTGTCATAGACCCATTTACTCATATCCATTGTTTCAGTGTTTATTTTAAACCATGCAGACCACATCCTATTGGTTCAAAGTTGCTGTCTTTAGTTTTAAGGAGGGCGAGCCATGGTATCCTTATAAATAAGATCCTGATATACCAATATTAACAATAATTGAATGATTTCTTATTTTGGAAACCTTGTGCCTTTGGGCACTTTATGAAATTGTTCTAACCATAACCACAATATTTCCTTTTACTAACTAATGGGATTTCTTAGAGATAATTATATATTCCTGATTTCTGATGGTTTTTATTAAAATAAAATACCCAGTTGAGGAATTAAGGTCAGAAATAAAAGAGTCAATACTATCACTATTTACCATGTTAGCAAATGCAAATCTGAAGATGGTGGAATAAGCAATTCTAAAAATTGACACAGAAAGAGTGGGGAATGAGGTTATGATTAGACATGCAAATGACACTAGTGATGTTTTGGGTGAATATTTATTGATGTGAGAAGATGTTTATGGTAAGTAAATCAATATTATATTTAAAAGCATGTGTCTTAAGAACACATACAAGAGGGTTCATATCTGCATAAAATACATATACACACATATGTTGTTTGTGCAGTATCTAAAATTTCTTCAGACCTCACCAGCTTGTAGATAATGGAATCACATCACTTATGAAAACCTAAAACTTTGTTTCTCTGCCTAAAGAAAGTCTGTCTCTGTGAAATCCCTAACTTTTTTCTGGGAGTACCCAGAGGATGACTTATTTTTTGTTCAAAAGTATTCTCTAGTTGTCTACTCTAGCAGAGCACCCCCGTTTGGAGTGCTTCCCACTGCCTCTGCCCCTGGTGTCCTGTGACTAGAACACTGATATCTCTGTTGGCTTCTGCTGCTTTCCGTTATGCCACTTCCTTTATTTAGATGCCTCCAGTGTACAAGCTTGTACACAGTAGTATCTGAACCATTTACTTGGTAGTTAGCCTACATTCATTTATATATTTACTCACTTGTATGCATAGTCTACCTTTCCAAATGCATGACAAGAACCCAAAGAACATATCTAAAATTTTTGTATTCTCTACACCCAGCACAAGTATGAGCTCAGTAAGTAAAATAGTAGTGGGATAGAGAATAACAAAAGGCTGTTTTTGCTCACCTGTAGAGTCAGGGGATTTCTACAGCTAGAGTTACTGGGTTCACTGGAATTTTACATAAGAAATCACAGATTTTCTAAACAAAGTTTTAAAGTGTCAAGACAGATGTAAAATCAAATCCTTACAAGGCCATAAAGAGATCTTCCGTGTCTCCACTAGTAGGCTCCATAGAGGCTCAGAAAAGCTTGAGATTTGAAAGCACATTTCTTACAAGTCTTCTCTTGATAATTAACATCATATATTTTAATAAGAGACTGATTCTTTAATGCCTTGAATGTATATCCTGAAATTTGCTTTAAACAATAAATTTTATGAAAATTTAGCTTTAAGTTTAACTCTTGAATAATATAACCTGGTTATATTTCTGCAGTTTTGTTTTATTGTAATAGAGATTGTACAGCCTTTTCGTGAATTGTTTTTTAGCTTTCAGAAAAGCATATCTTCATTGTCCCTATTTGGGGGAAATTTAACCCAGTTCCACTGAGTGTCTATTTCGTTCTGGGATTGTGCTTGGCAGTTTGATTGGATGTTATATTATTTAATGGTCTTTATAACCCTTTGAGGAAGATAGATATGTATTAGTAGGCTCCTCTACAGATGAGAAAATTGAAATTAAAAGAGATGAAATTAGTTTCTCATAGTCACAAAGAATAAGTAGGACCAAACTTAGAGCTGTCTGATACAAAAGTGATTTCATATGCTTTTCATTGTATTATCCTCTGTCTCCAGGTGTCTTTTCAAGTTTCAGACACATTGTAAGCCAAGTTCATTATTCTGTAATCAGAAACTACTTTCTTTTTACTTTTTGCCCATGATTGATGAATTCATATATTCAAAAATGAAACAATTTAAAATTATTTTTTACAATTGAAGAGGTTGGACAAGTTCTCAAAAATCCATTTTTACATTATATTGTATCAATTTGGCTCTCAAAGTAATATCACATTCTATTTTAACCTTATACTTTTCATTTTAAGAAACATCTCAATTGCAATCTTTCTTGGGCTCTTTCACTGGTCATCTTGTAACACAGGTTAGGCTCCAAGGAGCTGACTTCCCTAAACCTCTAAATTCTGATCAGCAAATCTTTACATCATAGAATAACAAAACTTTGTAGTTCCAAGGAAACCTCTGAGGTTGATACAGCAGGCATGGCAGATTGCTGCTTTGTGCATCCACTGGAATGTGCAAGCAGGGCTCTTCCACTGGAGAGTGTGTGAAACTAGCAAAATGTTCTAGTGCCCACATGCAGGTGCGTTTGCCCTACCCAGAGCAGGTGTAGAACTAGCAAAGTGCTATGGTGCATGCACACAAGGCTGCCCAAATAAGAGAAAATATAAGACTAGAGGCATGCTTCTATGAGTGGATGCAGGGCTACCCCACTTGGAACGGGTATAGAACATTGATGGGGCACGACTACATAAGCACATAGGACTGTCCTTCCTGGAGAAAGTGCAGAACTTGCAAAGTGTTGTGGTACATGTTACTTAGACTGAGCTTGCATAACAAGTATTTAAAGCAATAGAGCATGCTGCACACACACTAGACAACACACCCCAAATCAGAAGTGTAAGAGAACATGCACACAATAGGCTGCCCTGCCCAGACTCCTTTCTGGCCATGGGCAGCCAAAACAACAGGGAGTAACTGCACACCTGTGTACACCAGACTGCTCCATCAGGAAGCCACTCTTTCTGTCCAGGCAGCACACCAGTACTACACACACCCTCCCTGACTATTTACATCATCTGACACACAGTCTATACAGAAATCACTTTTTCAAGATTGGTAGAGACAGCCATTCCATCTAACTCAAAGGAATAAACAAAGCCAAACAAAATGGGAAGAAAGAAGAATATGACCCAAATGAAGGAATGAGAAAAAATTTTGGAGAAAAACCCTAATGAAACAGAGATAAGTAATTTGCCTGTTAAAGAACTCAAAGAAATGGTCATAACGATGCTCAGTCAAATAGAGAATAGAATAGAGGGACTCAGAGAGAACTTTACAAGGTAGTTAGAAAATCTAATACAAAACCAATTAGAAAGGAATAATACAATATCTGAAATGAAAAAAGCATTAGAAGGAATCAATAGCACATTAGTTAATACAAAAGAATAAATTACCAACCTAGAAGAGAAAATAGTGGAAATCACCTAGCCAGAACATCAAAATGAAAATATAATTTTAAAAGCAGTATAGTCATGAGTTTGGGAGAGATATCAAGCACTGTAATATTGGCATAATAGAAATTTCAGAATAAGAGTGAAAACGGGGGAAGGGGAGTATATTTGAAGATATAAACTTTGCTACTCTGGGGAAAGAAACAGACACCCAGGCCCATGAAGCACAGAATTCCAAACAAGATGAACCTACCATAATACACAAATAATAAAGAGAAAAGAATCCAAACAAAGCACTAAAGAAAACAAACAGATCAAAAGGAAAAAAATCAATATATCTGGTCAAAATGGTGGAGTATGTAAATACTGTGCCTGCCTCCTCCCATGATGTCATTAAAATCACAACTAAATTATAAACAAACACCATTGAGAACCAACTAAAGAGTACCTGAACAGAGTCCTATAACTAAGGGTATAAAGAAGAAGCTAAGATGAGACTGATAGGAGGGGATGTATATGAGAAACTGGCAGGTCTCACACTCACAGTGAGATGATTAAAATCAGAAGGGATATTTCAGCTGTGGAGGTTTCCTGTGAGGAGTGAGGGATCCTGTCCCACCCCTGAATCCCCAGCCTGGGACACCAGTGCTAAGGAGTCCCCATAACATCTGGCTGTGAAAACGAGTGTGGATTGCATCTGGGTGAGAAGGAAGGCTGCCAGAATCCTCTTGATTCTAAAGGAAAAGTTGTTCCTCTTTAAGGGCCTGCACGTGGCCCTTAAAATCTGTCTCACAAAACCACTCACACTGGACTCTCCAGTACAGGGGCATGAGCTTGACAAGGGCCAGGGTTAAATGGGAAAGAACTGAATTTACTTGCTTCAGAGTGAGGGCTGAGGGACAGGGGTCAGGATAGCTCTCTCCAGGAACAGAAGCACTAGCAGGTGCAATTGCTCCTTTGTTGAGCCCTCCCCTATGCAGCCAGTAGACTCAAGTAGGTGCCAAATCTGAGCTCTCAATTAACATTGCTAGTACTGTTCACTGCATCCTGGCGATGCCCTGAGACACTGCCCCACCAAAGTTAAGTGGCTGGCCTTACCCCACCCCCAGTGGCTTTTTTATACTAGTGGCCTGCCTTGGGTCACTCTGTAGACTTTCCAAAAATCTGTCAAAGGTCCACAAAATCCCAAAAGGCAACATCTGTCCATGGCATGACCTGCACCTATTGATAAATAGTCCCAGGCCTGACACAAACAGTGACCAGTCTCAACTTGCATTGTAACTCCCATCAGGGGTCCCCAAGCTTGGCATAAGTTGCAGTCAGTGTTGGCTTGGAATGGAACTTCAACTGTTAAAGGTCACAACCCCAGCAGAAGTAGCAGCTAAGCTCAGCACATTGTGGTAACAATCAAAGGGTCTCAAACTCAGCACCAGTGACAGCTGGGCTCAGTTCATGGAATAACCTTTCCCAAGCACTCCCAGGTCCAGTACTAGCAACAGCCAACTGCAGATCACTTTGTAGCGCACACCTAGCAACCCCAAGCTGGGCACAAATGGCATATGACCTTGATCTGCAGTATAGCCACTCCCCAAAAGCTCCAGAACCAACACACCTGGGGCCCAGCCTCAGAACACAGAGGAGCCCCATACAACTACCTACACAAACATCACAACTGAAAGGTGGACTTGACTGTCACAATAGCCCCAGTAAAGTGACTACTGTTTTGCTTTGTGGGGGTCAGTCTCTGCATTATGGCTTATCTGCTATAGCCATGGCCAAATCTCACTGAGAGTTAACCTGAGGGCCAATTCCAGCTACTAAAGTGCCAACAGCAATCAAAACTCAACTATAAGAGGAAGACATACACAATACAAACAAATGACATTCCTGGGGCACCTGGCTCAGATAAACAGAGAGACTGCACCACTAGGCCTTACAGTACTTCTACATAAGTGCACCCTTCCAAGACTGGGAGACTTAGCATATCTTTGTACTACATAGAAATGAACACAGGGAGTCAACCAAAATGAGGACACAAAGAAATATGTCCCAAATGAAGGAACAGGACAAAACTCCAGAAAAAGAACTAAATGAAATAGAAACAATCTACCAGATGTAAGTTAAAAGAAAAAACTGGATATAAGTACTCTCAGAGAACTTAGGGGAAGAATAGATGAACTCTCTGAGAACCTCATCAGAGAGTTAGAAACTATAAAAATAGAACAGTCAGAGATGAAGAATGCATTAGAGGGAAATAATACCTAATTAAATGAAAAAAAGGATCAAATAAGCAATCTGGAAGACAAGATAGCAGAGAACACCCAATCAGAATGCAAAAAAGCAAAGGAATAAAAAAAAGTGAGGATGGTTTAAGGAACCTCTGGGACAATGTCAAGGATACCAACATTCCCATCACAGTGATACCAGAAGACAAAGCAAGGGATTGAAAATTTATTAGAAACAAAACAAACAAGCAAGCAAAATATAACCAGAAACATTAAAATAAAGAACAAACTGACAGTAACCAGAGGGGAGGGGGGAGGGGGATAATGGGAGAAAATGAGGGAAGGTTCATCAAGGAACATGTATAAAGGACACATGGACAAAGCCAAAGCAGGTAGATCTGAGGGTGGGAGGTGGGGATGGGTGGGGCAGGGGCCATGGTGGGGTGAAAATGGAGACAACTGTACTTGAACAACAATAAAAAAAGAAAGAAAGAGAATTTATTAGAAGAAATAACAGGTAAGAACTTTCCTAACCTGGCAAGAGGAATAAACACAAGTCCAGGAAGTGCAGAGAATGCCAAACAAAATGAACCCATAGAGGCCCATACCAAGACACATCAGAATTAAAATACCAAAGTCAGCCCTGACTGGATGACTCAGATGGTTGGGCATTATCCTGCAAACCAAATGATTGCTGGTTCAATTCCTGCTAAAGGCACATGCCTGAGTTGCGGGCCATGTCCCCAGTTGGGGAGCATGTGGGACAACCAATTGATGTTTTTCTCCTTCTCTTTCTCCCTCCCTTCCCCTTTCTCAAATGGATAGATAGATAGATAGATAGATAGATAAATAGATAAATAATTAGATAAATTAATTTTTTAAGTGCCAAAGGTTAAAGACAAAAAGTTTTAAAGGTAGTCTAAAAGAGCAGTGAGTTACATACAGGGCTTTCCCATTAGATTGTCAAGTGATTTTTTTCAAAAGAAACTTTGCAGGCCAGGAAGGAGTGGCAAGAAATATTCAAAATGATGGAAAGCAAACACCTACAACCAAGACTACTCTATCTAGCAAGGCTATAATGTAGAATTGAAAGAGAGGTAAAGATTTCCCCAGACAAGAAAAACCTAAAAGCAGTTTTACACTAAAGCAGTTTTACAAGAAATATTAAAGTAATTTTTAAGGAGAAAAAAGATAAAAATATGAGTAAGAAAATTGGACAGGAAAATATTTTCGCTAACATAGGCAAACAGTTCAAGCAGTATATTAACCAACTATAAAGCTCTAACAAAAAGGTTAAAAGCAAAAGTAGGAAGATTATGTGTAATAACAACAGTAAGTTAAGGGATACACACAAATGTAGAAAAATAACAAAAACATAAGGTAAAGGAGTAACTAAAAGTTCTAGTGATGTTAGAATGCTTCAGACCTTAACGGACCATCAACTTAAAATAGACTGCTATTAATGTATCTTGGTACATATGAAGCACACAGTAACCACAAACTGAAAAATCCATGATATATTAAAGAAATAAAGAGAAAGGAATCCAAACATGACAGTATAGAAAGTCATCAATATAAAATAGAAGAGAGCAAGAGAATAAGAAACAGAATAACTTAAAAACAGTGAGCAGTCAATCATATTCCAATACATATGCAACTGTCAGTAATTAAGTGTAAATGGACCAAATACTCCCATCACAGGACATAGGATGGTTGAATGGATAAGAAACCAAGACTCGTACATATGCTGCCTACAAGAGACCCACTTCCTATTCAAAGACACACATAGATGAGTAAAAGGATATAAAAAGATATTTCATGCCCAGCAGAAATTTGGGAAAAGGCTGGGTTAGCAAAACTATGTCAGAGAAAATAGATTTTAAAACAATTGCTGTAACAAGAGACAAAGAAGGGCATTTCATAATGTCCACAATAATCCAACAAGAGGATATAACTCTCATAAACATATACACATCCAAAATAGGATTATCTAAATATATAAGTCAAATATTGATGGACATAAAGGGAAAGATTAATAGTAATACAGTAATAATGGGGACCTTAACACCCCATTGCCATCAATAGATAGATCAGACAGAAATCAACAGAGAAAAAATAACTTTAAATGACACATTAAACCAGATGAACTTAATTGGTATTTTTAGGACACTTCATCCCACAGTAGCACAATATATAGTATTTCAAGTGTCCATGGAATATTTTCCAGAACAGAGCATTTTAGGCCCCAAAACAAGGTCAAGAAAAAGAAAATCAAGATACTTTAAGACAAATGAAAATGGAGGCACAATGACCCCAAAACTATGGGACACAAACAAAGCAATTGTAAGAGAAATTTATAGCAATACAGACCTAACTAAAGAAACTAGAAAAATCTTAAATAATCAATCTAGCCTTATACCTACAGGAACTTGAAGAAGAAGAACAGACAAAGTACAAAGTGGGCAGAAGGAAGGAAATAACAAAGATCAGAGCAAAAGTAGACAAAATGCAATTAAAAAAAGAATAAATAAGTGAAACCAAGAACTGGTTCTTTGAAAAAATAAACAAAATTAACAAAACTTTATAGAGACTCATCAAGAAGAAAGGCTAAAATTTCAAAAATCTAAAAATAAAGAGAAGTAACAAAGAACACACAGAAATACAAAGCATTATAACAAAATACTATAAACAACTATATACCAAAAAATTGGATGACCTGAAAGAAATAGATACATTCCTAGGAACATAAAATGTCCCAAGGCTGAATCAGGAAGAAATAGAAAATCTGAATAGACCTAATGTACTAACAAAATCAAATCAGTAATCAAAAACTTACCATCATCAACAGCAAAAACCCTGGAGAAGATGACTCCACAGCTGAATTTTATGAAACATTCAAGCAACAATTACTACCTATCCTGAAACTATTCCAAAAATTGAAGAGAGGGGAAGGTTTCCAAACTCATTTTATGAAGCCAGCATTACACTGATACCAAAACCAAACACACTAAAAACAAAGTATAGGCCAATATCCTTGATGAACACAGATGCAAAAATCCTCAACAAAATATTAGTAAACAGAATTCAGCAATACAATACAAAGATTATCAAACATGATCAAGTGAAATTTATCCCCAGGATTCAAGGCTGGTTGAATATTCACAAATTAATTAATGTGATAAACCACACAAAGAAAATGAAGGATAAAACTCACATGATCATATCAATAGATACAGAAAAAGCATTTGCCAAATTTCAACATCTATTTATGATAAAAATTCTCAGTTAGGTGAGGACAGAGGCAACATAACTCAAGATTATAAAGGCTGTATATGACAACCTCATACAAAATGGTGAAAAGCAGAAAGCTTTTACTTTGAGATTATGAGCAAGACAAGATATCCACTTTTGCAACTTTTATTTAACATAATATTGGAAATGCTAGCCACAGGAATCAAACAGGAAAATAAAAGTCATCCAAATTGTAAAGAGAGAAGTAAAACTGTCTTTTTTTTTTTTTTTGGCAAATGACATGATACTGTATGTAAAGAGAACGCTAATTTTCACCAAAAACTATTAGAATAACTAAATATAGTAAAGTAGCAGGATACAAAATTAATATTCAGAAAATGATTGCATTTCCATACATCAATAATGAACAGAATGAGAAATTATGAAAACAATCTTCATCAAAAGAATAAAACACCAAGAAATAAATTTAACCAGAATAAAAACTGATTAAACTATATGAATTGATGAAAGGAAATGATGAAGATAAAAATAAATAAAAAGCTATATAAGACTCATGGATAGGAAGGATTGACTTGGTTAAAATTCTCATACAACCCAAGTAACCTCCAGATTCAATGCAATATCTATTAAAATGCCAGTGGTATTTTTGTTGTTGTTTTTAAAATAGACTTTATTTAGCGCAGTAGTTTTAGGTCCACAGCAAAACTGAGGAAGAATATACTGAGATTTCCCATATACCCCACACCCTCACACATACAAAGCTTCCCCCATTGTCAGCATCTCCCACCAGAGTGATATATTTGTTACAATTGATGAACCTGCAAGGACACATCATTATTACCCAAAGCCCGTAGTTTTCATTAGGGTTCACTCTTGGCGTTGCACATTCTATGTGTTTGGACAAATGTATAATGATATGTATCTGTGATTACAGTATCATACAGTGTAGTTTCAATGCCATTAACATCCTGTGTTTTCCACCTTTTTATTCCTTCCTCCCCCTTAATCCCTGGAAACCACTGATATTAGAACTGTCTCCATAGTTTTCCTTTTTCCAGAATGTCATCTAGTTGGGATCATACAGTATGTAGCCATTTCAGATTAGCTTCCTTCACTTAGAAATATGCATTTATGGTTCCTCATAGCTTGATAAATAGACAGTGGCTTTTTTTAAAAAAAAAACTAGGATAAGTAATTAAAAAATTTATATAGAACCACAAAAGACTCAGAATATCCAAAACAGTCTTAAGAAACAAAAACAAAGTGGAGGTATCACTCTACCTGATATCAAACTATACTAAAAGCTATAGTAATCAAAATGGTACAGTACTGGCATAAAAACTGACTCATAGATCAGTAAAACAGAATAGAAAGCCCAGAATAAACCCATGTCTACATGGTCAATTAATCTATCACAAAGAATGCAAGAATATACAATGGGTAAAGAAAGTCTTTTCTATAAATGGTGCTGGGAAATCTGGACAGACACATGGAAAACAATGAAACTGGATCACTTTCTTATACCATATACAAGAATAAACTAAAAATGGATTAAAAACACAGAAAACTAAATACATTGAAGAAAGGAAATAATGAAGATACAAATAAATAAAAGGTTATACCAGGCTCATGTATAGGAAGGATTAACTTAGTTAAAATTTCCATACTACTGAGGTAATCTACAGATTTGATGTAATCTCTATCAAAATACTAATGGCATTTTTTACAAAACTAGGGCAAATAATTAAAAAACTTATGTAACACTTGAAACCATAAAACCCTAGAAGAAAACATGGGCAGTAAACTCTTTGACGCACTTAGTAATATTTGGAGGGGTGGTGGGCAGATATGTTTCCTCAGGTGAGGGAAACAAAGTATAACAGAAACAGCTGGGGCTACATCAGCCTGAAAACATTCTGTACAGAGAAGGAAACCATCAACAAAACTAAAAGACAGCCTACTGAATGACAGAAGATATTCCCCAATGATATATCCAATAAAGGGCTAATATCTAAAATATATTTAAAAAACTTGTACAACTTAATACTATGGAAAATAATATGGAGTTTTCTTAAAAATTAATAATAGAACTATCATTTGACCGAGCCATTCCACTTTTGGATATAGATAGTATATAATGGCATGGAAATAAATAAAATTACATAGGTGGGGAAGGGAGGAAAGGTGGGGTAAGAAGGACATTATGGATAGAAACATTAGGGATTTCAACCTGTAAATTATAGAGGACATGCAAAGAGGACTTGCCATTCTAGAGAAGAAAAAAAATGAGAAAGAGCCAAAATAAAGACAGTTGTTTCAGGGAATGGTCAGCTACATCAAAGACTACAGATAGGATGAGTAAATAAACTCAGAGAAGTGACTAGTAGGTCTTCCCTTTGAAGATTATTAGTGACCCTTTGGAAAAATATTGGGACAGAAAGTAAAATTTTATTACACTGATCAGTGGCAAGTGAAGAAAGAACACAAATTGTAACTCTTTCAAGATGTTCGATCATAAAGGGATGCATAAAATAGGTCAGTACCTGGACTGGAATAAATTGTTAAAAGGAGCATTTTTTTTTAATTTTAGGTAAGAACCACATTTTAAAGTTAATGTGCTCCTTTATGACCCATTGAAAAAGAGATATTGGCAATAAGAGACAGAGGAGACAACTGAACAGGCAAAAGCCTTAGGAAGGTGAGAGAGAATGGTGATCAGCATATACAAAGATTGATATTTAATAGGAGGTTTTCTCTCTTGTAATAGACAACTACATAGAAGAAAATGAGAAAGCTAAAGAATGAGAAGGATAAATTGAAAATGCGTGATTTGGTTTCAAAATAAAACAAGTGATTTTTATATCACTGATTTTCAGCTTTATATTTCAATGGGATTTTTAAATTAGTTTTACAATATAAATTTTTTTATTCTAAAACTTTGTGTTGAAAAGCAATTACATCCAAGTGTAATTAGTAGATAAAATATAAGGTTTCTTCTTTGAGTTAAAGGGTGGTGGGAAAATGGAGACAACCATATTTGAACATTAATAAAAAAATAATAATAAATGAACTTAAAAAATAGAGGAGGTAGTACTTAGCAATATGTCTGAGTTTTCTAGAGTTTGATTAGTAAGTCAAACAAATGAAACAAACTTATTTAACTGAGCAGCTCTCAACCAGGGATGATTTTTTTTTCCTAGAGGACATTTGGCAATATCAGGACATAGTTGGTTGGCACAGTTGGGTGGAGAGGAGCTCTACTGGCACCTAATGTGTAGAAGCCACAAAAGCTGCTTCACAGCCTGCATTATACCACATATAACAAAAAAATTATCAGGCCAAAGTATGAATCAGATTGGAAAACATTGACATCAGAACATTTTATATGGTAAATAGTAATGTGGTAAGAAATATGCCTTATAGACTATTTATATGCATGGAGACATTTTTGTACTTACTAGGTACTATTCTCCAAATGAATATTGATATTTTAGCATTCACAATTAAGATAAATTATAAGTATATAACCTCAGGTTTTTTTTAAAGTTGGTATAATTCACTGTACCCAAGAAGATTTTGTCTTCTGACATTTAATTATTTACCATAAAATTTCTATATCTGTTCTGAACCAGGATTTATTATATATTTTCTAATAAGTCACTATACAGATCTTCCAAGATTAATAGTCAACTTGCTTTCCTTTATTTACTTTATTTATATATTATAACTTTTTCCACATAATCTTGGGGAAATTTCATCATTTATTAGGAAAATCACAATTATTTAGCTTGTACTCTAAACATTTTAATAGATACATACCTATTAATGTCAGTAATGGATTAAACTATTCAATCGATTTCTATTTCTTTGGTCTTCATGTCTTCAATCCAGCTTTCACAGTAATTCCAAAATAAAAACTTAAGTGACTGAGGGGCTCTCTGTTTCCAGATAGAATGTTGAAAGACATGAAAGTTCTTCATCCCCAATGAAAATGACAGTAATGGTAACAATAATAAATACTATGATAATAATAATGATAAAATTAAAATAATAATCTTCTTTGAGGCTTCTGAAGAGTGCTGGATTCAAAGAAACATTGATTAACTTAATTACAGAGAGAGAAAAGTCAGCCATGCATAGATGAGCAGAAAGCTGCAGCGGCGTTCATACCTGGCAAGTGACTAATGTAGGCACAAGTGAAGAAGGAGTGGGCCTTCCATAAATAGACTGCCAAGAACAGGAAAAACCAGTGAGGTTTAATGACTGGCCTATTGAATGGAAATCTGAAATAGGCCTAAACACAAAAATACATGTACAGCTTGGCATTTCTCCCACCTAACCCCCACCAATTCCATGAATTTTTCTGAGAAGATGATGGTGTAAGTGAGACTAGAAAGCAGAAGGAATTCATGCAGTGTCAAAATGCTTACATTTTGGGACTATTATAGAATTTGCCCCAAGGTAAATTAAAATATCCAAAGCTGCATTCTAACCCTCTCCCTACACAAAAACTAAGATTAAGAGTAAGCCCCTTGGCAAAGGGAGTGTGGATGTTAGAGTATTGGGCTGAAGAGCAAAGGCAGTCTTTCTTAACCTAGTTATAAAGTGAAACAATCTAATTAAAGCCACAGTCCAGCGCTACCTCAGTTCAGTACTTTGTAGAATCTGAATACATAGTTAGCACTTCTTTTCAACCGACAAAAGAAATGAGAAAAAAAAGTAGATACATATATCTATAAGAAATTTAAGAACATGCAAAGTAGCAGAAAATTGGGGGCAGGGTGAGTCAATCTAAGCTGACCTATAGATGACCCAAATTCAAATTACTAAACAAAAACTTCTAAATACTTATTATAGGAATTCACAGTAAATGATGGATTAGAATGAGTGAATTGCAGGAGAGAAAATGAAACTGTAAAAAGGAACCAAATAAAAATTCTATAAGTGAAAAATAAAATATCTGAAGTGAAAGTCCCACAGTATTGCTTTAATGGTATATTGGACTGCCATAGAAAGTATCATTGAACTTGAATACAGGTCAACAAAAATGATCTAAACAAAAGGAGAAAGGTTAAAAAAAAGAAACCACAAGTTAAAAGCTAAATGAGTGTTAGTAACTTATGGCTGAATTTTTTTCTAAATTTGGTGACAAACCAAAACTCTAAGATCCAAGCAATTCAGAAAACACTAAACTAGAAAAATACAAAGGACTCACACTTACAACTTCATAGTAAAACTAAAATTAACATGAAAGAGAAAATCTTAAAAGTAGTAAATATACACACACATACACACAGTAGCAATGATATGAATAATGAATGATTTCTTACCAGAAATAATTGAAGACAGAAGACAACAGAATCACATCTTTTAAGTACTAGAGAAAAATAACTGTAAATTCAGTATTTTATATATAGCAAAAATATTTTGAAACAAAGATAAACTTGTCATCAGCAGACCTACACTACAAAAAGTGGTAAAGGAGGTTTTTAAGGCTGAAATAAAATATGGTGTGTGTGTATGTATACATATACATGTATATACTAAGTGAAGAGCACTAAAAATAATGAAGAGGTGGATAAATATAAAAGATTATTTTTTCTTAAAATCTTTAAAAATTAATTTCAATAAAACAAGCAAACAAAATATAACCAGAGATGTTGAAATAAAGAACAAACTGACAGTAACCAGAGGGGAGGTAGGTGGGAGGTAACAGGGGAAAGAAGGGGAAGCGTTTTCAAGGAACATGTATAAAGGACCCATGCATGGACAAAGCCAAAGGGGGATAGAATTGAGGGTGGGAGGTTGGGTGGGTGGGTGGGAGAGATTGATGGGGGAAAAATGGAGACAACTGTACTTGAACAACAATTTAAAAAATTAATTTACTCTTTAAATTAAAAACTAACAATATAACCAGAGACATTGAAATAAAGAACAAACTGACAATAACCAGAGGGGTGGGGGTAAGGAATAATGGGGGAAAATAGAGGAAGATCCATCAAGGAACATGTATAAAGGACACATTGACAAAGCCAAAGTAGGGTAGGTTCAAGGTTGGGAAGTGGAGATAGATGGGGTGAGGGGCTGTACTGGGGTGAAAACGGAGACAACTGTACTTGAACAATAATAAGAAAACTTAACAATGTATTTGGGGTTTATAAAGAGTAAAAATATATGATAAGAATAACAAAGGATGGAAGGGAGGTAAACAGGATTATACTGGCATGAATTTCTTTCATCATAAGAGAAATGATATAATAATAATTAAAGGTTCATTGTGATGAATTATAGATGCATATTATAATCCCTAGAACAACTACTTAAAAAAAGAAAGAGATGTAGTTAAGTTGCCAAAGAATACTAGAAACTAATTGATTTTTTCTCAAAAGAAAGAAAAGAGAAACAGTGAAAAAAGAACAGAAGGAACAAACTGAAAACAAATAGGAAGACAATAGACAGAAACCTAACTCTGTTAATGATTATATTAAATGTAAATAGAACAAACAAAAAAATGGCAGAGACTACAAGACAGAATGAAAACAAAACAAGTAAAAGTAACTATATACTATTTATAAGAGATGCACTTTAATTATAAAAACACAAAAATAAATTGAAAATAAAAAATGGAAAAAGAATTCCATTAAAACACTAATCTCAAGAAAGCTGATGTGGCTGTATTATGAGATGAAATCGATTTCAAGATAAGGGGGCAGAGAAGTTGTATAAAGTTATAAAAATATAGGTTTATCTGGAAGGCACAAAAATTCTGTACAGCATAGACCAACTAAGAAATGTCAAAAATATATAAAGCAAAAATCGTCAGAACTAAAAAGAAATAAACCAATCTATAATCTTCGGTAGAGAGTCATCATTTTTGTTTAGTAACTAATAGAATAGCATGTGATATTTACAAATACTGAGTCATAATATTTTATATGAATTATAAAGGACTGATTTCAAGCAGAATATGTTCTCTGATCACAAAATAAAAACCAATAACAGAACTATGTCTTAATATTCACAAACATATTTGGCAGTTAAGAATAGCTCATGCTTAAAAAAGAAATCATAAGGAAAATTCTAAAATTTTTTAATTGAGTGAAAGTATAAATAATAAATACCAAAATTTATGAGATGTTGCTAAAGTAGTGCTTAAAGGAAAATTTAAAACATCAGATGCTTATGTTACAAAAATAGATCTCAAATTAATACATCTAAACTTCTTTGTTAAGACACTAAAAGAAGAATATAACCAAAGTAAAGAGCAAAAGGGAAATATAGATGAAAAATCAGTGAAATAGAAAGCAAACATTACAGTAGACCTACAAAATGACAAAATATTCTTCCAAAAGTTTACAAAGGTATACCATATATCCTTGGTATGTACTGGTGTATCCTATCTAGCAAGACTGGTCAAAAAATAAGAAAAAAAAAAAAAACATAACCAATACCAGGAATGAAAAAGGGAGCATCACTATGGATTCTACAGACATTAAAAAAGTGAAGTAAGTTTATGAACAACTATATGCCTATAAATTGACAATACAGATGAAATCAAAATTTCTTAAGAGAATTATAAAAACTGACATTAAGTACATGGGAAAATATAAATAGCCTTCTATCTTTTAAAAAATTTTTCAATTTGAAATTAAATACCCAGAGAAAAGAAAATTGCAGGACTCAAATGTCTTTGCTGATTACTTCTATCACACATTTAAGGAAGAAATAAACAGGGTAAAGAAGGGGAAAGGACAAGCAAAGGAACACAAGTAGAGGACTCATGGGCATGGACAATGTCGGGGGGATTCACTGTGGGATTGGGTAGGATGAAGTAGGAGTGAGCAATGGGGAAAAAGGTGGGACAACTATAACTGAGTAACAATAAGTTAAAAAAAGAAATAACACTTAATCTTATATAAACAATTTCTATGAAATAGAAACAAGAGGGAATTCTTCCTAACCAGTTATCTGAGGCCAGCACAATGTTGAAAACCAAAACTTGTCAAACATTGTAACATAAAAGCACAGGCCAGTCTCAATCATGAACATAGATGCAAAATTCATAAATAGAATATCAGCAAATGGAAGACAGATATATATATAAGAATGATAACCAATTATAACCAAGGTAGATTTATTCTAAGAATATGAATTTAATATTTGATATCAATCAGTGAAAATGTCTATTTAACATAATAAAGGAGAAAATAATATGATCATCTCAATACAGTCATGCACTGCATAACCACATTTTGGTCACCACATATTCAACAATGGTATAACATGTATCTTAGTCATGTAGTAGTCTATCCTATCTAGATTTGTATAATTGCACTCTATTACATTCACATGACAAAAGTGCTAGCAACACACTTCTCAGAATGTATCCTTGTAATTAAGTGACATATGACTACATGCAAAAAAATTATAATAATTTGACATGTATTTATGATTTTTAAAATCCTGACAAAACCAGGAATAGAATAATATTTCCTCAACTGAATAAAGCCCATCAATGAAAAACCTACAAATACCATCATACTTGATTGTGAAATTCTGACTGTTTCTCTACTAAAACTGGTGACAAGAAAATGATATCCAGCCTCATCAACTTCGGTACTGTATTTAATAAATGAGTAAGGGCAAAAGCAAAATTAAATATAATGTGCCTAAAGATTAGATAGAAAATATTAAAACTCCTTTTATTTGCCAATGATATTATGGTATATGTAGGAAATTCAAAGGAATCTGCAAAAAATTACAAAAATAATATGTGAACTTAGTAACATTGAGAAGTACTAGTTAGTATTAAAAAATCAAGCCCTGGCTGGTGTAGCTCAGTGGACTGAGCGTGGGCTGCAAACCAAAGTGTCACAGGTTCAATTCCGTCAGGCCACATATCTGGGTTGCAGGCCACAGCCCCCAGCAACCGCACATTGATGTTTCTCTCTCTCTCTTTCTCCCTCCCTTCCCCCTCTAAAAAAAAAATAAGTAAATAAATTAAAAATCTTTTCATAAAAGATCAATCATATTTTTATAGAGTAGCAACAAAACAATTAAGAACTATAACCAAGATAGACATCCAGATGGAAACCTGACAGCACCATGGAAACATTCTCCAGAGAAAAAGCATAACTGGTGAAAGCTATTTTTTAAATTAAATTTATTGAATGTGGGAGGTGGGGGTGGGTAGGGCAGGGGAGAGTAATAGAGAAAAATGAGGACAACTAATTGAACAACAGTAAAAAAAATTTTTTAAATAAAGTTGGTTATAAAAGGAGACATTCATGCAATGAGTAACTTCTAAGAGTCTACACAATAAAAAAATTGAGGTGAGTTTGGTTAGTAAGATTATATATGTTTCAAATATACATTTCTATGATACATGATCTATATATTGCATTGTGTGCCCACCACCCAAAATCAAATCATCTTTCATTACCATTTGTTTGGCCCCCTTTACCCTCTACTAGCTCTAACCCCCTTCCCTCTGGTATGTATCATACTGTTGTCTGTGTCTATGAATTTCAGTTTTTTTTAAAGTCATCACTTATATTCTCTTAAAAGTGTTCCTAAGAGGGTAAAGAAAATGAAGAAACATTTATTTTTTTAAAATCCACTGAAACTTGGTAAAAAGTGAGAGTCTATGGCACTAAGCCACAATTTGCTCTTTACTTCTGCATTCAGCTTGCCAGCATTTCTCACTCCCTTCAACTAAGTTGAAAAGGCCATTTACACAATGGAATTCTATACAGCAGAAAGAAAGAAGGAGCTCATACCCTTTGCAACAGCATGGATGGAGCTGGAAAGCATTATGCTAAGTGAAACAAGCCAGGCAGTGAAAGACAAATACCACATGATATCACCTTTAACAGGAATCTAAACAACAAAACAAAACAAAACAAAAAACTAGCAAAATATAACCAAAGACACTGAAATAGGGGATAGTCTGACAGTGGCCAGAGGGGAGAGAAGAGGGAATTTCAAGGGGGAAGGGGTAGGGATTACAGGAACAAATTTGGAGGACACATGGACAAAAACTATGGGTGGGGGGTAATGGGGGGAAGGGGGGCGGGTTGGGTGGAGGGGCTGGAGCGGGAGTAAGGGGGAGAAAACTGTACTTGAACAATGATTGAAATAAAAAAAAAATAAAAAAAAAAAAGGCCAAATTCCTGGAGAGTGTGGCTAAGAGGTTAGAAAGTTCTTTCTCCTGTCAGTCCCCCACTCATAGGACAGAAGGTCTACTCCTGCATAGCAAACCAAAAATAGATACCCTGATTGCTCCCACCCTTGCTTGCTCAGAAGGCAGAGGTTTCATGCCAGAAAAGTCCAGCTGAGACCAGAGGTTTCCATCCATCCCTGCTGGGCCCAGACTAGTGGGTCAGCAGTTTTTCCCAGAGGAAAGAGGCAGTCTATAAGAACAACAAACTCTGACTCTCTCCCCCAAAGGAATTAGCTTTATTTAAAAAACACTTTGGGGAAGTTCAGAACTAAGGATACCCTCAAAACCAATAAAGTATTGGTAGAAATCAAATGAGACTGATAGCTTCTCTTAATTAAAAGCAACCAGCAGACCACAAGTGAGCTGGTTCACTAGAAAAAAACAAGACATCGAGAGAACCAATATACAGCTAAGATTCCTTTTAGGACTTGAACAAACCTCAGAGACAGGCTCCAAATTTAATTGAATTAGAATGTTGAGTAATATACATCATGGGGAATTGTCAACAATAGAGCAATCACCTGGCTGTGATTGTGGTACCTAATGTCTGGATTCACATCAATATTATGAGAGGCAGACAACAGAGTGATCAGGGAAAGAAACAAAGAGAACTCTGTTACAACCATTGTCATCCCAGGGTGACTATATTTACACTGAAGGTTTACCCTCTGAGAAGGTCTTCTAAGTCTTCACAATGTAAGGGAAATAACTCTCACTAAAATAGTCTAGTCAACTTACTAAACAAGTAAATAAGCAAACAACAAAAACCAGAGAGGAGTACAGGAAATAGTAATCAGTATCTAGAATTGCTATATCAATATCCAGAATTGCCAAAATATCTGGTTACTGACTAATTATGATGAGACGTGCAAATAAACAGAAAAGTGTGACTCATTCACATGAAAAAATAAGACAACAGAAATTTCCTTTGAGAGAACCTGGATATCAGCTTTAGCAATGACTTCCTGGCAGCCATTAAAAATATGTTTAAAAAAAAATACATCATGCTTAAAGAAATAAGAGACACCAAGATGATAGTGCCTCTTCAAATAGAGAGTAACAACAAAGAAATGGAAGTTATAAAAAGAACCAAATGGCACTATATTACATGATACATCAGAATTAACTCACATGAGTCGAGACTTGAACATGACTTGAAACGATAAAAATCCTAGAAAAAAAAACATAGGCAGTAAGTTCCCCTGCATGTATGTTTATGATGATTTTGGGAAGGGGGGAACTGACACTAAAAGCAAAGGGAAAAAAGTAAAAGTAAATGAGTAGCACAACATCAAACTAAAAAACTTCCCATACAGCAAAGGAAACAATAAAATAAAATAAAAAATCTATTGAATGAGGAAAAGTATTTGGAAATCATATCTGATAAGGGGTTAATATACAAAATATATAAAGAACTCTTACAACTCAATAGCAAAAATGTCAATTTGATTTTTAAATCATTTTTATTGTTATTCTATTACAGTTGTCCCAATTTTTCTCTCTTTGCTCTCTTCCACCCATTCCACCCCAGGTTCCCATAGTTAATTCCTACACTGTTGTCCATGTGATGGGTCATTATACATGTTTCCTGTCTAGTTCCTAGTCTCTCCTTCCACCACCCTGCCCTTCCACTCCCTCTGGTCACTCCCAGTCCACTCCATGTTCCATGCCTGTGGTTCTATTTTTTTCATTAGTTTATTTTGTTCATTAGATTTCTCTTATAGGTGAGATCATATGGTATTTGTCTTTCACTGCCTGGCTTATTTCACTTAGCATAATACTATTCAGTTCCATATATGCTGTGATTAAAGGTAGGAGTTCCTTCTTTCCTTCTGCCACAAAGTATTCCATTGTGTAAATGTACCACAATTTTTAATCCACTCATTTACTGATGGGTCTTTAAACTGTTTCTACCACTTGGCTATTACAAATAGCACCTCTATGAACATAAGGGTCCATAAGTTATTTAATTTGAATTTTAAAAAGGCAGATGATCTGAATAGACATTTTCTCCTAAGAAGACATACCAGTAGTGGACAGGTACATGAAAAGATGCTCAATATCACTAATCATCAGTGAAATACAAATAAACCACAATGAGTAACCACCTCACATCTGTTAAAATGGCTATTATCAAAAATATAGTACATAACAAATGGTGTTGAGGGTGTAAAAAAAGGGGAGCTCTTGTGCACTGTTGATATGAGTGTAGATTGGTGCAGGCACTATAGAAAACAGAATGGGGGTTCCTCAAAAAATTAAAAATAGAACTACCACAGGATTCAGCAATTGCACTTTTGAGTATCTATCCACAAAAAAACACACTAACTCAAAAAGATATATGCATGCCTGTTCACTCTCCTTTCTTATAATAATTTTAATCTCTTTACACTCTTATGAATATTAGCTCATTTGTTGTTGATAGTGGGATTCCTAGTGCGAGTTATTTTTGCAGGTATAGGTTTGTTTCCTGGGCTTTGTAGTTTTGTTCTGGCCACAGCATATACAGTATATGAGATATGGTGGGTGGAGTAACTCTCACCAAACCAACTAGAGGAAAGGACCTACCAAAGAATGACCCAACAAGATCAAAACACAATTATATCTATAGAACCAACATAAATGGCCTAAAGGTCATCCCACGAGCATCAACTTCAGGAGATCAAGGAGACTGCACCACTGAATTGTACAGTTCTCCTACAATAGAAGTTCACACCACAAAAACAGGGAGTCAAAACAGATCAATTTAAGAAGCAGAAGCTAACAAGAAGAGTCTCCCCAAAAAATGGGAAGACAAAGAAACAGCCCTGAATCAAAAAGAAAGGAGGAATCCTCAGAAACAGTGCTAAATGAAATACTAGCAAGTAAACTGTCAGATACTGAGTTCAAAATATGGTTATAAGAAAACTCACTGTGCTCAGTGAAAATAACAAAAAAACTACAGGCAAGCCACAAGGAACTTACTGTGAACTACATCAGTGTAAAAAAGGATATAAAACAAAGGACATATCAACAAGAACCGGGAGAAAATGAAGAATACAATTTATGAATTGAAGAACACAGTAGAAGGTACCAAAAGCAGGCCAGATGAAGCAGATGATCGAATCAGCGAGCTGGAGGGAAAGATAGAAAAAAATTCCCACAAGGAGCAACAGAAGGAAAAAAGATTCAAAAAGAATGAAGAGGGGTTAAGGGAACTGCAGGACAACATGAAATGTAATAATATCCATATAATAGAGATACCAGAAGGATAAGAAGAGGAATTAGGGATAGAGAACCTGTTTGAAAAAGTAATGATGGAAAACTTCCTTAACTTGATGAGAGAAAAAGTCATACAACTCCAGAAAGCACAGAGGGTCCCAATCAAGAGGAACCCAAAGAGGCCCACTCCAAGATACATCATACTTAAAGTGGCAAAATGCAAAGACAAACAGAGAATCTTAAAGGTGGCAAGGACAAACCAGAAGTAACATACAGGGGAGCTCCGATGACTCTAGCAGATGACTTCTCAACAGAAAAACTACAAGCCAGAAAGGAATGGCAAGAAATATTCCAAGTAATGAAAAACAAAGGCCAGCAACCAAGACTACTCTACCAAGCAAGGCTCTCCTTTAAAATGGATAGCAAAATAAGGAGTTTCCCAGAAAAAGAAGGCTAAAGGAATAACCTTCACCAAGCCAGCACTGCAAGATATCCTAAAGGGACCATTTTAAGATGAAGAAAAAGAGAGAGAGACAGAGGAACACAGGTACAAAGGGGAAAAATGTCAATGAATAAGTACCTATAAATAATAACCTTAAATGTAAATGGATTTCATGCTCCAATCAAAAGACATAAGATAGCTGAATGGATAAGAAAACATGACCCTCATATATGCTGCCTACAAGAGACACACCTCAGAACAAAAGACATACACAGGGTAAAAGCGAAGTGCTGGAAAAATGTATTCCAAGCACATGGACAGGAGAAAAAGAAACCAAGGTAGCAATACTTATATCAGACAAAGTAGACTTCAAAACAAAGGCCATATATAAAGGGACACAGAAAGACACTGCATAAGTGTCTTCATATGACACATATTCAAGGGGAGAATCCATCAAGAAGACATAAACATTATAAATATACATGCACCCAACATAGGGGTACCCAAATATATAAGAAAAATATTGGAGGACTTCAAGAAAGATATAGAGAACAACACACTTATACTAGGGGATTTTAACATCCCACTGTCAACAATGGATATATCTTCCAAACAAAATATCGACAAGGATATAGTCACTGAACAACACACTAGATCAAATGAACTTAACTGATATAGATAGAATCTTTCATCACAAAGAAGCAAAATACACATTCTTTTCAAATACATATGAAACATTTTCAAAACTACACCTCATGATAGAACACAAAACAAGACAACATATTCAAGAAAATTGAAAACTTATCAAGCTTTTTATTGGACCACAGGACCTGAATCTAGAAACCAACCTCAAGGAAAAAATATGAAAATATTCAAATTCATGGAGACTGAATAGCATACTATTAAACAATGAATAGGTTAATAATGAGATCAAAGAAGAAATCAAAAAATTTCTGGGAACAAATGAAAATGAATACACAACAGTCCAAAACTTATAGGACATAGTGAAGGCAGTCCAGAGAGGGGAATTCATAGCAACACAGGCCTACCTAAAAAAGATAGAAACATTTCAAGTAAACAACCTAGCCCTGTATCTACAAGACCTGGAGAAACAACAACAAAGCCCAGAGAAAATAGAAGGAAGGAAATAATCAAAATCAGAGAGACTTAAATGACATAGGGACTAAAAGAATAATTCAAAGGATCAATATATCCAAGAGCTGATTCTTTGAAAGGATAAACAAAATCGACAAGCCTTTAACCAGACTCATCAAGAGAAAGAGAGGACTGAAATAAATAAAAGCAAAAGTGAAAGAGGAGAAATTACAACTGACACCACAGAAATACAAAGGATTGTAAGAAAGTACTACAAAGAACTATATGCCAAGAATTCAAAAACCTGGCTGAAATGGACAAATTTCTAGAAACCTATAATCTTCCAAAACTGATAAAGAATAAGCAGAAAGCCTGAAGAGACTGATAACTGCTAGTGAAAATGAAACGGTAATTAAAAAATTCCTGGCACACAGAATCCCTGGCCCAGAAGCTTTCACAGGACAGTTTTACAAAACATTTAAGGAAGAGCTAACCCCTATCCTTCTCAAACTATTCCAAAAAGCTCAAGAAGAGGAAAAACTCCTAAACTCTTTTCATGAGATCAGCATCCTCCTAACCTCAAAACCAAATAAAAACACAACAAAGACCAAAAACTACAGGCCAATATCACTGATGAACATAGACACTAAAATCCTTAACAAAATATTGGCAAACCACATCCAGCAATACATTAAAAAGATCATACACCATGATCAAGTGGGATCCACCCCAGGGATGCAAGGATGGTACAATATTCACAAATCAATAAGTGTAATACATCACATAAACAAAAGGAAAGACAAGAATCACATGATCACATCAGTAGATGCGGAGAAAGCATTTGATACAGCACCCATTGATAATAAAAGCACTCAGCAAAGTGAAAGTAGAGGGGGCATATCTCAACATAATAAAGGCCATATATGAGAAACCTACAGCCAACATCATACTCAACGGGCAAAAACTAAAAGCTTTCTCACTAAGATCAGGAACAAGACAAGGATGTCCACTTTTACCACTTCTATTCAACATAGTATTGGAAGTCCTAGCCACAGAAATTGGACAAGAAAAAGAAATAAAAGGCATCCAAATTAGAAAGGAGGAAGCAAAGCTGTCACTGTTTGCTGATGACATCATAGTGTACATAGAAAACCCTATAGACTCCACAAAAAAAAACTACTCAATCCTAATATGTGAATTTGGCAAGACAGTGGGATACAAAGTCAATGTCCAGAAATCAAAGGCATTCTTGTACACCAACAACTAAATATCAGAAAACAGAAGTCAGGAAAAAATCCCATTTGATATAGCAACAAGAAAAATAAAGTACCTTGGAATAAACATAACCAAGGAGGTAAAAGACCTGTACTCAGAAAACTACACAACACTGAAGAAAGAAATTAAGGGAGACACAAATGAATGGAGCATATACCATGTTCATGGATTAGAAAAATTAACATCATCAAAACATCCCTACTGCCCAGAGCAATTTATAGATTCAACACAATCCCTATTAAAATGCCAATAGCATACCTCACAGATCTAGAACAAACCTTTCAAACATTTAGATACAACCATAAATGACCCCAAGTAGCCACAGCAATTTTGAGAAAGAAAAGCAAAGGAGGGATCACAATACCTGATGCCAAACTATATTACAAGGCCACAGTAATCAAAACAGTCTGTTAGTGGCATAAGAACAGATACATGGATCAATGGAGCAGAATAGAGAGCCCAGAAATAAACCCATGTCTCTATAGGCAATTAATATTTAACAAAGGGGGCAGATGTATAAAATGGAGTAAAAATAACCTTTTCAACAAATGGTGTCAGGAGATCTGGACAGCTACTTTCAAACAATTAAACTCGACCACCAACTTACACCATACACAAAAATAAACTCAAGATGGATAAAAGACTTAAATATAAGTCATGCAGCCATAAAAGTCCTAGAGGAGATCATAGGCAGAAAAATCTCAGATATTCCATGTAGCAATATTTTCACCAATATGCTTCCTAGAACAAGGGACAGAAAGGAAAATAAACAAATGGGACTTCATCAAAATAAAAATCTTCTGCATGGCTAAAGAAAACATTAGCAAAATGAGGAAGGAACCAACCTTATGGTAAAACGTATTGGCAAATGATACATGAGGCAAGGGTTTGATCTCCAAAATATATAAAGAACTCATACAACTCCACTCCAGGGAGACAAACAATGCAATTAAAAAAATGAGCAAAGGACCTGAACAGACACTTCCCCAAGGAGGACATACAGAGGGTCCAGGGACATATGAAAAGATGCTCAGCATCACTAGCCATCAGAGAGATGCAAATTAAAACCACACTGAGATACCACTTCACCCTGGTCAGAATGGCCATCATAAACAAATCAACAAACAACAAGTGCTAGAGAGGTTGTCAAGAGAAGGGAACCCTAGCACACTATTAGTGGGAATGCAAATTGGTGTAGCTACTGTGGAAAACAGTATGGAATTTCCTGAAAAAAAAACCCTAAAATTGAACTGCCTTTTGACCTAGCAATTACACTGCTCCAATTATACCCTAAGAATCCTAAAACACCAATTCAAAATAACCTACACACCCCAGTGTTCCCAGTAGCACTATTTACAAAAGCCAAGTGCTGGAAACAGCCTAAGTGCACATCAGTAAATGAGTGGATTAAAAAACTGTGGTATATTTACACAATGGAATACTACAAAGCAGAAAGAAAGAAGGAACTCCTGCCCTTCATGACAGCATGCATGGAACTGGAAAGTATTAGACTAACTGAAATAAGCCAGGCAATGAAAGACAAATACCATATGACCTCACCTATAAGTGGAATCTATTCAACAACAACAACAACAACAACAACAAATGAGCAAAATAGAGCCAGAGACAGGGAAATAAAGAACAAACTCACAGGGACCAGAAGGGACAGGGGAGGTGGGTAATGGGAAAGAAGAGGAAGGGTCAAGCCAAGGATCGTGTATAAAGGACTCATGGATAAAGACAATGGGGGTGGGGTTGGCCAGGGGAGCAGTTAATTTTGGAGGTGCAGGGTGGATAGGGCAGGGGAGAATTACATAATGGGGGAAACTGGGGACAACTGTCATTAAACAAGAATAAAAAAAAAATAAGCCAGCCCTGCCTGGTGTGGCTCAGTGGATTGAGTGCTGGCCTGTGAACCAAAGGGTCATGGGTTTGATCCCTGTCAGGCCACATGCCTGGGTTGCAGTCCAGGTCTGTGGTGGGAGGCGTATGAGAAGCAACCACACATTGATGTTTCTCTCTCTCTCTTTCTCCCTCCCTTCTCCTCTCTAGAAATAAATAAAATCTTTGAAAAAAAATTTTTTTAACTAGGCCGTGAAAGACAAATACCATATGATCTCACCTATAAGCAGAACCTAATCAACAAAATAAACAAGCAAGCAAAAAAGAACCAGACATGGAAATAGAGAACAAACTGACAGTGACCACAGGGGAGGGTGGGAGAGAATAATGGGGGAAAGAAGGGGAAGGGTCAAGAAACGTGTATAAAGGACCCATAAACAAAGACAAAAGGGGTGGGAGGAGAATTGAATGTGGGAGGTCGGGATGGGTAAGGTGAGGGAGAGTATTGGGGAGGGAAATGGGGACAATTGTAATTTAACAACAATAAAAATTTTTTTAATTAAAAAAATCTGTTAACAAATAATGATAGAACAACTGGGCCAATTTGTTGGGAAAAAATGGACCTCATCTCTACCTCACACAATGATCCAAAATTAACTTGAGATGAATTATATCCTTAAAAATGAAATCTAAAATTAAAATTGTATTTGAGAAAAACAAAGAATATCTTTATGGCCATGAGGTAGGCAATGATTACTTACACAGGTATCAAAAAAATAATAATCACAATAACAAAATTAATAAATTGTTTTCCAAGTAAATTAATCTCACCAAAAGACATTTCATTTTCATTTTTCATTTTATTTTTTATTTATTGTTCAATTAAAGTTGCCCTGCCTTTTCCCATTGCTCCCCCCTGCCCTATCCCCCACACTCCCAAAATGAAAAGTAAGTCACATACTGAAAGAAAAATATTCAAAATATCTACTTCTGACAAAAGACTTAACAAAACGTAAGAATTCAATTCATGCTTTGGTGTACTAACTTAGTTCTGTAACCTTAAATAAATAGCTTAAAACTCTTTTTTTCTTTTTGTAACTTTTTTAATAAAACTTTTTCTTTTAAAGATTTTATTCATTTATTTTTAGAGAGGGAAGAGGGGGAGAGAGAGAGAGAGACAGGGAGAAAGAGAGAGAGAGAGAGAGAAACATCAATGTGCAGTAGCTGGGGCCTGTGGCCTACAACCCAGGCATGTGTCCTGACTGGGAATCAAACCTGTGATGCCTGGTCCACAGCCCGCATTCAATCCACTGAGCTATGCTAGCCAGGGCTTTTTAAAACATTTTTTATGGTTGTTCAAGTACAGTTTTCTGCTGTTTCCCCCCACCCCTCCCCACCACCTCACCTCCGCCCCCTGTTCCCACCCCACCTTGTTATTGTCCATGTGTCCTTTATAATAGTTCCTGCAAACCCTTCACCCCTTTCCCTTATAATCCCCTCCCCTCTCCCTTCTCGTCACTGTCAGCCTGTTCTCAATTTCAGTGTCTTTGGTTATATTTTGCTTGCTTGTTCATTTTGTTGATCGCTTCTTGGCCTTTTGGCTAAGATCAGGTATAGTATCTGTTCTTATAGTTTAAAACTCTTTAAACATACTTTTTCTTACCTATAAAACATAAGGGTTAGGTAGAATATTACAATGCTCCTTTTCTAAAATTATGTGATTTTTTTGAACCTACAGCAAGTTTATTGGTACAAATTATATAAAGGGGATGATGGAAAGGAATATGAACAAAGATGGTTTGGTAATTTAAAATAATGCTTAAGTATCTCTGGATATGGGAATTTACATCAAAGCAGAAACTCAGAATATTTACTTACAAAGAAAAAATATGCAAGACCCTCCAACACTGATAAGAAAACCATAGTTAAGGGTATTTTATGAATGCCATAGGAAGGCAGAATGGCAGACAGTGAGAATTACAAAATGTTTACTAATCTAGTGTGCCTATCCTTGTATTTGTCAGGAAAGTAACAACAGAAAATAAGAAATACTAATAGTGTCAACAATAAAAATAAAGTTAAAAATAATAAATACTAAAAATAAAAATGTAGTGCTTATTATAAGTATTTGATACCATTGAACAAAGCACATAGTGTGCACTATACAATACTGCATTTTATAATAAGTATAATACTTAAAAATTGTAGCATCTCCTTAAAGGTCTTTTTAAAAGTCAATAACAATGTCTCTTAAAAGTGCAAGCTTTGATTTGATCTTTAAAAAAAACTAATTTATTTTATTCTTGATCTGTTTTCAGGTGAAGCCACATTATTTAGTAAAATAGATATTTCATATGAAAAAAATTTTAAAGGGTTTATACTTTTCACCATCATGTTCAATTACCCTTTGGTATATCAACTAGTTATTGCTCCTTATTTTTTTCAGTATCACTTGTTAAAATAGCGGGATGGGAGTAAAGGAATGGATGAAAAGGTGAGGGAAATATAATCAATATTAGTGATGTAACTTTGCAAGATTACAGATTGTTACTAGACTTAGTGTGGTGATCACATTGTAAGATATATAAATGTCAATCACTATGTCATACACCTGAAACTAATATATCTTATGCCAACCATATTTTAACTTTAAAAGATTAGCACAAATTGTAATAATATGAAGTAGTAGTTTTCACAGGTTAAAAAAAAACCTTGTAAAATGTATAGGAATTAAGGAATAAGAATTATCTACAAAGTGTTAGCAAAATTTATTCATTTTTTGTCATTTTATATTCAGGTTTAACTGAGTTGAATGACAGTCCAGTTCCCCTGGAACTTGAGCGCTGCAAGTCTCCCACTTCAGGTAAACAACAGTGCTATTTTTCAGGCTTCTGGTAACCCACTGCCCTAATCTACTGCTTTATTTTCTTAATTCTTATAATGTAATTTTTTTTATTTTAATAAAGGGATAATTCCATTTCTGAAATGTAACTATAAGCAAAAGTTTTTTTCAATTTGATTCCAAAATCAATTAAAAATATGTCTTTAAAAATATTTTTGGCCTCTTAAAAATTAAAATCAGAGGTATGAGTGCAATGCTTTTAAAGACATTTTAAAGAAAGCTTGTTCAGCAAGTATATTAATAATTTTAAATAATTATTGGAAACTTTATATAGAAACTCTCTCTTCTTATAGTTAGAACTGAGTTAGTGGGAAATATATGCCACAAGTGCAGTAGCATGTGATACTATCCCTTTGGACTGTAGTTTGGAGGTATGTATATTCATTGATAAAAAAAAAACATATAATGAAGTATGTTGGAAGTAAAACATCAGGAAAAAGTATGAGACCATTAAAATGTACTTTAAAGTATGAGTATAAAGATTCCTAGGAATAAATCTTTTAAATATGTAAAGAAATGTTAACAGTACAAATTATTGAGTAGTGGAATTATGAATGGTTTGCATATTTTTCTAATTTTTATTTATATATATTTTCTGTAATGAATGTATAGCAATGTGTAAATTTCTGAGCCCCCCAAATATTTGGTATATTTTTGATATTAAACTATAAATCTGTTTTCACAGAGTATAAAAGAACTTTTTTAATTTAAATTATTTTTAATTTCATACAAATATATAAACATTTAATAATGTCTTTATATATTTTTTATTAAATATTTTTTAATTTTATTGTTGTTCAAGCACAGTTTTCTGCCTTTTCCCCCCAACTCTCCCCGCCACCCCAGCCATTCCCACTTCTCTCCCATTTCCACCCACCCCTTGTTTTTGTCCATGTGTCCTTTATAGTTGTTCCTGTAAACCCTTCACCTTTCCCCCCCCCCATTATCCCCTCCCATCTCCCCCCTGGTTACTATCAGTTTGTTCTTAATTTCAATGTCTCATGTTATATTTTGCTTGCTAGTTTGTTTTGTTGATTAGGTTCCAGTTAAAGGTAAGATCATATGGTATTTGTCTTTCACCACCTGGCTTATTTCACTTAGCATAATGCTCTCCAGTTTCATCCATGCTGCCGCAAAGGGTAGGAGCTCCTTCTTTCCTTCTGCTGCATAGAATTCAGTTGTGTAAATGTACCATAGTTTTTTGATATATCAACTAGTTATTGCTCCTTATTTTTTGCAGTAATCCATTCAATAATGTCTTTGTAAGGCAATAATTTTTCTCCTTTTTATTGAAGTTATTGACTTTTAGATATTTATTTAGAATTATGACATCTTCAATTTACTTCATCCCTTATTGTTCTCCTTTTCACACATTCAAGTTCAAGTTCCATTTGGAATGTATTCTGTGTATGATGTGAGGAAGGAATCAAGGTTCCTTCCATTTAGTTATCCAGTTTATAAATACCATTTGTGGGAAAACTATCATTTCTCCTGCTGTACCAAAGTGAATTTTTGCCACAAATTAGTGTACTTGACGGTTTGTATGTGTGTGTTTCTAGAACATATTCTATTTCATTTACATGTTCATCTGCCATTTATCCAATTCCACTCTATTTTACTTGCTATAGCTTTAGAGTATTGTTGATAGTGTAGGTTCTCCAATTTTTTTTGTGGTTCTTTTCCAAGAGCGTTATAACTATTTTCAGTCTTTTGTGTCAAATTGTTCAGTTTGCACACAAATATGCTTGGGTAGTGATTACTGTTTCATTGGATCTATAGATTAATTGTACAGAATTAACGTATTCAATAATATTGAATTTTCCATTTGGTGTCTCTCCATTTACATGTGTTTCCTTTACTCTCAGAAATATTTTTAATCATCTTTTTAGAGATCTTGCATACCTTTCACTGGATTTATTCCTTTATGTTCAATTTTTTGGGGAGAAGATAAATTGTAGAATTTTTAATCAATGAAATATTATACTGCAATAGAAAATAATTACAGGTAGCCCCATTAACATGGATAAATCTTTTTTAAAACTATAAAACTCATCGAAACTACTTTTTCTATTGTTTGAAGCTAGAATATAAAATACAATTGATTCTTATGTTAAACATATCCAGAAAATTTGATAAATTTATTTAATTCCAATAATTTATAAATTCTTTTGAACTACCTGTATATTCAATCATGCCCCTCCGTTAAAATATCACTTATATTTCTTCTAAGGAAAGAAATTATCTAGGACCTCAATACAAAGCTGAATTGATGTGTTAGCAGACCATTTTCCTTATTCCCAATCTCAGAGATAAGTCTTTCAGTATTTCATAATTCTGGTAATTGCTGTAAGTTTCTAGTAACATCCTGCTTTTAGCCATCTTGCCTATGATGTTTCTTTTTTTATTAATGTTAGAGCAATTCTGGAAACACTATCACTTTTTTTTTTGGCAGACTGAGAGAACTTGGCATACAGTCAATTAGATTGCTTCAAAGCAGGAAGGTTTCGAATACATTTGTATTCTGTTATTTGGGACAGCGATGATTGACTGTGATAAAATTCATTTATCGCTTCAGTGGCGTATTTGAGGCTGGTCTACTGGCCAGTCCTGTTCTTCTTTGGTAGTAATTTTAAAATATAAGTAATTATAATTGAGGAATAAGAGATTATTCCTTTTAACAAGTTTTCAATCATTATATATTTGTTAAAATATGTAAAGTTTTTTTCCTGGGGAAAATGCTAACAGTTTAATTTATCGTAAGAATTATTGGACAACTGTACTTGAACAACAATAAAAAAGAATATTGGAAATTATCAATATTTGCTTGTTTAATTCATTTCCCATGAAAAACAAAAATTAGTAATTGTGTGTATTAAGGGGTCTTTTTAAGCCCACAATGTTTAATACAATTTCTAGCAATCTACTACTATTTCCAGCATACCATAGCAACAAATATACATAAAACTACATTCTATAGTCTCTTGCTATTGTTATAGGAATTGCTGCATCTGATCTAGATTGTCAGGAAAGGCATAGTTAGGATAAATGCAGACTTTTTAAGCCCAATATCATAAAACTAAAATGTAACTATGAAAAAAGTAAATTTAAGACTTTATCAATAGTTCATAAAACTCATGAAGCTTATTATTGCTAGAGGTATTAAAGAATGAAAATATAAATAATTAAATTGTTTAGATAACTTATGAATGACAGCATCAATATATTATTAAGAGAAACTAGAATATTTGTAACTTATTCTAATTTTTGAAAAATTAAGAAAAGCAGCCATGCCACCTAACAAGTCAGTTCATTAAGCCTGATGAATAGTGCAATTTTATGCTTGTATCTGGGTATATCTCCCCTTTTTATGCACACAAAATACTTAAGAGCCAGTACTTTTCTTGCCTTTTTTTTTCTTTAGTGCAGTGATTCTGAAACAAAATCATGTGAAGAGTTTGTTAAAACACAGATTGCTGATTACCAGAGATAGATTTTAATTCAGTAAGTCTAGAATGGAGCCTGAGATTTTGCCTTTCTATCAAGTTCTCAGGTGATACAAATCTTCTGGTCTCTGGACCACTTGAGAATCATGGCTCTGTGAAACTTTTTTAAATATTCTTTTCAGTAGTTACTTCATCTCTCAGTATCTATTTTGGGATCTCAGACACTTATGTCTTTAAAGTCTGCTAAAAACAGATTAAAATATTGACACAGTTATTGCTCAGCAAGAGAGGTTGGGAATTACAGAAACTGGAGACCAGTAATCATTTTATAACTCTGATTTTCTACATGAATCTCAACCCCCCTTTTAGCCCAATAAACTACAAGTAAAATAAAGCGAAGTTTTGGACTATAAATATATCCTTTAGGATAATGAGAGAGGACAGAGTAGTATTTAGGAGCTGAAAGAAGCCCAATGAACCAACAAGAATGCTGATGTTCTTAGCTTCTAGGATAATATAATCATTTAATATTTAATTATCACCAACAATTCAACAAATAATTTTAAGTATCTACAGTTAGGTAGATAAGATGCTATCCACTAACAATAAACTAGTGAACAAAATAAACATACTCCATGCCAAATGCAACTGACAGTCTACCTACAGAAACCAACATTAAACTAATAATTTTACAAATTGCTAATGTTTTTTTCTTAAACCCTGTAACCCTTTTCTGCTTAGCAGCTAAGGTCATGTGCAATCCGTGTACTATGTAAACACACTTCCCAAGGGGGTGAGCAGGAGCTAACATTCAGTCCTAGTTCCACTAGGTCCTGGCACAGAACTGCTAACATTCAGTCCTGGTTCCACTAGGTCCTGGCACAGAACAGCACCTTTTTCTTTGAACAGAGTTGAACACTAACCAAGCCTTCAACTGTAGGGTTATGTCTGCTCACAGATATGCATTTTCTACTTTGTTCTCCTTGAAACTGTGCCTTTAAAAGTCATTTTGTCAGATAAGTATCTTTTTCTAGACTGGCATTAAGTCCTAATATTGTTGCTACCTGTATAGCCATCCATCCTCATGAGTCTCACTATCCACATATACAATAAACTTACTATACTGTCAAGTTCAACTGAGGGCAAGGATGATAGAAATATTTATCTTTACTAAAAATATTTATTTAGGCATCTTTAGTAAGCAATCTTTATTTAAATATCATAGAGGTAAATATCACAAAATACTAACAAGGAAGTAACCAGTTCTGTCCTCAAATCTGAGTTTCACCTGGGTCTTATAGCCTATTCTGAATGCTCTTCCTGTTTGATTCTGTGTACCTAGAACACTACTATATCCTTCAAAGAAGTCATTTTCCCTCCAAAAAGTGTTCTGTTGGGGCCATACCAACATACACAGATAAAGGCATAAACTAATGACCCTTCTAAGTAGTTATCATGAAATTCGCCTCTAAGGTAAAAATTCTTGGTTCACTTGGACTAAGAAATTACATGCCAATAGTTTTTTATTCCTTTTCTTTAGGACTTCCTACCAGAACTCCTGAGGCAGCACCAGGCTTTTATAGGAATGAGATACCAGCTGTGAGACAGAGGAATCAAGTACATCACTTGCCAGGTGAAAGTGAAAATCTCTTTTATAAACAAACAAGTTACTCACACCTCCACAACTTTCTAAACTTCACAATTTGTATCAAAAGCTTTATTCTTATTTGTTGTGCTGAAAACACAGGTCCCTAATGAACGAAGACAAATTTCCTTGAAGCAATGGTTAAAACCAGAGACACTGACTTCATTAGAAGGAAAGCAGAAATTCCTAAAGATTTTGTGAACAATTTTGAAATGTTCCATAGAATTTTGATAGTGTTATTTTCATGCTCTGTATATGAATTATTTGTATCAGGCCAGTAAGAAAATATGGAGAGACCAACAGACAATTTGGGGAAAACTTAAGAGCCAAAAAGAAAGGAGTTTTGTAAAAAATCTCCATAATTCTTCCTAACACAATTAAATATTTTCTATGATCAGAAACAACTGTAATGATCATGAAAACTACATAAAGAATGGCCTCAAAGGAGCAATGTTCTCTCAAAAATAGTGAGCAGAAAGTAGTAAGGTCCAATAATCTAAATTTTATGCAGTCATTGAATACTTGATGAAGCTCATAGGGACCAAATCATAATCAAACACAAGTTATACAGCTTCCTTAGATTAGGAAACCATTACAAAATGGTTGTGACCAGATCTGCAACTTTAAAAAACTTGAATTACTGCCCTGGCTGGTGTGGCTGTCAGTTGGTTGGGAATCATTATACAAGGCAAAAGGGTGCCAGTTCAATTCCTGGTCAGGGCACATACCTGGGTTGTGGGTTCAGTCCCCAACTTGGGCTGCATATGAGAGGCAACCAATCAATGTTTCTCTCTCACATCAATATTACTCTCCCTCTCTTTCTCGTGCTGTCTACAAATGAATAAATAAAATCTTTAAAAAACATGAATTAGCAATGGTCTAGACCCCAAATAAATTCAGCAACCAAGAAACCTAAAGATAATTGCAACCAACACTTTTCCAGACAGTAGTTTTTTTTCCTATGTACTACAACAACTTTGTCATATGCCTTTGTCTGTGGAGAATTGCAGCTTAGTTACATTTGATTGTAAAGCCTATGACTTTTTCCTGATTTTCATTTTTTTTCTGATTTTTATTAATAAGATGAAAAAACATGAATTATAAAAAATAATCAAAGTTAAAATTATATGACATCCAAGCATTGAAAAAGTGAAAAGCTGCTGAGTCATGAGCAGACAATATTTTAACTAAGAAATTCAAAAGAACTTAAGAATACTTCTCATAAACATCAGAAACACAGCTTAAGTTCCATTTAAGTTCCAGGAAAAAACTGAATTTGAAAATAATTTTTAGTTTTTAGAGTTCATCAAAATCAACAAATTGTCATCACGTTTTGAATTTATTAAGCCTTGTTTGCTAAAAATGGTAATCAACATTAGTATAGCACTTTAAAACAAATGTGTATTATTTAATCCTACAGCAACCCTGTGTCATTGGTATTAGAAGAAATTATGGCCAAGAAAAAAATTCTACAATTTGTCCAAGCTTATCCTACTAGTAAATGCCTTAGTTTGAACCAACCCAATTCTTCAGACTTCACGGTTCTCTAACCTTGAATTATTTGGTCTCCTATTTGTACTTATAGAAAGTGTGTGTAAGAACCTAGTTCTCCCTGGGAGTTTATAAGATAGAAAAGAACAGAAATAAAATTTCATAATTATTTAACAATTGTTCATAAGATACTAATAAAAAGTCCCTGATTCATTAACATCTAGATGGGAATAATACATATTTTAAGGTAGTAATAAAAGCAGAGTCATAACATTAAACATTTTTATGCTGGAGAAAGTTCTAATAAAGATACCTCTTAGCCTGGCTGTATCTTAACCACTTCTGAAGAATGCAAAAAGGGAAAATGGCAACAAAATTACAGTCATGTATGCCTTTCAGGATTCCACCATGGCATAATGACTGAAAATGTTTGCTCCCCGCGCGCACGTGTGTGTGTGTGTGTGTGTGTGTAACTACACCTGTATACACACCTGGTATTTTTTCTAATCTTAGTTTCTGGCATAGGGAAGATAGAGACAAATGAAATTCATTACTGTATTTCAACCAGCCAAGTTAATTTACAGGTAAACTCCACAAACATTCTAATATAAACCACTTTTATTTTAACTGCATTAGATGCATTTATTTTACAAAAGATATCTAGGCCACACAGATGGCATCTAAAGCAGGAAGACTGGGTTGCTTAGTGAAAGAACATAGCTTTGGAATCAGAGAAATTTGACCTTACCCTGCCGCTTTCTACCATTATAACTTTAGCCAAGTTTCTTAACCTTAACTGTGCTAGTATCCAGAACATTCTCAGTAATATATAGTAGTAGTTATTATAAAAGCAGTAATAAACATCCATGGCCTAAAGAGACTGAATTTGTCTCTTTTACCATTTTAAATTTCCAAACATTAGTTATAGTTTATTTATAACAGAGTAGAAATCCTTCATGAAAACCAAAAAATCAATCTAGCTGTTTCTAGTCGAGAAACAACTAATAAGAAGCTTTATATCAGAAACTTTTGAACTCAGCTCTTTATATTATTTCTGTAGCCATATTCTGACTTATTCAGGGTTCACTCTGTTCCCAAAATTTTGATTCAAATGTGGAAACAAGGATCTGACTGAGACTTATTTGAAAACAGTATAAAATCTCTATTGAGCTAGGCTGCACCTGTCCACTGACTGAATTGAATTGAAGTCAGAAAAAGGGCATATGAACACATAGTTGATTGAATGAGATGACACAAACAAGATACATGAAGTCCCCCAGGCAAAAACGTTTTGTAATGCCTGAAGTTCTGTTGTTATTTAGGGCTAAGATCAAAGATAGGGATGAGCATATGACCTCATCCTGGTTTAGCTATCATAAGCCACCAGACTACACTGCCTCTTTACTGTAACAACCTGAGTTTGGGAGGCAGAAGAATCAAGGAGTGGAGATAAATACTCCTGCAACGGTTTTTAATCTGGTGCTATTGTGGCTTGGCCATCACCTGATCTTTAGGCTTGAGTTCATAGATAGATATTAATAAGTTTTTTGCCATCAGTCAGTCCTTTCACTTATTCGCATGATCTTTGGTCTCTTAGGCTATCCTTCCTAAAAATTTCTAGGTAAGCCAGAAGGTGATAAATGTGATTAGGTAAGTGACTAACCCTATCTTTGGGGATGCTTTCCTTCAGATTTTTTAAAACTCATATTTATTGAGAAATATTTACATAGAATAAGATTCACCTTTTTAGTATACAGTTATGAATTATTTTTTCTGCTTTTAATTTTGTTTTTCTTTCTAAAAATGTATGCCACAACATGTTAAAGTAACAAGAGGAATTTTTCTGATAATTTTCCCAGAATCTAACAGGACTGGGATCATAAGAATCTAACACTTGCCACAGCTTTACTCCCTGCCTCACTGCTGGAGTGCCTGTGGCACAACTTGTTGTATTACTGTCTGCAAGCCAAGACAGGCAGCTTTTCGAGGTGTGAAGAATTAAAGATACTATTCTGTGTGATGATGCACGACATGACAGAGATTTTTATAGCAGATAAGAGATTTTTATAGCAGATAAGAGATTTTTATAGAGAATAAGCCCATTGTGAATCAAGTGTGGGCTGTCATCATTCTTAAAAATATGGTGGATTCTTAGGAAGTACCATTATGCAGAGCAAAGAAATAATAGTACTAGATATAGTTGGAGGCCTTATCAAGTGTGCTGTGCTTAATCCTATGCACTCTATTTTAAGTAGGGCATGTTTCTCAGATAAATCATTTTTTTTGGTATAGAATACCATAGAAAACAATCTTTTCTTGTCAGCTAAATTTGATAATGAAAACAATAGCTAATACTGAATGATTGTTATAAACCACACCATGCTAAGAACTTTACACATATTCCCTTAATTATTACTGACAAGATTCCTATCAAGTGGGGACTATCATAATCCACCTTTTTACAAAGGAGGAGAAACATAATCTTCCTGAGATTAAGTAACTAGTTCAGGGTCACCAGGCTGGCAAATACTTGAGTCACCATTTGAATCCAGTTTACATTGTATTCTTGATCACTGGGCTTCACTCCATCAAATACTGGGAAACTTGCCTTGGAGAAAAGCAAAAGTTTTTGTGGAGCTTTACAAAAAGGCATTTAGCCTCTTCTAATAGGGGAATTACTATCATTGTAACTACCAACCTTCTATTTCTTATTAGAAAATGGAAGATCAAGTACAACTATGATGAAAAAAATCTTAGTTACTAAAACAGTACCTGATAACTTAATAATATATATCTAACTAATCATAATGACCTTATGCTCAGCAAAGTGATATCTCTATCTGTATCTATAGCTAATATGACAATATGGCATGTCGTGTATGGAAAATTTGAGATGCATCTCAGGAAGTACCTTTTGTGAAACGGTCCTGAATAAAAATTCCATAGGTTGCTTAATGTTCATAAAACCATAAAACATTTCTCCAAATGTGACCTGCTCACCTCTTCACATCAGTATCACCTGCAACACTTTTTAAATACAAATTTCTGCTGATCTACTGAGAGTACCTGGAGGTGCCCCTTAGTTTCTTCAGGTACTTTAAGATCTGGCATGTGAGAGCATGAATCAGTTACTCCTTATTGCTCCAGAGGTTAGAACTGGGACAAATTAGTAAATGAACATGACAAGGAGTTTGAACTCAAGAGAAAGAAATCCTGTAGCAATTATAGCAAATCCTAAATTGGATTTTTTAACAAATACCTTTGAAGGTTTCTATTGTGGAACTATTTAAACAGGGTGTCAAGAATGTTGTAGGAGAATATTTGCATTGAGAGGATATTTGACTAGACAATCTCTAAAATTCCTTTGAGCCAGGATTCTCATCTTTTCTGTGCAGTGTGCTAAGCCAGTGAGTAGAGAGAAGTCTGTATGTTCTATTTTCTCCCCTTTGTCTAAGAATATGAAATGATAGCACTGTCTATGCTTTAGCTTAGATAACAGTAAAAAGAAGAAATTCAGAGCTGCACTCACAGGGGTACATTGCAAATGTTAATATGTATTGTTTTCATTTTATACACTTCCAAGACTACTTGCCTCTTACTCCCTTTTCCCCATACATTTTCCAACCCAAATTTCTCAAATATTAATGCATAACATATTACTCTATCACTTGAACATACTTTCTTAGTTTGCTTAGACCTCTCCAGAGTAAACTTTCACCCCTGCCTTCTGGCTTTACTGTTTTTTTCCAAACATTCATTGAAGAAATATTTATTACATACCTACTCTACACCAATACTTTATTAGGTATTGGGAATACAATCCCTATCTTTGGAGAACTCCAAGTTTCAGAATGTTAGTGGATAGCAGACAGAGTGAAAAAAAACAAGTATAATAAAATGTGTTAAGTATACACGGAGACGTGCACAGGTGCTATGAACATTAAGATAATAGCACCAGATAAGCCTTAAGTTTGAGGCTGCCATCAGAAATGAAGTGATTTTTTTTACCTGTCTTGAAGGATGAATAGGAGTTTACTAGTTGAAGAAGGAAAGAGGAGGGTCATTCTACTCATAAATAACAGAAGACTGTTATTAACATTGTTATTAAAGAAGTTCCCTAATTAATCCTGTTTTGGTAGAATGAGTGGCCTGAGGGGAAATAAAGACAGGGCCCTCACCATTGCAATCTAACTAGAACTTGATACAGAAGGCTAAAAGCAAACGGTTACCCATTGACCCAGTTGTCCTGAGCCTGGTTCAATAAGGTTGCCAGGCTCTCCAAACACCAAGATAGTGTAGGAGGCAGGGAACCCTTGAAAGTCTGTGTATCATCTCCACGAGCTGGGAAAAGGAAAACCTTGAGACTGTGTATTTATCCCAAGGCCTGGAAGGGAGAAGGAGAGGGGAACTACAGTGCCCAAAGAAAAGCCTATAAACAACTTTGGTTAACTGCCTGCTATCATGTATACAGAATGAACAAACAGAGTCTAGAGCAAAATAAGGAATCGGGTTAACAGATCTCCACTTATACCTACTTTTGGGTAGTCACATCTCTCTGAGGGAAGCTGGAACCACATTTACCCATCAATCAATATGTAACTTCTTCACCCTTACCCCGCCAACTATGAGTCCTCAAAACAAAGGACTTTTTCTCTCTTGGCCACTCATCTTCTAGCCACCTGTCCTCTGCTTGTGCCTTCCTATTAGAACTTAGAGTTAATAAACTTTACTTGCATGTTAATAGGCTCTCTGACCTGTAACTCCCAAATTTCTGGGAGTTTGTCCCGTGACAATTATCCCCCTTCTCTCCCTGTTACACAACTGAGCATGGGTTTATTTTCAGGTAGGAAGTGGTCTATAGGAAACCAAAAAGGTAAGTGGCAAAGTAGAGAGAGGAATAAGTGGAAAAGATTTGAGAGCCAGTGTGAGGAGGAGTACAGGAGGTGAGTTTTCCATTTAAATAGTGAAGAGTGTGGTCACTGTCCTGATGTATGCATCTGGGCTTATTGACCAATAGGCAGGGACTATTAGCCCTCTTTATAAAAGCATCTTTGTGATCCATTTTTGAAATAATTTATACTATATAGATATGTTGAAGCACCCTATTTAAAAACAAAGTAAAAACAAAAAGTTATAAAACATACCTTTAAATTATAAACAACTACTTCATGTTTTTAAAATTAAGTGAAATGCCCTGGCTGAGTAGTTCATTTGGTTAGAGCATCGTCCTGATATGCCAAGGTTGCAGGTTTGATTCCCAGTCAGGGCACATACAAGAATTAACCAATGAATGCATAAATAAGTGGAACAACAAATTGATCTCTCTCTCTAAAAACAAAAAATTTGTTTTAAATAGTAAGTGTCCCACTTCCTTAGTTCATCTGAATTATGGATCAATTTTTAAAATATCCCCCCAATTGATTTTCCCTAATGCATTGCTCTATATGATAACATGCATTCCAGTTAAATATTTTTATTGGATGCCCAATTTTTATTAACAGATAAATAATGAGTAATGTTTTTCAATAAATTGCTGGAATTTTCTTGGTTTATCCAAATACTTTCTGGAAGCTTGATTTCTATAATGTAATTAAAATTATTTTAAAATTTTGTATTTTCAAGGTTTTATTTGCTGAATTTAACATTATAGTGTTCGATAGTGAAGTCATTTCACCCACCATAGGCATAGTAAAATTTCCTTGACTACTTCATATATATCTGTAATAGAATATTCTTTCTATTTCAAAGAATTATTGACAAAGTGTATCAGTTTTTACCCTTATCATTATTTATGATATAACCTAATATATTTATTGCAATGCTTCTTTACCTATTAGCGATCAGCTGGTTAGAGTGTCATTCTGATACACTAGTTGCAGGATCAATTCCCAGTCAGGTCAGAAACAAGAATCAATCAATGAATGCATAAATAAGCGGAACAACAAATCTATGTCTGTCTGTCTGTCTGTCTCTCTCTTTCTCTCTCTCTCCTTTTCTCTCCCTCTCTCTAAAATCAGTAAAAAAAAAAAGAAAAAAGAAACAACTCCATACTACATATAAAAAAAAAACCATGCAAAGAAACACTTAAAATATTTACTGTAAGAACAATTACTTTTCTCATGTTTCTGTTTGCATATTAAATAATTACTACTCAATGGTAATAAACTAACATTGAACAATATTTCTGCTCCCGTACATGCTCACACAATGTAATGTTTATCACAATTTTAATAATTATATTGTAAGACATACTGTTCCCCCCACATTCCTCTTTAATTTTATATAATTAACAACTGCCTTTTTCCTTTTTCTGTTGTTTCAGTTAAAGGATCAAGAAAGTTAAGTCTGCCAACAGATCTTAAGGCTGATCTTGGTACGGTAGGCAAAAGCCAACAATTTTAAGTTTTCTTACATTCATTTGGCTGAACATTTTTACTAACCAGTCCATGAACAACACAAGTTTACTAGATGGCAATGTTCAATGTCTTTCCAAAAGGCTTTTTAAAAATCACCATACAGTTCTGTTGGCAGCATTCAACATTGTGTTTAATAATCATTTTACAAAATTATGTTTTATAAATCATTACACACCAAGGTATATAATTTTTTGTTTTCTTTTTATCATGAAAGTGTTTTTAAACATTAAATAGTCACACATATGGGTCCTTGTGACTGTTTTCATGTAAATGGGCATCATTTTTTTCTGGAATTATTTTTGTTATTTTTATATTAGTAGCATTTAGAAGTAATGCTATTTTAAAAAGTCTGATATATAAAGGAATGGAGTTTTGGTCATTTTTTTATTCTAGGGAAATTATAGAAAATTTGATTCACTTTTAGTTTATTCTTTGTGGTGGTCACAGCCTCATTCATGATTCTAATGCTGAAGCAAATAAGGCTTCATTAAAGACACCTCCATATAGTTTTGTTTCAGAACTTTTATCTGCTTATTCCACATGGTTTTTCTTTTTCAAAATTTAATCGAATTACTTTTTTTTCCATCTCCTTTATTCTCATTCAAAGCCATAGTATTAAATGCTAATAATGTCATGGTTAAAAATAACAAAAATACAATAATTGGTCTTTGCATTATCCTTAAGAATATACAAAGCTGTTACACATATGTTATTAACAAATGGTAGATTTAAGATCTGAACTTTGAACATGGCATCCAAAGTTTGTGGACCATAGTCACATACTTCATCTCATTGTATTAAATAACTGTTAGATAAATACTTCATCAAATTTAAAATCTAATTACATTTAGACCTCCATCCAAAATGAAGGCATGGGTAGATACACTTTGCTTCCTCTCACAACCAAAAGAAGGACAACAACAAATTTAAAAACAAAAAACAACCAGAACTGACAGGAAATTGAACTGTATGGAAGTCCAACGACCAAGGAGTTAAAGAAGAAACTTTCATTCAGACTGATAAAAGGGGCAGAGACAGGCAGCCAGGGAGGAGAGGACGCATGGTAAGGTGGTACTGGAAGACAGGGCAGGCAAGCTGGCAGCTGGCAGTCCCACATTTGTGTATGGATAAACCCAGAGGAACAATTGGGGAGTGAGACAGACCACACAACCCAGGGCTCCAGTGCAGGAAGAGAAAGCTTCAAAATCTCTGACTGTAAATATCTGTGAGAATTGCAGCAGAAGGGGAAACTCCCAGCCTTTCAGGAGAGCTCATTGAAGAGACCCACAGGATCCTAGAATGTACACAAGCCCACCCAGCAGGGAATTGGCACAAAAAGGGCCCAATTTGCTTGTGGGTAGTAGGGGAAGTGACTGAAAGTGGGGCAGGAGCCAAGCATGAGGCATTATTCCCTCTCTGACCCCTCCCTCATATATAGTGCCACAAAGCAGCAAAGTGGATTGCCCCACCCTTGCAAATACCTAAGGCTCTGCCCCTTACAGTGTAATAGGTATGCCAAGACAAAGAAACCTTCCCAAATGAAAGAACTGATCAAAATGCCAGAAAAATAGCTAAATGACAAAGAGGTAGCCAAGCTATCAGATGCAAAGATCAAAACACTGGTAATCAGGATGCTCACAGAAATGGTTGAGTAAGGTCACAAAATAGAGGAAAAAGTGAAGGCTATGCAAAGTGAAATAATGAAAAATATACAGGGAACCAACAGTGAAGGGAAAGAAACTGGGACTCAAATCAATTATTTTAGAGCAGAAGGAAGAAATAAACATTCAACCAGGACAGAATGAAGAAATAAGAATTCAAAAAAAAAATGAGGAGAGGCTTAGGAACTTCTGGGATAACTTTAAACATTTCAACATCTGAATCGTAGGAGTGCCAGAGGAGAACAGGAACAGCAAGAAATTGAAAACTTACTTGAAAAAATAATGAAGAAAAACGTCCCCAATATGGTGAAGGAAATTGACTTCCAGGAATTCCAGGAAGCTCGGAGAGTCCCAAAGAAGTTGGACCCAAGGAAGTACACACCAAGGCACATCATCATTAAGTTACCCAAGATTAAAGACAAGGGGAGAATCTTAAAAGCAGTAAGAGAAAAGGAGAGACTTAGCTACAAAGGAGTTCCCAAAAGACTATCAGCTGATTTCTCAAAAGAAACTTGCAGGCAAGAAGGGGCTGGAAAGAAGTATTCAAAGTCATGAAAGGCAAGGACCTACATCCAAGATTACTCTATCTAGCAAAGGTATCACTTAGAATGGAAAAGCAGGTAAAGTACTTCCCAGATAAGGTCAAGTTAAAGGAGTTCATCATTACCAAGCCCTTATTATATGAAATGTTAAAGGGACTTATCTAAGAAAAAGAAGAAGATCAAAACTATGAACAGTAAAATGACAATAAACTGACAACTATCAACAACTGAACATAAAACACAAACAAAAACAAACTAAGCAAACAACTACAATAGGAACAGAATCACAGAAATGGAGATCACATGGAGAGTTATAACAGGGAGTGTGAGAGGGGAGAATGGGGGGAAAGGCACAGGGAATAAGAAGCATAAATGTCTAATAACTAGCTATTGTCTAGTACAAACTAGACAGGGGGAGGTTAAGAATGGTATAGGAAATGGAGAAGCCAAAGAACTCATATCTACAACCCATAGTCATGAACTAAGGTGGGGGAATGTTGGTTAGAGGCAGGGTAGAGGGGAATAAAGAGGAGGAAAAAAATGGGACAACTGTAATAGCATAATCAATAAAATATACTTTAAAAATATAATTACATAAAAATTTTATATGAATTCAGTTAAATTAGATAATTATAGTATTTTACAGACCTTTGAGCAAATTTAATCCTCACAGTTGTTAAATTCTTTTCTTAACATATTGTTCAGTTTTTTACAATGCAAAGCTCTGATGCAGTAAGCTAATTATCATTAGCTCAGTAATATTATTATTAGTTCAATAAATAAACTATTAAGTAAATTAGTATTTTACTAGTGTAACTGATGTCAAAGGAAGAATCAACATTATAGTTTCATTTGTTGACCTCCTACTATGTGTCAGACACTATACTTTCTGATATGTACATATTATCTGAGATAAGGAAGGTGATACAGTTCCCACTTTACAAATGAATAAGTTAAGGCTATGAAAAATTTAAATTTGCCTCTGGCCACACAGCTAGTAGAAAAATTAAATTTAAATCAAGTACATATCATTGCAAACTTTATAATCTTATAACTACCTGCCATTTTGTGTAGCATGTATTGTGACAAATGTCAAATGGAGACTAATAACGCTTTTCTCTAAAAAATCATGCATTCAGATATTTACATGATTTCCACAATCATAAAATTTTGTTCTAGAATGTTGAAAAGGAAATATGGAAAAGAAAGAAAATTTCCAGCCCACTTTTATATTTTTAGAAGTAGCAAAGAAATTTTAGTTATAATTCTAATCTTGAGATTAGTTACACATGGTCATTATTAATAAACATATTAATAAACATATTAATAAACAGTATCTACCAATGTCAGTTTCATCAGGACTCCAATTATCTCTCTTTCAATTGCTTCATTCTCACTATTTTCATACATACTTTAAGAAAAGATGAATTATGAAAACTCAGATATATATAAAAGATAAAATAGTCATGTGTTCATTACTTTACTAAAGGGTAATTTGCACTTAAAAGGAGTCATAATAAACTTTTATTAAATCTCTATTTCTAAATATGTAATCAATGTAATTTTATTTTTAAAACTGGTTTCCCACAATTTCCAGAAAAAAATTATAAGACTTCTGAAAGAGGATAATGTCTGCGTATATGAAAATTCTTCCAATGTAAAACCTCAGTATAAAATATACCTTGGGTGCTTGTAACATGCTTTAGGAAGATATACAATAGTGTATAATCTATTAACAAAGAAGACAAAGAAGGAGAATATTTAATAAGCTATTGCAGTAGGCCAAATGAGGGCCTGAAGTAGGATAACAGTGAAAATGAACAGCAAAGAAGGAGTTTACTGATGCAGAACTGGGAACAGTAAGGGAAGAGGGCATGGGAAGAGTCAAGGATGACTACAGAATGTTGAGAATAACTCTCATGGAGAATACCTGATTTGAGAAGAAAGGAAAATAAGTTGTAGTTGCTATAGGAACATCCATGATAAGCATCCAGTGAACAATTAGAAATGAAGGTCTGCAGTGTAGGGGGCAATCTCAAGCTCAAATTAATAAATAACATTCACCTATCTAAACGTATTAATGGCTGTGTATATGAGCTGCTCACTAAGAACAAATGTTGATAGTAATATAACTTTTTTGTTAAATTATCCTGAACAGGAATAGTATCACAGTAACAATAAAATAATAGTAATAACAGTGAAAACCTTATACAATGGTCACATGCAGTTAGAACTTTTAAGTAGTTAGCATTTTATGATATCAGGACTAGTATAATAGTAACAATAAATTATTAATAATAGTAGTGAAAACCTCATACATTGGTGATTTATGCAGTTAGAACCCTTAAATAGTTAGACTTTATAAAGTAATTGCCATATTCATGAGAAATTGCTTTATAAGAAACATTTTTACACTTAATGAAAAACTATCATTTCATTTTTATCAAAAATAGACATTTCTCTTTTCCTTATAAACTAGATTTTTTAATTAAAAATATAAAAATGAATTAATTTTATGAAACTCAAACCTTACTGGCAGATAACATTGTGGACATATTATATATGCATCATAGAATACTACAAATGAAACACATATGCCCATGAGGTCTGAAAAAAATCTACTATAGGTTGATACCCAGCTAATGAAAAGATGTATGGAGAAGCCATGGTCAGAGGACAAGTAGTGAGTATTTAATTTATGTAATTGTAGAATTAATGTTAAACAGCAGAGGCAAAAATGATTATAAAATAGAATGTAAACTTAAAATTCATAATATAGGAATAATAGTATAATTTTGAAATTGAGAGATGGAAGCTAGCAAGGAGGTAAAAGATTGCCAACAAAAAAATGAATGATTCTGTAGCTAATTTGGTGATTAACTGATGCTGAATTAAGAGCAAAAGCAGCACTGACCAGTGTGGCTCACTTGGTTGGGCATCATCCTATAAACTGAAAAGTTACAGGTTCAATTCCTTTCAGGGCACAAACCTGGGTCAGGGATTCAGTCCCTGATCAGGGCACCTGTGAGAGGCAACTGATCATGTTTTGCTCTCACACTGATGTCTCTCTCCCTATCTTGCTCCCTCTCTTTCCCTCTCTCTAAAAATAACTAAATAAAATATTTTAAGAAAAGAGCAAATAGAAGAAGAGGAATTATAATAATTTTACTTTCCAAAAGGTGAAAATAATTGATATTATGCATAGATAACAACTCAAGAAATAAAGAATTAAGAATATACCTTCAAGGTAACTACTTGAATAAAATTAAAATACCCTAGAACTTCAAAAATTAAGCAAAAAAAAAAAAACCATAGAAAATACAGACCATATAGTGTAAGTAACTACAGAAAGCATAAAAATAGAAAAGAAACTTCCAGTCAAGATGGCAGCATAGGAAAACACACCTTGCCTCCTCACACAATCACATCATTATTACAACAAAACTGTGGAATAACCAGCACTCAGGACCATCAGATATCGAATAGAATGGAAGTCTGACAACTACAGAATTAAAGAAACCACATCCATCCACACTGGTCAGAGGGGTGGAGATTGAAAATGGACTAATCCCACATCCATGTGTAGTGGATAAAAATTCAGGAGGGATACCTCAGAAGAGAGGAATCCCAGCCCTACACCAGGCCCTCCAGCCCAGGGTTCCAGTGCCAGGAAGATTACTCCCCATAACTTCTGGCTGCAAAAACTAGTGGGGTTGAACCAGTGGAAGAAACTTCTGGAATTTCAAGCAGTCCCTCTTAAAACCCACATGGACTTAGACTCACTCCCTTTGACCACCAGCCCTAAAGTAGCAACTTAAAAGGCACCAGTGGCATACAGGGAGGAACTGAAGTGTCTGACATCAAGGCAAGAACTGGGGGACAGCTTTCTCCCACACAGAAAGATGTGCAAAGGTAACTTTCCCTTTTCTGAACCCTCCCCCCACAGAGCCACAGAGTCAACAGGTGGGTGCCATATCTGATACTCTCTCAACCTGGCTATCAAGTTTGTCCTGCCCTGGAAATCCCCCTGAAGCTCCATCCCACCCAACTTATGGGCCGACCCAAGCTCTTAACAGTGACTCTTCCATATGAATGGCTGGTCTTGGCTCCTGTTTCACAACTTCTCAGATCCTCTCAAACAAGCTATAGCTGACCTCAGTGAGCCCCCCGACCCAGGTACTACTTGCTAAGTGGTACCAGGCCCAGCACTAGCTGCAGTCAACCTAGATTCACAGCTTGGCTTCACCTGGGAATCTGTAAGCCCAGCACAAGTAGTACCTAACTCAGATTGCTTGATAGCTCATGCCGCATGGCCCTGGGCAGAACACAGGTGGGGGCTGACCTCGGCTTGCACCACCTGCAAAACCCCAGAGCCTGCATACCCAGTGGACAGCTAAAGACCACAACAAAACACCACCTCCCTGCCCCTGCACAGCTCATCCTCCACAGAGGGTGAAGGTTGGTGGTCAGTGGTCACAGCCAGTTCTTGCAGCTGACTTGCCTGGATAAATTACTCTGATTGACCTGCCAACAGCAAATCAAGGCTCACCTACAAGAGGATGATATACTCAGCCCACATGAAAGCTGCACCTTGAGTATCCAGCTTGGATAACAGGGAAGGGTGTGCCACTGAACCCTACAGGACACTTACTACATTAGACCACACTACCAAGACAGAGAGTCATACAGCTGTAATTAATACATAGAAACAGAGAGGTTGCTAAAGCAAGGTGACAGCCCCAGCTGGTATGGCTCAGTGGTTGAGTGCTGGCCTGCAAATCAAAAGGTGGCCAGTTCAATTCCCAGTCAGGGCACATGCCTAGGGTGTGGACCATGTTCCTGGTGGGGGATGTGTGAGAGGCAACCACACGTTGATGTTTCTCTCCCTTTCTTTTTTCCTCCCTTCCCCTCTGTTTATAAATAAATAAATAAAATCTTAAAAAAGGAGACAAAGAAACACAGCCAAAATGAAAAACAGATCAAAACTCCAGAAAAAGAGCTCAACAAAGTGTAGATAAGCAATCTATCAGATGGCAGAGTTCAAAACACTGATTATAAGGATACTCAAAGAACTTAGGACCTCAATAGCATAAAAAAGATCCAGTCAGAAACAAAGGATACACTAATTAAAATGAAGAACAATTTACAGGTGAGCAACAGTAAATTGAAGTGGATGAAGCTGAGAATCAATGAATGACTTGGAACATAAGGAAGCAAAAAACAATCAGAACAAGAAGAAAAAAGAATCCAAAAAATTAGGGTAATGTAAGAAGCTTCTGGGACAACTTCAAGCATCCCAACATTTACATCATAGGGGCATCAGAAGGAGAAGAGAGAGAAAGCAATTGGACATCTATTTGACAAATAATGACAGAAAACTTCCCTAATTTGGTGAAGGAAATAGACATGCAAGTTCAGGCAGCACAGAAAGTCCCAAACAAGATGGATAAACAATGGTGAGAGGATTGCCTGAAGGGGGCAGGTGCTGGGTGGAAGGGGGCAGAAGGGGACAAGGAGGACAAATTGGGACAACTGTATTAGCATAATCAATAAAATATAATTAAACAATTTAAAAAACAAGTGAAAGCAGAATGGAAAAAGAGCCAGTTTGTTAACTTACTAGTCTCCAAAGTCTCTGCTCTGAGCCTGTCATGGCTACTCTGACCACAGCTTTCTACCTTTGGAAGATACCAAGAATGCTATCCCTGTAACAATTTTCACTAGAGCCAATCACTTTTCCTGCCTGGAAGATGAATCATCCTCAGATTGCCCTTAGCCACAAAGTTCACATCTGTAAGAGGAATGGGAGCCAATGTGTGAAACCTCATGAACTCCAGGAGCACAATGGATACATCAATTATTGACCAGCTCTTGTGAACAATCACATTGCCCTTTGCAGTAGTCAAATAGATAGTGCCTAGACACTAAACCTGGTGATCTTGAGAATTAGTCATGCAGCCACTTTTGTGAAGTCCTCCCTTGTAGAGAACAAATTTTCTGTGGATTGTTAAGCACAGTTCATTTCTGTTTGTTACCTGAGTATGCAAATGACAAGTGGGTAAGCAAACACATTACAAAGTGAATTCAAGTTTTCATTTTTGATTGGCATCGCAACAATTTGTGCTGGAAATAGGATGGTATTATTACAAATGAAGAGTGCTTCTGCATACATTAAAGTGGATGAAAAGCCAACCAGTATGGCATAGGACAGTGGAATGCATTTTGGTTAGCTCATGTGAGAGTTTGGTGGCATTGGAGAATAGATCTCCTATGCAATTTCTCTGCCAGTGGAAACTCTCTGGCCTGGGTCAGCCATGACAGTTTCATGTCCATTGTTGATGCCTTAAACAGTGTTCAGGTTTCAGTCTGAAAACAGAATGTCTGCTACTCCTGAGTATATTATATGCCTCAGAGAACAGTGTTGGAACTGCTAACTATGACTGCTGCCCAGTGCTCTTTAACTAAGACAACCATGGCTGCTTGAGCTTAGTCTCCAAAATAGGCATTCCAAAACATAGTATCTAGCACAACATGTCAATTATGGAACACTTCCACAACATGGACAAGAGTCACAATTGAGGACCACAATACAGTCTGAGAGATGCTGCACCACAGTAGCATCACTCAAGCACCTATACATGAGGTGGATAAGAAATATTATTGGACATTTTACCCTATAGGAACCAATGGAACAGTGACATTTTGGGATTTAAACTCCTTAGAGTCCTCTATCCATGGTCTTCAAATGATGTGAAACTGAGTGAACCTCTATGATCTAGCATATACAACTGATTGCAGCTCTGTCATTTACATGGTAGTGAGGAAATCCAACCATAAGGAAATACTTAAAAATGATATCATGCAAATACCATTTGTGTGTTTTGTTTGAATATAATTGGGGAAAGTATTAGATTTTTAAAGCAGCAGTCTTTTAAAATTTTGTTTTGCTGTTTCATTCCATTTTTTTAAAGATTTTATTATTTATTTTTAGAGAGGGGGGAAAGTGAGGAAGAAAGAGATGGACAGAAACATTGGCACATGAGAGAAACAATGATCAGTTGCCTGTTACACACCCCCAACCTGGGACTTGGTCCACAACCCAAGTGTGTGCCCGGAATGGGAGTTGAACCTGTGACCTTTGGTTTGCAGGATCATGCCCAACATACTGAGTCACACCAATCAGGGTTCATTCCATTCTTGGGAAAATCTCTTTAAGCACTATGTTACAGAAAAATGCCACATCAATTTAAAGGTGGTGGGATGCCATGAAAATTGTCTCCCAGAAACTTAAATAAAAATACTTAATGTGATTTTTAATATAACAGAACTAAGACAAAATGTCTCTCATGTTAATAGCTATAACTAAAATAATTCACTTTTTGTAAGAAGAAGGCTTTCAGCATGTATAACAAAAAAATTCAATAACAGAAACATACAAGACAGCAATTCAAAAAGATGAGTAGTAGGACATATTAGGCAACTACTAGAAAAACTAAAACAGGAGTTATGATGTTAATATCAAAATTGAGTTCAAAGCAGAATATATTAAATTAGAAAAGTGTTTATATTTACAGTGATGAAATGTGCCATCCACAATGACACTGTTTTATTATAAATTTTTATAAACCAAATAATATAGGAGTAACAATTATATGTCATGACTATATAAATATAAAAAACAAGAAGAAATAAACAAATGCAATAATAATAAGATTTTAACATAATTTAAAGACAACTTAAGAAGACAAAAAATAAGAGACCACAGAGGAGCAAAGAAACATAATTTACATGGAAGATTTATTTAATAAATCTTGACTTTGTATGTTGAAAATGTTATTTTCAAGTAATCAAAAATTTACAAAATTGAAATATATGTCAAATGCACAAAGGAAATCTCAATATTTCTAAGTAAAATATTACAAATCACATTCTTTAATCACAAATTCATGACTAAGAAATTAACAAAAAGTAGAAAGAAATTTTAAATCCTCAAACAACTCATGGGCCTGGTTTCTGACTTACTAAATCAGTAGCTAGATTTTTTTTATACCCCCAATAAAATCATGAATCAAGATCACTGAATATTATGGACTAGGGATCTATAAAATAGTTAGCAATACAAAACTATTTACCCAGAGTAGACAACAAAAAAGGGAAGCTAGAAAAAAAAATCTAGACTGCATAAACAAATCTAACGGCTAAGAAAGAAAACAAAAAATTAATGACTATATTTCATTCCAAATGAAATAATTTTATTAAAAGAATGCAAAGACTTAAAAAATAAGATGTTTTAGGATACTCAGAGTGATGAAAAATAACTTAATTTTTTTTAAAAAATTAAGAAATTGTGAAGTGAAAACAAGCACAAATTTTAAAAAAGGAAGAATCTTGGATAACAGTCAATGGGTAAATGAATAGAATCTACCAATAAAGGTATAGAAATTATAGAAATGAACCGGATAGAAAAATTAGAACTAAAAATTACAAGTAGCTAAAATGAAAAATGCAGTGTAGATTCAACAGCAGCTGTGTGTGATCGGCAGAAGAAATTGGCCTACTTGAAAATAGTACATTTGAAATTATTGACTCAAAGAACCAAAAAGAAAGTGAACAGAAGCTAAGAGACTTGTAAAACACCATCAAGTATACTAACATATTATAGGAGTACCAGAAAGAGAAGAGAAAAGCCAAATGGAAAGAAAGAATATTTAAAGAAATGATGGCTGAAAGCTGCCAAATTTGAGGAAAGATTTGAATCTACAAATCCAAGAAATTTGATGAATTCCACATACGAAAAACTCATAGAGACTCACACTGGGATACATTACAATTAAACTTTACAAAGAGGATTTTTAAAGCACCATGAGAGAAGTGACTCATCATGTATAAGGTATCCTCAATAATATTAATAGCCAATTTCACGTCAGAAACCAAAGAGGCCACAAGACAGTGGGATGACCTATTTAAAGTGCTAAAAGAACTTTCAACAAAGAAGTCATATCTATACCTGAAATTAATATGAAATAAAATTTTATAGAAAAAAATTGTATATCTGGCAAAATTTTCCTTCAAAAATTAAAATTAAGATATTCTCAGATAAACAGGGCAGAGAGTATTGATCACTATTAGACTCTTCCTACAAGAAATATTAAAGGGGGTCCTGCAGGTTGATATGAAAGGACACTAAGCAATAACTTTAAGCCATATAGTAAAGTAAAGAATGATGGTAAAGGTGACTACACAGGTAGACATAAAAAACAGTATTATATTTTTGGGTTTCAGTATTATGTTTTTGTTTTTTAACTCCTGTTTTTTCCCCAACATGTTTTAAGATACAATTAATAAATAACAATTATAAATCCTTCTTAATGGGCATGTAGTGTAAAATGATAATAAGATAACAGCATAAGGGAAGGTGATGGAGCTGTATAGGAGCAGAATTTTGTATACTATTGAGCTAAATTGGTATTAGTTAAAAATATAAATGTTATACACTTAGGATGTAGATTATAATCACCAAAATAACCATTAGGAAAATAACTAAAAATGTACAGAAAAGGAAATGTGGAAGAAATAAAGGCACACAAGTGAAAAATAAATAAAAGTGAAATTGGAGCAACTCAGGAACAACAAAAGATACACTTCTAGAAAAACAGAAAAATGTCAGGAGAGCTTCCTTATTGGTGATTACTTTAAATATAAATGAATTAAACTCACCAAATAAAAGACAGGTTGGCAGAATAGACTAAGAATAGAAATCCAAATGTATGTTGTCTATCAGAAACTCATTTGAGATTAAAACATACAAATAGGATGAAATTAAAAGGATGGAAAAAGATACTCCATGCAAAATGTAACCAAAAGGGAGCTTGGGTAGAAATATTAATATCATGCAAAGTATACTTTGAGTAAAAAAAAACTGTTAGAAGAGACAAAAAACAAGATTACATATTGACAAAAGGGTCAATTTGGTGAGAAGATATAACAATTATAATCAAATATGCACCTAACAGCAGAACCCAAAAATATATAAAACAAACATTGACAAAACTTAAAAAAGAATTAGACATTTCTACCATAATAGTTAGAAACATCAATAGCCTGCTTTCATTAATGAATAGAAAATCTAGATGGGAAATCAAAAAGGAAAGAGAAGACCTGAGTGACACTAAAAACCAACTATATTAAAAAGAAAAATCAGTAACCTAACTCTACACTGTAACAAACTAAAAAAGAGCAAATTAAACCCAAAGCTAAAAGAAGGATTAGAGAGAAGAGAAACAAAATAGAGATTAAAAAACAATAATTAACAAAATCAAAAATTGGTTCTTTGAAAGATCAACAAACTGACAAACCTTTACCTAGACTAAGAAAGCAAAGAGAAAAAAATGGAGAACTTCCAGCCAAGATAGAAGCATAGGTACATATACTTTACCTCCTTGCACAACCAAAAGAAAGACAACAACAAGTTTAAAAACAAAATACAACCAGAACTTTGAGAAAACCAAACTGTATGGAAGTTTGACAACCAAGGAGTTAAATGGGAAACATTCATCTAGACCTATAGGAGGAGCGGAGATGGGCAACTGGGAAGGAGAGGACTAGCAACAAGGCATTGCCTAGAGGACTGAGGCGGGTGAGGTAGCAGCTAGTGGACTGGATGAGGTAGCTGGTAGAGCAGGTGGGCCCACATTTGCATGCAGATGAACCAGGAGGAGCAACTGGGGAGCAACACAGACCACACAGCATGGGGTTCCACAACACAGAAATAAAGCCTCAAAACCTCTGGCTATAAAAATCTGTGGAAATTGCAGCAGTGGGAGAAACTCCTAGCCTCACAGGAGAGTTCATTGGAGAGACCCACAGGGATCTAAAACATACACAAACCCGCCCACCCAGGAATCAGCACCAGAAGGACCCAATTTGCTTGTGGGGAGCAGGGGAAGTGACTAAAAGCCAGTTGAGAGCCAAGCAAGTGACATTGTTCCCTCTCGGTTCCCTCCCCCACATACAGCACCACAATGCAGCAAAGTGGATTGCTCTGCCCTGGCGAATACCTAAGGCTCTGTCCCTTACAACATAATAGGTGCACTGAGACAAAAAAAAAATATGGCCCAAATGAAAGAACATACCAAAGCTCCAAATATAGAACTAAGCAATGAAGAGATAGCCAACCTATCAGATGCAGAGGTCAAAACACTGGTAATCAGTATGCTCACAGAAATGGTTGAGTATTGTCGAACAATAGAGGGAAAAGTGAAGGATATGCAAAGTGAAATAAAGGAAAATGTACAGGGAACCAACAGTGAAGATAACGAAACCAGGACTCAAATCAACAATTTGGAACAAAAGGAAGAAATAAACATTCAGCTGGAACAGAACAAAGAAACAAGAATTCAAAAAAAAAAAAAAATGAGAGGCTTAGGAACCTTCAGGACAACTTTAAACATTCCAACATCCAAATCATAGGACTGCCAGAAGGAGAAAAACAAGAGCAAGAAATTGAAAACTTACTTGAAAACATAATGAAAGATAACTTCCCCAATCTGGCAAAGGAAATAGACTTCTAGGAAGTCCAGAAAGCTCAGAGTCCAAAAAAAGTTGAACCCAAGGAAGTATACACCAAGGCATATCATCATTAAGTTACCCAAGATTAAAGACAAGGAGAGAATCTTAAAAGCAGTAAGAGAAAAGGAGAGACTTAGCTACAAAGGAGTTCCCAAAAGACCGTCAGTTGGTTTCTCAAATGAAACCTCACAGGCAAGAAAGGGTTGTAAGAAGAATTATTCCAAGTCATGAAAGGCAAGGACCTACATCCACGGCTACTCTATCCAGCAAAGCTATCATTTAGAATGGAAGGGCAGATAAAGTGCTTCCCAGATAAGGTCAAGTTAAAGGAGTCCATCATCACCAAGCCCTTATTATATGAAATGTTAAAGGGACTTATCTAAGAAAAGGAAGATCAAAAATACAAACAAAATGACAACAAACACAACTATCAACAACCAAACCTAAAAAACAAAAACAAAAATGAACTAAGCAAACACTAGAATAGGAACAGACTCACAGAAATAGAGATCACATGGTGGGTTATTAGCAGGGAAGCAGTTGGGGGAGAAGGGGGGAGAAGGTACAAGGAATAGGAAGCATAAATGGTAGGTACAAAATAGGAGGAGGTTAAGAATAATATGGGAAATGGAAAAGCCAAAGAACTTATATGTATGACCCATGGACGTGAACTAAGGTAGGGGAATGCTGGTGGGTGGGGGGTGCAGGGTAGAGGGTAATAAAGGGGAGAAAGAAATGACACACCTGTAATAGCATAACCAATAAAATCAATTAAAGCAAAGAACAGAGGTGGGACTAATAAGAGCATTGTATTAGGGGATAAACTAGGTGATTGCTAAGATTTTTCAAATCCTAAAGGACCCTGATTCTTTAAAATAATATAGAATGCATATGGAATGCAAACAAGTGTGTTGTTTTTAATGCATTTGGCTTATTTCTTTTTTTTTTACAATAGGCTGACATTTTAAGAAATACTTATTTTTGCAATAAAACACTAATTTACTTATGAATGATAACAGACCTACTTCATCATTTTAGGTATAACTGTGAATATTTTAGAGAATTCATGTATTTTCTTTTCCAGACAAAGACTTTATGCAACTTCTTTATTTCATGTTCAATAATTGAAAAAATTAAATGAAAAAACAGGACTGGGAGGTAAAACTTTAAAAAAGTGTTTCTTTACAACATTGAGTTATTCTAGTATGGTTGCATCATTTAAAAATGGAGGGGTAATATCCAAATATTTTGTTATTTAGGAGTTATGGGGGGTCTGTCAAATAGAAACTTATTAACTAAGATTCAGAATTTGATTCTGCAATAGTAATGATTATAAATATTAAACCTTGAGGTTAGAGTGGTAGTATAATAACTGATTTGCCCTTCTTAACCTTTGACTAGATTACTAATTAAAAACACAGAGAAGAAAAACCTACATGGTTTATTGACTTTAAATCATCCTATGTGAACAATTTTTCTTTGTGAGATTAAATGCTCTTTTTAAGTGTGTCAACAATAAAAATAAAGTTAAAAATTTTTTAAATTTTTTTTACTCAAAAAATACATTAAATCAAATCTTGATTTAAAGACACAATAGAATTAGCTTGTAAATTTTTAAAATTTGGGAATCTTTCTGTGAAATAAAGAATAACAATTTCCCTTCTACTTTAATATGCTTATTGTTTTACAATTGAATTTTTTACAATGTTGAACTTTCTCTACACTGTGCAGAGCTCTACACCTGGGCTAAAGCACTCTTGTAATCAGGGAGCAGTTCTAGAAAATGAAAACCATTCTAGTTGTGTTAATGTTCAAAGTGATTTCATACAAGAAACTAGGTGCTTATCAAATCACTGAAAGATTGGAGAAATAAACTCCTAAGCTTCACCTATAACTTTCAGAATAAGGCCACCAAGCAGATAGGAGAGCAGGCATTTTTTCTACTGTTAGAAGCAAAGAATCAGAAGACTACTGCCAATCAATTGTTGAATGAAAAAGCATATTGTTACAAGATCAGGAATCTACTACAACAGTGTCTTGATATACAGAAAGCTTGTGACTGGACACTGGAAGGTTGCTTTCAGAGCAAAACAAAATAAAACAAGGCCTCCATTGCAATAACACTAAAGCAGTGGGAATATGGCTTCCATTCCACTTTCAAATTAATTGCCAGACTTTTGAAGCTCTGAAGAGTCACCATGCAATGAGGAAATCCAAGCCTCCTGAAGAAGCCACAATTGGCAGTCCCAGCTGAACTCAGTCTTTGGGTCACTAGCCCAGGCATGTGAATAAAGAAGCCTCCAAAGAATTCCAGTCCTCCAGCCATTCAAGTAGATTCAACTAAGGCCTCAGACATCACAGATATAATATTCCCACCTTGCCTTAGCCTACTTAAATCATGGCCCACGGAATCTGTGAACATAATCAAATGACTGTTACTTGCATCAGTTACATTTGTAGTGGTTTTTTATGGAACAAAATCTAACCGAACACGTCATAGATATTTTATGTTTCAATTTATTTAGCATTTCAGAGACATTTTTAAAGGTTATCATACTGTTATGTGATTATTACCACAATTTACCTAAAATTTTATGTTCAACTTTAAATGATAGCTGGTATGTAACTTTTATCTATAAGAACTAAAACTACAGTGAAAATTTAATTATAGTAGTTTTGTATTTCTTTTATACTTAGCATTATTTGTTTATCATAAACCTCCAGAATGACTGTGTCAGGGCTATGAACAAATTTTTTTTTATAAATGCTTTGTATCAACTCATATCTATCTTGGATATTTAGCATTGTAAAAAATATTTTAAAAATTTAAGTGCAAAAGTAAGTCCTTTAAGTTAATCAGCCCTATTGAAAACAGAAATATAAGACCAAAATCCTGGGCTGCCTATATATGGTAATGTAAGCTAGACCTTGGAAGTCAAACCTGAGAACCTGAGGAAAATGTGTTCTCTACATTATGGGCTCAGGCTGGGGTGTCGTGGTGGCAGGGAGACTAGCATGTTGAGAATCTAATGATTTTTCCCGTTATGGGCTGAAATGCATATTTACATGAGACACCCACCAGGAGATGGTAATAGCTAGGCAGCAGCTTTGGCTTAGCAAGTGCAAGGGGTTCTAGCCAAGTAAACAAATTTAACTGTTCCCAGGGCTTTACCATATACTCTTGTACCTGGCTAAGAAGATTGTGAGTCTTCACATTCCTCAGGACAAGCAGTGAGCACAGAACAAAGCATCGCATCTGAGGAGGGGGCGACTTCTCTTAACTTATGTACCCAGAGCAGGGCTTATTTTTGCAATTTGTATCCACAAAGTAGTTGTCGTTCTCTAATTCATTCTAAGTCCTTGTTAGTGCCAGCTCTTGCCCTCAGAGTGCTTGCTAGTTATCAGACTAAACGTGATACTGAAGGAGGGGTAGAGCTCCCAACTTCAGCCTCCTCGTGGTTAACTCTTACTGGGATATTTCTGCCTTTCCAACTGGGAAATCTGGGATTTCTGAGATATGTGTTAGTATGGAAGATGACTGGCCCTAAATGGTTTGGATCTCAATATGCATTACACTCCTAAACCCTACCAAATAGTTCATGTGAGCCTGTATCCCAGTTTTTAAGCAAAAGACAATGAGAAAATCATGATTAGAATCCTGCCCCCATGAATGCTTCTTATGTAATTTGGATAATTTTCTGAGTCATTTTTCCCCGAGTTTTAGTTTCCTCATCTCCAAAGTCAAAATAATAAAGCATATACCTTGCAGAGTTGTTGTAAAGATTAAATGAATAATGTGTATAAAATGCCCAGCATTTAAAATATTCAATACATGTTAACTCTCATTTTAAAAAAATAGTATAATGCACCAGTGAATTTAAATAATGAAACCTGATTTTCATCTTTGTAAGAGCTGCAAGGGAATCTAGGAAATGTATGATCTTATCAAAGTACAATATAGAAAGGCTGTAATGGAGTGGACACTGAGTGCCAGTGACCCATGTCCAACATGGATATTAAACATGAACTCCCTGTAGAGTTCAATGGCTCTGAATGACCAAACAAGAACATTTAAATGCATTCTGAATATTACAGAACTGTGAGATAATAGTTTAAATATTCATGTTTAGCATCAAGAAAAATGAGGCATTTTTGTACATGTATTTCCAGGTTTTTAAATTATACCAAAACAGAGCTAAATTCGCATGTTCTAAATAAACAATATTGTTTATCTTAGAAATGGGTAACTTTAATACTCTAAAACAACAATGACAATAATAATTTTTGTTAAGAGTTTACCACATACCAGAAAGTATTCCTGCATGTGACATCTATTATCACAAAAACTCAATGAGGTAAATAATAATATTCCCAATTTACAGAAAAGGAAAATAAAGCATAAACACTTCAATAATTTGTAAAACTAGTAGAATTTGTATTTAAGCCCAGGGAGTCTAGCTCTAGAATGAACATTCTGGGTTTTCTTTTCTAATTTAATTATTATTATATTTTTTTCCATTACCATTGAGACCCCTTAACTTCCCTACCCCCAGCAATCACCACATTGTTCTCCATATCTATGAGTCCTTCTTTTTACTCAATCCTGCCACTAGCTGCTGTCTGCTCTCCATCTATGAGTCTGTCACTGTTTTGCTTTTTAGCTCAGTTTGTTCATTAGATTCCACATATGAGTGAAATCATGTGGTATTTGTCTTTCTCTGACTGGCTTATTTCACTTAGCATAATGTTCTCCAGGTCTATCCATTCTGTGGCAAAGGGTAAAATTTTCTTCTTTGGCCAAGCAGAATTCCATTGTGTAAATATCCCACAGTTGTTTTATCTGCTCATCTATTAATGGACACTGGGCTGCATCCATATTTTGGTGATTGTAAATAATGCTGTAATAAACATAGGGATGCTTATTTTCTTTTGAATTAGTGTTATGGGTTCCTTCAGGTGTATTTCCAGAAGAAGGATTGCTGGGTCAGAAGGCATGTCCATTTTTAAATTTTTGACATATCTTCACACTACTTTCCACAGTGGCTGAACCTGTCTGAATTCCCACCAACAGTGCAAAAAGTTTCCCCTTTTTCCACATCCTCATCAGCACTTCTTAGCTGTTGGTTTATTGATGATGGCCATTCTGACAGGTGTGAGATGCTATCTCATTGTGGTTTTTATTTGCATTTCTCTGATGATTGGTAATATTGAGTATCTTTTCACATGTCTATTGGTCATCTGTATGTCCCCTTTAAAGAAGTGTCCATTCAGGTCCTTTGTCCATTTTCTAATTGGGTTGTTTGTTTTTTTTGGTATTGAGTTTTGTAAGTACTTTATAAATTTTGTATATTAACCCCCTATCAGATGTATCAGTGAATATGTTCTCCCATTCTGTGGGTTGTCTTTGTTTTGTTGATGTTTTTTCCTTTGCTGTGCAAAACCTTTTTAGTTTGATGAAGTCTCATTTGTTTATTTGTTGTAAGCAAAAATGTTTATTTTATATCCCATTAGAGTCTCATTTGATTAAGGTGGGAGATATTTTCCAATTATTTTTGGCTCACAAGATATACAAATTGAGAATGTCACTTCAGTAAATCACCTGCTCTCAGTTGAGATCTACCAATGATGTTTAATCACTTGGTTCTTTTGAAATGGAAGTTTTGGAAATGGCAAGAACTATATTCCTTAATATAATAAATAAAAAATTTTCAAGACCTTGGAGTATTCAGCTTTATCCCATGGCATTAGTGTACCATATACCTATAAAAATACAGCAAGATAGAGCACTTATGTTTAGATTCTGAGAATACCCCTTTTTAAAAATTATATTTGATTGATTGTGCTATTATAATTATCCTGGTTTTCTCCCTTTGCCCCCCTCCACTCAGCACTCCCCATTCCCTCAGGCAATCCCCCACTCTTGTTCATGTCCACAGGTTATGCATGTAAATTCTTTGGCTACTCCCTTTCCTATACTGTACATCCCCACAGCTATTCTGTAACTACCTACTTGTACTTCTTAAGCCCCTCACCTCTCACCCATTCTCCCACACCCATAATCCTACCTCTTTATCTTTAACCTTTGGCATTAAATTGTGATGTGTTTGGGGGTGGGCCTCTTTGCATCCGTCTTGTTTGGAACTTTCTGTGCTTCCTGGACTTGCATGTCTATTTCCTTGATCAAAGTAGGGAAGTTTTCTTTCATTATTTTTTCAGATAGATTTCCAATTTCTTGCTCTTTCTCTTGTGCTTCTGGTACTCCAATGAGGCAAATGTTGTATTGCTTAAAGTTGTACCACAGGCTGCTTATACTATCTTTGTTTTTTTTGGATCTTTTTTTCTTCTTGTTGTTCTGATTGGTTGTTTTTTGCTTCTGTATGTTCCAAATCATTGATTTGACTCTCAGTTTCATCTACTCTACTGTTGTTCCCTATTTTTTCTTTTGTTGCCCTTGCCTGGGGAGATATATTTGATAAAAAAAACTTTTATGAGCAATATCCAAGATTTTGCTGCCTATGTTTTCTTCTACTATTTTTATGGTTTTGGATCTAACATTTAAGTCTATGATCCACTTTGAATTTAACTTGTGTGTGGTGTAAGAGGTGGTCTAGTTTCATTTTTCTGCATATATCTGTCCAATTTTCCCAACACCATTTATTGAATAAATTATCATTAGCCTATTGAATGAGCTTGCTTACTCTGTTGAATATTAATTTACTATAAAGGTGTGGGTTTATTTCAGAATACTGTCTTTTGTTCCATAGAGCTAATGTCTGTTTCTATGCCAGTACCAAGCTGTTTGGATTACTATGGCCTTGAAGTATAGTTTGATATTAGATAGCATGATTCCTCCAACTTTGTTCTTCTTTCTCAGTATCAGTATTGCTGTGTGGAACCTTTTGTAGTTCCATATAATTTTTTGAAATATTTGATCTACTTCTGTGAAATATGTCACTGGAATATTGATAGGAATTGCATTGAATCTATAGATTACTTTGGGTAGTATGGACATTTTAATGATGTTAATTCTTCCTATCTATGAGCACAGTATGTGCTTCATTTACTTGTATCTTCTTCAGTTTCCTATAATTTTCTGAGTCCATATCTTTTACATCCTTGGTTAGGTTTATTCTCGGGTATTTTATTCTTTTTGGAGCAATTTTGAATGGGATTGTTTTCTTAATATCCCTTTCTGTTAGTTCATTATTTGCATATAAACCATCTGTTTTCTGAATATTTATTTTGTATCTTGCTACTTTGCTGAATTCACTTATCAGTTCTACTAGTTTCTGGTCTAATGTTTGGTGTTCTCTATGTATAGTATCATGTCATCTGCAAGTAAAGACAGTTCTACTTCTTCCTTTCCACTTTGAATGCCTTTTATTTCTTCTTCTTGTCTGATTGCTGTGACTAGAATTTCCAGTACTATATTGAATAAGAGAGGTGGTAGCTGACATCACTGTCTTGTTCTTGATCTTAAGGGGAATGCCTGTAGTTTTTGCCCATTGAGTATGATGCTGTCAGTGGGTTTGTCATATATGGCCTTTATTATGTTTAGGTATATTCTTTCTATTCCCACTTTGCTGAGTGTTTGATCCTAATATGTGCCAGATTTTATCAAAAGCTTTTTCTGCATCTATTGATCAAGTAGTTTTTACCCTCCTTTTAGTTTTGTGGTGAATCATGTGGGTTTTATTCTCCTTTTAGTTTTTGTGATTACCAGAATAAATCCCATTTGATCATAGGGAATGATCTTTTGCGTGCACTGCTGCATTCAGTTTGCTAATATTTTGTTGAGGATTTTACTCTCTATGTTCATCAGGGATATTGGCCTATAATTTTCTTTTCTTTCAGTGTCTTTATCTGGTTTTTTAATTAGGATGATGCTGGCCTCATAAAATGAGTTTGGGAGCCTTCTTTCCTCTTGAATTCTATGAAGTAGTTTAAGGAGAGGTATTAGATATTCTTAGAATAATTGATAAATTCACTTGTGAAGCCATATGGTTCAGGGCATTTGTTTGTTGGGAGTTTTTATTTTTTATTATTATTGCTTCAATTTTATTAGGTATAATCTGACTACTCAGATTCCTTAATTCTTCCTAATTTATTTTTGGAAGATTTTATGTTTAGGAATTGATCCATTTCCTCCAGGCTGTCTAGTTTCTTGGCATATGATTGTTCATAATATTTACTTACAATACTTTGTGTTTCTTTGGTGTCAGTTGTTATTTCTCCTCCTTCACTTCTGATTTTAATTATATGGGTCCTTTCTCTTTCTTTCTTGATCAATTTGATTAATGGTTTGTCAATCTTCTTTATCTTTTAAAAAAACAGCTCTTGGATTCATTGATCTTTTGTATCATTTTTTAGACTCTATTTCATTTATTTCTGCTCTGAAGCTTATTATTTCCTTCCTTATACTCACTTTGGGCTTTGTTGTTCTTTTTAAAGTTGTTTTAAATGTGTAGTTAGATTGTTTACTTGAGGTTTTTCTTGTTGTTGTTGTTGTTTTTGAGATAGGCTTGTAATGCGATGAATATCCCTCTTAGAATTGCTTTATCAGCATCCTATAGATTTTGGATTGTTGTATCCTCATTTTCATTTGTTTCAAGGTATCTTTTGATTTCTTCCTTGATCTTGTTGCCCATTCATTATTTAATAACATGTTACTTAGCTTCCATGTCTTTGCATGTTTTTCAGTGTTCTTGTGATTGATTTCTAGTTTCATAGCATTGTGGTTAAAGAAGATGCTTGATACGATTTTAAGTGTCTTAAATTTATTGAGACTTGTTTTGTGTCCTACAAGGTGGTCTATCCTAGGAAACATTCCATGTGTACTTGAAAAGTATGTATATTGTGCTGCTTTGGGCTGAAATGCTCTGAAGATATCAATTATATCCATTTGATCTAGAGTGTTATTGAAGATTGCTGTCTCCTTGTTGATTCTGCCTGGAAGATCTATCCATTGAAGTAATAGGGTATTAAAATCCCCAACTATGACTACAATTCTGTTGATCTCTCCCTTTATGCCCATCAAGATTTGCTTTACATATTTAGGTGCTCCTATGTGGGGTGTGTGAATGTTTACTAGGGTATAGCCTTTTGTTGGACTGTTCCCTTTATCATTATGTAGTGTACTTCTTTGTCTCTTATTGTAGCCTTGTTTTAAAGAACTTTGTTGGACATAAGTACTGCTACCACATTTTTTTCTTTTCCATTTGCATGAAATAACTTTTTCTAACCCTTTACTTTTAGCTTGTGTATATCTTTTGATCTGAGATGGTACTCTTGGAGGCAGCGTTTATAGGGGCCTTGAGAGTTTATTCTAAACTCTCTGATAAATTGCTTGCCCCCATTTCATCTTGTTCCTCTGGAGAATTATCTTGTTTTTTCATTTGGGGTCTGTTTCTTTGTCTTCCCTTTTTAGCTTCTTCTTTATATTTTTTACCTTAGAAGTTAAACTCTTTAGTTATCAAGCCGTAATTATCAGTCCAGCTTAAGCGACACAGGGTAGGGCAGAGTAATTCCTGTAGGTAGGGCTGTTGCTTCCCCTCAAGCCTGAAGCAATACCACTTCGAGAGGAGTGCTGTGCCTGAGAAAAGATGGCTCCTGCAGTATGAGGAATGACTCAGCATAGGGATCCTGGTAGCTGATCCTTCAGTTATTTCCCCAGAACCACCAGCCCCAGAATCTCCTCAAGTGTCTCTAGTCCACTCTGCCCTCCCTCTGCCTGAGCCCAGGGTAAGTGGCTGCAAATGAAATTTTGTTTCATTTTGTGAATGAAATTGTGTTAGTCCATCAGAGGCTCTCTGCATCTCCAGCCATCTCTCCCTTGCAAATAGAAATCCTGCTGCTTTTCACAGCTGGATGTTATCTGGGTTTATCTCTGGCTCTGGTGCTATTGGTGAGGAGCAGTTTGTGATTTACACCCCACACTTCTCAGGGAGAACCCCCAAGCCACTAAATATCTTTCCAGAACTTCAGGTGCTACCTGTGGGAGCCCAGCCTGCTTTCTCATGCCTCCTCTGCACTCCCTACCAGTCACATTGTGGTGAAATGGTTTCTTCTGTCTGATTTTGGTTATAAGGCTTCTTTCCAGCTAGCATTCAGTTGGTTATTCAGGATGATTTCTCTACAGTTTAGTTGTAATTCCAGATTGGTCCTTGGAAAAGGTTAGTGTAACTTCCACTGACTCTTCCATCATCTTGGATTGACCTTGAGTGAATATTCTCAAGTACCATTCTCAACTGCACACAGTAAAATGCTTCCATCCTATAATTTAATCTACAAGCACCTGAACTACTTCTAAAACTTACATAAATAGGTGTTTTATTTAAAGTAATCAAAAGGAAGTTTAGTACTATAATAAGTTGTATTGCCATTAAATGGTAGAATACATAGTGAAGATATAGAATATTAAACTATATTAACTAGTCAAATTTTAAAAATAATTTTATATTTAATAACTAAAATTTTTGGCTAACTACTGAAATTGTGACTAAATTTTAAGATAGTAAGGACTTAGCCATGTTTATATAGTTTGAACATAAAGAATTCTCACTCCTCTTCATTTATTAATCTATACACTTAGATTTTTTAATATTAAGATTTAATTATGATACTTATGCTGCCTTCTTTTTCTTGGTACAGATCATGTAAATGGACACTGCACAAGTCCAACTTCTCATAGTTGCAGTTCTGGAAAGCGTCTTTCTAGTGCTGATATTTCAAAAGTGAATCGCTGGGGGCCTGGGAGACCACCATTTCGAAAAGCACAGTCAGCTGCTTGCATGGAGATTTCTTTACCAGTTACAATAGAAGGTTGGTTAAACATACAAATTTTTGAGGATAATAATTAAAATTTGGCATACCATGGTAATGGAAGCTGAAGGACAAGGGATGCAGGTCATATATAAAAGATATAAAAGACTAGTCAACTCTAGCACAATGAGTTACTGAGAGCCTGGCCAGACTGTGGCTATAACTGCAAATCCATTCACACTCTACCTCCTTCTTCACTTCTAATACCAGATGACTCTGCTTATTGGTAGGTTCCCACCTTCTCTGTACAAAGGGAGACCTATGACTTAATCTGTGGTCTACACTCTCAAATAATTGATAGTTTCTTCACATCTCATTGGTAAGCCTCTTAGTGTCTCTATCTGTAAATAGATGTTCAATGTCTGGCAACCTTAATTTCTCAACTATCAAATGCATGTGACTCCCCCCAAGAAAAGGCAAAATATTAGCCCTGGTTGATGTGGCTCAGTGGATTGAGCATCAGCCTGAGAACCGAGAGGTCACCAATTTGATTCCCAGTCAGGGGGCTAGGTCCCTAGTTAGGGGCACGCAAGAGGCAACTGATCAATGTTTCTCTCCCTGTCTTTCTCCCTTCCTTTGCCTCTCACCAAAAATAAATAAATAAAATCTCTTTTAAAAAAGGCAAGATATTGAATTCTAAAGCTTACAGTCTCATTCATATGTTTAAAAAACGGATTATTTGCTTACTTATGGAATGATTGTGGGGGCAGGAATTAAATTATAAGAGCCAGAAGGCCAGAAATTTTTAGAGAGGGAAAAAAAAAAGGAAGGAATCTTGTAACTTTGCTGCTACTGTCTTTCTAACAAAGAACTTTGTAGACAGAGATAGGAAAAATTAATCTTAGAACTATTTGCTGTGCTATAAAATAATTCCATGTATCACCTCATTTACCAAAAAATTTGATAGCAATGATCTATATTACTCTTCAAATTTTTAAATAAATGTTTAGGTTTTATTTTTTATTTATTAGTATGCCATACTAAATCTTGTCCAGGGATAATGGAGACAATGTTTTCTATCACCGGTACCTTGAGTAGCAACCTTGAATGTTGATGAACCATGAATGGAAAAATTAGGGGAACATATTAGCTAGGAATGTTATAACAGAATCAAAATATAAAGGTCATAAAAGAAGCAGCATTCAATTGCTGGATTGAGAGTTAAGAATTTAGCGTTTTAGATATTGCTGCCTCTAACTTGTGCTGTGTTCTGGAAAAATTACTTAACTCTATGTATCTCTCTCTAAATCTATAAAATATATAGATTATATCCAAGCTTATTCTCTTATCTAAATTCTATTACAAACAATTATGTCTGTAACTTGCTCAGGGATAGAAGGAGGAAATTAGAAATACTATATTTTGTTTTCTAGAAAAAAGGTAGTCTGAGGAATTTATATTTAGTCTTTTTTAATTAAAATGTGTCACACTTATACCTATAAAGGAAGAAAGGAGAGTGAAGGCAGTAGAAAGAAGAATATGAGAAACATGTACTTGGAGTTTCTCAGAAGAGTACAACCTTCCTAATACCATTTAAATGAGGTGCTCAATTTATGCTTGTTGGAGGGAGTATATTGTGTAAGTGTTGATGAGCAGGAGAACCTGAAACCTTCCCATTTCCTTTAAGTGATCTGAAGCCCTCTCAGAAAGATTACCACTATCAAAGGGATGGCATTGTCTACAGCTCCGTATTTGGCCCTATGCAGTTAGGACTGAATTTGGACTCAAGGTAGGCAGCTTGAAACTGCTTCAGGAAGATAACGTTTGCTCTTTGGCCTTGGTAAACAGTTCAATTTTTACAACTGTAATTACTCCAGATTCAGCAAAACCAAAAACTGCATTAGAGGAATGTATTTGCCATAGAACATTTATGACTTGACATTCGTAACCACAATGTTGTCAGTAAGTAGAAATTGCCAAGATTAGGGATACTGTACCTCTAACAGTTGAAAGATAGAGGGAAGCATAATTAAAATGATACCAGAAATTCTTGTAACTTGAACTATCGAATTTTTTTTCCAGATTAGAGAATTTCAACTAAATTTGTGAGGTAATGTAGAGAGAAAAATATGGTGACCTGGAGAGTCAAGTTTTAGTCCCAGGCCTGCTTAAGTTTTAGGTTGACACTTCTGGACTTTAGTCTCTTCATTTTCAAAATACTTGGTGAACTGGATAAGCTGCCTTACAGATCAGTTAACGAAGACTCACAATTCTGCTTGTCCCTCATAATTTTGGTTTTCTTGTATCAAGCCTCACTTTGCTTTTTCTGGAAATACACTAACATTTCATTTTTTTTTTAATCTCCATAGAAAGCCGAGAAAATTCCTATAATCGTTCTAGAAGCTCTAGCATCTCCAGTATTGACAAAGATTCTAAAGAAGCAATTACAGCACTATACTTCATGGAGTCCTTTGCTCGGAAAAATGACTCTACCATCTCCCCTTGTTTGTTTGTCGGAACTAGCCTGGGAATGGTGTTGATCATCTCCCTGAACCTACCTTCAGCAGATGAACAAAGATTCACAGAGCCAGTCATGGTATTGCCAAGTGGTAAGAGTTTTTACTTACTCATTCATTGGTTTTTTAAAATTTAAAGTATTGTAAAACATGAATTTGTACTTATCTGCAGCAAAGATTATAAGTATTCTGTGTAATAGAGAACTTTATAAATCATATACTATTTCAACATTGTCATGTTGCAGCTTTCCTTTAGGGTAAAATAGCACAACCATTTCTATGGTAGTAAACTATGGAACTGCCAACCTACACAATGCCTTGGGAAATAAGTTCCTGAAAAGCACTAAAGTAAACCTGAATGCAAAAGTTTAAAAATTATATTTTTTAACTCTCATCTTTTTTTTAATGAGAAAGGCCACTTTCATTTTTTCAGAACTTTATTTATTTATTTATTTTAATTTTTTTTTACCTTTTTTTAATTGTTGTTCAAGTACGGTTGTCTGCATTTTCTTCCCAACCCTCCCTCCCACCCCAGCCATCCCTACTTCCCAACCTTGATCTTTATCCCCCTTTGGTTTTGTCCATGTGTCCTATGTACATGTTCCTGAAAACCCTTCCCTCTCTCCCCTCAATTATCCCCTCCCACTTCCCCTGTGGTTATTGTCGGTTTGTTCTTTATTTTAATGACTCTAGTTATATTTTGCTTGCTTTTTTGTTTTGTTTTGTTGATTAGGCATGGATAGATATGGATAGCATTATGCTAAGTGAAATAAGCCAGGCAGTGAAAGACAAATACCATATGAGAAAATATCTTTTATTACATGTAGCAGAAGAGCCCCAAACCCAAACTGGGGAGCTGCTTACATGTTCATGATATTCCAGAAAAACCACCCGTGGACTGGCTGATGTGGACATGCCATTTATTACTCACATAACAGGGGAGTGCACCAAAGGCAGCTGGTCGGTGTGATAGAGATGGCACCTCCTCCAGTCTGAGGCTCATTATGAGGGGGTCCCAGACAAAGGAAGCACATGTCCTATGTGACTCTAAACTACATTACCTCAGTGTGTAAAAGGTCAGGAAGCAGTCACAGGACAAGTCACTCCTAAAAGAAGATAAGGAGGGAGTTACAACCCACTCCCAAAACAATACTCATTCCTTCTGGACAGTGGCCATGTGACCAGCCCTCTGTCATTGGAAGTGGAAGGGCCATGTCCACTGACCCTACACTACATTTCTAATTTTTAAGAAAATACGCACAATTCTCTTAGTCCTTAGCCTACTTTTTAGTGAAATTAAGAATTGGCTTTTTGAAAAGATAACCAAATTGACAAAGCTTTAGCTAGACTTAGAGGAAATGAGAGAAGACTCAAATAAAATCAGAAATGAAAGATAAGCCATTGTTGGATAACCTAGAAGAAATGAATAAATTCCTAGAAACATACAACCTACTAAAACTGAATCGTGAAGAAATAGAAACTCTGAACAGACCTGTATCTAATAAAGAGATTGAATCAGTAATCAAAAACCCCTTAACGAAAAAAACCCCACTTCTTCTTTAAGGAATCTTTTCACATAAATTTATCTTGGTTCTCTTGAGAACAAATTTTAATCAATGATATGGAAATTTGAAATGCACTAAATCATTGGATTTTAAAGTGGGAAAGCCTCAGCATTATCCATTCTGACAGCAATCACTGTAGTCTGAATCGGGGTCACTTGGAGGGTTTGTTACAGCACAGATTATTAGGTGCTACCCTAGAAGTTTCTAATTCAATTAAATAGTCCTGGGCTGGGATCTGAGGATTTGCATTTTTAATGAGCTCCCAGGTGATGCTGACCATACTACTGCAACTTCACAGACTAGGGTGAAAAAACCTACAGTTCTTACCTCTTGTATAGGGAAAAACCCAGTTCTTCCTCTTTCTGTGTCTCTCCTATGTGTCGCACTGTTACCTTTTATTTTCACACTGCTGCACTGACAACACTAGTTAACACCAGAGCTATGGAAGGTTTTTTGGGTTTTTTTGTTGTTGTTGTTTTGCCACAAAAAGAAATTCTCTGCAACACTTGCTGGGTGCCCTACAATTTAACTCAATTCTGATACTGGAGATGGCATCAGATCCCACAGGTTAGGGGCTCAGTCCCACAAGACTGTCCCCCAGACCCCCTTCAGAGACCAGTTGCAAATCAAGGTTGTTACTACCTGTGCTTCAGCTGTCAATGTGAGGCCATGACCCCCTCCTTGGGTTCGATTAATTTGCTACAGTGGCTCACAGAACTCAAAAAACCTGTTTACTTACTGTTTCCAGTTTATTGTGAAAGGATCTAGATGAACACCCAGATAGAAGAGATGCAGAGGATAAAATATTTGGGAAGGACACAGAGTTCTCATGCTCTCTGCCCGCACTTTCACCTTTTCACCAACCAGGAAGCTCTCCAAAACCCCTCCTTTGGGAATTTTATGTAGGCTTCATTCCAGGAATAATTAATTAAATCTTCAGCCACTGATGACAACCCAATCTCTGGTCCCTCTCCTTCAGTCAACTCCTAAACACGTGGTTGGTTCCCCTGGCAATTAGACCCCATCCTAATGTGAGGGCCAAAGATCACCTCTTTAACATAACAAGACAGTGGTGTTGCTCTCATCAGAAAATTCCAAGGGTTTTAGGAGCTCTGTGCCAGAACAGGTGATAAAGACAAAACACATATAGTAAGTCACAATATTGTGTTGTTACAGAACAACAAGGGAGGCCTGGGACGATATACTATTACCGAAAGAAACCCCCAGGTCCGTTATGTCCACTGTCTAAAAGAAAGATGTCTCTCAATGCCAAAGATTCGTGAAAAGGAAAGGAAATGTTTATTTAATGCTATACAAACTTAAAGTAGTGACCTAATGTCTTCATCAAAATCCTAAAGTCCCTTAAAACACCCACAAACATACACAGTCCTTCCTTCCCCTTTTTCCCAGTCTGGGGTGCCATATCTCAGGAAAGGAAATAGAAGTTCTTGGCTCAGGCAGCCCCCAGTTCTTCCCAGTAATCCATCTTGGCTGGGAGACCTCCCTGGGTTCCTGGCACCATCAGCTGTGTCGCTGGGATCTCTGCTAAAGCCGTGTGGTGGTTCCCCCTACTAATGCTGCAGGGGTCCCCACTCTGGCAAAGACATGTGGTCCTCTCTCCACCACTCCAGCCACGTGGTCCTCTCTCCCCCAGGGCCATGGGAGTCCCCACTCAGCCAAAACTGCGAGGTTCTCCCCTCAATGGCTACTGTGTCTGGGTTTAAATCCCCGCGCCAACCTTCCTCTGCAGCCCCATTTCCGACTCCTCCCACTCTTGCCCTCAATCTGCTGTCCTTTCCAGCTTTTCTGGTTGCCATCATGGGTCTGGGCAGGTGTGGGCCCCATGTCATGGAGCCAATCTTCTCGGAGCTCCCATGCAGGTGCTATAACTTGGGGAAACTGCCCCCCAGTCACATCTTGGGGGGTCTCTTTCCATCCCCCTGGCCCAGAGCATGGCCATAGCTATTTAGCATATCTAAGCGACCAGCCAAAGGCTATAGGTATGTTAAATGACCATGCCATGGATTAGCTGCAAAGCTGCCCTGCATGTTCTTGCTCTGTGTGTCCCTTCCCCCAACTCACACCTGTGTGGGAAGGGGTGAAGACATCTTAAAATCTCCTAGACACCTTGAGTTCTGGACCCTATTTCAAATGCCCATTTGGGGGTCCCCCCTCTTGGCTGCACCCTGCAACAGCGTATGCATTTTAGCTTAATCAAGATAAATTTAATTCTACCTACTTTATTTCTATACCTATGTAGCTGACTATGGCTGGAGAAAATATATAACCATGCCAATAGCCTCATTTTGAAATAAATCATCAATAACCTTAAGTGGGCTCCTGTGTTGCTAAAGTCATACTTTAGTGATCTCGTTCTGTCTCCTCTTGAACAACCATTGCAATTTTCTCTACTCTCCTCAATTCTCCAGTACCTCCTCTGCTGTTTTCAGTCTCAGCTAATAATGATGTGTCCTCTTTCACTGAGAAAACTAAGAGTCAGATAAGAATTTCAACAGCTGCCACCACCACATCTACCAACCTGTCTATATGTCCATGGTCTCTACATTCTTTCCTATTATTATGACTAAACTATGTAAGCTCCTAACTAGGTCATCTTCTATTCATGTACACTAGATTCTGCTTCCTTCACCTACTCAAGAAAATCAGTCCAGCAATTTTTTCTTTTTAGAATTATATTATTTATATTATTATACATAATTGTATAATATAATAAGTATATCTATTAGATCAGCTTACAAACATGCTGTTACTTCCGCATTAAAAGAGAAAAACCCTCTCTAAAATCTATTCTCCTATAATGCCCCATTTTTATCTTTAATCACTGCTTTATCTTCAATGCAAAATTCCTTGCAATGGTTGTTATAACCACTATTTCTAATCTTATTCTCCCATTGTGTTTTGAGTTTATTGTGATCCATATTTCTCCCATACCAATCAACAAAAATCTCTAGGTTATCACTAACCTAGAGATTTAGATATTGCTAAATCCAGTAGTCAATTCTCAGGTAGTATCTTGGCATATCAACAACATAATATACAATTAAGCATTGTCCCTACCTTTAAATACTTCACTTGGACTCCAGAACACTTTATTTACCTAGTTTTCTTCCTGCATTTCCAGCCATTCTATCTTAGTCCTCTTTGCTGTTTCCTCCCCAGTTCACTAGCTTAAAATACCAGATTGCCCAAAGACAATCTTTGAACCTTTTCTATTTTCTGTTTTTGTTGTCAAACTTTTTTGTTCCTTTTATAGATATCTGAACTTTTTAGGAATATTTGGTTTTTTTACATTTTTATTTATTTATTTTTAGACAAAGGAGAGGGGAAAGAGAGGAGAAAAACATCAATATGTGACTGCCTTTCATGCACCTCCTACTGGGGAACCTAACCCACAAACCAGGCATGTGCCCTGACTGGGAATTGAACCAGCAACCCTTTGATTCCCAGGCCAGCACTCAATCCACCGAACCATGCCAGCCAGGGCTCTATTTTCTATTTATATTTAAGCCCTAGATCATAAGTGGCAAACACAAGGTCCATGGGCCAAATCCGGCCCCCCACCTTGTTTTATCCAGCCTACACCTTGTTTCTACCCAGCGGCAGCTCCAAGCTCCTTACCCCTAGTTAAGGAGTAGTTACATTTATACAGTCTTAAAATTACATTTGGCCCTTTGAGGGCAACCATAAGGCTAATGTGGACCCTGGTGAAAATGAGTTTGACACCCTGTCCTAGATAAAATTAGCCAGCCTCATGATTTTTAATGCCATTTATAATCTGATGGGTCATATATTTCCATTTATAGATGGACCTATCCCCAAATTCCTGACATAAATATCCAGTTAGTTGACATCCAACTGAGTTTCTTATATACTTTTCTTTCTCCCATAGTCTTTCCCACAGTATTTATTTATGGCAATTCCATTATTCTGATTTCTCAAGTCAAAAACAGGATCACCCTTAATCACTATGTTTCTTTCCCACTCTAAGTCCAAGTTATTAGCAAATTCTGTTGGTTTGACCTTTATAATCTACCCAGATTCTAATCATTTCTCACCACCTGTTACCAAACTGGTTGGAGCAAGCCTCTCTCCATTTCTCACCTGGATTATCGTGCTAACCTCTTAACTGCTCTCCCTTCTTCCAACCCCGATTCCCCATAGGATATGCCCAGCAGGAAGAGTGATCCCATTAAATGAAAATTAGGTTATATCACTCTACTCTCAAAGTGTTGCCATCTCAAATTCAGTAAAAATCTAAGTCTTTACTGTGTGCCACAAGAACCTTTGTGGCCTGGCTCCATATTATATCTCTGTTCTTATTTCCTATGAGTCTGCCCTTCACTGCTCTAGACAGTCAAGATCTATAAAATGTTTTAGATTGTACTTTACTTGCAAGACAAAGTTAGGTTACCAGTTTCATTGCTGCTGATAGAAAACATGAGACTCTTATGTCAAAGATGAAGGATAATCACAGTAGCCAGAATATCAGCATTTTGTGCTGGTTTCCCATGCTGCCTAATTCCCACAGTATGGTGCCTTCTCTTCTGTATTAGTCCGCTCAGGCTCCTGTAACACAAGACCACAAACTAGGTGCTTAAACAACAGAATTTATTGCATTTTCTCACATTTGTGGATACTAGAAGTCCCAAATCAATGTGCCAGCACTGTTGGTATCTGGGGAGAGCTCTGTTCTAGAGTTGCAGATGGCTTCCTTCTCACTGTGCTCATATGGCCTTTCACCTGGGTTCCCACAGGGAGGAAAAGAGAGCTCTCTTGTGTCTCTTTTTTTAAGGACACTAATTCTATCACATCAGGTCCCTACCCTTATGCCATCATTTAACCTCAGTTATTTCCTTAGAAGCCCCATCTCCAAATGCATCCACACTGGCAGTTAAGCCTTTGATATATGAATTTGGGGAGGGAGACACATAAACATTTAGTCAATAACGCCTTCTACCCTATTTAAAATTTAATCACATCCTTTCCCAAGAGTTCCTATACCTTTTCTGCTTTATTTTTTCTTTAGTACTTATTACTACTTAATATATATATGCTTATGTATAATATATACATATTATATATTATCTCATATATTATCTTAATATCTCATATATACACATATATGTTTATCATATATATTGTCTGTCTCTATCATAGAAAGTATGTTCTATTAAGGTGGGGGGTTGTCTTTTTTTATTCACTGTTAATACCTTGTGCCTAAAACAGAGCTAGAACATACAGCTAGTTCTCAGTAAATACTTGTTGATTAAATGAAGGTTGTATGTAGTAGGGAAGGTTGATTATTTGGAAAGCTAGAGTCAGGTACACTTCTAGCCTGTAAGACTTCCTTTAAGAGGGAAATCCTAATGAATTGTGTGGTCAATTATTTACTATAGACTGAATTGTTAGGATTTTATAGAAGCCCTTAAATTTAAGCTTACTTTGTGATGAAGTATAATTCTGAAAAATAGAGATTGTAATTTGGACTTGCTTACATTTTTTTTTAAGTTAGCAAAAAATAAAGGCAGAGTTATCAAGATCAATAACACATTGTTGGGAAAACTTAACACCCTGTAAAAACCTAATGAACAGAATATAAACAAAGCCTTTTTCACCACAAATTAGGAAACAAAGCAGCTGTTTTGGCAAGAGCAGCTTATTAAGAAATTGCTGTTTTGATACTGATAGCTTGTAAGTGTCAGGTATAAGTAAAATGGATTAAAAATGTAAGTTTCTTGTCTCTTTAACCTACTTTAGTCTATCTCTAAATTGAGGATGCTGAGATATACTTAGAAAAGTTTTCTCTTGGCAGGTAGTTACGGAAATGTGGTTTTATAGAAGGGTCAATTCTAGATTAATTCTAATTAAATCATTCATCATGGCTTTTGGCATTATTTTTTCTTCATGGGAGGTTGGGAGAGCTGGCTTCTTTCTACCTTGATCCTCAGACTGAAGTGCCTAAACCTCTGCTCTCTTATCCTCTTCAGTTACCTTGCAAAACATCCGCAGGCCACAAATTCTGGTTTTAAAATAAGATGAGAAATCATCTAAACATGTTATTTTGGAGTTGATAAATTTTAAGTACTACAAGTTATAAAGTACTTTCTAAATGGAATGTATTTTTATATATCACCCTTTCTTTTTCATGTCTCTGTCACATATACACTCTTGCAGCCTATTAGCCTGAATAACCTTCTTGCTCTCACTACATAATGTCAAAGGACAAAGGCAGAATATCAGCTGTTAGGGCATTGCTTAAGGGGGAGTCTGGAAATGTCCAAAGGTAAATGTATTCCAAGTTACCTGCTAAGCTTTATAGTATCCTGTCTCCTGGGACTGGTAAAAATCACCCATAGGTAGTAATCTGTCTGTCAGGGATATTCAACCTTTGAGAATGCAGGTGAGTAAATCTCTTTTCGGTATAAAAGTGGGTTAGCCTGCCCAAGAGCCAAAGGTAGTTTGTGTGTTTTGTTCCATATAATCAAAATTGCTAGCCTGAATTCTAGCTGGTAAAAGTTCACGACATTTATTCTGAATGTTCAATTTCAGAAGAAAAAAAGCATTCTCTAGTTAATGAGTCTATGAAATAAGTGGAATCAGATGGCTTGATTATTTTTTCAGTATAAGTTATTTCAGTAAGCGAAAATTATGCTTTTTTGCCCTGGCCAGTGTAGCTCAGTTGTTTAGAAAATCGTCTCATAAACTGAAAGTTCTCAGGTTCAGTTCCCACTCAGGGCACACGCCTGGGTTGTAGGTTCAGCCCCTGGTCAGGCCATATGAGAAAGGCAACTAATTGATGTTTCTCTCTCACACTGATATTTCTCTCCCTCCTTTCCCCTCTTTCTAAAATCAGTAAGCATGTCCTTGGGCGAGGATAAAAACAGCTATGCATTTTCTAAAATTTGCTTTTTAAAAAAGGATTTTAAAGGAAACTATGTAGTATAAAGAAGGAACACTGGATTAAGAATCAGGAAACCTGAGTTCCAGTCCAGACTCAGTCACTAACTTGCTGTGTAACCTGACCCAAGTTTCACCATCTTTGGGCGTCTCCATTTTCTTATTAATATAATGAGAGCATTGGACAAGTTGATGTCTTAGGCTCCTGTTAGAACTAACATTCTATAATTCCAAATTATTGTAACTGATAAACTCACAAATCTACTTATTTATGTATATTTCCTGAGTGTTATGATAGATATAAATTATCATAATAGAAAACATTTATTGCCTATAATAAATAACAGCTGTTTTAGAAAGAATTTCACATGCCAATGATATGAAATTGTTTTTATAGGTACATTCCTGTCATTGAAAGGAGCTGTGCTAACATTCTCCTGTATGGATCGAACTGGTGGACTAATGCAACCATCATATGAAGTTTGGAGGGACCCAAACAACGCAGATGAAAATGAGAAATCTTGGAGAAGGAAACTGGTCGTAAACTGTCCCTCTCTGTCACAAGAAATAGGAGATCATCAGTATACAATAATCTGCTCAGAAAAACAAGCCAAAGTTTACTCACTGCCTTCTCAGACTTGCCTTTATGTTCATAACATCACCGAGACATCTTTTCTACTGCAAGCAGATGTAGTGGTCATGTGTAACAGTGCCTGCCTGGCATGCTTTTGTGCCAATGGGCATATCATGATAATGAGGTACTTGCCTTCTCTATAAATTATCTGTTAATTACAGCAGTGCCAACGAGGTACAATTCTGAAAAGTGCATGTAAAATGTACTTGTAACACACAAGATGTGTGTTATCCAGAAGTGACCTGAGATCCTTGCTGCTTTTATTTTTTAATGTTTTATTGTTCTACACTTTGAGAAAGTGTAGGATTTTCATTTTTTCCTTTAGCTAAAAGTGCTTTCCAGCCCTGGCTGGCGTAGCTCAGTGGATTGAGGGCGGGCTGCGAACCAAAGTGTCGCAGGTTCGATTCCTAGTCAGGATACATGCCTGGGTTGCAGGCCATAAGCCCCAGCAACCACACATTGATGTTTCTCTCTTTCTCTCTATCTCCCTCCCTTCCCTCTCTAAAAATAAATAAATAAAATCTTTAAATAAAAAAAGTGCTTTCCATTGTGAATGACATATATATTTTGATTGGCATTAAGGAATCTAAGAAAAGAGTGATTTTTTCCAGTCTTGCACACATTCATTCAGCAAACATTTCTTGAGGATATGTTATCTCCCAGAAGCTATGCTAGGCATGGAAATATAAAGATGAATAATCTATAAGGAAAATAAATGAAATGTTATTTTTATTAGGTTTCATAGTCCACACAAGAATTGTACATACAGAATTTTTTTAAATTTTATTTTAATCATTGTTCAAGTACAGTTTTCTCCCATTTATTCCCATTCCAGCCCACCCACCCAACCCTCCCTACATCCCTCCCATTACCCCCCACCCCTAGTTTTTTTCCATGTGTCCTTTAAATTTGTTCCTGTAAACCCTACCCATTGCCCCCTGAAATTCCCTCTTCTCTCCCCTCTGGTCACCGTCAGTCTGTCTCCTATTTCAGTGTCTTTGGTTATATTTTGCTTGTTTCTTTGTTTTGTTGTTTAGGTTCCTGTTAAAGGTGATATCATGTGGTATTTGTCTTTCACTGCCTGGCTTGTTTCGCTTAGCATAATGCTTTCTAGCTCCATCCATGCTGTTGCAAAGGGTAGGAGCTCCTTCTTTCTTTCTGCTGCATAGAATTCCATTGTGTAAATGTACCATAGTTTTTTGATCCATTCATTTACTGATGGGCAACTAGGTTGCTTCCAGCACCTAGCTATTGTAAATTGTGCTGCTATGAACATCGGGGTGCAAAGGTTCTTTTGTATTGGTGTTTCAGTGTTCTTAGGATAGAGTCCCAGCAGTGGAATCGCAGGGTCAAAAGGCAGATCCATTTTTAGTTTTCTGAGGAAGTTCCATACTGCTTTCCATAGTGGTTGTACCAGTCTGCAGTCCCACCAACAGTGCACTAGGGTCCCCTTTTCTCCACAGCCTTTCCAACACTTGTTGTTTGTTGCTTTGTTTATGATGGCCATTCTGACTGGTGTGAAGTGGCAGCTCATTGTGGTTTTAATCTGCATCTCTCTGATAGCTAGCGATATTGAACATCATTTCATGTGTCTTTGGATCCTCTGTATGTCCTCCTTGGAGAAGTGTCTGTTCAAGTCCTTTGCCCATTTTTTAATTGGGTTACTTGTCTTCTTAAAGTGGAGTCGTATAAGTTCTTTATATATTTTGGAGATTAAACCCTTGTCTGAGGTATCATTGGCAAATATGTTTTCCCATACAGTTGGTTCTCTTTTTATTTTGATACTGTTTTCTTTAGCTGTGCAAAAGCTGTTTATTTTGATGAGGTCCCATTTGTTTATTCTTTCCTTTATGTCCCTTGCTCTAGGAAACATGTCAGTAAAAAAGTTTCTGCGTGAAATATCTGAGATTTTCCTGCCTATGTTCTCTTCTAGGACTTTAATGGTGTCACATTTTATATTTAAGTCTTTTATCCACATTGAATTTATTTTTGTATAAGGTGTAAGTTGGTGCTCGAGTTTCATTTTTTTGCACGTAGCTGTCCAGTTCTCCCAACACCATTTGTTGAAGAGGCTATTTTTATTCCATTTTATGTTGCTGCTTCCTTTGTCAAATATTAATTGACCGTAGAGACTTGGGTTTATTTCTGGGCTCTCTGTTCTGTTCCATTGGTCCATGTGCCTGTTTTTATGCTAGTACCAGGCTGTTTTGATTACAGTGGCCTTGTAGTATAGTTTAGTGTCAGGTATTGTGATCCCTCCTCCTTTACTCTTCTTTCTCAAAATTGCAGCAGCTATTCGGGGTCGTTTATGGTTCCATATAAATTTTTGAAGCGTTTGTTCTATGTCTGTGAAATAAGCCATTGGTACTTTAATAGCTATTGCATTGAATGTGTAAATTGCTTTTGGTAGTATGGACATTTTGATGATATTAATTCTTCCAATCCATGAACACGGTATTTGTTTCCATTTGTTTGTGTCTTCCTTGATTCCTCTCCTCAGTGTTATGTAGTTTTCTGAATACAGGTCTTTTACCTCTTTGGTTAGGTTTATTCCTAGGTATTTTATTTTTCTTTTTGCTATTTCAAATGGGATTTTTTTCTTGATTTCTGCTTCTGCTGTTTCATTGTTGGTGTACGGAAATGCCTTTGATTTCTGGATATTGACTTTGTATCCCACTGTTTTGCCAAATTCATTTATTAGGTCAAGCAGTTTTTTGGTGGAGTCTATAGGATTTTCTATGTACACTATCATGTCATCTGCAAACAGTGACAGTTTTGTTTCCTCCTTTCCAATTTGGATTCCTTTTATTTCTTTTTCTTGTCTGATTGCTGTGGCTAAAACTTCCAGTACTATATTGAATAGAAGTGGTGAAAGTGGACATCCTTGTCTTGTTCCTGATCTTAGTGGAAAAGATTTTAATTTTTGCCCATTGAGTATAATGTTGGCTGTAGGTTTCTCATATATGGCCTTTATTATGTTGAGGAAGGTTCCCTCTATTCTCACTTTGCTGAGTGTTTTTATCATAAATGGGTGCTGTACCTTATCAAATGCTTTTTCTGTATCTATTGATATGATCATGTGGTTTTTTACTTTGATTTTGTTTATGTGATGTATTACATTTACTGATTTTCAAATATTGTACCATCCTTGCATCCCTGGAACGAATCCCACTTGGTCATGGTGTATGATCTTTTCAATGTACTGTTGGATGTGGTTTGCCAGTATCTTGTTGAGGATTTTAGCGACAATGTTCATCAGCGATATTGGCCTGAAGTTTTCTTTCTTTGTTGTGTCTTTATCTGGTTTTGGAATTAGGGTGATGTTGGCCTCATAAAAAGAGTTTGGGAGTCTTCCATCTTTTTGGATTTTTTGAAATGGTCTGTGAAGGATAGGGGTTAGCTCTTCCTTAAATGCTTTGTAGAATTCTCCTGTGAAACCATCTGGTCCAGGGCTTTTGTGTGTTGGGATTTTTTTGATTACTGCTTCAATTTCTTTTGCTGTTATTGGTTTGTTCAGGCTTTCTGCTTCTTTTCCATTGAGTTTTGGAAGATTATATTTTTCTAGAAATGTGTCCATTTCATCTAGGTTTTCAAATTTCTTGGCATACAGTTCTTTGTAGTACTTTCTTACAATCCTTTGTATTTCTGTGGTATCTGTTGTAATCTCTCCTCTTTCATTCCTGATTGTGTTTATTTGGGTTTTCTCTCTTTTTTTCTAGATGAGTCTGCTTAAAGGTTTGTCGATTTTGTTTATCTTTTCAAAGAACCAGCTCTTGGATTCATTGATCTTTAGAATTGTGCTTTTAGTCTCTATGTCATTTAATTCTGCTCTGATCTTGGTTATTTGCTTCCTTCTGGCTGCTCTGGGCTGTCTTTGTTGTTGTTCCTCGAGTTCTTGTAGACGTAGGGTTAGGTTGTTTGTTTGAAATGTTTCTAACTTTTTTAGGTGGGCCTGTATCACTATGAACTTCCCTCTCAGGACTGCCTTGGCTGTGTCCCATAAGTTTTGGGTTGTTGTGAGTTCATTTTCATTTGTTTCCAGAAACCTTTTGATTTCCCTAATATCATTCTTGACCCATTCATTGTTTAATAGCATGCTATTTAATCTCCATGAATTTGAGTGTTTTGGGTTTTTTTCCTTGGGGTTGGTTTCTAGTTTCAGTCCCTTGTGATCTGAGAAAATGCTTGGTATGATTTCAATTTTTTTGAAATTGTTGAGGCTTGTGTTGTGTCCTATCATGTGGTCAATCTTTGAAAATGTTCCATGTACATTTGAAAAAACTGTGTATTTAGCTTCTTTGGGATGGAGGGTTCTGTATATATCAGCAAAGCCCATTTCATCTAGGGTATTGTTCAATGCCACAGTATCTTTGTTGATATTTTGTTTGGAAGATCTGTCCATTGTTGATAGTGCGGTGTTAAAATCCCCCACTATAATTGTGTTGCTGTCAATATCTTTCTTGAAGTCCTCTAAGATTTTCTTTATGTATTTAGGTGCTCCTATGTTGGGTGCATATATATTTACAATATTTATGTCTTCTTGATGGATTCTTCCCTTGAGTATTATGAAATAACCTTCTGAGTCTCTCTTTATGGTCCTTTTTTTGGAAGTCTATTTTGTCTGATATGAGTATTGCAACCCCGGCTTTTTTTTCCTGTCCATTTGCTTGGAAAATTTGTTTCCAGCCCTTCACTTTCAGCCTGTGCAGGTCTTTTATCCTGAGGTGAGTCTCTTGTAGGTAGCGTATGTGTGGGTCATGTTTTCTTATCCAATCAGCTATTCTATGTCTTTTGATTGGAGCATTTAATCCATTTACGTTTAAGGTTATTATTGATAGGTACTTACTCATTACCTTTTATGTACGTGTGTTCCTCTCTCACTCTCTCTTTTCCTTTCTTTCCTTAAAGCAGTCCCTTTAGCATCTCTTGCAGAGCTGGTTTAGTGGAGGTGTATTCTTTTAGACTTCTTTTGTCTGAGAAGCTTCTTATTTGGCCTTCTAAAAATATGGAATGCTTCACAAATTTGTGTGTCATCCTTGCACAGGGGCCATGCTAATCTTCTCTGTATCATTCCAATTTTAGTATATGTGCTGCCAAAGTGAGCACTGTACATACAGAATTTAATTTGATCCTTATAGCTTCCCTAGGACATAGAAAATAGATTTGCATCCTCCATTTTACATATGTTAATAAATTAACCTCTTTCCACCATCACGCATTAACTTGACTGAATCTATCATGGGTGTCTACTTAACTGGCTTTGTTTTGGACTTGTGCCCTAAGGAGCTTGAAATGCCATAACATATACTTTTTAACATTTTTTCATTCTAAGTCTTTGAAATCTAGTATATAATTTACACTTACAGAACATCTCAAGTCAGACGAGCCATATGTCAGCTGCTCACTAGACATGTGTGGCTCGCTGTCACTACATTGGACAGCACAGTGCTAGAACCTCATGAAAAGCTCATTCCAACAGTACATATTTCAGGTCCCATTTCCTATGGTAAGGTTCTAGGATTTAAATTGTAAGTATAAGCTACTTTGATATAAGAAATTAGCTCTATTTTTTCAAGTTGCTGATTTTATGATCTGGAATAATTTAAAATCATTGTGCATACTGGGATTAGTAGGATGATTCCAAAGTTTGAGATATAATTAAAAGTCTATTTTTTTCCTTTTGGCATGAGAGGTATGATTTAAAAGTAATGAGACTGGTTTTCTTCAGTAGTTTGTTAAACTGGCTCTAATGACAGTATCCAAAGGGACAGTCTGATGGATTTAAGCAAAATCATTGGCTACAACATTGGGATAAGCACATAGCCATTTGGTAAGACACTGGAGATTGGGGATATTCATTTGGATGAATATCCAAATTCTCATCTATTTAAAACTTATTCTCCTTCCCTTTCAGCCCTGGCTGTGCTTATTTATTAATCACGCCTTCGGTGCAGGTGCCCTAAGTCATTGGTAACTTTTCATTTCCTGTGTATAGAGGGGTAAAGGAAAGGGAAACAAGGGCACTCCATCCCCAAGCACAGTGAACTGGACCTACTCCATGTATCCATCAGTGCATTGCATCCTCAGACTCAGGAATTTTGCCTTAAAAGACCCAGTATGCAATTAGGCACTTTCTAGCAGCAGTGTTTCTATCATAATTAGACTATAACCATATCATAGGAACCTATGAAAAGCTGCAAAAAGTATCCTGAAATTGCTGGCCACTGCATTTAGTCAATCTTCAAGGACATCTGCTAAGTATCTAGATAGATTAAGACAGAAGAACTGTGCCCATGCTTTTTGTGTATATGATTATATATCAAAGTCAGTTTATTAACTCTGAGACTTCAAGAGATTAAAAAGAAACAACCATAAAATAGTGATATCAACATAATTGTTTTTCTCTAAGGATTTGCAAATTTTATAGAGAAATTAAAAGCTTCCAACAATTTGAATATGAAATATGGATTTGCTTTTTTCCATGCAGCCTACCTAGTCTCCGCCCAATGTTGGATGTTAATTATCTGCCACTGACAGACATGCGGATAGCACGGACATTCTGTTTCACCAACGAAGGACAGGCATTATACCTCGTCTCTCCGACTGAAATTCAGCGGTTAACATACAGCCAGGAGATGTGTGATAATCTACAGGTAGGTCCGGCCATTTATGAAAAAATCATTGGAATAGTTGTAAAAAGAAAGAGAATGAGAGATATCCAAAAGCTGAAGTATTATTGGACCAAGCAATAAATACGCTTTTCTAGAATATATCTGAATGTTACTTTATCACTGTGAATCTAAACAAGTTCTAGTGCAGTTCTAGGTATACACAGGAAAAAAAAAAAGAGAGGAAAATATGAAGACTATGCATATTAGTGGTTAATTTTTGTTTATTGAGTTTTGCTTTGTTTTGTTTTTTGCCTGTGGAGAATGCTCTGAAAGATGATACACCCTCCCTCCCAGGTAGAGAATATGTATGCACACACAAAAACTTTGCTTATAATTCAGGGAGTTCTTGGACATTTTTTGAAGAAAACAATATAGTTAAGAGCCATATAAAATAAATACATATTTATTCTGTGGGTTAGAATTGGGCATTTGGGCATTTGAATTTCATCATAACAGATAAGCAGAGCCTAGGAACAGAATAAATATAAAAACCTATGTAACCTTGGGCAAGTAAAAGTGCTCACAAAATTTTTGAAAATATCTTAGAAATTCTACTGGTTCAATCCCCTCACTTTACAAATAATAAAACCAATATCCATCCATTATAACACAGAGGTTAATAGTACAAGCTCTGAACTATTTCAGTTGTTTTGCCCACTTGTATAACTTGGGGTATTTTACTTAACCTACCTGTATGCTCTACCTTAGAGTATTATTGTGAGAATTAAGGAGGAATTCATATAAAGCACTGAGCACAGTCTCTAGAATGTAGTAAGTTGTAAAAATAAATAATAATAAATTTTATTGTCATTATTAAACAAATATTTATTGAGTTTTTACTGTTTGCCTGGTACTTGGCTAAGCTCTAGGAATGAAATAATAAAGAAGATACAATCCCTATCTGCAGGTGTGGAGGGAGAGAGAAGCAAACTGACAACTCCAATACTCTCTGGAGAGGCTGTCTGTCTATAGATGGCCATGCCGGTTCTGGGGAGATGTGTAAAGGGGGCCCCCAGGCTGAGGAACAGAGGGAGGGGCTAGTTAGAAAGGATTATGAAGGGGGAATAGTTTACCCATGAGAATGGATGGCTGGGGATGGAAATGGTAAATTTATTCTTTTTTTAAAAGATTTTATGTATTTATTTTTAGAGAGGGGGAATAGAGGGAAACAGTGATGGTTGCCTTTGGCTCACTTCCAACATGGGACCTGGCCAGCAACCCAAGCATGTGCCCCTGACAGGAGTCAAACCTGCGACCTTTGGTTAGCCGGACGATGCCCAACCCATGGAGCCATGGCAGTCAAGGCCATCATGATACTCTTGACTAAGTATTGCCATGTGAAAGCCCAGAGGTTCAGAAAACTACCGACAAAGTTCAGACTTGGGAATTGAAAAGAGTAGAGGGATGGTGTTGGAGAATTAGTCAAGAATAGAGCTTGGAGCACCTTGCAAACTCATTAAGGAATGTGGCATTTATCCCAAGAGCAACAGGAAGTCAACAGGAAGTCATTTAAAAGATTTGGCAAATTCAACCCAGGCTGGTGTGGCTCAGTGGGTTGGGCATCACGCCACAGGGCAAAAGGTGCCTGTTTGATTCCCATGGTCAGGGCACACGCCTGGCTTGTGGGTGGTGGTTGGGGACCTGCAGGAGGCAACCAATCCATGTATCTCTGTCACATCAATGTTTCTCTCCCTCTCTTTCTTCCTGCCTTCCCCTTTCTCTGAAAATAAATAAATAAAATTTTTAAAAGATTTAGTGAATTTGTTTATTGAAAATAATATTCTGATTGCAGTATGGCAAGTGGTTTTGAGGAATTAAGACTGAAGGTAGGGAGAACAATTAGGAGGCTTTTTAAAATAATTGTATGCCCCAAATAACAGTGGCTTGAAATACAGCAGCCAACAGTGAGGGTGGAGAAAAGTCAGCAAATTCAATAGGTTAGAAGTGTAATCAGTTGGATTGGAGGGTTATTAGAGGTAGGAGTGAGGGAAAGGGAGGAATTAATAACTATTTTTGGGTTTCTGGCTTGGGGAACTAATTAGATGGTATACTACCACTGCCATTTCCAAAGAGAAAGGATTAAGGAAGAGTACTGGTCTGGGGAGCAGAGACGACGGGAGGTGATGAAGATGAAGTCATGCTGCAAGTTCACAAGCAAACTGGTATTAGGTCACAGATGTCCTGATTTCTGGTTGTAGTTCCTTTCTCCATATTGATAGTTCTTAAATTTTGATCAGCTTTAGAAAGACTTGGAGAGCAAATTTAAAATATAGATAACCAGAGCATGTCTTTATAGATTCTGATTTGGTATGCATGGAATAAAGCTTGAACATCTGTGTTTCTAACAAGATTTTTCTTCAGTTATTCTAAAGCACACCAAATATTGAGAACAATTGCACCTCACCAGGTAGTGGCTGCCTATTTCACCCATTTAAATTATCTTGAGCCATTTAATAAATTTGTGATTGATATAAAAATAAATCCAACCTTTCTCCATATACCACCAAAGGCTTCCCATTTCACAGGGCACTCCATGCTTGGTTTAGGAGAGGGATCAGGAACACAGAGGCTACAGTAATTGAAAAGGACCAGAAGTCTAACTTGACAGTCATTGATCAGGTGAAAATTAACCCTAGAATGAACATATTATCTTCCCATGCTTTCTGAGTATAAAGGGAAAAGAGCACAGAAAAATGAAAATTTTAGGATGTCAGTTATTAAAGAAGGCATGGAAAAGAAGGGGAAAGAAATGCCAGAGATAGAACCAGGAGCAAAGCAAAAATCACCAGCAACTTCCCACTTGCTTGTGATTGGGAATATTCTTGCAGTTTCCAATGCCAGAACCAGCAGCTCAATTATAGGCGTACTTGAAACAAAATCTAATCAACAAGGAACTCTTCCAAGCCTGTGCAGGGAAGGAAAAACACCATGTTCCTTAAGCCTTCCAAGCTTTTGGCTGGGACTCCTGTAACAAAAAAAAAATGGTTAACAAGGGAAAAGCATACAAATTTATTGAATGTAAGTTTTACATGACATGGGAATCTTCATAAGGAAATAAAAACCTGAAGAAGTGTTTAAACCTGGGTGTTTTTATGCTAGGTTTAATAAGGAGTAGAGAGTTAGGGAAAAAATGTAATAGGACAAAAAGGGGAATAAACCAAGTGTAGTAAACTGGGGGAAAGAAAAAAAATCACCAGAAAAATATGGAAAGCAAACTGTCTTTTTACATATAGGTAAGATCATATGGTGTTTGTCTTTCACCACCTGGCTTATTTCACTTAGCATAATGCTCTCCAGATCCATCCATGCTGTCGTGAAGGGAAGGAGCTCCTTTTTTCTTTCTGCTGGGTAGTATGCCATTGTGTAAATGTACCATAGTTTTTTTTATCCACTCATTTACTGGTGGGCACTTAGGTTGCTTCCAGCACTTGGCTATTGTAAATTGTGCTGCGATGAACATTGGGGTGCATAGGTTCTTTGAATTAGTGTTTCAGGATTCTTAGGGTATAGTCCTAGCAGTGAAATTGCTGGGTCAAAAGGCAGTTCCATGTTTAGTTCTCTGATCAACAAAACAAACGAGCAAGCAAAATATAACCAGAGACATTGAAATAAAGAACAAACTGACAGTAATCAGAGGAGAGGGGAGCGAGGGATAATGGGAGAAATAGGGGAAGGGTCATCAAGGAACATGTGTGAAGGACACATGGACAAAGCCAAAGGGGGGTAGGATCAAGGGTGGGAGGCAGGGATGGGTGAGGCAGGAGGGCATGGTGGGGCAAAAATGGAAACAACTGTACTTGAACAACAATAAAAAAATTGTCTTCACAATGTGCTCTAACAATCACAATGTTTTCTTTTGATCTATTGATTTATTTATTTTATTTGATACAGGACATGCTGGGAGATTTGTTTACTCCCATAGAAACACCAGAAGCTCAAAACAGAGGTTTTCTAAAGGGACTGTTTGGTGGAAGTGGACAGACATTTGATAGAGAAGAGCTCTGTGAGTAAACTCTTGATCATAAATTTATATCACAAAACAGAAGACTGTACTGTGTGTAACTTAATGTAATATGTGACTTCAAATTCTAGACTAGATTATTTTGCTTTTGAATAAAATTGATCACTTTGTAGTAGGAAGTAGCATAACAAAAACAGAAAATAAAGTTCACACAAATAATGAGTAGGCTAATAAATGTGTCATTTGCAGGTAGATTATGCCTGCAAGCCATGGTAAAGACATTTAATTACTAAAGTCTGGAAAAAAAACATTTTTGAATCAGTCTGCCTTTAACCACTGCTAAAAAAAACAGATTCTTTATTCAGAACACAAGGTTCATCAGTGCTACAGAATGAATTACTTTTAATATCTACCAATGAGACTCTGATGAACAATAATTGAAAGCAGTAGAAAGAGACTAAGGAACATTTTTAGAAAGAAGCTAAAAATGTATTTTCTTCATACATTGTTAGTGGGATTATAAATTTGTACAGCCACAATGGAAAACAGTACAGATACTCCTTTTTAATTTTTTTTAAATAGAGCTGCCCATAACCTAGCAATTCCACTTCTGGGTACTTATCCAAAAAACAAAACAAAATAGTGCTTCGAAATATATATGCACCCTACATTCATCGCAGCATCATTCACAGTAACCAAGATACGGAAGCAGCCCAGGTGTCCATCCAGAGAGAGACGATTGGGTAAAGATGTAAATCTATATACCTCACATCTTATTAGTTGTGATAATAAAGATGATAAAAATGTTATATTAGTTGTGATGAATAAGATACTAGTTGTGATGAATAAGATAATAAGATGAATGTGATAATAATATATATATCACATCTTATTAGTTAGCACATCCTGTCAATGTTAATTGCAAATATATCATATAGAAATATTACTCAACCCCAAAAAAGAATAAAGTCTTGCCATTGGCAACAACATGGATGGACCTTGAGGGAAGTAAGTCAGACAGAGAAATACAAATTCCATAATATCACTTACATGATTTTATTTATATGTGAAATCTAAAAAACAAAACAAGCAAACAAAGTAAAAAAGGACCCATATATATATATATATATATATATATATATATATATGGAATAGGCTAATGGATTCCAAAAGGGAGAGGGGTTAAAAAGGGTGGGGGAGGAAATGTTTTTCAAAATACCTCATCACCATTTAATCTTACCAATCAAAAACCTTTTCTCTTAAACTTTTACCCATGCAAATGATCTAGGTTCTTCCATACACTCAGTATTCTTCAGCCATATAAAAAAGGCATGAAACTGGATAACATGGATGAACCTGGAAAACATCATGTTATGTTAAAGAAGGAAGACCAAAAAAGGCCACATGTCATATTATTGATTCCACTTATATAAAATGTCCAAAATGGGCAGCTCTACAGGAACAGGAAGTAGATTAGTAGCTGCCAGGCACTGGGGCAGGAAGGGAATGGGGAGCAACTGCTAATGGCTATGGACTTTCTTCAGGGCAGTGAAAGTATTCTGAACTAGGCAATGTTGATAGCTGTAGCACTCTGTGAACACACTAAAAACCACTGACTAAAAGGATGAATTTTATGGTATGTGAATTATATTCCAACAAGTCTCTTATTTTTAAAAAGTAGATCTAGATTCCATTCCTAATGTTACCTCCTTGGAAATGCTTACTAAATTTTTACCAAGACAAGCTGTTTTTCCATTTAAAAATGTTTATTTCATTAAAATTAAATGAAACTGAGCTTTGTAAGCGACAGGTAAATTTTTTGTCTGTTATAAAGTCTTGTGTAAACATTTGTGTGTTAATGTCCACCATGCACATACCCCATTCTCTCGTATATACACACACAACCCCCAAGAGATTTAAAAATAACAACTGAGGCCTACAAAGGCCAATAGCAAGATAAACAGGGAACATTGGAATGAAGACTCCGGCTAAAACCTAGACAAAAGAACAGACCTGAGATTGGAACAGACACTCATGAGGGTTAAATATGAGTTCACCTATATTGTGAGCATCCCAACTTGGCAACATCAAGGATGCAGTTATGGGGCTTCCTGTCAAGATGGCAGAGTAGGTAAACTCTCCTCACCCCCTCCCATGATCGCATCAAAATTACAATTAGACTATAGAACAACCATCATTGAGAACCACCTGACACTAGCTGAACAGAATTCCTATAACTAAGAATATAAAGAAGAAGCCACATCAAGACTGGTAGGAGGGGTGGAGACTCAGAATGGGCAGGTCCCACATCCACAGTGTGGTGAAGACTCTGGAGGGAATGGTCAGTCATGGAGGTCCCCTGAGGAGCCGGAGGTCTAGCCCCAGACTAGCCTCCCCAGCGCAGGCTTCCAGGAGCAGGAAGAAGAGTCCCCAGAACATCTGGGTGTGAAGAGCAGTGGGCATTGCATCTGAGACAGACAGGGGGCTACTGGAGACTGAGGAGAGCCTCTTAAGGTGTTTGTACACAGACTCGCTCACTCAAAAGTCCATGAGCTCTATGCTCCAGCGCAGGGGAAACAGCTCAAAAAGCACCAGGGGCCTAGGGGAGGGACTAAATTTGACTAACCTCAGGGTGAGGGCTAAAGGGGCAGGGGTCAGAGCAACTCTCTCCAGGAACAAAAGCTCTCAGTACCTTGTTCTTTGGGGAGCTCCCCTCCCACCCGCCAAATCTGTGCTCTCCATTAACCAACCAGATAAACACTGCTTCCTCTGCCCTGGTGATTTCCTGAGACCCTGCCCCACCCAACTCACCTGCCTGGCCTGAGCCTCTCCCAGTGGCACCCCCTTAGAAGCAGCCTGCCTCAGATCACACTGCAGGCTTTCCCCAAATCTATCAAAGATCCAAAAACCTCAAACAAGCAGTAGCTGACTAAGAAAAAGTAAATTAAAAAAAAATTTAAGTGAACAAATTCATAGATACAGAGAACAAATTGGCCATGGCCAGATGGGAGACTGGGTGGAAAAGGTGAAGGGATTAAGAAGTACAAATGGACAGTCATCAAACTAGTTATCAAAATAGCCACAGGGATGTAAAGTATGGCATAGGGAATATAGTCAAATAACATTTTAATAACTATGTATGGTGTCAGATGTATTTACATTGATCAGGATGGTCAGTCCATAAGGTATATATAAATGTCAAATCACTACATTGTACCCTTGAAACTAATACAATATTGTATGTCAACCATAATTAAAAAATAAAATAACCAAAAAATGTAATTATGCCATATTGTATGGAATCCACACACATAGAAAAGGCTATGGCAACAATATTGCTCACAGTCACTTTTGGGTTTTTTTTTGTTTTTAATATTTTTTATTGATTATACTGTTACATTTTTCCCAACTTTTCCCCCTATATCCCCCCTCTGTCCTGCCCCTCAACCCTCCAGCATTACCCCCTCTTAGTCCACATCCATGGATTGTACATATAAGTTCTTTGAGTCCTCTGCTTCCCATCCATTTTTTCTCTCTCCCTGTCTACCTTATTCCTACTAATAATGCCTCTTCTCCCCTGTACTTTTTCCTCCCTATTCCTCCCTTCCCCTCCCCACTGAAATCCCGCCATGCGATGTCCATTTCTCTGATTCTGTTCCTGTTCTAGTTGTTTGCTTAGTTTTTGTTTCCATCGTTTTTCTTTTCTTTTAGGTTCATTTGTTGATAGTTGTAAGTTTGTTGTCATTTTATTGTTCATATTTTTTATCTTCTTTTTCTTAGATAAGCCCCTTTCACATTTCATATAATAAGGGCTTGGTGATGATGAACTCCTTTAACCTGACCTTATCTGGGAAACACTTTATCTGCTCTCCCATGCTACATGAAAGCTTTGCTGGATAGAGTAATCTTGGATGTAGGTCCTTGCCTTCCATGACTTCAAATACTTCTTTCTAGCCCCTTCTTGCCTGTAAGGTTTCTTTTGAGAAATCAGCTGATAGTCTGTTGGGAACTCCTCTGTAGGTAACTGTCTCCTTTCCTCTTGCTACTTCTAGGATTTTCTCCTTCATTTTTACCTTGGCTAATGTAATTATGATGTGCCTTGGTGTGTTCCTCCTTGGGTCCAAATTCTTTGAGACTCTCTGGGCTTCCTAGACTTCCTGGAAGTCTGTTTCCTTCACCAGATTGGGGAAGTTCTCCTTTATTATTTGTTCAAATAAATTTTCAATTTCTTGCTGTTCCTGTTCTCCTCTGGCACCCCTATAAGTTGGATACTGGAGCACTTCAGGTTGTCCCAGAGGTTTATAAAAGTCTCTTCACTTTTTCAAATTCTTGTTTCTTCATTTTGATCTGGATGGATATTTATTTTTTTCCTTTTATTCCAAATCATTGCTTTGAGTTCTAGTTTTCCTTCCTGTCACTGTTAGTTTCCTGAACATTCTGCTTTATTTCACTTTGGGTATCCCTCATTTGTTTTTTCATTTTTTGACCAAGCTCAGTCAGTTCTGTGAGCATTTTGATTACCAGGGCTTTAAATTCTCCATCAGACAGGTTGATGATCTCCTCTTTACTTAGCTCTCTTTCTAAGGCTCTACTCTGTTCTTTCATTTGGGCCATATTTCTTTGTCTTGGAGCAGCTGATAGGTTGTAAGGGGCGGGGCCTTAGGTATTCACCTGGGTGGGCAACCCTCCTTGCTGTGCGTTGGTGTTGCCTGTGGGGGAGGGGCCAAAGAGGGAATGGCTGCCTGCTCCTCTGTAGCTCACTTTTCAATGGACTCTCCAACTCTCCTGTGAGACTGGGAGTTTCTCCTACAGTGGCAACCCCAGCTGTAACCCACAGCCACGTCTTAGGCCCCTTAAGCTGGGCAGCCAGCCCCACCCCCAATGTCTGTGTTTCTCCTGTTTTTCTGAGTTGGCCAGCATGTCCACCACCTTACTGGTCTGGTTGTTCTGGTCAATTTTTTTTTAATTCCTTAGTTGTTGTAGTTCCATGCATTTTGATTTTCTGGCACTTTTTGTTGTTTATTGATTTCAAATTGGTGGTTGTCCTTTTGGTTGTGCAAGGAACAAAGGGTCTCTACCTATGCCTCCATCTTGGCTGGAACTCTCACCATCTCTTTTATAGGCATTTTCTTGGGTTGCTAATATCTCCAAATCTATGATAGGGTCAACTATGTCTCTTACTGGAGAATTATGGCAGTAGAATTTAATATAACTACTTCGGTGATAAACTTGACTATTTGAATGACTGACAAATGTTTAAAATTGGTATGACTTGAATTCCCAGTTGGGGAAGCTTCAGCAGGAAAAGCGTCCCGCAGCCTCGCACAACACATTCCTGGGCCCGGTGGCATCGAAGGGGTGAAAGGCGCTGCCGGCGGGGTGATGGGAGAGCTGACTCGCGCACGGATCGCACTGGACGAGAGAGGGCAGAGGCTAGGAGAGCTGGAGGAGAAAACTGCGGGCATGATGACCAGTGCAGAAGCATTTTCCAAACATGCACATGAGGTAAACTGCCTAAGAAAATATAGACATCTTCATACAGTAATAATTGGACACATACAGGCTCTGCACAGGAAAGCTTAAACAGAGATGCAGCTGTAACATCCTGTGCCAGAGGCAAGGTAACGTGAATCTCATTACAGCATAAGTACCATCATTACCCCCAGCATTTGGGAGAAAAACACTTTTTAGAGAATACTATAACACACTGATACTTCATTATCTTTGGGGTAACTCAAAAGCGCATGACCCGTTAGTGCTGATACAGCTGATGCACCTTGTGCGTCATGCGCTAACCTGGTGCGTCATGCGCTAACCTGGTGCGTCATGCGCTAACCTGGTGCGTGGGCAGAGGATGTGCTCGCCCCGGGAGGTGTGAAGGACATGGCAGCTGGGAGCCACACACTCCTTTGTGTCTCAGTCATTAAAAGTGATTTCCTGTCAGCTGAGTCTTTACATCTTGATTTGCTTTCCATTGTTTTACAAAATTAAGGACGTTTTATAAGATTTAAGATACACTGAGATATTCATGATTAACTTAATTAGGAGCTTGTTTGATGGGCACTTTTGAAGATTTTTTTAACATCTAATAGCGACTATTTTTTCTTTGCAGTTAATGCTGAAATATAAGGATAAGAAATGGTACCAGTTCTAAACTCCTAAAGAAGCTGGGGCTGCTCTGAGAAACCATGATTCAGGGAAACCAAATCTTTTCCCAGCATCACTATTCGACTGCTAGACCAGTTTCTTCTACAAAATGTTCCATTACAGTCCATCTGAAGTTATCACAAGAGAGACTTATCAGAGACACTGTACAACCGAAAGTCTGGAACCCTGGTTAGAATCCCGAGGTATGGCTGAATTTGCCTTTTCCCACGTGGATTGGAGGTATCATCTTGGCACATCATTTGCTAAGGATTTATATTCAGGAACTACGGGGAGTTCTCCTGATTTGAAAAAAAACCCTGTACAAACAAAAGCATTAATGCACTTAATGAAAAAAATCTTTGCATGATAAATTAACATCTTAAGAGGAAAAGAAAAAAAGCATGTTGTGATAGAAGAAAAAAAGATTAATGGTAAACTATTTTTATAAAATGGGCCACACCTGACAGTTTTAAAAATCTGCGTTAGAAATTATCAGTGCATTTCAAGTACATTTGTCATACCCAACTGAAAAGGAAAAGAAAACAAAACCAAATTTTCTTCTCATCTATAATTTTAATTATACTAAAACATTATCAAATTCTGATGGCAAAAGTCTGACTAACATTCCTCTCGCTCCAAAGTATCTTACATCGTTGATAGTTCTCAGTCACAATCAAGTATTGCTGGTATAGTAAATTATTTCTAACACAATTATTTCCATTTCTATCACTTTCAGGACAAGTTGCTATTTTTAGCCACAAATGATGCAGGGTTGGGACACCTCAAAGCATTTTTTCAGCCTAGTTTTACTCTCTGCAAGGGAGTTGACTGACAGGTTTGGGGAAACTAGATTACAAGAACAATGCAGTTAGCTTTGAGAACTTAATTCACACACTCTGGTTTGTTTCTAAAGTGATACATTTTTAATGCTCCATTTGTATCCTTGTCTGCCAATTACACAGTATATTACTGTTCAAACCCAGTGGGGTCTTCAATCCAAAGGTGCTCTTGCAGCCTGACACAGACCAAACTGGTCATTCTCTTTAGCATGATTCAGTAAAACCTCAGTTAATGTTTTGGGAAAGAGATTCTGATTTATTACATTTCTGACTAACAAGGGCTTTCATTAGAAAATAATTTTGGTTCAGTACTTATTGAAAATCTTTATAAAATATAGCAGTGTTTTTGCTATGCTGGCCTCAGTCACCATTATGCGCAACAGAAATACACAGAGAGTTGAACAATACAAAATCAGTAATTTTGTCATAAACCAGAGGATTCTGTCAGTAAATACCAAATACCTTTTCCTTATTAAAAACTGTTTTCAAAATGAAATAAAGAATATCCTTAACAGGGTCAAAGGCATCTCTCATAACTCAGCAGACAACTAGAGACAAAACAAAACAAACACACCTACTCTCTCTATTTAACGTAAGTCTAGGAGTCAAAAGTCGTAGAAATCAATATATGCCGATGCTAGGACTCATCCTATAATATGTTGCTCCTTCGAAAAGAATTTTTTTAAAGAATTAATGAGTTTGGTTTATTGAATTTCAATTAATCAAGATCTTACTAGATATATATATATGTATCTGTGTTTTAAGAATCCACCATTTTCCTAAAGGCCAGTTTATTTTAATAGCCAATTAAATAGTATTGAATATTTCTTGGGTTTTTTAGATTATTTTTTATTTTTAGTGAATTTGTTTGAAGTGGTACTTCCTTTAAATATTCTTAGTAATTTTGAGAAGAGCAGAGATGTTTGAAAGAAGCAGCAAATGTGTACCCAGATGGCATTTCTCAGTGTCCTTGAATTCGCCTGATTTCTCATAAAACCTTCTCCATGAATCTCTCCAGACTCCCATGAACAGCCTTGGGGTAACAAAACCTAACTTGGAAATACAACATGATTCATAAAATTATATGGTAAGAATAATAAAGAACCTGAAGACTAGGATATGGGAAACACTGATAGTCAGATTGCAGTGCACTATCAGTTTCAAGGACCCAGTTTTCTGATTTTTCTGAATAGATAATTTATCATTTCTATATTTTTAAAAAATGTTAAAAAAAATCTAAAATATTAGTTTATTTTAAGAACAATGAAACTCAGTTCAAAGTGGCATTAAGTTCAATGACTGTCTGTGAAGGCCCAGTAAGACGTGAGATGACTTGTTCTTCACTAGGGTACTCCGCGGCGGGCTGCTCGCTGCACCCTCACTGCGGCACGTTCAGCAGCATCTCTGGCCTCTGCGCACCAGATGCCAGTAGCCGCCCCTGAGTGCTGGCGACCACGAACGTCTCCACCCATTGCCCACACTACTCCCAAATGCAAGCCACTGTTCCACATCACTTAAAGACAGGCTGAGTGTGAATATATAATATATGTCTTGTATAAAATTGAATGTCATAAGTGCACAGTGTCTTAACGAGAGAAATTATTATACCCAAAATTACAAGTGTGGTTCAATATGCAATAAAATGCTATTTTGGAGAAAGCTTATATGAATCAGTGGAAAAATAACAGTTACAGAATATTTTAAAGCATACAGAGAAAATACCAAAAAGGACAAGAGAGTGCTTCACAGAAGTGCTTAAAACTCTGGCTTTAATGAATAGATCAAAAGTTAGCACAACTGGAAGTAAACAGGTGCTTCTGAAATGCTTGTAAAGAAGAGATTCTTTTTAAATGTGTCTTTCAATATTGTTTTTATAAGCCCTTTCATAATGTAAGGGTAACTTAATCCCATAAATTCCTGATTAGTGGAATACAAATTAATGAGGTTTTACTGTATCAAAATTATTTTTATAATTCAAAGAGATAGCAATAATAAGAATCTAATGTGGATGTGATTTTTCTCTTTGAACTTTTCTATTCCGTTGCACTCACCTTAGCACACGCGTGCACGCGTGCACCACCCCCCCCATCAGCATCACCGTCAGCACCACTGTCTCTGGCAAATGAGTACTATTAATCCATGTAATTCTTTAAATATCTCTTATCTACTCTTTAAATGTCTTGCCTCTATCTTAGAACATAAGAAAAATACTCTTAATAACTTGGACAATGATAGAGAAAAGGACTCAGAGCCTAGTTGGCATCAAAATTACATTCTGTCTGCCAAGGTAGCATCAGAAAATAAGGCTTGTAAACCACCGTCTCTACGGATTGACTTTATCTCCCTCTAACTCCTTCAGGTGATGAGCCCTTCTTATCCCAGGAGACAATGGGCCTTTGCATTCTGTTCATCAGTGGGAAGGTAGACATGTTTGTTTCTCTGGTTCTAATAATAAGCAATAATTCCTATCCTGAAATCATCCATTGACCCTGGGGTTTGGAAGAAAGATGACTGATTTATCGTTTATTTTAATTCCTTACAAAAGCAGCACTACTGATTTTGCTTCCTACATAGACTACACTGAGACACAGACTTAGCATCCCGGCCACCCTCACGGTCGTTGTCGGACCAGCTTTGGAAGGACAGCGACGTAGCTGAGTGAGATGTTTTCCTGTAACTCAGTCACAAAGACGTTTTTCAGATCTCATCTATCGCCTGTGAATGATTCTCAAGCTAGTAAATCAGAATCCAGGTCTCTATTTCTCAAAGATCTTCAGGGGGTTGCAAAGGAACACAAGCACAGCCAGAGTCCTTTCACGTGACCCACGTGTCTAGTTCTAAAGGTACGATTTGTCAGCTACCTGCATTAAGGGGGGACCGTTGCTTTGAACAAGGAAAAAAAATGTATGTGCCCTAGGTTGGTTGAAGAAAATTAGGATTAGCTCTTGGAGAAATTGGTTGTAAGATGTTTGGCAGAGGGAAAAGGAAGAGGGTCTAGAAATGTAAACTAAAAATCCGCTTCTTGGTTCAGGATCCCTGGGATAACCCAGGAGCAAACCCGTGCAATTATTCCTGCCCCTGTGGGCCCACATCTTAACTCGCCACTTTCATTCAGAGGGGCCGTGCCACAGGGACTCAGACAGTCCTGTCAGGCTCTGCTCTGCGCCTGGGGGGAGAAACACGGCAGCCTTCACAGCATCCTCCCCTCGGCCCTTTGTAGCCTGGGCCAGGTGTGTGACAAGGTACTCTGTCATATACACACTGCCCCCAGTGCCTGAGTACTTGCCAGTACATAGTATGCTGGGATACCACCATTCCGGGGAGCATGGTCGTCATGTAGCAGGATTAGCATATATATTTACAGACAACATAACCCTGAAAGGATGAAATGCAGACCAGGTGAGGTCTGACTTGGGAAGGGGAGAGAGGAAGTGCCGATCTGATGCAAGGATGTGGGGGTGAGGAGGAACATGGAAGCCGAAGTGGAAAAGGCTTTGATGAGGAACCACAAGCACTGAAAGGGTGCGTTTATTTACATATTTAGGTAGGGAAGTGATTTTCAACCTTGGCTGTTCATAAGAATCACCTAAGGAACTTTTAAAATTCCCAATTCTATCAAAATCTCTCAGAGTGGGAGCCAAACATCAGTATTTTTGAAAGCCCCCAACGTGGTTCCAGTGTCCAGCCAAACTGTATAACCACAGTTTTATGGCAGCTAAGGAGGCCCGTGAGTTCACCTTGGCTGGTGCTGGGCCCCACTTCTGCGGGGTTCAGGGGAGGCGAGACGTAGGAGATGCAGCAATGGCTCGACTGCTATTTATTTTATGTCACAACCCAAAACAAATGTTCTGTGCAAACTCTGACCAGATGGTGCCCCATTAACTCTTAATAACAACTCCTTGTGGTTTTCTCCTTTGTGACTTGGCCATTAATTATTCCAATTCAAACATCTAGGCTTTGATTATCTTATACATGTGACATCACAGAACACCAGAAATAGCATAAAAAATTCAGCAGCATGTAAAGCTAAGTGGAAAACTAATTCTCAATAGTTTCTTAATAGAAATGCTCAAAACAATCATTTACTAAATTAGGTCCAAATTTATTATTCATTCTTTGTTCAGAGGAGAAATGGGTACCAGGTGCCTGTTCTGCGATAGGTATATTTTCTTGAATTTGATCTCAGCGAGGGGGGAGAACAGCTCTTCCTTGATTATCGTCTTAGCTCCCAGGGCCACTCGGATTCATTTTCTTAGGAACTCGACTGTGTTTAAGGGGAGAAGAATGCCTGTAACTCACTCTCTGGCCTCCAGTGCCCCTGAAAGAGTGCTCTCGCCTTCAAAAAGGGAGCGTCTGCCTGTCTGAGGCCACAACAGTCAGTGAGAAAATTCGAGCGAGTCCTCTCCTCTCACACTGCTCCCCTCTAGTTTTGGCCCACCCTTCTCACTGCAAAGTCAGAAAATAAAGTAGGTGGTGGTTTTGGACAAGTGTACACAAGATCAAAATCTCTAATAACCTATAATTTTTAGTACTTAATTATGTGATGTTTTACTCTAGGAAATAAGAAACCGATGATATCATTGATGTATCTTTCTTTCATCCTCAGAATTTTTGCATCTTTTCAGAAAATGACAAATTACTATTTTTCTGTTGCACTCAGCAATTGTGACTATACTTAAAATTCTTGTAGTCTGTAGAGATATCAATAAAATTGTATATGTTTGTACATAGATGCTCTCTTATGTTGTCATGTCATGAACTACTACTGATTTTTGCCAAGATTAAATATGGACAGAGGTAAGACCCTCATTTACAATGCTGTGAACCATAGTTTTGCAAAGTATAATTGTTCTAAAAAGGCAGGGAGGTGGGTGGGGGAGCAATGTACACCATATATATTTGAACTAAAAAAGAGAAAGGAGTAAAACTAAACACAAATTCCCTAAACTCCAAAAGGGCAGAAATAGCCATTCAAAATTTCCATCAAATTGGGGAGATACGTAATTTTTTATTGGAAGACTTTACAGACAACTTTTGAGAATGTTGACTGATTTCATCTTTGGTGGAGTAAGTACAGGGCAGCATAATAAACTGAGGCTGAATGAGATGTACTTTCAACATTCAGATCTCACTTCCTCACTTTCTTTAAAGCTCAGGCTAATCCCCAGTAGCAAAAAATAAGCTATTGTGGGCTTATACCACCACCTAGTGGTGATAATGAACATTCATTAACCCACCTAACCCACTGCCTCCCAAAGTTCCCCAGAAAGTGTGCACGCTCTTCTCTGGCTTTCAACTGCAGTTAATGCCTCTTCAGGAACTTTCTTTACACTGGTTACACTGTGGCCTTATGATTAGTCAACTAATTATATTTTTCCAAAATCCATCTATTTATCTAATGAAAAATTTCCCATCACCACAATTTCCCTACCTTTGGTTCCATATAAAAATGAAAAAAAAACAAGAAACTAACCCTAGTCTTTCTATTAGAAGTACAAATATAAAGACAGATACAATAAAATCAACATACCTGGGTTTCCCTTCAAGAATTTTCTCAAAGGATCCATTTACTTCTTCACCTTCTTTGAATTACAATCACTCACTCTTCACATAGCTGCATTCAGCATTCGGGGCAAGGCCCTGTGGTCCCCACTTGCTAACTTGGCTCACGTGGGCCATGGATGCCTTCTGGTTCTCTGTCATTCATGCCCGAGCCCCTAAGTTAAAGTGTTCAGTGTCTTGATGGTATCACTTTTTCATGAGAACTTTTTCTTTTCTTGTTTTTTTTCTAATAAGTCATTTTTACAACTTTTTATCTTTGACTTTTGAACTTTGTTTTAAAGGCCTTTACATTCCTGCAATAATAAACACTCTCTCATATTTGTTTCTTTCATAGATTTATTTTTTATACCAGGCTTTTAACCCATTGGGAGTTTAGGGATAGGGATCTAACTTGATATTTTGAGCATTGGATAATGTCACAAAACTCCTATTTTTGAGTGACTCAACTTTTCGTCACTAACTTGAAATGATAGTTTCATGTAGACATATACAAATAAGTCTGTTTTCTAAATTACCAAGTAATCTATTTGTCTATTTATGTGTAATTATTAAAATGTTAGGTTATTAAACATTTACAATATCTCTTAATATGTGATAGACAGCTTTGATTTTTTTCAAGTTTGATAGGTATTGATATTCTCTCTTTAGGTGAGTTTCAGGATATAATTGATCTAACAAAATCCCTGTTGAGACTTTGCTTGAAATTATAGTAAATTTATAGATTAATAAAAAAAAATTTTTTGCTGGCATTGCTTCCTTTAGGATATCTTTATCCTTTTATTCACAACCATTTTCCTCATTTATGTTGATAATTTTGCCTTCACACAGTTTTTCAAGTTGCATACCTAGAGTATCTCAAGTGGCATCAATATCAGTATTTCCACAAACAGCTATTTCTCCTAATGCAAACAAATTACTACAAACTTATTGGCTTAAAACAATAATAATTGAGGCAGTCACTAAGAGAGTGACATTGCTCATTCCAACTTCACTCCCTGTCACAAGGACTAACAGCTATTCGAGGACAAGATACCACTGAAAAACACCTAGGACATGGGGTGAGACTGAAGCACGCCCTGCACCGCAGAGACTGAGACGGGCCACACTGATAGGAAGAGAGGCAGCTGCACACTCACTGCACTGCCTCTTCCCCAGGCCAGTGCAGCAGCGCCACACTGAGAAGTCTCCCCGCAGTCTGTGGCTACTCCAGGAAGAAAAAAGAGCCCAGCATGGACACTGAGTGCTGTGGGTCCCTTTTTGGGAGAACCACTGTGGTCTTGCATCTCTAGGATCTCTGTGGAATGTGCAGGGTTTAAACACTGGGAATCAGATTGTGACACAGAAGGGGATTGGGGCTTGCAACAAACAGTGCTCAGATCTTGGCAGACCAAGGTCCTACCTACAAAACCCAAGCAGTAGTCTAAAACCAGAGGCTTTGCTAATCTGCAGAGCCAAGAGAGTAGTGTAGTTTGGCCAGGGAACTTAGTGGAGTACAGGTATGCCTGATTTCGGGCCTCAAATGAGGAGCCTTTCTGCCCTGAAGCCTGGTGTCCCCTATCTCACCCCCACCCCACCCCACCCCCACACACACATTTTCCACTACCTACCTAGTCTGAGCAGGGGAGCTGAGTGATAGCCCCACCCACTGCTCAGTGTGCATCCAGGCCACACCCAACCAGAAAGACTGACCAGAACACCTGGACACTGCACAGCCTCGCAATGCTGAAGCAAGCAGACCTCATGGTCTGCAGAGCAAAGCCAGTGGCACTGTTCTGCCAGGGAACTCAGGGCACAAGTCAGCTTGAATAAAGACTACAAATAGCCTTTCAGGCCTTGGAGCTGCTTGCTCCACCTGGGAGCTGATTCATAGCCTGCCCACTGCTATGCATAGCTCCCTGCCCTGCCTGACTAGGAAGCCTGGGCTTAACATCTGGGAATTTGTGTACCCCTGCAGCACTCAAGTGCGGAGCCTGGCTGATAGCACTATCCGTTAGAAGAGCAAAGAAGCTAGTCCTGCTAGGCCAGGAGCTTGAGTACAGTTCTGCTTGAGTCAAGATTCCAAACAAAGAGCCCTGGCAGCCATAAAGCCAGTTCTGTCACCCTGCCTGGGCAGGGAAGCTAATTCATAGCTTCACCCACTGCTGAGGGTAGCCTCCAGCCCCACCCACCCAGGAAGCCTGGCCTGAGGCACCTGGGGAAGCATTTGGCCAAGCAGTATGTAAGCTGAGAGCCCAGCCAGCACCTCTCCCATCTAGAAGAGACAAACTGGTGACTGTCTAGCTAGAGAGTTTGATGCACAGATACCCTTAATTACCTTCCCAAACGAGAGATTTGTCAGCCATGGGGCCTGTTCTGCAACCTCACCCTCCAGACAGGGAAACTAATCCATAACCCACTGCTGAACACAGCCTCCAACCCTGCTAACCGGGAAACCTAACTAGAGCTCCTGAGAATCTCAGGAGCTCACCCGGCAGTGGATTACAGCAGCACTTGAATGAAGAATCTGACCAGTGGCTCTGCATTTGCCATGCTAAGACAGTGGCTCTGTCTGTCCTGGGCCACTAATTTGACTCCCAAACAAGAGCCTTACCAGCCTTGGGGCCTGTTTGGGGCACTACTCAGGCAGGCAAACTATTTCCCAGCCACTGCTATAATAGCCTTCACACACATACCCCACCCCCACCCCAACCAGGAACCTAACCAGAGCATGTGAAAAGCTGCACAGTCCATCCTACAACCCTACTTATGGTGACACTTGGAAAGACAACATAGCCTGGGGCTTTCCCCATCTTCAAAGTAAAACTGGTGGCCTCATCTGGCCAGGAAATTTAGTGCACAGTCTAACCTGATTTGGGTCCCCAAAAAATGAGCAGTGCAGACCTTGGAGCTCATCTGCTGCCCTCCAGAACAGGGAAGCTAATTCATAGTCACGCCTACTGCAGGGTGTAGTACCCAGTCCTGATCGTCTAGGAAGACAGTATAGAAAACCCAGGCAGCCACAGAACCCATACGATAGCCTACCCTATAGAAGTCCTATCCAACTGTTCTCAGCCAGCAGCACCCCTCCCCCTTCAGCTTCGAAGCATGGGTAGTAGCCTCTCTGCAAGACCCTGACGGCAAACCCTACAGTCCCAAGGACATTACCAGCCGACACGTCCAGAACACCAAGCCGAGCTGACTGGTGAAGAACTACCTCTACCAAAGTGAGCCTGTGAAGTCTGGAAAAGGGAACTGCTTACTCACATGCACAGAGACCAAAATACAGAATCAATAATCACAAAGAAATCAGGTGAACATGACACTACCAAAGGAAACTAATAAAGCTCCAATAACTGACCCTAAAGAAATGAAGAGCAGGTATAGAAATCAGAATAATCCTCTTTAAGAAGTTTAGTAAACTACAAGAACACAGACATACAACTAAACAAAATTAGAAGAACAAAATGAGAAGTTCAGCAAAGAAATAGAAATATCAAAAAACCAGAAACCCTAGAGCTTACAAATTCAATGACTGCACTGAAGAATTCAACAGAAAGCTTCAACAACAGGCTCAACCATTCAAAAGAAAGAATAAGTTACCTGGGGCACAGGACATTTGAAATTATCCAATTAGAGGATCAAAAGAAAAAACTTGAAAAGTGTGAAGAAAGTCAATGGGACTTAAAGGATATAATAAAAAGAAACAGCATTCCCATTATGGGAATCTCAGAAAGAGAAGAGGAAGGAACAGAAAGTAATAATATATTTAAAGCAATAGGACTGAAATCTTCCCAAACCTGGAAAGAGAAATGAACATCCATGCCCAAAGAGCCTCAAACAGGTTGAAACTGAAGTGGGCCACAGTGAGATATATCATAATTAACTGGTTAAAAGTTAAGGAAAGATTTGAAAGCAGCAAGAGAAGAGATGGGTTATATACAAGGAAGCTCCCATGTGGGTGGATTTCTCAACAGAAACTCCTTGAGCCAAGGGAAAATGGGATGATATATTCAAATACTGAAAAAGAAAACTGTCAACCAGGAATTCTATACCTGGCAAAGTTGTCCTTTAGAAATAAAGAAGAGATAAAAATTTCCCTGAACAAGGAAAAGCTGAGGGAGTTCATCAACACCAGACCTGCCTTATAAAAAATGCTAATAAGAGGTCTTTGGAAGTAAAAGGAATGCTAATTAACGTCATAAAAACATGAAAAGGTGTGGATGATACTGGCCAGCAGTATCCATCTTGGCTTCGGATGCTCGTCAAAACACGAGAAAAAACATACACAGAGACAACCAGGTCCTGTGGGAGAATAGGGACAGAAGGGCCACTCCTCACATGGGGAGTGCCTTTGGCCACCCTCTCTCCTGGAGGGCTCCACTTGGCCACCCTCTCTCCTGGAGGGAGCCCCAAGTCCATACCCAAGCAGATTTTTATTGAGAAAACAGACTTAGTTTGTGGATTCACAGTCTGGCAGAAAAGATCCAAAGATGTAAACAACTTACAAAGGTGGGGACAGAACTCCTGCTGAGATTCCAGGCAAGGGTTGTGGTCTTTAACATATGAAAGGGCTACAGGTTCCAAAAGTTTCCTGCCTGTGCTTTTAAATTCTAAGTTAATAACATCCTCCAGCAAACAGATCTCACAGGATCTTGCATATTCTATGTCCCAGGCCTGATTATTCCAAGGGTCCACCGTTTTTGGTCTGGGCTGTTTCGCCCCTGCAATTTCCCCAGGCCTGAGAAGGGCAGAAAACAGAGGCAGCCAGGAGACTTGGATTTCTCACATCTAAGAACAAAGACTCAGGCTTTGACAAAGCCAAGGGGGCAGGGGTTGATATCCATCACCCCTTCATGTCCACAGCCCCATGAATTTCTTCCCTCAGGCCATCCCACATGATTGCATCTGTCTTAGATTCATTCTCTTTCTTAGAGAATTGTTACCTGTCATTGACTGCCGATCATGCCAGGGAAATAAGTTTTGTCTCCTTAGTGGCTCCTCGTCTGAAGTCTTTTGCTCAGCCTAAGTCACAGGGGTTACAGCTTCCTGAGACCAGGCAGGGCGGTCCCCAACAAAAAAGGTAGCATAAACGTTACTAGAAATGGTAAGTATATATATAGTCACTTAGATTCTGTAATATAATAACAGCAGCATATAATTCACTTACAACCCTAGTTTAAAAACTAAAATAACAAATGTAAGCATAACTATAATAAATTGTTATTTGATGCATAATATAAAAAATATGTAAATTATAACATCATAACCAAAAATGTGAGGAGAAGGAAAAGTAAAAGTGTAAAGTTTAAGAATGCCACAGCACTTAAGTTGTTATCAGTTTAAAAGACTATTATAATGTTGAGATATTTTATTCAAGTCTCATAGTGGCCACAGGTAAAAACCCATAGTAATTACATGAAACATGATAAAGAAGTCCAAACACACTGAACCCAAAATAGGTCCAAAAATAGATCAAAATACAAAAAAAAAGATAGCAAGATAAAAAGAAACAGTGGATCTACAAAACAACCAGAAACAATTAACAATAACAATAGTAACTTCCTGCCTTTCAAAATTTGCTTGAATGTAAATGGTTGTAATTGCTCTAATGTAACTGGATTAAAAAACAAGATCCAAATATATGCTGCCTACAAGACACTTGCTTTAGCCTTAAAAACATGTACAAACTGAGAGTAAAAATATTTGAAGCAAATCATAACCAATAAAAAGAAGGGGTTGTTATACTTATTATATCAGACAAAATGGTAAAAAAAAAAGACCAAGAAGTTCTCTATATAATGATAAAGAGGTCAATCCATCAAGAGGATATAACAATTGTAAATATTTATCTATCAAACATTGCAGTACCTATATACATACACAAAAATTAACAGAACTGAAAGGAGAAATAAATAGCATACAAAATAATAGTTGGGGACTTTAATATCCCACTCTCAACAATGGATAGATTATCCAGACAGAGAATCAACAAGGAAATAATGGATTTAAAGACCACACATCCTTCTCAAACACAAGTGGAACATTTTCTAGGACAGATCATAAGTTAGGTCTGTCCTAGACAAACAAGCCTTAGCAAATTCAAGAAGACTGAAATCATACCAAATATCTTCTCTAACAACAAACATGAAATCAATAACTGGAGAAAAACTGGAAAACTCACAAATACATGAAAATTAAACAACATTCTCCTGAATAATCCATGGATCAAAGAAGATAGTAAGGGGAAGTAAAAAAGTATCTTAAACAAACATGGAAACACTACTTACCAAAGTTTATAGGATGCAGTGAAAGCAGTGCTAAGAGGGAAGTTCATAGCAATAAACACCTACATTAAGAAGCAAGAAAGATCTCAAATTATCAACTTTACTCTATGGCTTAAGGAACTGGGTAAAGAACAAACTAACCCAAACTTAGCAGAAGAAAGAAAATAATAAAAATTAGAGAATAAATAAATTAAATAGAGAACAGGGAAACAATAGAAAAGATAAACAAAACTAAGAATGGTTCTTTATCCCAGGTTTCAGCATCAAAAAAAAAAAAAAAGAGAGAGGGACTTCCAGCCAAGATAAAGGCATAGGTAGACACACTTTGCCTCCTCACACAACCGAAAGAATGACAACAACAAATTTAAAAACAAAAAACAACCAGAACTCACAGAAAAGTGAACTATATGGAAGTCCAACCACCAAGGAGTTAAAGAAGAAACATTCATCCAGACCAGTAGGAGGGGCAGAGACCGGAAGGTGGGTGAAGAGGACTTGGGGCAAGGCAGCAACTGGAGGACCTGGCTAGGTGGCAGCAAGCAAAGCAGGCAGTTCCACATTTACATGTGGACAAATCAGGAGGAACAACTGGGGAATGAGACAGACCATGCAACCCAGGGTTCCAGTGCAAGGAAATAAAGCCTCAAAACCTCTGACTGAAAAAACCTGCGATGGTTGCAGCAGCAGGACAAACTCCCAGCCTCACAAGAGAGTTTGTTGGAGAAACCCAAAGGGTCCTAGAATGAACACAAAACCACCCACCTGGGAATCAGCAAAAGAAAGGCCCAATTTGCCTGTGCATAGCGGCAGAAGTGACTGAAAGCTGGCAGAGAGTAGAGCAAGTGGACATTGCTCCCTCTTGGACCCCTCCCCCACATACAGTGCCAAAACACAGTGACATGGATTGCCTGCCCTCGTGAACACCTAAGGCTCCACCCCTTACTACATAACAGATGCGCCAAGACAAAAACAAATGGCCCAAATGAAAGAATAGATCAAAGCTCCAGAAAAAATACTAAGCAATGAAGAGATAGCCAACCTATCAGATGCACAGTTCAAAACACTGGTAATCAGGATGTCACAGAATTGGTTGAGTATGATCACAAAATACAGGAAGAAGTGAAGGTTATGAAAAGTGAAATAAAGGAAAATGCACAGCAAACCAACAGTGATGGGAAGGAAACCAGGACTCAAATCAATGATTTAGAGCAGAAGGAAGAAATAAACATTCAACTAGAACAGAATGAAGAAGAATTCAAAAACATGAGGAGAGGCTTAGGAACCCCCAAGACAACTATAAACATTCCAACCTGAATCATAGGGATGCCAGGAGGAGAAGAGGAAGAGCAAGACATTGAAAACTTACTTGAACAAATAATGAAAGAGAACTTCTCCAATCTGGTAAAGCAAATAGACTTCCAGGAAGCCCAGAAAGCTCAGTGAGTTCCAAAGAAGTTGGATCCACAGAAGCACACACCAAGGCATATCATCATTACATTACCCAAGATTAAAGATAAGGAGAGAATCATAAAAGCAGCAAGAGAAAAGGAAACAGTTATCTACAATGGAGTTCTCATAAGACTATCAGCTGATTTCTCAAAAGAGACCTTGCAGGCAAGAAGGGGCTGTAAGAAGTATTCAAAGTCATGAAAGGCAAGGACCTATATCCAAGATTATTCTATCCAGCAAAGGTATCATTTAGAATGGAAGGGCAGATAAAATGCTTCTCAAATAAGGTCAAGTTAAAGGAGTTCATCATCACCAAGCCCTTGTTGTGTGAAATGTTAAAGGAATTTATCTAAGAAAAAGAAGAAGACCAAAACTATGAATAGTAAAATGACAACAAACTCACAACTATCAACAGCTGAACCTAAAGAAAAATAAATAAAAAGTAAATAAAAACAAACAACTAGAAAAGGAACAGAATCACAGAAATGGAGATCACATGGAGGGTTATCAGCAGGGGAAGGAGAGGGGGAGGATGGGGGAAAAGCTAGAGGGAATAGATAGCATAATTGTAGGTAGAAAATAGACAGGGGGAAGTTAAGAATAGTGTAGGGAATGTAGAAGCCAAAGAACTTAGATGTACCACCCATGGACATGAACTAAAGGGGTGGGGGGAATGAAGGTGGGAAAGGTTGTATATGATGGAGGGGAATAAAGGGGGAGGAATGGGACAACTGTAATAGCATAATCAGTAGAATATATTTTTAAAAAGAATGGTTCTTTAAAAAGATAAACACAATTTACAAATCTTTAGCTATACTAACCAATGAAAAAAGAGTATCCAAATCAACAAAATTGTAAATGAAAGAAATCAAATAGGGGGGACACTCCCAAACTCATTTCATGAGGCCAGCATTACGCTGTCAAAGCCAGTAAAGGGCACTACAAGAAAAAAAAATATTACAGGCCAGTGCAAAAATTCTCAATACACACAAGCAAACTGAATTCAGCTGCACATTAAAAGGACCATTCATTTACCACGATCAAGAGGGATTTTTATCCCTGGGATGCCAGAATAATTCAACATACATAAATCAATAAGTGTGATACATCACATTAATAGAATGAAAGATTTAAATATTATATCTGAATAGATGCAGAAAAAAACATTTGACAAAATTCAACATCTGTTCATGATAAAAACTCTTAAGAAATTAGGTATACAAAGAATGTACCTCAGCATAATCCACACCATATATTACAAGTCCACATCTAACATCACACTCATTGGTAAAAAGTTGAAAGCTTTTTCTCCAAGATCAGGAACAAGAGAAGGGTGCCCACTCTCACCACTCCTATTCCACATAGTACTAGGATTCCTAGCCAGAGTAGTGAGGCAATACAAAAAAAAAAATAAAAGGCATCCAAATTGGAAAGGAAGAAATAAAATTGTCTCTATTTGCAGATGACATGATTTTATGTTTAGAAAAATCCACCAAAAAATTGTTAGAACTAATCCACAAATTCAGTGAAGTTGCAAGATACAAAATTAACATGTAAGAATCAGTAGCATTTCTAATATACCAACAATGACCTATCTGAAAAATAAAGAAAATGATCCCATATACAATAGCATCAAAGACAAAATAAAACCTTAGAAATACATTTAAGTAAGGATGGAAAGATCTCTGTGCTGAAAACTATAAAACACTGGACAAAGAAAACACACAAAAAAAATGGAAAGGCATCCTGTGTTCATGGAGTGGAAGAATTAATACTGTTAAAATGTCTCACCTGGAGCCATCTATAGGTTCAATGCAGTCTTCATGAAGAATCCAATGGCATTTTTTCAGAAGCAGAAAAACAACCCTACAATTTGTATGGAACCACAAAAGACCCCAAATAGCCAAAGCAATACTGAGAAAGAACAAAGCAAGAGGTATTATACTTTTTGACTTCAAGCTATCTTACAAAGTTATAGTAATCAAAACAGCATGATAGTGGCATAAAAACAGATCCATAGACCAATGAAACAGAATTGAGAGCCCAGAAATAAACCTATGCATATATAATCAATTAATATTTGACACAGGTGCCAAGAAAACTCAATGGAGAAAAGACAATCTCTTCAATAAATGGCACTGGGAAAATTGGATATTCACATGCAACAGAATGAAACTAGTCCCCTATCTTACACCAGTCACAAAAATTCATCCAAAATGGGTTAAAGATTTAAATGTAAGGCCTAAGTCCATAACACTCTTAGAAAAGAAACCTAGGAAAAAAGCTCTTGGACATGGATCTTGGTCAGGATCTTGGGTCTTGGTGACGCCGAAAGCACAAGCAGCAAAACCAAAAACAAACAAGTGGGGCTTCATGAAACTAAAAACTTTTGCACAGAAAAATAATCAACAAAATGAAAAGATAACCTATGAAATTGGAAAAAATATTTGCAAATCTTATATCTGATAAAGAATTAATATCCAAAATGTATAAGGAACTTACACAACTCAATAGCAACCCCTCAAAACAATCAAATTTTAAAAATGGGCATAGGACTTGGAAAGACATGTTTCCAAAGAAGACATACAACAGGTGCACAAATCATTAGGGAAATGAAAATCAAAATCACAGTGAGCTATCACCTCAGACCTATTAGAATGACTATTGTCAAAGACGAAAAATAACAAGTGTTGGCTAAGATGTGGAAAAAGTGAATCCTTGTGCAAATGTAAATTAGTGCAGCCACTATAAAAAACAGTATGGAGATTCCTCAAAAAAATAAAAATAGAACTACCATATGATCCAGCAATTCCATTTCTGGGTAAATTTCCAAAGGAAAGAAAAACACTCATCCAAGACATATCTGCATCCCCATGTTCATAACAGCATTATTTATAATAACCAAGACAGGTAAACAGCTTAAGTGTCCATCAATGGAAAAATGCATAAAGAAGCTTTGGAATATTTACAGCCATAAAAATGGAGGAAATCCTGACACTTGCTACAACATGGATGGACCTTTAGGGGATTATGTTAAGTGAAATAACTCAAAGAAAGACAAATATGGTCTTACTTAAATGTGGAATCTTAAAAAAATAACTAACAGAAAAATAGATCAGCCCTAGTGGTGTAGCTCAATGGACTGAGTGCCAGTCTGTGAACCAAAGGGTTGCAGGTTCGATTCCTGGTCAGGGCACGTGCTTGGGTTGCAGGCCAGATCCCCAGTTGGAGCTGTGCAAGAGGCAACTGATCCATGTATCTCTCTTACATTGATGTTTCTCTCCCTCTCTTTTCCCCTCCCTTCCTCTCTCTCTAAAAATAAATAAAAACTTTAAAATAATAGATCAGGTGTGTGTTACCAGGGGCAGGGGTTTAGGAGCGAAGGGTAGGGGAATGGAAGGAAGGTTGTCAAAAGGTACAAAGTTCCTGTATAAGAAAAATAAGTACTAGGGATGTAAAGTACAACACGATGACACCAGTAAACATACTGGATTGTATATTCAGAAGTTGCCAAGATAGTAAATCCTGGAAGTTATCATCACATGGAAAAAGTTTTCCCTTCTTTTTAATCTCTATGAGATGATAAATGTTAATTTACTGTGGCAATCACTTCACAATATATGTAAGCCATTATGCTGTACAACTTAAACTTACACAGTGTTGTATGTCCATTGCAATAAAACTTAAAAATAAACAACACAAATTACCATTCTGGAGGTCAGAGGTCCGATACAGTATTTATTGGGCTAAAATGGAGGATTGGGGAGAATCTAGTTCCATCCATTGCCTTTTCCAGCTTCTAGAGATTGCCTGCATTCCTCGGCTCATGGTCCCTTCTTCCACCCTCAAAGTTAGTGCAGCATCTTCTAATCTCAATCTGACTATTTTGTAGTCATATCTCCTCTTCTGACTCTACCTGCCTTCCTCTTACAAGGCCCCTTGTGTTTAGATTGGAACCACCCAGGTTATGTCCCCATCTCAAGATCTCTAACTAAATTATATCAGCACTGTCATTTTGCCATGTGATATAACATGTTCACAGGTTTTAGGAGTTAGACTGCTGACATTTGGCGGGGAGGGTGTTATTCTGTCCACCACAATGAGCATCTGTTACTTACTCGTACGCAGTGATTTGTGTCCTAAACAGCTACCAATGAAGTTTGAACTTTATGCAATGCCTCTCTATGCCTCTCTTCAGTTACTATGCCTCTCTAACTGAAATGTGAACTGTGTTGTAAGGTGCAATATGTTATTTAAGTAAACCACGGTAACTGGAATTTGTGTATAACTGAATGATGCAAAACAAGGCCTGTTTTAAGTCCAGCTGATAGGTCAAAAAGGATGAGAAAATGCATGTGGCTCTACGTGTAGGGCCGTGGCTGTAGAAAACGAGGTGGAAGTGACCTACATGTCTGCACTCATGTCTGAAGAACGCTCATAAGTAAACAGTGAGCTTTCTCTCGGGTTGGATCTCAAGGCTACCAGAATACTGACAGCACAACAGCTGTCCCTCTGAAAAACATGGTGCAGGTGAACATGGAAAAACCTTGAGAAACGATGACAGAATTTCCCTCTTACCTCTGTCGTCTTCTGCCCACTCCCCCTCCCCCCATAAAATACGTCTGAGTATCATGCACATTAATATCCAAATACTGACAGTATATCACGCTTGTTTACAAAGCAACTGTCTTTTAAAAAATTTCTGACTAATAAACATAAAAGAGTTCTTTTGATAACTGATTAAGAATATAATTAACATTTCTTATGTGCACAGAGTTAAACAAACTGCAAAATAAGTAAATATGGGACACGGGTGTCTTAGACCAAACATGATTTACAAAACTGAACTGCTGATAGAAAGTTTCTCATAAATACATTTTATTTTGACAGTAAAAAGGTCAGGTATACAGGGATTATTGAAGTGCAATCTTTTCGGGGGGTCAGTATTCTCACCATGCTACACACATAGAAAGAGACATAGAGGGACTGATAAGAGGGTGTTTTCCTTCTCTGGCAGTATTACATTAAACTGCAATACAAACACCTTATCTTACAGAACAAGATACCTCTTCAAGAGGCGCAGCCTATTTTATAATACCTAAGTATTGCAAATACATTCATTGCATGAATTGGAGAGAGGAAAGGAAGCAGAAACAGCATTTCATGAAAACCCATTCCTTGACTACATTCATATCAAGACTTACCACTTTATAGAATTCATAATTTATTAGCCAATGCTATTTAAAAATACTACTTCAGTAGTCTTAAATTGATATTGGCGAAAAATCACACACAAGGCCTAACCCTGGTGAGGTATGTGAAGTGAAATCCTTATCCGTCAGTGGCTCCTGTTGGACCCTGGACAGGGCTGAAAATACCTCTGAGGCAACTGTTCCATTTTTCGCATGCTCGGTCCAGACAGGTGAGGACCCAACATGCTAAGTGCATATTTCAAGGATGCGTGCCGAACCTGTTTAGAGCCACAGTAAGCTATGAGAGGCTTTCATAAATACTCTTTGAGAGGGAACATAATCATTAAACTTGGTGTTTTTACCTCAAAAAAGATTTTTTACTCTACAGAGAATAAACTCTCATATACATTTTGAAACTCCTACTATAAATTACTATGCTAAATCTGTTAAGACTTCATGGTTTCTGCTTTCGTGAAGTAGGTGAAGGGGTAATTGTACCCACACAAGGCTTTTAGGAGGCCTTAATCAACTGTATAATTTACACATCAAAGTCCTTCAGCGCTCCCCAGCTACCACCTATTTTCACTTTCACTTTCAGTTTCACAGAAAGTTTTATGGCATTTTCCATTTCATTCTTGACAATCTGAGCAACCTAAGGGGGGGAAGAAAGAGGTTAGCAAACTCCCTGTCCAGTGAAAGAATTCTTCCCACCCCACCCACTGAGGAGGCAGACCACACTAGAGCTCTTCACCCGGTGCTTAAAACTTGACATCAGCAAAGAGCCAGGCACCCCAAGTCTGCACTGATCAGCAGGCACTCTCCCAGTTTCAGCTAGAATACTCAGAGCTTTGAAACCCTTGGGACAAGACTCCAAATTCTCATCTAACTTCTTCCAGACAAAAAACATCCCTGCACCAGGAATTTCTTTAACAACAGTATGGCACTGAGAGCTCTCAGTTCTTTCTATGCCTTTAAGGACTCAACCTTTATGTATCTTAGCCTGACCTACAAAGTGTCTTAACTTTCCATAGAATGGATGCAAACACTGTAAAAATACCTGAACAACATCCTCTTCTGCCACTTCATATAAGAGTTCATCGTGGAGCTGAAGGATGAAGAAGCCTCCTCTGACTGGGCCAAAGACCCCTGGCAGTTTTCTCTCCGGTAACAATCCTCCTACCCAGTGAAGAAAGCAGCAAACATAAACATGTCACTCTGCCACAGGAGAATGTTGGGGTTGGGGTTTTTGTTCTGTTTTGTTTTGTTTTGTTTTCTAGAGATCTTGAGAAACTCTGGGAAATTTTAATTAAGAGATTAAAATACAGCAAATTTGGAACTATCGGGAAAATAACTATTTGCTGTCTGCTACTTAGCCTACTTATCAGGTAGACTAAATCTCCGTCAACTTCCTCCCAGAAAGGAGGAGTCTAACAAAGAGGCCAGTGAATGAAGTGTGACGAAATCTGCTCCAAACTCTAACTTATTTCTCATAAATAACCAACATCTTCTCTTTCCATGGAGTCCCACTGTTCTAAGTAAAAGCACCCGGATAGTATGGGGCCTGATTCCTGCTCCAGCAAAGGGAGCTGGTATTGCAATTAGGCAATGTTTTATAAGAGGGACACTGCCTGGTGACTTTTTATGGCCAGAAGTGTCAACTGGTGCTTCCCCAGTTAGCACACTCTAGACAAGTACCTAGCCTCAGATCCAAATGTGGACTTCAGAGCGTGAGAGTCCCTTGACATTATATGTAAGAGTCTATGTCTGTACATTTTTCTGTGAAAATGATCTATAGCTTTCAATAGATTCTCAAAAACCCATGACTCCACAAATGGTTATAAATCACTGTACTAGACTTAGTTACTATTTCCTAACTAGCTGGGCCTAGTGGTACAGACTATATCCCTCTGATCACTAAATAAGGTTCAACATTGGGCTGGGAACCAAAGTGTCCCAGGTTCGATTCCCAGCCAGGGTACATTCCTGGGTTGCAGGCCATAACCCCCAGCAACCGCACATTGATGTCTGTCTGTCTGTCTCTCTCTCTCTCTCCCTCCCTCCCTTCCCTCTCTAAAAATAAATCAATAAAATCTTTAAAAAAAAAAAAAAAAAGGTTCAACATTAAGACCTTTAGAGTAACAGCCTTTAATTATTTGCCCATATCTCACACCAGTGCTTCCTTTCTGCCATCCAAATTTCCTACTTATCCTCAGGACAGCACAAATATATTCCCATCTCCTTCTGTATCTGGTGCTTTCCTGAGAGTTCTTTAGCTGTCACTCTCTGCAGCCCCAGTTTGCTCAGGGGTGGCTGTCACAGGCTAAGAGAACAACTGCAGATGAGTTCGTGGCAAGGTGTTTCCACAGCTGGGCTGCAAAGGCTGTGCATCTGTTTGCCAGTTTGGCTGACATCTGATCTGCCCCGCTGGACCCCCTTATCTCAGGGCATCAGCTGTCCAGATGCTCTAGCTTTTCTGTTTTCTGATCACCATAGCTTTGTCCTCTCCTTCATTGCCCTTGTGCACTCAGCTTCTGACCCAGAATGCCATGATCTTCCTGTTCCCTGTGCAGTCTGCTGCCTCAGGCTCAGCTCCCTTTGATCGCACTGACCTGCTGCTACCTTAAGCTGTCATGTCACCATGAAGTCATCCTCAGGGACATATCTACATTGTCTTCCACTCATTCTAAAGGTTGTTATTGTCTACATCCTCATTTTGACACTGCATTAATCTGTGAAGAGTTATGTGACTATTCAAAGTCAGGTATCGTATCTTCCTTTCCTTAGTAGATTTTAAATTTAAACATAGGCTGATAACTTTTACCTCTAAACCCTTCAAAGCACACAGGCACACAATAGTACTATTCCCCAAATAAGCTTGATCACCACACTTTATCTACCTATCTATCTATCTATCTATAAAACAAGAAATAATCTATCCAAGCAACAAGAAGAGGACTTTTAGGGAAAGTATTTTAAGAACAAGAGCAAGGAAAGGCGACAATATTGACAAAGAAATGTATGTGATAAGGAAGTCAACTTAGTATTTATTGCAGACTTCAGAGAACACAGAATGCCGTGAATAGGTAAAATTGAGCATGTTCTTATGTTATGTTATGTTATGTTGTTATGTTATGTTATGTTATGTTCTGAGGACCACAGGAGATCCCTAAGTCCCTTTCAAAGCATATGCAAAGTCAAATTATTTTCTTAACAACATGCAGAGGTTGTTTTCCTTGTTTGGTCTCATTTGTCAATAAGTATACAGAAAGGTGTTCGGCTATCCTGGTTTTAGCACTGCAAGTACCGCATCCTGAGGAACCCACCAGTCTTCCACAGGCTGGGGTATTTATCACTCTAGACTGTACATTTAGGGTTTTTCAGAGGTTACAGGACACGTAACATTGTGACACACTGAATGCAGAAATAGGAGAGAGAATCCAACTATCTTCTCATAAACATTAAAGAGATCATCAGAAAGGTAAAATAGAGCACTCATTACCAAACTTTTGTTCTAAAAAAATGTAGTTATTAATATTTTAGCCCTGACTGGTGTGGCTCAGTTGGTTAGGCATCACCCCACAAAGCGCAAGGTCACTGGTTCAATGCCCAGTCAGGGCACATGGCTGGGTTATGGGTTCAGGCCCCACGAGAGACAACCAAATGATATTTCTCTTTCATATCAATGTTTTTCTCCCTCTCTTTCTTCCTCCCTTCCCCTCTCTCTGAAAATAAATGAAATATTTAAATAAATAGTATAGTCATTTTAATAAAAATATGTTACTTATGTTAACATATGTTGAGTTTATTACTTTTTAAATGTTAATAAACATTTTTAAATTCCTTATTTTATAAATTTCTAATATGGTAAGTATTGGTAGGTAGAACCCACAGGAACAAAAACTTGTTGGCATCTCAATAATTCTGAATGTAAAGACAAATTGATATCAAAATGTTAGAAAATTGTTGAGAATACATAAAATACATCCCCTTTTCATTCCTGATGCAATTAATCTCATCATGCTATAGCAGGAGTCTCATTTATGAACAAACCTGTTCTGTCACTTTGAAGTGCACTTTCCCGATGACCATGGGATTTGAAGGTTGAGGGGAAGGTCTCTAATTGCTTCTGAATGTTAACTGTGGCTATTTTGACAATATCAGCTGCTGAACCTTGGACTGTTGTGTTGATAGCCTGACGCTCAGCCTATGAAAAACAATAATAACAGGTGTTCCATCAGATATAGAACACGGTTTCATACCCACTATCCAACCAGAAATCTGGACCAAGATTGACCCAGGATATCAACCGTTAAGCAGCATTGTTAGAATAACAACTAAAATGATCCAGGCCCTGAGATTCTGAGCTGTCATCCACATGATAAATAGAAATTGCTTCAATTTATAAATATTCAACACTCAGGAACCAAAACCTGTATCACACTTAAGATATGTTTAAGATAGCTCAAAATTATTTTATTTTATAAACATATATCATCAATGTTCTAAAATTCACTCTAAAGCAGGGGTGTCAAACTCATTTTCACTAGAGGCCACATTAGCCTGGAGGTTGCCTTCGAAGGGCCAAATGTAATTTTAGCACTGTATAAATGTAACTACTCCTTAACTAGGGGCAAGGAGCTTGGAGCTGCCTCTGGGTAGAAACAAGGTGCAGGCTGGATAAAACAAGGTAGAGGGCCGGATTCAGCCCCCAGGCCTTGTGCTTGCCACCTGGGCTCTAAAGGATCTATTCCTCAAAATATAACTATTATCCTAAATAGATATAAGTAGATTCTTTGTGATGTGGTTGAAATGTTCCAAGCACATCTTCCATATGAGTGACCTCTTAGTCCCACCATTGAGTTTGCTGCGGGCAGGTCTGGGGCCCTCAGGTATGAATCAGAGCTCTTAATAGGCTGCCAGCACTGATCATTAGCTGCTGGAGAAAATACAGATCCTAGCTCCCTAGGTATTAAGTTAGCACTTCCCTAATACTATTGTTGCCATAGTATTCTTGGCTGGCAACCATAGCCACTAAAAGTGATTATCCTGGGTCAGTAGGGGTGGGGTCTGGGTGAAGATGCAAGGTGCAACCTGTCCATGAATATTGTTCCTGTCATCCCAAAAGTTCTCAGAAGGGATCTATGTAACTTGGGACGTGTTCTCTGGTTCCCTGTTTCCTGAGTGGACCTAACTCCTAGAATACCTGCTAAAGAGATAGATTTTTTTAAACAACTTCTTTAAATTTTATTTTCACTAGCAACAAAACCATAGATTGGAATATTTAATATTGTTAAACTGTTCATACCACCCAAAGCAATTTACAGATTCAGTATTTTGTGAACCCAATGGCATTTTTTAAAGAAATACAAAATATCATTATCAATTTATATATCTCAACAGACCTTGAGGAGCCAAAAGAATCTTCCAAACTAGCAAGGTAACTAGCTTGCATTTCATGATTTCAAAACACATTACAAAGCTAAAGTTAAAATAGAGTGGCATTAGCATAAAGACAGAGATACAGACCAATGGGACAGAATAAAGACAGCATGAATAAACCCTTGTGTTTATGGTCAAATGATCTTCAACAAGGGTACCAAGACCAATCAATGGAGAAAAGACAAACTTTCACAAAAGGTGTTGAGAAAACAGGATACTCACATGTAAAAGAATTTTACACCACATGCAAAATTAATTCAAAGTGGATTAAAGATGTAAATGGAAGACCCAAAACTGTAACACTCACTTGAGATAACACAAAGGAAAAGCTTCCTGACATTAAATCTGGCACTAAATCTTTGGACGTGATCTCAAAAGCTCAGGGAACAAAGCAAAATAGAAAATGAAACTACATCAAGCTTCAGAATTAACAGTCATCAAAGGAAACAATCCATTGAGTTAAAAGAAAACCTATAAGCCCTGGCTGGCGTAGCTCAGTGGATTGAGCTTGGGCTGTGAACCAAAGTATCACAGGTTCGATTCCCAGCCAGGGTACATGCCTGGGTTGCAAGCCATGACCCCCAGCAACCGCACATTGATGTTTCTCTATCTCCCTCCCTTCCCTCTCTAAAAATAAATAAATAAAATCTTTTTTAAAAAAAAGAATAAAAAGCAGGGTTTTGAAGGAATATTTGTACATTCATTTTCATTGCAGCATTATTCACAACAGCCAAAAGCTGGAAGCAAGCCAATTGTCCACAGGCAGATTAACAGAAGAAGAAAATGTGGTATATACATATATAGTGGAATATAAACCTCAGGGATTTTAACCCCTAATTTTTCCTTTAAATTCTTCATTTAATTGTATTTAAAAATGCATAACATTATACTTACCACCTTAACCAACAGCCTGTGTACAGTTTAAGTGGAATATATATTCTCATTGTAAAACAAATCTCTAGAACTTTTTCATCACTAAAACTAAAAATCTATACCCATTAAGAAAAAATACCCCATTTCTTTCTCCCCCAAGTACCCCACAATAACCAATCTTCTTTGTTTATGTAAATTTAAATGCTTGTGAAACGTATCATTTCTGTCTTCTTCTGACTAGTTCATTTCACTTAGCATAATATTAGAATTCTCTAGTTTTCTAAGGCTGAGATAGATTTTTTAATGTACTTTTTGTATCAAATACTGATGAATCCCCTGTAAACTTACTCAGTTGTCACTTTTAAAGAGCAACTGAATTTCAGAGTCCTCCTGACTCCTCCCCTGGTTGGAACTTTGTGTAGTGTGTTGAATTAATATTACTTGCTGCCTTTCTCTGTGAAGTTACACAGCCCTGCCCACCACCACATAATTTGAAGTGTTTTTCACTCTAAAAGGATGATGGCCTTGTCTTGGTCAATGAACTGTGAGTAAAACTGACATATAGCACATGTAGAAGTTTTTAAAACTATCCAACATTATCACAAAGAAAGGTCTACCCAGGTAGGGACTCTTCCATTGCTCTGGATTCCAGAGGGAAGACAATATGGAGTGGAGTGACAGTCAACTGAGAGCCAAGCTATAACAGGATTTAAAACTAGAGCTGCTTATCGTATAAGTCACTGAAGTTTTGGAGTTGTTTTTACTGACATAAGCACGCAAAAATATGACTAAGACATATACTACACTCTAATGATATTGTACCTCTCTGATTCTCATCCAAAATAAGAAATAATGGCAGTCTTAGCTCTGTGTCCCACAATCTAAGTTTCTCTATGTCCAGGGCTTTTTCATATACCAAGAAAATATAGGTTTCTGATAACAGGAGATTAGGTCATTAGAACCAACACTCTGACTGATAACATGAAAAAGCTGTAATTCTTTTTTGTTTTTTTGCAAATGATGCTGTGTAGATAGAATATCTAAAAGTATATACAGCCAAATTATTAGAATATGTAATATTTGCAAGGTTTCTAGGCAAAAGAACAACAATAAAAACAATTATATTTTTATGTGTGAGAAGCCAAGGGTTAGAAAATGTGAAAAAGAAAGAAAAGAATAAAAAAATGCCATTTGCAACAGCATCAAAAGTTTTCAATACCTAGCTATAAATCTAATAACAAACATCTAATGAGAAACAATCTCTTCCCCAAAACTACACAATGTTATTGAGAAAATTTAACAAGACCTAAAGATCTAAATATATGGACAAATAGATCATGTTCCTGGATTAGAAACTCAAATTTTAAATGTGTCCATTAGTCCCATCTTGATCTATGAACTCAGGGCAATAATAATAATATAAAAAATCCAAACATGATTTTGTGTTTGTGTGGAAATTTACAAGCTGCTTCTACAATTTCTATAGAAATGCAAAGAATGAAGAATAAGTAAATATTTGTGGAAAAAAACAAGGTAAGACAACTTACTTTGCCATATATCAAGACACCTTACAAAACTGCATCACTAGGGCAGTGTGGCACTGTCTGAAGATGAGCAAATACAACAGACCAAAATAACATGTCCAGAAACAGAAACATCCATATTATTTGATTAACAGCAAAGGTGGCACTGCAGGGCAGTGAAGGGAAGGCTCATTCTTTTCAATAAATAATTTGGGACAATTGTATATCCATGGGGGAGGTGAGAGACCTTGACCTTCAATCTCTTGTAACATGAAAATAACTTCCTGATTGACTGTAGATATAAATATGAAAGGCAAAACAAAAATTTCTAAAATCATTTTCTGATGTTGAAGTACAGAAAACTTCCTTAAACAGATCGAGGAAGTCACTCCAATAATATAAAAAGATTGATAAATTCATGTAAGCAAAGGGCTCATGCCTGGAATACATAAAGGACTCACAAATTGGTTTAAAGGACAGACAAGAAAACAAAAAAGTCATAAGACTTGAACACACCCTTCACAAAAGAAAATTTCAAATGGTCAATAAACATTTTAAAAAGGAGCTCAACATCACTAGTCATCAAGAAAAAGCAAATAAAAATGCAATGAGGTACTATGACACAATTACCAGAATGGCCAAAATTAGAAAGATCAATGATATCAGGAATGTAGATACACTCGATCACCAACTTACACCATACACAAAAATAAATTCAAAGTGAATAAAAGAATTAAATGTTGTGACACCACAAAAGTCCTAGAGGAAAACAGGCAGGAAAATCTCAGACATTCCATGCAGCAATATTTTTACCAATATGTCCTCTAGAGCAAGGGACAGAGAGGAAAGAATAAACAAATGGGAATTCATCAAATTAAAAAGCTTCTGCATGGCTAAAGAAAAATCATTAAAATAAAAAGAGAACCAAATATATGAGAAAACATATTTGCCAATGATACCTTGGACAAGAGTTTAATCTCCAAAATAGATAAAGAACTCACATGACTCCATTCCAGGAAGACAAACAACCCAATTTAAAAATGGGCAAAAGACTTGAACAGACACTTCTCCAAGGAAGACATACAGAGGGCTCAGAGACAAATGAAAAAACTGCTCAGCATCACTAGCCATCAGAGAGATGCAAATTAAAACCACAATGAGATACCACTTCACACCAGTGAAAATGACCATCATAAACAAATCAACAAACAAGTGCTGGAGAGGATCGGAGAAAATGGAACCCTAGTGTACTGTTGGTGGGAATGCAGACTGGTGGAGCCACTGTGGAAAACAGTCTGGAATTTCCTCAGAAAAGTAAATATGAAACTGTTACAGAACACAGCTAGGGGGGTCTGGGATGATATATTATTATTGAAAGAAGGCCCCAGGTCCGTTATGTCCGCCACCAGAGGAAAGATGTCTCTCAATGACAGAGATTCGTGAAAAGGAAAGGAAATGTTTATTTAATGCTATACTAACTTAAAGTAGTGACCTAATGTCTATCAAAAATCCTCAAGTCCCTAAAAACACCCACAAACACAGTCCTTCCTTCCTTCCCCCTTTGCCCAGTCCAGTGTACAGTATCTCAAGAAAGGAAATAGAAGTCCATGGCTTAGGCAGTCCTCTGGTTCTTCCCAGTTAGAACTCCATCTCGACTGGGAGACCTCCCTGGGTTCCCGGCACCCTTAGCTGAGTCGCCGGGATCTCTGCTAAAACCAGGTGGTGGTTCCCCCTTCTAAAGCTGTGGGGGGGGGGGGTCCCCACTCTGCCAGGCCGCGTGGTTTTCTTCTCCAGGGCTGCCGCATGGTTCCCTCTCTCTGGGATGCGGGAGTCTCCACTCTGCTAAAGACGCATGGTTCTGTGCCCTGGCTGGCGTAGCTCAGTGGACTGAGCACAGGCTGGGAACCAAGGTGTCCCAGGTTCGATTCCCAGCCAGGGTACATTTCTGGGTTGCAGGCCATGACCCCCAGCAACTGCACATTGATGTTTCCCTCTCTCTCTCTCTCTCTCCCTCTCTCTCTCTCTCTCTCTCTCTCTCTCTCTCTCTCTCTCTCTCTCCCTCCCTCCCCTCTCTAAAATAAATAAATAAAATCTAAAAAAAAAAAAAAAAAAAAGACGCGTGGTTCTCTCCCTCAGGGCTGCTGCGTGGTTCCCCTCTCTCAGGGCTGCAGGAGTCTCCACTCCGTCAAGTCCGCGTGGTTCTCCCCCAATGGCTGCACATGGCTCTTCTTCTCAGGGCTGCACATGGTTCACCTTCTCAGGGCTGCAAGAGTCTCCACTCCGTCGAGTCCACGTGGCTCTCCTCCTCAATGGCCGCCAAATCTGGGTTTTAAATCCCCGCGGGCAATCTTCCTCTGCAGCCTCATTTCTGACTCCTCCCACACTCAGCTTCACATGCCAGAACTCGTATCCTTCCAGTTTTACTGGGCTGCCATCATGAGTCTGGGCAGGCGTGGCCCCATGTCCTGGAGCCAATCCTCTCTGAGCTCCCACGTAGGCGCTGTAACTCAGGGAACCTGCACCCCCAGTTACATCTGGGTGGGGAAGTTACTTCCATTCCCCTGGCTTAGAGCTGATCACAGCTACTTAACATATCTATGTAACCAGTCAAAAGTTATAGATATGCCAAACGACCACGCCAGAGCTTAGCTGCAAGGCTGTTGCTATGCAAAACAGCTCTCAATGGCCCTGCTCCATTTGTCCCTTCCCCCAACCCACACCCTGGGCAGGGGGGATGGAGACATCCCAAAATCTCCTGGACACCTTAAGCTCTGGACCCCATTTCAAATGCCTATTTGGGGCCCCCCTCTTGGCTGCACCCTGTAACAAAACTGCCTTTTGACCTAGCAATTCCACTGCTGGGATTATAGCCTAAGAATCCTGAAACACCAATCCAAAAGAACCTATGCACCCTAATGTTCATAGCAGCACAATTTACAATAGCCAAGTGCTGGAAGCAACCTGAGTGTCCATCAGTAAATGAATGAATCAGAAAACTATGGTACATTTACACAATGGAATACTACACAGCAGAAAGAAAGAAGGAGCTCCAAGCTTTTGCAACAGCATGAGTGGAACTGGACAGCATCATGCTAAGTGAAATAAGCCAGGCAGTGAGGGACAAATACCATATGATCTCACCTTTAACTGGCACCTAATCAACAAAACAAACAAGCAAGCAAAATATAACCAGAGATGTTGAAATTAAGAACAATCTGACAATTACCAGAGGGGAGGAGGGAGGGGGTAATGGGGGAAAGGGGAAAAGGTTTTCCAGAACATGTATAAAGGACACACAGATAAAACCAAGGGGTGGTGGAAACAGGGGAAGGAGGTGGGGATGGCTGGGGTGGAGGGAGTGGTGGGGGATAAATGCAGACAACTGTAATTGAACACCAGTAAAATAATTTTTAAAGTAATGAAAAAAAAGAATGTAGATACAATATATAAAGTTGATGGCAATATACACTGGAATACCCACTCTGCAAAACTCTTACATAGTACACACTAAAGGTAGTACACACTCCTAGAGTCTTACTCTATGACTCAGCAATTCCACTCTAAGGTAATGGAACTGGGTACATATATTCACCAAAAGATATGAAAATCTCATATGTGAAAACGTTGATAATAACTTTATTTAATGACAACCAAAATGTGAAAATAATAAAAATGCCTGCCAACTTCAGAAGGAATGAATAAATTATTGGTGTGTTCCTATGTTGGAATACTACTGAGCTAAATAAAGACATAACCTACAGCTGCACATGACACTACTGAATCTCACAGACTTGTATTTGAATGAAAAAATTCAGACCCACCCAAGAGTGTACAGAGTATGATTGTATTTAAATAAGAATCAAGGTCATACAAAACTAACCTATAATTTTATGAGTGTGCACTGTGGGGTCTTGGAGGGGGCATAAGAAAGCCATCTGGGGAGCTGGGAAAGTTCTCCATCCTGACAGTGGTCACGGGCACATGGGCACACACATACATAAAACTTCAGGCTTTACACTTCAGACATGTGCCATTTACCACATGTATGTTATTTCTTCATTTAAAAAGAACTTAAGTATAAATAAAATGTATACTGTCTCCTCAACTAAAATCACTAATAAGAGAATGAAAAGGCCAGACGGTGTGAGAGAGAACATTTTCCACACATGTAACCAATAATAAACTCCCAAAAAATCAGTAAGAAAAAGACAACTCCACAAAATGAAAAAATGAATAAGAAAACTAGAATAGGCACTTTCCCAAGGAAAAAAAATAACTAAATGGCTAAAAAAAAATTTTAATTTAGTTTACCTCATAAGTATTCAAGGGAATGCAAATTAAAACTATGGAAAATTATATTAACCATATATAATATGGTTATAGATGGCTACAATTATATTAACTTTAGTAGCAAATGTTGGCCAGGATACAGAGTGGTAAGAACTCGCATACACTCCTGGTGGGAGGGCAGACTGCTACGAACACCACAAAAACAGTTTGGCTTTAATTACTAAAGCAGCTATTCTATGGTTAGGTCTTTACCAAGCATAAATGGAAGCATCTGCGCACCAAGAACCCTGGATAAGAATGTTTAAATCAGAACAATCCATAACATCTCCAAATGGAAACCCAAATGCCTATCAAATAGAAAAAATGGATAAATATCCATTTTTGTGTGTATATGCATATCCATATAATAGAGCACTACACAGCTATCCACACATGAAACGACATGCATGACTGGCATATGTAATGTTGAAAGAAGCTAGACATGGAAGAATACACCTAGATGATATATATATAGAAGTCAATAAATACACAAAACAAAACTATAAGGTTAGAGGTTAGGATAGTGGTTATTTCTGGGCAGGCAGTGGGTGGTGATTAGAAGGAAGCATGAGAGGGGCTTCTGGGTGCTGACAATATTCTATTTTGTGACTTGGGTTGCACACAGATGTAGCCCCATGATAATTTACTAAAATGTACATATTTTCTGTGCTTTTTCTATACATGTTTTTCAATATAGTAAAAGTTAAACAGAAAGTAAAACCAAACCTAATCAAAACCAAAAAAAAAAAAAAATCTGGCTATATTGTCCCTATCACTAATTCAGAGTGTTGGAATTTTTTTTCTCTCAGCAACAATATAACAAATCAGTTAGATCTTAATACCTAGAGTTTAGCCATCAGAAATCGTACTCTCTGTACCACTATATTCACTGCAGCATTATATACAATAGCTAAGATTTGGAAGCAGGCCAAGTGGATAAAAAAGCAGTGATACATTTACACATCGAATACTACTTAGCAGAAAAAAAGGAAATCTTACCTTTTGTGACAGCAGGATGGACCTGGAAAGTAGTATGCTAAGTGAAATAAGCCAGTCAGAGAAAGACAAATATATGATTTCACTTACGTGAAGAATTTAATGACCAAATAAACTAACAAACAAAATAGAAACAGACTCATGGACACAGAGAACAGAGTGACAGCTATCAGAGGGGAGCAGGGTTGGGGAGGTGGAAGAAAATGGTGAAGGGATTAAGAAAAAGAACCTCATAAACACAGACAATAGCATGGTGATTACCAGAGGAAATGGGGCATAGGGAAAGGTGGAAGAGAGTAAAGGGGGATAGATAGTGATGAAGGAGACTTGGAGTAGTAAACACACATACAATATACAGATATTATATTACAGAATTGTACACTTGAAACCTACATAATTTTATTAACCAATGTCAACCCAATAAATTCAATTAAAAATTAAGAAAAGATTCTACCAATTTAAAACTATAGTAGCATTGAAAAAAAGAAGTCTAACGCTGAGATCTTTGGCTATAAAAGTAAATTATATTGTTCATTTACGTTAATAACTCTACCCTCCATTTTTTATCATGTAAATTCCAAAAATACATAATTCCTGTTAGATCAAGTCCAGATTTCTCAATCTACTATTAAAAAGCTGCTACTATCCTTCTACTATCTGGTTCCATCTAACAAGTAGAAAATTATCTGCTCCTAAGTGACAACTCAAATTCTCCATTCCTACTAGATTGGCTTCTAGCCAATCCTCACTCAAATTGTTATTCAAATGTGATTCTCTTTTCCTTATGTCCAATCATCTAAATTTTAAATCATCTTTAAGAATCTGTTCAAGTACTACCTCCTTCCTGAAGCCTAAATAATTAAGTATGTATGTTATTTGTATATAGTTTTAGCTTGCTTTATCTCTTCTAATACACTTTAAGATTTCTTTTCTAGAGCATCAATTACAGTACCTAGTTCATTTAAGAGATGGTAAAAGCCTGATAAACATCCGATGTCTGCATGTGGAGATATGGGAGGCTAGAGAGTGAAGAAGTAACAAAAAGCCAACTATTCTTCCACAGTCCCTAAGAGCATTCCTGCTCTGAAGGCTTCCAGCTCCAGGCCACAGCTGGGCAGTTTGAGCCTGGGTCCTTTCGTTAACGTGCTGTGTGTAGTGGACACTGACACGCAACTCTACGTGGGAGGGGCAAAACACAGCCAGTTAAAGCTGAAAAATCTGGACTAACATAGAAGCTTAAAAGCTCAGATACATAGAATGTTTTTATGAGTCCCAATGATTTCAGAAAGAGATTTTTTGTTCATAATTTAAGCAAATACGATCAAATCTTTAAATCTTTAAATCTTTAAACTAACATTAAAAACAGCCTTCTTCCATAATTTGGGTATCCTAAAAACCTCTGATGAACTAGTGCTTTTAAAATAAACAAGTAGAATGAGCCAAAAAAAAAATCACAATTTAATGACTGGCTAGTCTCTGAAGACATTGTCAATCTGGTGTGATATGTATGGCAGATTAGCATATGGTATCTGAAACAAAGATCAACTAGCAAATGTAAGAATTAACTTTATTAATGACTTATTACCAACACTAGCAAATAATTGGCTTACTGAAACATCTTTAAATGAAGTGTTATAAGGGTGAGCTGATATTTACGTTAATCTCCAAAAGACTGGCATGTGCCATCACTTCAGAAGTCCTTAATGAAACAGAATATCCAATTAATACGCCAGTGATCTCTCTAAGGCAAGGGCCCCCAACCCCCAGGTTATGGACTGGTACCAGTCTGTGGCCTGTTAGGAATTGGGCTGCACAGCAGGAGGTGAGTGGCAGGGGCGTGAGTGAAGTTTCCTCTGTATTTACAGCCACTCCCTATAGCTTGCACCTCCACCTGGGGTATTCTCATAGGAGCACGAACCCTACTGTGCACAAAACATGTGAGGGAACTAGGTTGTGTGCTCCTTATGAGATTTTAAAGCCTAATGATCTGAGGAGAAGCTGAGGCTATGATGCCAGCCCTGGGAAGCAGCTGCAAATATAGGTTATCATTAGCAGGGAGGTTTGACTGCACAGAGACCATAATAAATCAATTGCTTGCAGACTCATGTCAAAACCCCATTAATAAGCAGCAGATGACAATTAAGCTGCATTCAGTGGCAGGCTTTATAGTGGCAAGTGAGCTGATGTACTTCAATTGCACAGCTGCATCTGGTGGCAGGCTTTACGTCAGAATGTGACACTTAGTCCACGCATGGCCCACCCATTATTTCATTCACCACTTGCATCTGCGCCTCTTTCCTGCACTGTGCACTTGTCTCAGTCACAGTTTTGGTAAGCCCACATGCTAACCCTAGCCAAAAGGAGTAAAAAATAAACATCACTGGAGAGCTTTTTTGAAAAGGGGGAAAGACCCAATGATGAAACAGCAGAAGACTCTAAGACTGCCAACAAAAAGAAAGCTACATTTAAAAGAAAATACCAAGAGTCCTACTTAAATTTTGGGTTCATTGCAACAGGTGATTCCCATTCTCCCATCCCACTTCATATAGCGTGTGGACCGGCTATCCAATGAAGCCGTGAAACCTTCAAAACGGCTTCACCACGTGGAGACCAAGCACCCTGCATTAAAAGACAAGCCTTTGGAAATTTTTTAAAAGGAAAAAAAAACAAAACATGAACACGAAGAAAAGGCAATTATCAAAGGCCACCATTTCATCAGATGTGTCTGCACTGAGAGCATCAGTTTCAGTGGCTAACCGCATTGCTAAAGCTTAGAAGCCCCTTACTGTTGCTGAAGAGTTGATCCTGCCTGCTGCTGAGGACATTTGTCATGAGTTTTTAGAAGAGGCTGCCATTCAAAAAGTGGCACATGCTCCTCTTTCAGCTAGCACCATAACTAGAGGAATTGATGAAATAGCAGAGGGTATTGAGGCACAATTGTTAGAGAGGGTTAATGAGTCACCGAGGTACTCAGTACAGGTTGACGAGTCTACCAATGCTGACAACGAGGCAACAGTGCTTGTTTCTGAATGATATATTGTTCAGGAGGATGTGCATGAGCATATTTTATGTGCACTTTTGTTGCCAACCAACATCACAGCTGCAGAATTCTTCAAGTCTTTCAGTGATTACAAATCAGGAAAACTGAATTGGTCATTTTGTGTCAATATATACATGGATGGAGTGGCTGCCATGACTGGACAGCTTTCTGGTTTCACTACTCTGGTCAAAGTGGTCACTTCTGAATGTGAGTCTACGCACTGTGTCATCCATAGAGAAATGCTGGCTAGCCGAAAAAGGTCGCCTGAACTTAACAACATTTTGCAGGATGTGATTAAAATGATCAACCACATTAAAGTACATGCCCTTAACTCATGTCTGTTCACGCAGCTCTGTGAGGGGATGGAAGCAGAGCACACACGTCTTCTCTTACACATAGAGGTGAAGATGGTTTTCTAAAGGGAGATACTGGCAAGAGTTTCTGAGTTACGATAGCCGCTCCAGAGATTTCTTTTAGAAAAACAGTCACCACTGACAGCACATTTCAGTGACACAGAATGGGTTGTAAAACTTGCTTACTTGTGTGACATACTCAGCATGCTCAGTGAACTCTATCTGTCACTACAGGGGTCACCGACAACTGTGTTCAAGTTGGCAGATAAAGTGGCTGCATTCAAAGCCAAACTGAAATTATGGGGACAAAAGTGAACATTGGGATTTTTGACGTTTCAAACATTAGCAGAGATTTTGAAAGAGACTGAGCCAGGGCCTTCTTTCTCCCAGCTGGTGCATGACCCCCTGTCTCAGCTTTCAAAAGACCTTGAGCATTGCTTCCCAACCACAAAAGACCCCGAACTGGGGAGGAATGGACCCAAGACCCATTTATGAATAAGCCAGGTGCTAGAAGAGGATTAACTGCTTGAGATCACAAATGGTGGTGGCTTAAAGGTATGTTTGAGACAACTTCAAATCTCCAAACGCTCTGGATTAAAGTCAAGGCAGAATATTCTGAGACTGCCACAAAAGCACTGAAAAGCCTGCTTCCATTTCCAACATCCTATCTTTGTGAAGCAGGGTTTTCTGCAGTGACAGCAACCAAAACAAGATTAGAGTAGACTGAACATAAGCAACACATTTTGAGTGTCACTGTCTCCCATCACCCCCAGTAAGGACCATCTAGTTGCAGGAAAGCCAGCCCAGGGTTCCCACTGATTCCTTATTATTATGAGTTGTATAATTATTTCATTGTATATTACAATGTAAAAATAATAGAAGTAAAGTGCACAATAAATGCAATGTGCTTGAATCATCCCAAAACCATAGCCCCCTCCCCACCACCCCAGTCTGTGAAAAAATTCTTCCACAAAAACAGTCCCTGGTGCCAAAAATGTTGGGACCGCTGTTCTAAGGGACATGAGCAGCATTTGTTTGTGTTGAAAAGTGTATGTCATTTAAGATTTAAGTTAAAAGTCCAGAGAATTTCAACATACATGAGCTTTATGATAGGGGTTGTTGTCTTTGATTCCTGGTAAATATCTCCGCCTTCCCAAAATGGTCTGAACAAACCCATCTCTTTCACAATTCTTCACTGTCTCTTTCACAAAATGATTAATCCCTACAAAGAAAAAAAAGTACAACAAAAGAGCATTATTAATTTCATTCAATTAGTTTAAAAATAGTGAAACATATCAAAACTCCACCAATATCACATCATCATTTGCATATAAACTTTCATTCACTTTTTGTAGATTCAAAAAGTTAGAAATAAAAGGGACTTTAGGAATGATATAATCTAACTCTTTGTTTTTAACCAAAATCAACAAATTTTTTTTAAAACAACTAAACTCCAGCACAACAAGCAAGTAGGATGTAAAACCTAGGATGTTTTACTCCAGAGTCTTAAGAGGATTCCATGCTACTTTTCACAGGTTTCTGTACTTTAATTATCTTAATCCTCTTTTACTCTGATCTTATCATTTCCAGGCTTAAAACATTCTACCAGCTCCCTGCTACCATCTAAACTGCAATCCAAATAGGACCTAACTGAAATTAATGCATAAGTTGTAATTTTCCATTGGGAACATATACAGCCTACTTCTTAAAATTCAAAAAGACTATGTATAGTGTACCATTTTTTTATGAATGGTTTACTTGATCAGTTTAATCTTTATTGTATTTTTCCCATTACCATTTGGTCCCCTTTTACCCCTCTCCCCCTGCTATTCATACACATTCATGTCCCCTGTACCAGCCTTCATCCTTTGCAATATAGGTCCATTCTTATGTCTGATGAATCTCCAGGATAAATTCTTTGCTCCAGGTGGGGCCAATCTCATCACTGCTCATTCCTGTCTCTGAGCTAGAGAGGTTCTTTCTCTACATACTTTAAAACACAAAAGTATAGAGATTGTGCTGATCTACCTCTATTCATCTGTATAACCTCTGCTTTCCCATGGCTCTGCTCATCCTGAGTATTGGGTTGGCCAGAAAGTTTGTTTTTTTCCATAAGATGGCTCTAGTAGTGCTTAGTTGTCTTTAACTTCATTCAAAACAATTTTGTTAGATTGTATTGTAACAGCTCTCATACCAGTGTGCATTTTAAAAAACATCAAAGCTGGTGAATTTTTGTGTAGCCATTTTAATATTGAAGGTGGAAGAAAATATACACATGCTTTATTATTTCAAGAAAGGTAAAAACTCAACTGAAGTGCAAATAAAGATTTGTGCAGTATATGAAGAAGGTGTTGTGACTGATCAAAATGTGTCAAAAGTGGTTTGCAAAGCTCCGTGCAGAGATGTCTCAGTGGACGATGCTCCATAGTCAGGTAGAACAGTTGGAGTTGACAGCAATCAAATCGAGACATTAACTGAGAACAATCAACATTATACCACATGGGAAATTGCCAACATACTCAAAATATCCAAATCATTAAAGCTATAGGTGAAAATAAAAACCAATAACTTTATTTTACAGAAAAGAACCATATGGGCTTTTTGGCCAGCCCAATAATCAACACTAATGTCTCCCAATTGCAACTCCTCTTTTGAAGATTTCTGTTGTGTGGCTGGCACAGGAACGGCATCTGAGGAGACTGTAGGTGAGAGGAGGAAGAAAACCCTATCCTACCAGATAAATCTATTGGTGATATTTGACCACTAGCATGAAAGTTCAGAAAGCAGTCAGGCTGTCATCTTTTTCTCTTTAAGAATTACTGTGATATCCAAACTTGCTGTTGCAAAGAATAGGAGTTCCTTCTTTCTTTCTGCTGCATAGTTTTCCATTGCACAAATGTACCATAGTTTTTTGATCCACTCACTTACTGATGGGAGAGTATTATGCTAAGTGAAATAAGCCAGGCAGTGAAAGACAAATACCATATGATCTCACCTGTAAGTGGAACCTAATGAACAAAACAAACAAGCAAGTGAAATATAACTAGAGGCATTGAAATAAAGAAAAACTGACAGTAGCCAGAGGGGAGGTGGGAGGGGCTATTGGGGGGGAAAGGGGAAGGGTCATCACAGAACATGTATAAAGGGCACATGGACAAAGTCAAAAGGGGGTAGGACTAAGGGTAGGAGGTGGGGATGGGTGGGGTGGGGGGAGTGGTGGGGGAAAATGGAGAAAACTGTACTTGAACAACAATAATAAATAAATCAGAAAAAATAATTTCAAAAATTACTCTGATATTATTAAGAGCAACAAAATGTTGATATTTAAGAAATCTCTACAAATTCTCTTACCTGACTGTAGTAGGCCTTCAAATATTCAGAGATTGCAAGAACTACTTTAAAAACAATCATTCTGAGATATAATTTAGATACAATAAAAGGCACCCATTTCGGGTTAACAGTTTGATGTATTTTAATAAATGTATAGACTTCTATAACAACCACTACAAGATGCAAACCATTTCATCAACTTTACAGCCAGACCCTTATTATCAGCCTCGCTCACTCACTGATGTGTTTTATGACACTTAGTTATGACATCTTGGTTTTTTTATGTTCTTGAAATCCATAAAAATTGAATTCCACTATATATTCTCATTTATGTCTCTCTTCTTTTGCTAAGTAGTATTACACTGCAGAGATACACCAAAATCTGTTTATCCATAATCCTGTTGATAGACATTTGGACTGTTCCCAATGTTTGGGCTGTTACGAATAAAACTACTATAACATCCATGTACAAGTCTTCCTTTGGACATGTGTTTTCATTTTTCTTGGGCAAATATAATAATACCCAGTAGTAGAACTGCAGGATCAAATTGCTTAGATTATGTTTAACTTTCTAAGAAAAAGCCATACTACTTTCCAAAGCGATTATGCCATTTTACAACTTTATCAGCAATGTAAAAGAGATACAATGTTTTTATTTTTATTTTTAATTTACAGTCTGATTTATTTGATTTACACTTAATTTTTAAATGTATATATGAAGAAGAACTTCTGGCTTGGTGGAGTAAGGACCTATGAAAATCCCCTCTGGTGTGAAAGCAATAACACTGGAAAATATTGTCAAAATAAATATTTTCAGAACTCTGGAAATTAACCAAAGGTTTGTAACAACCAGAAGAGTGTGTATTCAAGACAAATGGCTAGAATAATACAAACAGTGACTGTTGAAATGTAACTTGCACTACTCTTACCCCCTCCCCTTAGCTCCATGGTAGCCTTGAAACCAATGACATTTATTCTAGAGTAACTCTGAACTGCAGATCCCTATCAGCCATTGGAGGGGGCAAAGCTGATTGGAGCTCCCCATCATCTCTATTCCCAGACAACTGTCACTATTTGATGTACCTGGTGACTCCCTGAAAAGCACCATTCTCAGGATTTGTCCATTATTCAACAGTCTGAGAGCTCATTCTGTGTAGACAGCCCTACTCTCTGCCTGAAGGTACAAGGTAGAAATTCCTGTAGTGCAGTGTTGAATCAAAGGGATGACAGGGAACAATCTTGTCTTGTTTTATCTTACAGGGAATATCTCTAATTTTTCACCTAGGAATACTGTATGCTGTGGATTTCTGGTATATACCGTTCTTAACAAACACCTTTAGATTCTTCTCCATAAATAGTTGCTGCTTTTCATCCCATGTGTTTTCTGCTCTCATTTGGATGAAGGGGAAGGGACTGTCAAAGAACATGTATGAATGACCCATGGACAAGGACAACGGTGTGGGGACTGACTGTGGGAGTGGGGGGTGGGCTCAGTGGAGGAGGGCAAAGACAGAAAAATTGGGACAACTGCAGTAGAATTACAATTAAAAAGTGAATTTGGAGTTTTAGACAATAAAATCAGCACACTTTATTAACAGACTAAAGGAGGAAAGTCATGCAATCATCCCAATGATTTTAATTTTCTTTTCCCTGATAACTAACAATGATAACACTTGATGTGGTCATTCATATATATGTATTTTCTTTTGTGAAGTATCTGTTCAAATCTTTGACCTTTATTTTATTTGATTGTTTACCTTATTAGAATTGTGTTCTAAGAGTTCTTTATGTATTCTGAATGCAAGTTCTTTGTTAGCTAATAGGAGCTGCAAATATTTTCTCTCAGTCTGTGGCTTATCTTTACATTTTCTTTCTTTCCTTTTTTAAAAGATTTTACTTAACTTTTAGAGAAAAGGGAAGAAAGGGAGAAAGAGGGAGAGAAACACCAATCAGCTGCCTCTCGCACACCCACAAGCGGGAACCTGGTCCACAACCCAGGCATGTGCCCTGACTGGGAATCAAACCCATGCCACATCAGCCAGGGCTACATTTTCTTAATGGTGTCTTATCAGTGTTTATCTTTTATGATTCAGTGTTATTATCATCTAAGAAATCTTTGCTACATCAATGCTACAAAGCTTTTCTCCACTGTTTCTTCAGAAGATTTATAGTTTAAACCTTATTTTTAAGTCTATGCTCCATATCAAGTTAATTTTTGAATAGCATGTGAGATAAAAGTTGAAGTTCACTTTTTTCCCACACCGGTATCTAGTTTTTCTAACACCAGTTGTTGAAAAGACCATTTTTCCTTCACTGAATTACCATGGTAACTTAGTTGAAAATCAATTTGCCATATATATATATATATATATATATACACACTTCTGGACCCTTTATTGTGTGGTCCATTGTTCTCTATGTCTACTCTTATGCCTATCTTAATTATTGTAGTTTTATACTAAGTTTTGAAAGCATGGAGTATAAATACTCAACACTGTGCTTTTCCCAAAAATGTTATTCTAGTCCCTTTGAATTTCCATATAAATTTAGAGTCAGCTTGTCTAATTCTTCAAGGCTCTAATGAAATTTTTATTGGAATTGCATTGAATCTATAGAACACTTTACAGAAAATTGTCATCATACTAATATTGTGCCTTCTAATCAATTCATATGGTAAACCTTCCACTTATTTAAGTATTCTTCAGTTTCAGGATTGCTTTGGAGTTTTCAATGAAATCTGGAAATATTGTTAAATTTAGCCTAAGTACTTCATGTATTTTGATGTTATTGTAAATGGTTTTATTTTTACTTCATACACTAACTGCTTACTCCTAATAGAAATATAACTGATTTTTATAAATTGACCTTGTACAGTGGGAGCTTGCTAAATTTAGTTGTTTTATAAAATTCATATGATTTTGAAGTATAAGAACATGTCATGTGTAAAGTTTCTTTTGGGGGCTTGGGGATGGGGACAGAGGAGGTTACAAAAAGGCATAAAAGAACTTTCTGGGGGGATGGTTCCATACCCTGATTGTGGTAAGATTACACCACTGTGCATATTTGTCAAAATTCATAGAACTATACACCTAAAAAAGTGAATTTTATTCAGTGTAAATTATACCTCAATAAACTTCCAAAGGAAAAGATAATTTAAAACAATGATACTCAAACTGCTCTATAACAGCAATTGTTCTCTCCACAGGTTCTGGTACATTTACTCAATGCTTTACGGTTTCCTATTAAAGCTATCTAAACCTAAAGCGCAGAAAACTTCCAAGATTTTATGAGATAGTCACAATTACACAGTACCATATATATCAACTATATTTTGTTATTCCATTTCCATCCCTTCTTTTAGGGAAAAATGCACCTCTTAGTAAATATTCATAATAAGGTTAATGTTATTTAATTAACATGTCTGATGAAAACTTCTGATTAATAGAAATGTTAATAGAAAATTCTGTACCAAATTTTTCAAAATTAATACAATGTGGAAAGACATTTGAAAAGAACAGGATCTAGAAGAGAACACTCAAGGCCTCTTTACCGGTGTATCTGGATCTGAAGGACTCGATGTAGCAGGCAGCATCATTCTCTTTAATGCCCATCTGCTCTCCCAAAGATTTTGCTCCCATTCCATAAATGATTCCATAGCAAATCTGAAAGGGAGCCATCACATTCAGTAAGTAAATTAAAGATCATAACTACATAAAATACAAATATAAAAAGTTCACTAAGATTGAAATTGGTAAGCTTTCCATTTCATAGTGAGTCAAAGAAATGATTAAATCTGCTCTTACGGGATTAGAACCATAAAGATGATATCCAGTGAACATCTTTTCTACCTTTTAGAATACATTTTTAAAAGGGAAAGAAAGGGAGGGTAGGAACAAATATGAATGAATATGAATGTTGTGTGCTTTAAGAAAGTAATCCTAGTGATTTGAAAGGAAAGATTTATTTCTGACTCTTTGCCATTTATCCAGCAGTCTTCAGAGAGGCTTTCTACTGCTCACAACTCCTCATAACATCAATAACTTCTGTTTTAAAAAATGCCTCAGAGTAGGAAAGAAAAGCTACAAATATTCCTCTCCTAACCTGTAGAGAACACTAAAAGAGCTTGATAAGGGGTAGGTTTGTTACAAATAAATATCCACTTCACCTCAGAGCCACCTGAAATCCTGCAACTGCAGAGTTCATTTGACTTTAATACAAATTCATGAAGTTTTTGGCATAATGAAGAAAAACGGTCTAAATAGGTCAACAAAGAAACTCTGATTTAATAATAGATATTATGTGGATTCAAACCCTAGTTCCAACATGCACAACATGTATTATCTCACACAAGCTGCCTGAACACTTAGCACCTTGATTCCTTCTTCCGTAAAATGAAGACAGTGACACCTACATCATGGGGCTGTTCGGGTTAAACAGGTTATTGTTGTAAGTTTTCAGGAAACTGCACGATATAAAGCAAGTTCTATATAAATGTTGTTAAATAAAATTTAAGAGGGTAATTTGCAAAAAAATAATTATCAGAATTCTAAAACACTTTTAATGTGATGAGACAGCTACAGGTACTTTTTTTCCTTTTTTTCTCTCTTTGAATACATTGAGACCATTATTTTCTTCTTTTTTGTTTTCCCTTTTGATTTTACTATGCTTTATTTTGTTGTGACACTTACTTATTTTTTAACTCAGACATTACTTAGTGCCAGTGAGATCTCAGTAAGACTCAAGGACTATATGGTTCAATGCATAGTAGTCTAGGGGGAAACGCTACAGTATAAACACTATTAAATCACACAAGAACTTAATAAATAGAGGCTGCTATCATCAGGGGATAAATGTTCAGGTTACAGAGTGAAAACATCTACATCCTGGCATTATGAACTTATCCTGGCTCTACCACTTACAGCTATAAGAGCTTAAGCAAATTACTGACTTTCTGTGCCTCAGTTTCCTCCTGTATAAAATGAGGATAATAATAATAACACCTATTTTGTGGGTTTATTATGAGGATTAAATATGAGAATATTACTTGCTTTATCTAGGATTTGGTTCTTGCTAAACGCAGGACCCCAAAGGAGATTAAATATTCAGAGAAGACAAAGCTGGCTTTCTGAATCATGGAAGAAACAAGTGTCGGTGCCAAACAGTGATGAGAAAAAGTGTTTCTGCCTAATGAGCCAGTCAAGAAATACAGCTGTAACTAAGTAAATGTAAAACTAGTAAAACAAGATCTTAGAGGCGGGAGTGGTGTGCCTTTACCTTGACCACCAATATTACTTTGTTGAAAATGGCATTAGATTTCCCACAGGTCATGTGGCAAGAAAGTATCAGTGTTAATTGAGGGCAGAAATGGTACAAATGTGGCCTTTGATGTCTTCTGTGCCTGACAGTCACTCAGGAGTAGAAATTAATGTGGACCCACTTGAAAGGACCAAGGACAATATGAAGTTTCACAGCTGGATTAGCTAACCAGTGGCCTGAAAAAACTAAAAAGCTATCAGTTACAATCTACAGCTCAGCACTATTTGTTTATCAACAAACATTTAGAGAGTACCTTTTTATAAAAAGCACTGTGGCTCAATGCCGTGTGAAAATAGAAAGATGAAAATACAGGTGCTTACAGACTGGAAAGAGATTTTTAAATGCACACAAACACACAAGGACAGCCGCCGCCACCACCATGTCTACCACAAACGCATGTGGCCTCTCAGACCCTAACTGCCTCAAAGTCTTATTCTTTTCATTGGCTCTATGGAGACACGATAAATACCATGAGACAGGCTCATAAATGTGGTTTGAAAAATCAAAAAAGAAGAAATCAGTCCTCAACCGCAAATGATGGAGACAATTTTTCAATTTTTTAATCATTACAATTCTCCTTTATGTTAAGCATGGTCACTAGACTTACCTGCTTTGCTTGCTGCCTCAGGTCGTCCCCAACAGACTCTGGCTCAATCATCTTCCATTCGGCTGCAACACTCCTGAAAACATCAGCTCCAGTGTTTAACACTTGAATGAGACGATTATCGTGGGATAAATGAGCCAAGATCCTCAGTTCAAGTTGAGAATAATCGGCAGCTAATATTATACCACCTGAAGTAGAAATAGTTTTAGAAAAGCTGCTACAAAGGAAAATTCAAGTTTTATATAATTAAGCAGGATGACAGAAATTCAGTTCTAACATAGAACTATGAGATCATGTATCTAAAAGTTAAAACCTTGCTCTTAATATGATGCAGTTCAGTTCTGTAACTTATATCATTTTTTTCATTTAGCTTTCAAGTATGCATAATATGTGTAAAGTCACCCTGACCTCTGCTCCTTGACCACTGTAGCAGTGCCTCCCTCAGCATTTCCAAAGCACCTGACAATCTAAAATGTTTCTTCCATGCCTCTCCCACACTGTTAGGGATGAGAGATTTAATTTTCCTTTGCATTCTATAGAAAACTTTGCACAATTCCTGGCATATGATAGGATCTCAAATGGTTATTAAATAAATGAACGAAAATACAATGAAAAACTGGTTTCCAATGTGTGCACATTTTACATGGGCTGGAGAGAAACATGAGCTATACTTTGATCATAACAAAGATACTCATCTGCTGCTCAGTTAATTATAGTGTATTCCCATGAACCAGAAGGTCACGGATTCGATTTTTAGTCAGGGCATATGCCCCATATGCCCAGGTTGTGAGTTTGATCCCAAGTTCAGGCAGTTTGAGAAAGTAACCAATAGATATTCCTCTTTCTCTCTCTCTCCTGCCCCTTCCTTTCTACTCTTTCAAAAAGCAATGAAAAACAATGTCCTCAGGCAAGGATAAAATAATAATCAAGTAGTTGATATGTGAAGGAAAGTTTTTAAGAGGATTCAGATCATTTATCTATGGATTAGAAATGACTGCATTAGATACGTATGGCAAAGTCAGAATAAAAAAAATAAGAAAAGCAGGTTTAAAGAAAAAGAAGGAAAACATTTGCAACTAATATTACAAAAACTCATTGTCATATGATTTAAAAGGTGCAACAAATCAAGAACAAGACAAAACAAACAAGTAGTACATGCAAATAATAAGAATAAAAGAAACTGACACTTCTAGTCAAGATAGCAGTATATGCAGACATGGCTCACCTCTTTGCACAGCCACAACAAAATTACAACTAAGATATAGAACAACTATTGCTCAAAACTGACAGAAATTGAGCTGAATGGAAGTCTGACAACTACAGAATTAAAGGAACCATCCGGACTGGTAGGACGAGCGCAGATGCTGAACTGGCTGGTCCCACATCCACAGGTGCTGGATCAAAATTCAGGAGGGACAGCTCTGGAGCAAGGAGTCCCACACCTACACCAGGCCCCCCAGTCCAGGGTTCCAACGCAAGGCAGATAAGTCCCCACAACTTGTGGCTGCAAAAAACTGCAGGGATTGAGCTGGTGAAAGAAAATTCTGCAGCCCCAAGCAGTTTGTCTTAAAGAATCCACACAGGGACTCACCTACTCAGACTCAATCCCTCTGGGCCCTGGCACCAGGGTGGCAGCTTGAGGGGCACCAGTGTCATCGGTGGGGAGGCTGAGATGTCTGGCATCAAGGTGAGCATAGGCTATCGTCCCTTTTCCAAAGCCTCCTCCCACAGAGCCAAAAGATTGGTTCCATATCTAAGACTCCATCAACCTGGCTAACACTGTTCGACCCACCTTGGAGATCCCCAGAGACTCTACCCCACCCAACTTATGGGACCACCCAAGCTGCTTTTCCATATGAATAGCTGGTCTTGGCTCATGCTGTACAACTTCCTAAATCCTCTCAGACAAGTAGCAGCTGGCCTCAGTGAGCCCCAGGTCTGGCACTAGCAGCAGCCAGCACAGATTCACATCTTGGCTTCACCTGGGAATCTCCGAGCCCTGCACAAGTAGCAACCAATTCAGATTGCTTTATAACTCAGGAAGGGTGTCCCCAGGCAAAACACAGGTGGGGGCTGATCTTGGCCTGCAACACTCAGGAAACCCCAGGGCCAGTGCACCCAGTGGACAGCTACAGACCACATCAGAGCACCACCACCCTGCCTCGGCACAGCTGATCCTCCACAGAGGGTGGAGGTTGGTGCTAAGTGGTAACAGACATTCCTTAAAGCTGACTGGCCTGGATAAACACCTCCCACTGATCTGCCAACAGCAACCAAAATAAACTTCAAAAGGAGGGTGTATTCAGCCCACACAAAGGGCACACATCAAGTACCCAGCCTCGATGATAGGGGAGGCTGTACCCTTGGACCCTACAGGACACCTACTACATGAGGCCACACTACCAAGACACAGAGTCAAAACAGCTCTAGCTAATACATGGAAACAAACACAGGGAGGCTGCCAAAATGAGGAGATGGAACATGGCCCAAATGAAAGAACAGATCAAAACTCCAGAAAAAGAGCTAAACAAAATGGAGATAAGCAATGTACCAGATGCAGATTTCAAAACACTGGTTATAAGGATGCTCAAGGAACTCAGTAAGGACCTCAGCAGCATAAAAAATGCCCAGTCAGAAATGAAGGATACACTAACTGAAATAAAGAACAATTTACAGGGAAACAACAGTAGAGTGGATAAAGTGGAGAATCAAATCAATGATTTGGAACATATAGGAGCAAAAAACAACCAATCAAAACAATAAGAAGAAAAAAGAATCCAAAAAAATGAGGATAATGTACAGAACCTATTGGACAACTGTAAGCAATCCAACATTCACATCATAGAGGTGGCTGGAGAAGAGAAAGAGCAAGAAATTGGAAATCTATTTGACAAAATAATGAAAGAAAACGTCCCTAATTTGTTGAAGGAAATAGATATGCAAGTGCAGGAAGCACAAAGAGTCCCTAACAAGATGGACGCAAAGAGGACCCCCCCAAGCACATCATAATTAAAATACCAAAGGTTAAAGATGAAGAGACGGGAGGGACATGTGGGTGAGAGGTGAGGGGTTTAAGAAGTACAAATAGGTAGTTACAGAATAGCCATGGGATGTTAGTGCAGTATAAGAAATGAAGTAGCCAAAGAAATTATACCCATGATCTGTGGACATGAACAAGAATAAGGAGATTGTCTGAGGGAGTGGGGGGGGCCTGGGTGGAGGGGGACAAGAGGAGAAAACTCAGGACAACTGTAATAGAATAATCAATAAAATATAATTTAAAAAAGAATGAAAGAAACTTAAACATATTAAAGAATGCTCAATTTCACTCACAAAAACAGAAATGCAAGTTAAGTCTATAGCAACAAAACAATTTTCTTATATTACAAAAATCCAGAAGTAGGAGAACATACTTTGTGACAAAGCTGAGAAAGAAATACACATACACTGTTATTAGGAAGTAAATGGTAACTGTCCTCCATTAGATGGCAATTTGACAATAACTATCAAAACTGCACAGGCTTTTCCTCTGTGACTCAGCAAACAAGCCCACAGATTGCTATACAGATTACCTGCACATAGACCAAACTGCTTTATGTATAAATTTCTTTACTGATGAACCCTTTTACTAAATGAAAAAGTAAGGCATATAACAGGATATATGGAATGTGTAATGGGTATTCTTTGTGTAAAAATAGGAGAAGAAAATATTACATATTCATATTTGCTTATATCCACATAAAAACACTGAAAATATATATAAGAAACTCATAAACACAGTTATCTATAAAAGTTACAGATAATAGCATAGCTAGGACAGGGAATAAGGCAAAGGTTATCAGCATATACCTTTTATCTATTTTGATTTCTGAACTATGTAAATAAATAACCAATTCAAAATATGTAAATACTAATTTTAAAAAAATGACCACTAAAAGACAAATACCATAAGATCATATGATCTCATTTACAGGTGGAATATAATGAACAAAATAAATGGACAAACAAAAAGGCATAGATACATGAAACAGACTGACAGCTGTCAGAGAGGAGAGGAGAGATGGGGTACGGGGAGAAAGAAGGTGAAGGAATTAGCCAAAAAATATAAACAAATAGCACATAGACATAGTCGGCAGTGTGGTGATAGCCAGAGGGAAAAGGGGGTGGGGACTACGTGGAGGTGGGCAGGGGAGGGGGCGGGGAAGGGCACACGATGCAATGTGCAGATACATTTTATTGAGGGGTATGCTTGAAACCTGTACGGCTTGTGAACCAATGTCACCCCAATAAATTCAATAAAAAACAAATGAATAAATGAAAGATAAGCAGATGTGATATCATAAAAGACATAACCTGGAAAAAAGTAAAATGAAACAGATGACCACAACTTTAATGGCCTTCCTGCCACAAACAAGGTAAAACTGGACAAAATACATGAAATAACTGTTTTGAGGTGTTGGACAACAGGCAATTCAGGACTGTGATCCTTGAGAAGTGGGGGGATAGGGAAGATGGGGCGAGTCACGCACCTGTCTAATGTGTCTGAACGGAGGCACTTTCCAGGACGCATTGCAGGGAGGAGATGAAACAGCACTACGGTCTGTCTGAGCTGAGGAAGTGGAAACTGGAGTTTGGGCCCACTGACGCAGCTCAGGATTTGTGAAAATTGGGACAGAAACTGTACATAAAGGGGGCACCAGAAATATGCACAGTAATCTCTCTGGATTTTTTGCCTGTGCAAGGAACAGGCAAAAAAACAAACACTAAAGAAGTAACTATTGCCAAAGAAAGAACCACCAAAGCATAGCTGTCAGCTGAACAGCTACTTGAACGACATGCTCTCGAATGTTGAGAAATGTCCAAGTCCTGATCAAACTGAGTGGAGAGACCTCGCTGACCAACTTGAGCATCAAGACCACAGCGAGACCAGGCCTTACAGTCAAAGCTAACCTGGCCCTGGTAAAGGCAAGCAGTGTGGCAATCATTATGTCCAGCATTCAATAAAAAAAATACTATTCATGTGCAGAACCAGGAAAATGTAACTTTGACCAGAAGAATATTCAATCAACAGAGAAATGGCCCAGGAATTAGAGATGATGAAATTTTAAGTGGCTAACATAGATATGTTCAGAAATTTAAAGAAATATGAAGATAATGATGTAACAAGTGAATTGCCATAAAGTAATTAAAACTACACACAAAAAAATCAAATGAAAATTCTAAAACTTAAAGTACAATATCTGAAATGTAAAATTCACTGAAAGGATGAGACAGCAATGAGACACTGAAGGTGAAAAGATCTGTGAACATCGAAACGGTCAAGAGAAAATATCCATTGCAGCACAGAGTGGAAAACACTGGGAAAAGGGAATAAAGAAGAAAAGGAAAAGCTTCAATGATATGTGGGACAATACCAAGTGGTATTACCTATGTATTGATATATTTGGAATAATAGGAAGAAAGAGAGATAGGAACAAAAAATATTGCAAGAAATAATGGTTGAAAATGCTCCAAATTTAATAAAACATGAGCACATAGATTTAAAAAAAACTACACAAACTCAAGACAGTCAGCAAATACAAAAATCCCAGAAGCAAACTATGAAAAACTACCCAGAGATTCACACCCAAATCAAATTGCTGAAACTAAATAACAAATAAAAATATCAAAGCATCCAGGAAACAGTACCTTGTGCTTGGAGGAATAGCAAGAAAAAATGGTGGTGTACTTCTCAACAGAAATAATGCAAACCAGAAGCTAATAGGAAAATATTCTTAAAGAGTTTAAAGAACACATGGACAAAAACAAGGGGTGGGGGGTGGAAACAGGGGAGGGAGGCGGGGATGGCTGGGGTAGTAGGGAGGAGTGGAGGGAAAGGGCAGAAAACTGTACTTAACAACAATAAAATTCAAAAGTATTTAATTTAAAAAAAAGTTGAAAGAGGACTGTCAACCTATAAATCTATGTCATGTAACAATATCTTTTGAAAGTGAGATGAAATAAAATGTAGAGATATAGAGATGCTTAAGAAAATCATTGTCAGTAGAACTGCATTGCAAGAAATATTAAAGGAAGTGTTTTTGGGTGAAGAAAAATGATAATAGATGAAAACTTGAATCTACTCCAAGAAACAAAGAGTGTCAGAAAAGATAAAAAGTGGACAGACAGAAAAGAAACACTTCTTTGTTTCTTGATTTCTTTGTAAGATAAGACTACTTAAGGTAAAAACTATATAGCAGAGTTCATAACAGTCATAAAGATTAAATCAATTACAAGACAAGGGAAATGAAAAAAACTCCTTACATTATAGATGAAATGGTATGAAATTATTTGAAGATGGACTGTGATGCATATTATAAACTCTAAAATATCTATGACATATAGTTAATAAGCAGAGAAAATAAAACAGAATAAAATAGTCATTTAAAGTTTTAAAAAAGTAAAAAACAGAACAAATAAAATACAAATAATAAGATAGCAGACTATAATCAAACCACATATCAATAATAACTTTAGATGTAAATAAACTAAACACTATACTTAAGTGACAGAAATTTCCAGACTTAACCCATATACATTTAATTTAAATTAATTTTAAAATTTTAACCTGAAGCAACATAAGATATTGTTACGTTAAACAATCTTATTATTTTGGTAAGAATAAATTGATGGATGAACAAATAAATAAAATGAAATGTATACATACAATGAAATATTATTCAGCCTTAAAAAGAAAAGAAATTCCAACACCTGCTACAACATAGTTGAACCTTGATGACATCACACTGAGTGAAATCAGCCAGGTGCACAGGACAAATACAGTGTGATTGCTCTTACATGAGGGACTAGCGTAGTCAGATTCATAGAGACAGAGAGTAGAACTGTGGTTACCAGGGGCTGGGGAGTAGGGGAGGGAGAGTTAGCATTTAACGGGTACAGAGTTGCACTAGGGGAAGATGGAGGTGAGTGTGGTAATGAATGCACAACAAAGCAAATGGACTTATTGCCACAGAACTGAATACTTAAACATGGTTACAATAGTAACATTCTGATAGTTCATACTTAAAAAACAAAACTGAAATTTGCCAAGCAGGTTATGCTATCAGAGGCCCAAATTCACCGTTAGAATATATGTTTCTGACAACTCACATAAATTCAGGTAGTTAACTGCACTCACCCAGACCTGCCAACATAAAAGAACAAACATGTACTAACAGCTGGGATTATTTGGAAATTAGATCATGACTTCCAAATGTTTAGATGACAAAAAAAAAAAAAAAGACAGTGTGCCCTTACTGGTGAAGGGAGGAGAGAAACTGAGGAAATTAAAGATTGGTTAACAATGACAAATGCCACACAGAAGTCAAAGAGGACAAGAACCTAAAATATCCATTGGATTTTCCAAAAAAAATGTTTACAATCACCTTGGAAAACGTGGCTTCAGCAGACCGTTGCTAATGAGCATACACCCCAGAAGTTTCCCACAGAACAGATCATGAAGACAATGATGACTGACTGTTACAAACCTGGCAACACAAAGGGAAACAACAGGCTACACAGAAGAGAGGAAAGATGGAGGGACGATGCATACTCTCAAGCCTTATTCATAACGCAGGTTTTGTCAGTATTTTGAAAAATATTCCCACCTCAATGAGAAGCTCACAAACCATCAGCACCCTACCTGGAAAAGGCACGAAGGCGTGCCGCATGCTGACCGAAGATGGCACTCCTCTGTCTGGGGTTCTCTCCTCCATCTGTGCCTGGTGCCCAGGGGTCAGGCCACAGCCCCTCTTATTTCCTTCTCTGTCATGCAAACAACATCATCAGCAGGATATGAAGCATTCTCAAATATGTGAAAAAGGCCTGATTTTTCAGTAAACTTAGTATTTCTGTCTAGGAAACTTAAAAACCTTATTATTTGAAACTCACTTTAAAGCTTAACAAAAATTCTATACTTTTTCTAGCAAATATTCAATTAAATAGGAAGTAAAACATTTTTTCTTTTTTAAAAATGCTTAATATGTGCTAGCTATTGTTTATTATTGTTCAGTTACAGAGGTCTCTGTTTTTTCCCCATCACTCAGCCCTGCCCTACCCACCCCCCACCTCTCACATTCCACCTTCCCCGCACTGTAGCGTTTCTGTAAAAGCCTTTCCCACAAACTGCTTCTGAGATAATTCACTGGCATTTAGCTCAACAAGTCTCTTTGACCAAATCTAATATAAATCATATGTGCATTTTCTTCCCTTTGTGTGTATGTGAAGAAGGCAGGAGGGGGACGTTCCGGACATCGTTAAACTCTTCCCTTTAGTACTTGGCTGAAATAAGCAAGTGACGGTTGATTTGATTAGTGGCCCAGGTTTTCAGCCTTTCACCACCCACTAGCTTCTTTACAGACAAACTCAGGGTTTGAAAATAGTGCCTAGAGTAGAAACGTGTCTACCTAAAACAAATTTAAACTATTTTCATTATTTTGTCCAATAAGCTATTTTTGAGCCATCTGTGCTCACAGAAGCATTTTAACTCGAGCACAAAGAAACAATATCTACCTGCCCGTGGGAAGCAGGCCTTTGCCTTGGGCTTGCAAAGGTGGGCTTTCTCCTACTAGTGTTGGCATTTGGATCTCAAAATCTCTTGGCACACTCTGAATATTTGGCTCTGTAAAGGTTATTCGCCCTAAAATCAAACAGAAAAAAAGATAAAATTAGGGGGAAAATTTTGACATTTATCTTAATAGTAATTGCATTTCTGAATCATCTTAAAAACACGTTCTATTATTACTAACATAAAATAAATTTATATTTAAATATTTTTCATCATGTTCATGTGTCTAACAATGAAAAAATAAGTACAAGAACAATCCCAATGTAAGTGAATACAGGAATCAGCTACAATACATTTTACATTAACCTAGCTCTCTAGAAAACAGGCTCATGATACAAAGTAATTTGATAAAGAATCAGATATTAGCACTATAAAATGTTAGCAGTTGTATTAATAAGTAAAGACTAATCAAATGGATCCTATGCAAAGCGAGTGTTGGAGCCTTTAAAACCAGGAAGGCACAAAGGAAAGGGAAGAGGGTCTGGAGCAGCAGAGCGACCTGAGTGCTGGAGAGAGGCAGCTGGCCGGGGGAGCTGGCTGGCGCAGGAGATGGTGGCAGGGCGAGGTGGAACGTCACTTTCCAGACATTACCTGGCCAGTTTTCTTCTTTATCATCATCATCACTCATCAAGAGAATCAATGCTAACAAGGGCATAGCTGAAGACTAGAATTAGGTGGTTAATAATTTTCTAGGAAACAGAAAGCTATTTATTTAGATGCTTATAGAATTTATTTTCCCAAAAATATTCTACATTTTATTTGTTTACTTACTGGTTGAATGTTTCATGAACACCTAGCATTGTTCAAAAAAGTTTGGGCAATTCACTTTGTTTTTTGAAATTTTTATATTATATATATAGTAATACATTTTATGATACATTATTGTAACAGGCTCTCTACTAGCTACTATATATAATTCCATCTTTTAATGAATCAGACATTTTAACTACCTAGAATATTATTTCTGCATAAACCTGTGATATTATGCCCTTGTTATTTAGCTATAAGGCAGGACTTCCAGTCAAGATGGCAGTATAGGCAGACATGGCTCACCTCTTCGCACAAGCACAACAAAATTACAACTAAGATATAGAACAACTATTGCTCAAAACTGAGAGAAACTGAGCTGAATGGAAGTCTGACAACCACAGAATTAAAGCAACCATCCAGACTGGTAGGAGGGATGCAGATGCAGAACAAGCTGGTCCCACCCCCACGTGTGGTGGATAAAAATTCAGGAGGGATATTTCAGGAGTAAGGTGTCTCAGCCCCACACCAGACCCTCCAGCCCAGGGTTCCAGTATCAGGGAGATAAATCCCCACAACTTCTGGCTATAAAAAACAGTGGGTACTGAGTCAGTGGAACAAACCCCTGGAGCCCCAAGCAGTTCCTTTTGAAGAACCCACACAGGGACTCACCTACACAAAAAAAACACTCCCTCTGAGCTCCAGCATGGGTATAGCAGCTTGAAAGGCACCAGTGGCATACAGTGAGGAACTGAGGTGTCTGGCATCAAGGTGAGCATAGGCTATTTTCCCTTTTCTAAATACTCCCCCCCCCGCAGAGCCACGCAACTAGCAAGCTGGTACCATATTTAAGACTCCACCAATCTGGCTAATACTGTTCGACCCACCCTGGAGATCCCCAGAGACTCTACCCTACCCAACTTATGGGACCACCCAAGCTGCTTTTCCATATGAATAGCTGGTCTTGGCTCATGCTGTACAACTTCCTAAATCCTCTCAAACAAGTAGCAGCTGGCCTCAGTGAGCCCCAGGACTGGCACTAGCAGCAGCCAGCACAGATTCACATCTTGGCTTCACCTGGGAATCTCCGAGCCCTGCACAAGTAGCAACCAATTCAGATTGCTTTATAACTCAGGAAGGGTGTCCCCAGGCAAAACACAGGTGGGGGCTGATCTTGGCCTGCAACACTCAGGAAACCCCAGGGCCAGTGCACCCAGTGGACAGCTACAGACCACATCAGAGCACCACCACCCTGCCTCGGCACAGCTGATCCTCCACAGAGGGTGGAGGTTGGTGCTAAGTGGTAACAGACATTCCTTAAAGCTGACTGGCCTGGATAAACACCTCCCACTGATCTGCCAACAGCAACCAAAATAAACTTCAAAAGGAGGGTGTATTCAGCCCACACAAAGGGCACACATCAAGTACCCAGCCTCGATGATAGGGGAGGCTGTACCCTTGGACCCTACAGGACACCTACTACATGAGGCCACACTACCAAGACACAGAGTCAAAACAGCTCTAGCTAATACATGGAAACAAACACAGGGAGGCTGCCAAAATGAGGAGATGGAACATGGCCCAAATGACAGAACAGATCAAAACTCCAGAAAAAGAGCTAAACAAAATGGAGATAAGCAATGTATCAGATGCAGATTTCAAAACACTAGTTATAAGGATGCTCAAGGAACTCAGTAAGGACCTCAGCAGCATAAAAAATGCCCAGTCAGAAATGAAGGATTCACTAACTGAAATAAAGAACAATTTATGGGGAAACAACAGTAGAGTGAATGAATCAATGATTTTGAACATAAGGAAGAAAAGAACAACCAATCAAAACAACACAAAGAAAAAAGACTCCAAAAAAATGAGGATATTATAAGTAGCCTCTGGGACAACTTCAAGAAGTTCAACATTGACATAATAGAGGTGGCAGAAGGAGAAGAGCAAGAGCAAGAAATTGGACATCTATTTGACAAAATAATGAAAGAAAACTTCTGTAATTTGTTGAAGGAAATAGGAAGTCCAAGAAGCACAGAGAATTCCGAGCAAGATGGATGCAAAGAGGTTCACTCCAAGACATATCATAGTTAAAATATCAAAGGTTAAAGATAAAGAGAGAATCTTAAAAGCAGCAAGAGAAAAGCAGTTACCTACAGGGGAGTTCCTGTACGACTGTCAGCTGATTTCTCAAAAGAAACTTTGCAGGCTAGAAAGGATTGGCAAGAAATATTCAAAGTCATGAAAAGCAGGGACCTACTGCCGAGACTGCTTGATGTATCTCAATTTCTCTCCCATTTCTCTCCCTCTGTTTCTCCCTCCCTTCCCCTCTCTCTAAAAGTAAATAAATGAAATATTTTTGGAAGAAAAAATAAATAAATAAATGACAGAACATGAATGTAGCATCATGGAACTGAATTCTAATAATGAAATCGTTTTGCTATACTTGGGGAAACTTCTATTTCTAAAATATTCTTTAAATTAGGTACAGTATGATAAAAACCAATCAGGAAAAAAAGGAATTGATTACTTTCTGCATTATAAGCAACAAATAAATGCAACACCTTTGAAACTCTAGGTTGACTTGTTTTTTATCACCAACAAGGATTTATTTTTGTAAGTTTACAGGAATGAAACCAAAATAGCAACAGGGCAAGAAATGGCTAGGAAGGACTAAAAGGTTAGCTAAGTAGAGAAGAAGGAAAAGAGAAGGTGTTGAAAACAAGGAATGAGCAAGCAGAGGAAAAAGCAGCTCCTCGTGGTGCCTCCATCCATGTGCTGCCCTAAACAGTGACATGTATTATTAAATCCTCAAAATGGACTTCTGGTGGCACCACGGTGGCTAATGCTGCCACTATCCAGTCACAGCTGCTGCCTCTAGTGAAACCACACGGGAAGGGAGAAGGATTACTAAATTAGGCCGGATTTTTCTAAATGCAAATAACATACCAATACTGGCTCCTGGAGGAGAAGGACCTGAAGTATGAATGGATTTGCTTGACGTATGCTAGATTCTGTTTTGTCTTATACTGACAACAAAAGTTTTATTTTTTTTAAACCTTTCAATGTCTGGAGTCTTTGAAGCTCAGTTTCCCATTAAGGGAGAATGCCTTGAAGAGGGATCACAAATACTAATTTCATAAATCAATCATGTTTACCTTCGTGGCGGGGGGGAGTTTGTTCTTTGAAGACTAAAATTAAAGTATGTTTGGTTAAAAAATAAATTAATTAATTAATTAATTAATTAAATCCTCAGGATGGTCTGGTGAGGTAGAACTATTATGACCCTGTTTTATCATGAGGAAACTTAGGCACTGAGAGGTTAAGTACTTTAAAGATTCACAGCGCCAGAATTCAAAACTTACAAAAATCTGATACCATCAATCTAAAATGCCTTCCCTATGAAAGGCTTAACACTGCTCTGACTTCCAATGCACACTGCATTTGGCAAATATTTAGAGTTTTGTACTGCCTAGAGAAGTGAGACATTTTCCCCTCACCATATGATGCTCATATCTACGCCCGGAGGGCATGAGACACCCAAAGGGCTCACAGCTCTCTGTTCTAATAGAATAAATAAGCTGTTCACTTATTCTACAAAAGCTCCACATATGTCTACTTAAATTTGACTTGGAGAGAATCTTAAGACATTCAGGAGATGGGGATAATTAAAATTAGATTGAGATCACTGACTCAAATAGTTAATTCCTAGATATATTCTCATCCAAAGCACAGATTCAGACATCCTAGTTACTCTACACAATATCTGAAAGCAGAAACTATTTTTTATTAAATCTCATCTCTGTATTTAGTTAGTATCCATCTATACTTTGGATATAGTATGTGTTTCATAAACATTTACAAAATTTTGTTGAACCCAAAGATCAACACTTGAATTCCTTGGTGATCATAAAAAATATATGTAAATGAACAATTTTTTCTTTCAGGATTGGATATTACGCATATTTAAAATCTCTCCTTACCTGTAGCGGTGTGTGACTGTGATACAGGGTAGATTCTTTCCATGCCAAGAACAAGGTGCAGCTGCCTTTCCCGCTGCAGGGGAAAGACCACTTTGGTGATGGTGTTAGTGATTCTTCTCCACTCTAATATCAAGCCTGGTAAAGGATGTAATGCCTTTAACTTATTTAAAACATCCTGACAAAGAAACACAATAAAGTAAGATCAGATTCTTATCCAAATTCCATAGCAAACTAGAATCTCTTTTAGGTAAGTAATATAGTCTCAAAATTAAACTTGCTAACTCCTGTATTTACAACTCAAACTTCCTGTTTGGACTTTATAGAAATCACCATAATGCTAAAACTCTGATAACTATGGATTATTAAAATCAAACATGTTTATGCTAAGCAACATCAATTTAGATCTACCTTTAAAAAATTAATAAGATGTCAACTTAGCAAAGTAACTGCCTCTTCACACTCCAAGAGTTTATATCATCTCTCTTTATCTCTATATTTTCCTCCTCCATTCCTCACATAATTGTAAATTTCACTTTTTTTCATTTTTTGTCCTAACACTTTCATGGTTCTGTGTCAAAAGAAAATGAGAAGACATTTATCTTTAACACTTTGAATTTTCCAAGCTACAGACTTTCAATGAATGTTTCAGGAATAAAAACTTGTGAGGTGAAAGGACCAGTGAGGTCAAATAAAAAGTGTTACAGAATGGTTACAGAATGGAGTGGAAATGTCCCCAGGTCAGGCAAGTGAGAGTGAATGATACTGGGGCGAAATTCTGCAGGATGGTAACCTGTCTCACTGTGGCTATACTCTCTACCCTTGTTTTTCCACTGAAAATCCATTCCATAAAAATGTAAAATGAGCCCTTTTACTCTTCTCTCCCATTCATCCAATTTCCATGGATTGTGACTAGCAATTTCAGTTTGAAATCAGTAAGGATAGATTCTTAAAAGAAACTCATGTAAAACTTACTATTTTGCCCTAGAATTGAAAAAAACAGTGTTTCATTTGTATTACCTTGGGTTTTATTTTTCTTTTAAAAAATTCTTCCATACTTTAGTTCATGTTCATATAACTATACAAAGTATATTATACTGGAAGTCTAAACTTAGTGGATGTCAATAATTAAATAATGTCTACAGGTCTGATTTTACAAACCATTACACTGTTTTAATGATAGGGAGGGCACAACTGATGAGTCAGATTATGGTCCAGATTTCCCGTGCTGAGGTATTGCCACATTTACTGTGGGCAGCCAAACCACAAGCCAATTTGTTCTCATGTAGGTAAGCGCAAATGGTGGGCTATGTTGGATCTGGATTTCATCAACATTCTTTGAAAACACCAAAATGCTAAAAGTATTTCAGACTCTGCCCCGTGACTGCCCCAAAGAGCACCTTACTAGTGCTGAACAGTTTTCCCAGCCTTAGCTTGCGTCCATTGTCATTCCCTCTTCTGGTAGAAGCCCAAATTTTCTTGCTGCCTTGGTTTTTTATCTCTCCATTTGGTGGCAACTTCAATTCCAAAAATAAAACCTATAAGAAATTATAGCTTCATTAGTCAAGAATCAAATCTCAAGTATTGTCATTCAGAAAACATTTTTAAAGTTATTTGGAAAAACAACCTATATAGCTCAAGTTGGGTTGGAAGAATTTTTTTGGAAAGTTTTGAATTACCACAGTTAAAAAATAATGGCAATAAAAACATATATGTCCATAAGCTGGACATGTAACTTAAGCTGTCCATATGCTAACTCAGGCACTGACAGATTAATACTAGTACCGGGCTTTCTTACAGTCAGCGACACAGGAAAGTACACTCTGTGCTGAACAACTGACAAATAAGCTGTTGAGACTGCAGGGTGCTCTGATGGTTGTGAACTCTCCTAAGCACCACTTGCTCTAGTCAACAGTATGGCTGCTCAATCATTTCAGCCCCATAGAGTCAACATGGGAGACTTCGTGGCTACTGTGATCACAAAAATCAGAGAACACTAAGTAGGACGGGTCCAAAAAGCCATCTAATTCTACTACCACAAGGCTGGACCCTGACAGTCCCTGGGCACAAAAAGTCGGGAGAAGTGGCCAAGCCAATGCAGCAGTGAGGGCTAGCGTGGCCAAACACACCCACTAAAGCAATGAAGGGCAGGGACCCAGGCTGTGAGGCAGAGGGAGGATCCCCCAGATAAATTACTTCTTCAGGCCTTGATTACATCTATGAAATGGAAGGGGGTTGAACAAGATGAGGGCAAAAGGGACTAATATTTATTGAGCACCTACTACATGCCAGCCATTATGCCAGATGCTCTAACATGTGCCATTGTATGTAATCTTTACAATTCTGTGACAAATCTGAAAAAGACAGTTGGGAAGTCTTGCTCAGCATTACATGTCCAGAATGCAGCAGAACTAAGAATTATCACCCAGAGTCACATAACTCTAAAGTCCTTTTTTCTTTTCACTAACCCATGCTTCCCTCTAGACCAGAGGTCAGCAAGTTTTTTCTATAACAGGCCACATAACAGATATTTTGGCTTTTCAAGGTTTACTGTCACAACTTCTCAACTGTGTGATTATAGAATGAAAGCAGACAAACACAGTAAGTAAATAAACATGTGTGGCTGCATTCTCACAACACTGTATTTGCCAAAACAGATGGCAGCCAGACCTGGCCCTCATGCTGCAGTTGCCAATCCCTGCCCTAGACAAGTGTCATCCCAAAGAACTTTTTGCAGTAATGGGAATGTTCTATATTTGCGCTGTTTGACATAGTACCCAGTGTGGCTTTTGAACATTTGAAATGTGCTTAGCCCAAATAAGGAGCTAAATTGATGTTTTATTTAATTTTAATTAATTTCAATTTAAATGGCCACAAGTGGCAGCTAGTGGCTCCTGCATTAGTGCAGCTCTAGATGAGTATGATATCTGGCCTGGTCCAAAGATGTAACTTCAAGTCGGCAAGAATTAAACAGTCAATGTGTAAAACTGTTACAGTACCTTAAACATAACATCAGTTTTAATGTGAACACTTAAGAACAAGCTAATAATACCGAAGGCCTTCGGGGTGATTCCAGCTATTCCGGGCTATTCCAGCTTAGCATTCGGTCCAGGCCCAGGGCCCTGACACCTCAGTGCCTGTCTGCGCCACGAGGGCACAGGTTCCTGCCTTTGCTCCGAGCCTACTAGTGCTGAAATTCAGAGATCCTATATATTTTAAAAGCACCTTATGTAATTTTATGTGCCTTCGGGTAGGTATTGTACTAGCTTAGGGAGTTCTGGGCTAAAGAACTCAAAAGAAATTATTAAAAATACCCCCAAAAAGTCACCACTGAATTCAATACAAATGTACCACATGATTAGGAGAAACAAAGTTCCTCATTTTTTAAAACACATAACTCTGTGGCTTAAAAATGGACATTTTAAAAGATTTTATTTATTTACTTTCAGAGAGAGAGGAAGGGGAGGAGAAAGAGAGGGAGAGAAACATCAGTGTGTGAGAGAGATCGGTTGCCTCTCACACCTCCCCAACCAGGACTCGGCCTGCAACCCAGGCATGTGCTGTGACTGGGAATTGAACCAGAGACCTTTCAGTTCACAGGCTGGTGCTCAATCCACTGAGCCACACCAGCCAGGAAAAAAAAATGGACATTTTTATTATTATATATAACATTTGTTGAGTACTTACTATGAGATGGCCACTATTCTAGTGCTTTACATTTATCATTTATTCCTCAGAATAATTCTATCAGGTATTTCTATCATAACCCATTTTACTGATGACAAAATTGAGATATAAAGAGTTGATGTGTTGGCTCAAAGTCATGGACTGAGTTAATAAATGAAGAAGGTAGGATTTGAACCCAAGAATTCTGTCTCTAAAGCCTATGATTCTCACCAATATGCTGTATTATTAAGTCACATCTAGAAGACACTGTAACCTCAATGCTATCAAGTATAAGCACCAAAACCTACATTTGTAATCCCTTTAAAACAACCCAACCACCCTTTGTAGAGTCTGGGGAAGGAGAGGATAGAACACCAACCTTTGAAAATAAAAGCGAGAATAAACTATGTAAAAATTTATGTAAGGTGATAAAAGTAGTAATTAAGTTTAAGAAGCAGACAGTCACAAAAATCTATATTTCATTAACACCTGAGAAAAATATCTAATTTTGTACTCTACAACGGGATTTAGGGGCAAGGACGGGAGAAACAGCTGTACTGCTATGCAACTGTCTTTTGTTCAACAAATATTTACTAAGCGCCTCCTCTGTTGCAGGCAAATTTCCTTCTCAGAGAGCATATGTTCTGGGAGCCTTCTTTACTGCCTTCCTATTTCATAAATACAAGAGATAACAAACTGTATGCTAGAATACTCTACCTCCAAAATATTCTGTGTAACTGAATTTGTTGTTCAGGTAAACACATTTAGGAGATACACACACACAGAACCATTTTTAACTCTAAAAATTACTTCTCTAAATTCTCTGTTCCCATGATACAACCTCAGCAATGTCATCCGAACTGGTGAAAGAAAAGCTGCGGCCAGCCAGCTGGTAGGCCTGAGTCTCGATGGCGTGCAGCGTGGCTTGCATTACGTGTTTCTGACTTTCACATTCCGCAGCACTAAAGCCGATCCCATTTAGTTCTAGCAAGGCCAAGCAGTACTGACAGGGCATTTCCACTTTGCATAAAACATCTGGAAGAGAAAAAGAAGACTAAAACATTAATTTACCAGTCAGGTGACTAGATCAGCATCATGGTCTAAGCACACATAGAATTCTTGTAGCAAAATGCACAGATGATACCATGGTATTCTTCCCAGCCCAGTCTTCTGAACAGCATCTTCAAACCAACAATGAAAGGCACAAAAGTACTTTCCACTGTTCCACTTAAGCACTAGACTACTTTCTTTGGCTATCCAGAGAACAGAAGAATTGGCAAGCTTGTGAATAGTATGGATTACTGGAGATCTCTTGTTTCCCAAAATAATGTTTCTGCTACTCTCAGCAAGACCAAAATAGCCAATCTTATTTGCTAAGCTAACTATAAAGTGTTACTTCCCTGAAACTGGTTCCAATATTCCTGGTCCCATGCTTGCACAAACAACCAAATATGCAGGTTTTACATTTTCTGATGCACTTACCAAAGTAAAGAAAATTCCTGAAATAAGAATCTGACTAGTTTTCTATCTGCTAACATTTCTCAACAGATTTGTCATTATAAATTCATTTTCCAGTATGTTCATAGGAATTTTATCTTCAAAGATCCTCTATACAAAGGGTGGAGCTGACACTAGACACTGTGATTTCAGCATTTATGTACTGCGGTTGGATATTCGTGATGTATGTTAATATATTAGAGGCTCTGAGAAGACCTGAACTAAAGACAATTATTTAATTTTGTATTAACCAAACATCTGAAGTTACTTGACCACGAAACTCTTTCTTGTATTACTTACTAGCATCCTAAATAGTGTCCATAGAATATACTGTGAGAAATACTGTCCTAAATCATTAAGAAAAAAAATCTATACCCAAGTCTTCACTTTCCAGTACTATGGGTCACTAGGATTCTGAGAAGCCCTGACCTGCTGTCCCCCGGCCCCGAGAGGTCTACACATTCTCTGAGGCATTGCTGGTCTCAATCAAAAGGAAGGAGATCTCCAGGGACACCCATAACCACCACCAAAACGAGGGTGAGTGATGGGCCTCTAACAGGAGGAATAACCAGGCATCAGTCTGGCTTTCAAGGCCTCAAGGCCTGATCCAAGGCAGAAATTCATGGGATGTGTGACTAGAAAAGTAAGGAACTGGGGTCAGAATAAGAACAGTCAGAGCAGTACAATATCTGAGTTACAGGGGCCAGACTGGATCCTTAGACGGCAGGGAGCAGGGATTTGTCATAGGAATGAAGTCCAACAGCCAAAAGGTTGAGGGGATACGTGTGTGTGTATGTGTGTGTGTATGCACATTATATATATATATATATATATATATATATATATATATATATATATAATATTCAGAATAGCACCAGGAGGAGAAGCTGATTCTCAGACTCCTGCCCGGAACCAAAGCTCTCGAGGAAGGCGAAAGTAGTTGTTGGACACTGTGTATGTTGTTTGGCAACAGTGGGGGCAAGAGGAAAGCCTGTCTACAGGAAAGTTTCCCCAGTTAGGCCAGCAGGGCTCCACTGATCAAGTCTCATTTGAATTCACCGAAAGTGTGAAACTACAAGATGGCAAAGAAATAATGAATGGAATTCAGCAGAAACAAAAGACAGATTTAGATTCTAAGAACTGCAGCTATGAAATCACTAGAACAGTGCACAGGGCACAGTTATGAATGAACTGTTTACAAAATAAAGAGAGATGAATACAAAGTAAAGAGCAGGAAAACAGTGCAAATACCCCAATAATCACAATAAATTTGTAAATTAAAAAATATGACAAGTTTGAACTAAGAAGCAAAACAGAGAAAGACTCATAGATGGAGAACAGATGACAGCTAGTGGTGGCGGGGGGAGGTTAGAGGGTGAGAGATGGAGCAAAAAGGAAAAGGACTCATGGGCATGGACAACAGTGTGGTGACTGCTGGGGGAGGGGTGCAAGAGGACTAAATGGTAATGGAAAAACATAATAAACATTAAATTTTTAAGAATTGGTAAGTTTGAAAAATAAATGAATAAGCCATATTCTGTTTATAAGACATATTTAAAGCATGAGAACTTAGAGGTTTAAAAAAATTAAAAAGACATATGAAGCATATATTAATCAAAAGAAAGTTGATGTTGCCATATTCATTCCAGAAAATAAACTAAAAATAAAAAATATTAGCGATAGAGCTGACTAAAACATAAAAATAGGAGGTTTAATTCATCAGGAAGCTAAATCAATTTTAAACATTTATGCATCCAATAAAAAGGTCTCAAATATATAGTAAAAATTGATTTAACTATAGTAAAATTAGATACAAAACATTTAAACAACCTTGACTTAACATTTACAAAATTCTGCATCCACAGTTAGAATACACACTCTTCTTACATACACACAGATCATTTACACCACAGTTCCAGTTTCAGGTCAGAAGGCAACTCAAAAAATTTCAAACAATGGGTATTACACAACCATGTTCTCTCACCACAATTCTATTAAGTTTGAAGGTAATAATAAAAATACAAAATAAAGTTCCAAATATTCAGGAATTAAAAACCAATCTTCTGAATAATCTGTGATTCAGAAGGTATCATAACAAATTATTAAATATTTAGAATAAAATGAGAAAACATTACATGTCAAAACTTGTGAGATAAAATGAAAGTAAAGCTTTAGCCCTGGCCTGCATAGCTCAGTGGATTGAGCACGGGCTGCAAACCAGAGTGTCGCAGGTTCGATTCCCAGTCAGGGTACATGCCTGGGTTGCAGGCTATAACCCCCAGCAACCTCATATTGATGTTTCTCTCTCTCTCTCTCTTTCTCCCTCCCTTCCCTCTCTAAAAATAAATAAATAAAATCTTTTTTAAAAAGTAAAGCTTTAAAAGAAATGTATAGCCTTAAATGTTTAAATTAGAAAACAAAAAAATAATTTGAAAGTAATAAACTTAGTGTCAAACTTATGAATTGAGAAAAAGAACTGAAGAATAAAGTCACAAAAAACTAGAAGAAAAAAACAATATAAATGTTGACAAAAAATCAAGAAAATAGAAAACAAAAACAATAGGGAAGATCAAAGGCAAAAATGATTCTTTGAAAAGACTGAAAAATTGAATAAACTTCTAGTGATATTAAACAATAAATATTATGAAAGAAAAGGAAGACATTAACAGCTACATCTGAAATATAAAAAAGAAAAAATATACAATAGCTTTATAACAAAAAATTTTTAATTTCAGATGAAAGAGATAAAGAGGTATTTTAAGAGCTATTTCTTAAAATATATAGCTTACCAAAACACAACCTAATGGATATAACTGAATAATCTTACAGTTACTAGGGACATTACAGTGGTAATAAAAAAATATTTCTACAAAGAAACATTTTATAGGCTAATTCTACCAGAATTTCAAGGAACACATCATTTCTATCATACATAAACTCCTCCAAAATAAAAAGAGGAGTTCTTACTTATTTCTATTCATTGACTCATTACATAACACTAGAATAACTTTATTACCAAAAGCAAAGTTCAAGAAAGGAAATTTATAGTCATTTTACAACCACTGAATTGACAAAATTGAGACAATATTAATTAGCCAAACTTCTTTCATATTGCTGTTTCAAGAATAAACTTTTACAACTAGTCTGGAAAACAATTTAGATAATCTTATAAAGTTGACTATTCTCATTCCCATAACAGAGCAAATCTACAAACAGAAGAAGTTCTTGCCCACATGTACCAGCAGACATGTCACTGTTAGCAGATGTACACAGAACTACTTATTGTAGCAAAACAAAAAATAAAAACAAAACTAGAAATAACCCAAACGTTTATCCATAGGAAAATGGATAAATAAATCTTAGCACACTCACACAGTGAGAGTTTACACTGCAGTGAAAATGAATTGACTATAGATACTTGCAAAATATACATGAATCTTGACACAATACTAAGGAAAAAAAGCAAGTCCCTATCTGACAAATATTTTATAAAGTTCAAAACCAAGTAATATATTGCTTCTATTTATATGAGATAAAATTTTTAATTAAAAAATAAAACAAATTAAAAATATGGTAAGGATAAACATAAATCTTAGGAAGTGTAAGAAAGGAGGAGCACATGGGCAGACACATCTGTTTGAGTTATCCATAACATGAGTTAACAGCTATTGGTTAAATTATTAAATTAATAATGAATAATTAAAAACCACACATGGACCCATGATGATAGTGTACATAAAACAAAGATCATGACGTGCAAATCTGTACAGATGAAGTCCTTTAAAAGAGAGAGAAACCAACTCTCTCCATACTTAGAAAATCATCTCACATGTGTTTAAATCACTCTAAAAACAGCCTAGTTGACCCATGTGAAAAGAACAGGATACTTTGTCCTGGACACATTGAGCAAAAAGACATTTATTCATTCCCTAACAAAAATCAGCTCTCTACCGGGAAAAAAATCAGCTGCCAGAACACACCAACCCAATAGATAAGAAATGAGGAAAGAAAAAAATGAAGATTCTGGAGGTCCATTAAAATAAACAAGCACATCCTGAAATAATTATATCCAAACAAAATTTGACAGTTGTCCACATTCTGTCCAAAATTTCCCTTTTCTCATTGTACTTCAATTCTCTGGAATCTTGGAATAAAAAAGACTTAACAATAGGAAAATGGAGACAACTGTATTCAAACAACAATAAAAAATAAAGGCAACATTGTACAAGAATGCATTTAACTTGTGGTCACCAACTTTTGAAAATCTGCAGAAAAAAAAAAGCTTTCAAGGCACATTTAAATTGTAAATGTTAAAAAATAAAAAATAACCGATCTTGAGGGTTTCTTGTACTTTTCTGAAAGGAAAACCAGTCTCCCTTTTTTTGTAGGTTAAAAACTTCCTTTAACTACTGAGTGGTCTCCTCCCAAAGATAACAAAAACTTCTAATTCTGATAACGGAGAAGAAATGTCTATAAAAAGTTATACACTAATCCTCATCACCACCATCAAATGTTGGTGCCTGGAAACTGCACGAACTATGCCTGGCATCTCACCTAGGGGCAGAAGAGGCAGACAGAGGGAGAGAGGGCTGTGTTCATTCAGCACCATTGTCCATGAACGCAGAAGCAGTCCTGTGGTGTGTGTGACACGTATTCCCACTCCGTGGCCTACCTACATTGGCTTAGAGAAGCTGAGTTTAAAACACTTTGGTGCCTGTTCCAGAGCTGCTAATTAACATCACTTAAGCAAGTCAGTCTGGTCTTTGTATTATTCTACCCAATGATACTGGAGAGAATATCACTATCAGCACAGACAGCATATGTTACCAATAAAAATAATAATAATAATAATCAACTAATGCAAAAATGAATGCTAACTCTGTGGCAGACACTGCACTGAGTTCTTTCTCATTTACTTGTTTTAAGTATATTTTATTGACAATGATATTATAGTTGTCTAAATTTTGTCTCTCCTTTATCACCCTTTGCCCTGCACCACCTCCTCTTAGTTCATGTCCATGGGTTATACATATAAGTTCTTTGGCTTCTACATTTCCTATGCTATTCTTAACCTTCCCATGTCTATTTTGTACCTAACATTTATGCTTCTTATTCCCTGTACCTTTTCCTCCATTCTCCCACACCCCCTCTCCGCTGATAACCTTCCATGTGGTCTCCATTTCTGTGACTCTGTCCTGTTCTAGTTGTTGGCTTATTTTTTGTTTTTGTTTTATAGGTTCACTTGATAGTTGTGAGTTTGTTGTCATTTTACTGTTCATCGTTTCTCACCATCTATTTCTTAGATAAGTCTCTTTAACACTTCATATAATAAGGGCTTGTTGATGATGAACTCCTTTAACTTGACCTTATTTGGGAAGCACTTTATCTGTCCTTCCATTCTAAATGATAGCTTCAATGAATAGAGTAATCTTCGATGTAGGCGCCTGCCTTTCATGCTTCTTTCCAGCCCCTTCTTGCTTATAAAGTTTCTTTTGAGAAATCAGTTGATAGTCTCATGGGAATTCCTTCCTATGTAACTCTCTACTCTCCTCTTGCTGCTTTTAATATTCTCTCCTTATCTTTAGTAGTGTATAACTTAATTATGATGTGCCTTGGTGTGTTTCTTCTTGGATTCAATTTCTTTGGGACTCTCTGAGCCCCCTGAATTTCCTGGAAGTCTATTTGCTTTACCAGTTTTCCTTCAATATTTGTTCAAATAAGCTTTCAATTTCTTGCTCTTCCTCTTCTCCTTTGGTACCCATAGGATTCAGATGTTGGAATGTTTAAACTTGTCCCAGAGGTTCCTCAGCCTCTCCTGATCTTCTTGAATTCCTGTTTCTTCATTCTGTTCAGGTTGGATGTTTATTTCTTCCTCTTCTTTCAAATTGTTGATTTGTGTTACAGTTTCCTTCCCTGCACTGTTGGTTCTCTGTATATTTTCCTTTATTTCACTTTGCATAGCTTTCATTTCTTCCTTCATTTTGTGACTGAACTGAATCATTTCTGTGAGCATCCTGATTACCAGTGTTTTAAACTCTGCATAAGATAGGTTGTCTATCTTCTCATCACTTAGTTCTTTTTCTGGAGTTTTGATCTGTTCTTTCACTTGGGCCATATTTCTTTGTCTCAGCTTACCTATTATGTTATAAGGGGTGGATGCTTAGGTATTTGCCAGGGCAAGGCAGCCCTCTCCCTCTTTGTTGTGATGTGGCACTGTCAGTCTGGAAGAATGTTTCTTTAACTCCATGGTTGTCGGATGATAATGCAGTTAGATTTTATGGCAGTTCTGGTTGTTTTTTGTTTTTAAATTAGTTGATTTTTCTATGCTTATAATTTTTATGTTTTTTTTAAACTGGTATTCAAGTACAGTTGTCTCTATTTTCCCCCAACCACTCTCCCTCGCCCCAAACATCCCCACCTCCCACCCTCAATCCTACCCACCTTTGGTTTTGTCCATGTGTCTTTTATATGTTCCTTGATGACCCCTCCCCTCATTATCCCTCTCCCCTTCCCCCCATTATCCCTCTCCCCCTTCCCCTCTGGTTACTGTCAATTTGTTCTTTATTTCAATGTCTCTGGTTATATTTTGCATGCTTGTTTTGTTGATTAGGTTCCACTTAAAGGTGAGATCATATGGTATTTGTCTTTCATTGCCTGGCTTATTTCACTTAGCATAATGTCCTCGAGATCCATCCATGCTGTTGCAAAGGGTGGGAGTTTCTTTGTTCTTTCTACTGCATACTATTCCATTTTGTAAATGTACCACAGTTTTCTGAGACACTCATTTAATGATGGGCACTTAGGTTCCTTCTAACACTTGGCTATTGTACATTGCGCTGCTATGAACATTGGGGTGCATAGGTTCTTTTGAATTGGTGTTTCAGGATTCTTAGAGGATAATCCCAGCAGTGGAATTACTGGGTCAAAAGACAGTTCCATTTTTACTTTTCTGAGGAAATTCCAGACTGTTTTCCACAGTGGCTCCACCAGTCTGTATTCCCACCAACAATGTCCTACAATTCTCTTTTCTCTATAACCTTGCCAGCACTTGTCGTTTGTTGATATGATGGCCATTCTGACCAGTATGAACTGGTATCTCACTCCAGTTTTAATTTGCATCTCTCTGATGGCTAGTGATGCTGAGCATGTTTTCATGTCTCTGTATGTCCTCCTTGGAGAAGTGTCTGTTCAGGTCCTTTGCCTATTTTCTAATTCAGTTGTTTGTCTTCCTGGAGTGGAGTCATGTGAGTTCTTTATATATTTTGGAGATCAAACCCTTGACCAGTGTATCATTGGCAAATATATTTTCTCATACAATTGGTTCCTTTTCATTTTGCTGAGGTTTTCTTTAGTCCTGCAGAAGCCTTTAAACTTTATGTAATCCCATTTGTTTATTCTTTCCTTTATGTCCCTTGCTCTAGGGGACACATCAGTGAAAATATTGCTACATGTAATATTTGCAATTCTCCTGCTTCTGTTCTCCCCTAGGACTTTATAGTGTTATGACTTATATTTAAGTTTTTTATCCACCCTGAGTTTATTTTTGTGTATGGTGTAAGTTGGTGATCGAGTTTCATATTTTTTTGCATGTAGGTGTCCAGATCTCCCAACAGCATTTGTTAGTCTATTTTCAGTCCATTTTATGGTTCTTTGCCCTTTGTCAAATATTAATTGACTGTAAAGACATGGGTTTATTTATAGGCTCTCTATTCTGTTCCATGGATCTATGTGTCTTTTCTCAGGTCAGTACCAGACTGTTTTGATTACAGTAGCCTTGTAATATAGTTTAATTTCAGGTATTGTGATCCCTCCTACTTTGATCCTCTTTCTCAAAATTGCTCCAGTTATTTGAGGTCATTTATGGTTCCATATACATTTTTGAAATATTTGTTCTATATTTGTATAATATGTTATTGGTATTTTAATAGGGATTGCATTGAATCTATAAATTGCTTTTGGTGGTATGGACATTTTGATGATGTTAATTCTTCTAATCCATGAACAAAGCATGTGCTTCCATTTATTTGTGTCTTCTTTAATTTCTTTCTTCAGTGTAGTATAGTTTTCTGTGTACAGGTCTTTTGTGCCTGCCTCCTTGGTAGGTTTATTCCTAGGTACTTTATTTTTTGTGTTGCTACAGCAAATGGGTTTTTTTCCCCTGATTTTTGTTTCTGATATTTCATTGTTGGTGTACAAAAATGCCTTTGATTTCTGAATAACGACTTTGTGTCCTTCTGCTTTGCCAAATTCACTTAGGTCAAATAGTTTTTTGGTAGAGTTTATAGGGTTTTCTATGTACACTATCATGTCATCTGCAAACAATGAGTTTCACTTCTTCCTTTCCAATATGGATGCTTTTTATTTCTTTTTCTTGTCTGAACACTGTGGCTAGAACTTCCAGTACTATGTTGAATAGAAGTGGTAAAAGTGGACATCCTTGTCTTGTTCCTGATCTTAGTTGCAGGAAAGCTTTTAGTTTTTGCCTGTTGAGTATGATGTTGGCTGTAGGTTTCTCATATATGGCCTTTAGAATGTTGAGGTATGCTCCCTCTACTCCCACTTTGCTGAGTCATTTTATCATAAATGGGTACTGTACCTTATCAAATGCTTTTTCCACATCTATTGATATGATCATGTGATTTCAGTCTTTCCTTTTGTTTATGTGACAGGATTATTGATTTGTGAATATAGTACCATCCTTGCATCTGTGGGATGAATCCAATTTGATCATGGTATATGATCTTTTTAATGTATTGCTAGATGTGGTTTGCCCATATTTTGTTGAGGATTTTAGTGTCTATGTTTATCAGCAATATTGGCCTGTAGTTTTCTATCTTTGTTGTATATTTATCTGATTTTAAGATGATCCTGGTTCCATAAAAAGAATTTGGGAGGCTTCCCACTTCTTGGATTTTTTGGAATATTCTGAGATGGATAGGGATTATCTCTTCCCTAAAAGTTTTGTAAAATTCTCCTAAGAAACCATCCAGTCCATCCAGTCCAGGGCTTTTATGTGCTGGGAGTTTTTTTTATTACTACTTCAATTTCATCAGCTGTTCAGGCTTTCTGCTTCTTCTTCACTCAGTTTTGGGAGATTATATTTTTCTAGAAATTTGTCCATTTTACCAAGGTTTCTGAATTTTTGGCATATAGTTGTTCATAGTCATTTCTTAAAATCCTTTTTATTTCTGTGGTATCAGTTGTAATCTCTCCTCTTTCATTTCTGATTTTGGTCCTCTCTTTTTTCTTGATGGGTCTGCTTAAAGGCTTGTCAATTTTGTTTATCTTTTCAAAGAACCAGCTCCTGGATTTATTGATCCTCAGAACTGCTCTTTTAGTCTCTATATTGTTTAATTTTGCTTTGATCTTGGTTATTTCCTTCCTTCTACTCACTCTGGGCATTGTTTGTTGTTGTTCCTCCAGTTCTTGTAGATGTAGGGTTAGGTCATTTATTTGAAATTTTTCTGTCTTTTTTAGGTAGGACTGTTTCACTATGAACTTACCTATCAGGACTTCCTTAGCTGTGTGCCATTAGGTTTGGACTATTGTGTGTTCATTTTCATTTGTTTCCAGAAACTTTTTTATTTCTTCTTTGATATCATTCTTAACCCATTCATTGTTTAATAGCATGCTATTTAATCTCCATGAATTTGAGTGTTTTTAAGTTTTTTCCCTGAGGTTGGTTTCTAGTTTCAGGCCTTTGTGGTCTGAGAAAATGCTTGACATGATTTCAATTTTCTTGAATTTGTTAAGGCTTATTTTGTGCCCTATCATGTAGTCTATCTTGGAAAATGTTCCATCTGCATTTTTAAAAATATTTATTTTATTTTTAGAGAGAAAAGAAGGGAAGGAGAAAGAGGGGCAGAGAAATATAAGTATGTGGTTGCCTCTTGCACACCCCCCACAAGGGAACTGGCCAGCAACCCAGGCATGTGCCCCAACTGGGAATCAAACCAGTGACCCTTGGGTTCACAGGGCCATGCTCAATCCACTGAGGTACACCAGCCAGGGCCTCCATGTGCATTTAAAAAGAATGTGTATTTTGCTTCTTTGGGATGAAAGGTGTGTTTTATACATATATAATGTATAATAATATATATTATATATATTTATATAAGATGTATAATAATGTATATTATATATATTTATATAAGATGTATAATATTTTACATTTATATATCTACATTATATATTACTTTATATATAAAATATTGTTTTATATATTTTTTGTGCATTTATATATATATCAGTTAAGTTCATTTGATCTAGGGCATTGTTCAATGCTGCAATACCCTTGTTGATATTTTGTTTGGAAGATCTATCCATTTTTGACAGTGGGGTGTTAAAATCTCCTAGTATAAGTAAGTGTGTTGCTGTTTATGTCTGTCTTGAAGTTCTCCAAGATTTTCCTTATATATTTGGGTGCTGCTATGTTAGGTGCATGTATGTTTATAATGTTTATGTGTTCTTAATAAATTCTTCCCTTGAGTATTATGAAGTGTCTTTCTGTGTCTCTTTTTATGCCCTTTGTTTTGAAGTCTATTGTATCCGATATAAGTATTGCTACCCCAGCTTTTTACTCCTGTCCATTTGCTTGGAGTATGTTTTTCCAACCCTTCACTTTCAGTCTGTATAAGTCTTTTTCTCTGGGGTGGGTCTCTTGTAGGCAGCACATATGCAGGTCATGTTTTCTTATCCATTCAGATACTCTATGTCCTTTGATTGGAGCATTTAATCCATTAACATTTAAGGTTATTATTCATAAGTACTTATTCATTTCCCCCCCATGTACCTGTGTTCCTCTCTTGCTTTTTTTTCCCCCCTCTTCTTAAAGCAGTCCCTTTAGTGTATCTTACTATATGCTAGTTTGGTGGAGATGTATTCTTTCAGTCTACAGGGAGGTGTATTCTCCCAGTTGTCTGGGAAACTCCTTATTTCACCTTCCATTTTAATTGAGAGCCTCACTGGGTACAGCAGTCTTGGTTGCAGGCCTTTGCTTTTCATTACTTGGAATATTTCTTGCCATTCCTTTTTGGCTTGTAGTGTTTCTGTTGAGAAATCAGCTGCTAGCCTTATCAGAGCTCCCTTGTATATTACTTCATGTTTCTCCCTTGCTGCCTTTAAGATTCTCTCTCTGACTTTAAAACTTGGCATTTTAATTATGATGTATCTTGGAGTAGGCCTCTTTGGGTTCATCTTGATTGGGACCCTCTGTGTTTCCTGAACTTTTCCCCTCTCTAGGTTCAGGAAGTTTTCTGTCATTATTTTTTCAAACAGAGTTTCTATCCCTTGCTCCTTTTCTTCTCCTTCTTGTATTCCTAAGATTCAATGTCATTGCATTTCATAGTCTTGCAGTTCCCTTAAGCTATCTTCATATTTCTGAGTCTTTTTTTGTGCTGCTGCTCTACCTGGGTATTTCTTTCTACTTTGTCATCCAGCTTATTAATTCAGTCCTCTGTTTCATCCAGCCTGCTTATGATTCCTTCTAGTTTGGTTTTTATTTCAGAAACTGTATTCTTCATTTATTCCTGGTTCTCATTTATAGTTTCTATTTCCTTTTTCATACTGTTTCATTCCTACTCAGTTCCTTGTAGTTGTCTGTGAGTTCCTTGAGTATCCTTATCAACATTCTTTTGAATTCTATATCTGATAGTTTGCTTGCCTCCATTTCATTTAGCTCTTTTACTGGGGAGTTTTCCATTCCTTTCAATTGATGGTTCTTTCTTTGTCTCCCCATTTTAGATGACTTTTTGTTTCTGTGATTCCTGATGCTCTGCTTTGCCAGCTATCTTCATAAGGTGAACTTCTGTGGTAGGAGTTCTGAGGGACTCTGTGGTATAGCCTCTTTGATACCCTTGTCTTGATGCTCTGGGGTTGCCTTTCTTCCATTTCTGTGGGCTCTCATGTTGTAATAAGGCTTTACCTGTTGGTGGCTCCTTTGTTGGTAGACTCTCCCCTCTAGAGGGTTTACTGGTATTCACAGCTCCCACCTGTCATATGTGATCGGGGCAGGGCGAAGGCAAAATGTAGTAAGACAGTGGAAGATTTGTTACTTTAAATCTATAGGATTTAAGGCAGAGAACAGGGAGGTGATCCTTCAGAGAAGTACAGCAATAACCATGATATTTCACCCAACCTTCCACTTTTTATAAAAAATGAAAAAGAGGTAAAACTCTTATTAGAAGAGAAAAAGAATGTGAGCTAGCTTTAGAAAGCAAAGTGCTTATGCAAGTTTAGATGGTGAGATATAGTGAGTAAGGGATAGAAACCTGGCATAGTGTGTGAGAGAATAAAGTTAACTACAATAGTAATAAAGTTTATGAACATGGCAAAATGGATTAAGACCAGGGAAGGGTATTGTGTAGGATTTGGAATAACAATAATATGATAAGAAATATATGATCTGAATAAAAAGAATAAAAAGTAAAAGACCAAGAGTATTATTAGTGTTATTGAAATATGAGTGAAGTGAAAGAAGAAAAATTAAAATGCAACATGAAAGAGTATAAAGAAAACCAATCAAACAATGAAATCAAACAAACAAAAAACCTAAATGAAAAGATGGGAAATAAAAAAGAATTAAAAATAACAAAAAATAAAATGCAAGTTCTGAAGGACAGTAAAGTGAAATTTCTCTCAGCTGTTGGTGTTAGCCTTCTGACTTCTGGATCTGTCTTTGTTCTTCTCACAGTTCCAGGTCTCATTGTCTTACACTTAAAAAAAAAAGCCTCCTGCTGACTATAAACCTGCCTAGTGGGTTTTGCTGGTATTCCAGGATACTGCAGGAAGAGGGGAGCTGGGCTCCACTTTTTTCCTTTCCTGTGGTTCTGATAGGATGGGGGCTCAGTCTGGACTTCAATATTCACAGGTACCCAGTTTCCAGCCCAAGCCCTCAGAGCACTGTGTGGCCCACACTGTCTGCTCTATACATGTGAGCCAGGCCAGCGCCTCTAATCCAGCTTATTGTGCAACCTTTTGATTAGTCCATGAGGTGCACTGAGTGGGAGCAAATCGCACCCTTCCTCCTCCCTCTTTGATGGTCTGGCTGCTGCACCTGTGCAGTCCCTTCAGGGCAGTTTAGTTCCTTTATTGAATTAAGTCTCTCTGAGCACTGCTACCTCTTTGAGCCCCTGGTGTCCCCCTTTGATCAATCTGTGAGGTGCTCTGAGTGGGAGCAAATCACATCCCCCCTCCTCCCTCTTTGCTGGCCCAGCCGCCACATGAGAGAGGTCCTTGCACCTCTCTGAGAGCCTTTTTTGAGCAAATTCCCCCTTGATTGCGGACGGACATTCCTAACAACTCCCAGCTTTCCACACAGAACAATTCTCTGACCAGTCCAGAGACTATCTGTGTCATAGCCAATTGTAGCCCATATATTCTCCCATCTCCAGGTGTCACCTGGCCCCCCTGTTTCTCTGGTACTGTCCCAGCCAGCGACCATAGTTCCTGCCAGGTATGCGCCAGCTGTCTCTTACTGCATCTTTATCCACCCAGTGACTTGAAACATTCAGGTCTCCCCCACTCTGGGAGGGGAGTGAGGTAGGAGGGAACTGCTAAGTTATAATCACTAACCCGGCTCTCCAAAGCTCCAGGGGCAGCCAACGTCTCTAGCACAAGGCCTGGGGACCTCCCCATCAAGCTACAAAATCTTACTGTCCTCTGCAACCTTTGGCTTCCAAACTTCCTGTCAGCTGTTGGCTGTTCACTCTGTTCTTTGGGAGATCAGTTAGGCATCCCAGTTGGGTGAATGAGCAAGTGAGTTCCAATCCCACCTACCTCACTGCCATCTTCCCCCTGCCTAAATTGGTTGTTATCCTTCTTTTGGTTGTGTGAGGAAGCTAAGCATTGCTACTCGTGCCTCCATCTTGGCCGGAACAGCTGAGTTGTTTCTCATTTAATACTCATAACAATTTTATAAAAACCAACTTGGAGGGTTTCAGTGGCTTGCCCAAGGTTCCTCACTAGTAAGTGACACTGCCCATATTCCAAACCCAGTCTCTGTGAACTCATCAGTCTGCTGTTTCTAGTATTTAATATTAATCAGGCAATAAATTAATCATTTATAACTTCTCACAATGAAGCCAACTTTGTTCCACTTCATCCTTTCTGCCATAAGCATATATTATGCTCGGTGATGTCAAGGTACTCACTGTGGGCCAGCAGACTAAAAACTAAATCCATGAAAGATATGTTCTCAGTGGGAATAAAAGTCATTTGATAAAGTTCAAATATAAAAGCAATAAATGAAGGGGAGAGTAGTGGGGAGGGATGGGGACAACTGTAACTGGACAACAGTAAAAATATAAAATCTGTATTTTAAAAAGCACAAAATGAATATAACATCACTAATTCTCTTCATTATATTAGAGCCTTAGGTTGGCAAATTATGGCCATACTAGGAGCACATGCCTGTTTGTATAAATAAAGTTTTATTGGAACACTCATTTTCATATTTCTATGCCTGCTTTAGTGATATGATGGCAGAGTGGAATATTTATGATTTAGACTATTTGGGTTGCACAACCAAAAATACTACTTGGCCTTTAACAGAAAGTTTGACCTCTATGCTAGACAATCCAACATTATATTTTGTGTAAAAAGTGTAATTTACCCTCCTATGTAAAAAGTGGCTAAATATATATCTATCACCAGTCTTAACAGCATAAAAATGACAAAAACTTTGCTTTACCATAAAGGTTTTCCTTCTTCAACAAAGAATTGAGTTGGTTCATAGAGTTGAAGATGAGAATGGACTCTACCGATGCTCTGTATCGTCCAGAATGCTTAGTGTTGACATTCAGCCCCAGGCTTTGACTTCCTTGGCCCATCTCTATCCCTTCCAGGAGTGGAAGCTCGTGAGGAAGAAAACTGGCAACTATGCTGTGAAGAGTTGGCTCCTCAGAATCTGGATCTAATAACCAGCACGCCACCTGAAAAGATAGCAATCAGTATGGTTTTTTTTTTAAAGAAATTTCTGCATCCTTAGGTTAAAAGGGAAAAAAGAAAGCTCATTTTCACTTAATACTTTTCAGTGGTCTTCCTATGAGAACAGAAGGATAATTGTACCAGGACTCATTTTTGGTACCAATAAGAGCAGCTGCCTTCAAAGAAGGAAAACATATAACTTTTCCATTACTGCAATGCTTCTGCTGACACAGTTCTGCAGTAGACTTAAAACCAAGTGCCTCTTGGGAACAACTAGAGTAACATTCAATAGAGAACTGGATAAAGAAGATATGGGACATACATGCAATGGAATACTACTCAGACATAAAGATAAAATACTGCCATTTGCAACAGCATGAATGGACTTTTAAATTTTATGCTAAGTGAAATAAGTCAGTCAGAAAAAGCTAAGAAGCATATGATTTCACTCATATGTGAGATGTAAAACTGAACCATAGACACAGACAACAGTATGGTGGTTACCAGTGGGAAGGGGGTTTAAGGATAAAGGGGGCCACGTATATGGTGATGGAAGATGGTTTGACTTTGTGTGGTGGGCACACAATGTGACATACTGATCATGTACCACAGAAATCTACACCTGAGACCTATATAATCTTATTAACCAATGTCACCCAAATAAACTTAATTAAAAATTTATAATTAGAAAAACAAAGTGCCTCTCAACTGAAACCATGTCTCTGAAAATGCAGATGGACTCTTCTCCACTAAGGCTGACGTGGGCCAAGCTACTATAATAAAGATGGACCTACATACTTTCGGGTTTGTTTAATTCTTTCAGCATTGGAAGAGGTGAGGCATAAATGTTTTATCATTAAAAGTTCATATCCAGAGTTTTAGAAAGCCTCTGGCTTTCCCCCCAGGATGAGGGCCTATTACCAATGATCATCCAGCTGGTCATTTGATTGTTATTTTTAGCTTTCCAATGAGACTAGATCTAGCAGAACAAAACTAGATTTAGAATAAGGAAATCTAAGCCCAGTTCATAATTCTGACAATTACTATATGACTCAGTTACTTCTTTTGTAGGTTAAGGATATAGTTTTATAGGGGGGTAAAATATTGTGAATTATAGTAAAAAATATAAATATCGTCTTTGTCCCCAGTCCCCATGTCTAGCACAGAGCTTCCAATTCCTTTGGAATTTTCTTAAGTGACAAGAAATATAAAAGTGTCTTTTGTTATATTAATAAGGTGACTTTTGGAATGCCCCTAAGTTGCCAAAAGATGGAGGGCAGAAGGGGCTAGAAAGTAAATTTATCACCAATGGGCAATGACTTTTTAAAAGATTTTACTTATTTATTTTATAGAGAAAAGGGGAAGAGAGAGAGAATAGGAGGGAGAGAAACATCAGTCAGCTGCCTGTAATGCCCCCAACCAGGGACCTGGCCCATAACCCAGCCATGCGCCCTGGGAATCGAACCAGGGACCTTTCAGTTCACATGTCAGTACTCAGTCCACTGAGCTACAGCAGCCAGAGCTGGGCTGATTTACTCAATCATGCCTATGTAATGACTCCTCCTTAAAAACACAAAAGGAGAGGGTTTGGAGAGCTTTGTGGTTGGTGAACATATAGAGGTGTTGACAGAGGCCGTGGGAGCTCCTGGCCCCTTCCCACATACTGCACCTATGTAAGTCTTCACCTCTGTTGATTTGTATCTTTTAATATCCTTTGTAATAAACTGATAATCTAGTCAGTAAACTGATTTCCTGAGTTTGAGCTTCTCTAGCAAATTAATCAAACTAAAGGAGGTGGAAACCTGTGATTTAGATGGTAAGTCAGAAGCACAGATAACAACCTGGGCTTGTGGCAGGAGTGTAAAGGAGTGGCAGGATATCTTGTAGGACTAAGCCCTTAACTTGTGTCAGAACAGAGTGGAACTGTAGAACACTCAGCTGGTAGTCAAAGAATTGTTGGAGGTGTGGGACACCTCCCCCAACCATATTCGAAACTGGTGATCAGAACCCTTTCAGGAGGTACTATAAAAGTTGGCAAATGTTTCTTATAAAAGTAAGATTTTATAAAATAATAGCTCATCTTCTTACATCAAGTGTTCTGATTTACAATTTACAAAACAATTATGGAATATTTCAAGTAGTTTATGCAAAAGTGCTAATAAATCTGTGATGATGCTACTGTAGTTTTAATAAGCTCATATTACCCATATTCTCATTTTAGATTCTATAAGATCAAAATTATGTGACAACCACCCTGGAGTGGTGGCTCAGTTGGTTGCAGCATTGTCCCATACACCAAAAGGTCATAGTTCAATCCCCGGTTAGGGTGTGTACAAGAGGCAAAACTATTAATGTGTCTCTGTTTTTTTTTATTTTATTTTAATCATTGTTCAAGTACAGTTTTCTCCCTTTTACTCCCATTCCAGCTTAATGTTTCTCTCTTATATTGATGTTTCTCTCTTTCTCTCAATCGGTCTCCCTTCCTCTCTCTAAAATCAATAAACATATCCTCAGGTGATGGTTAAAAAATATTATGTGACAACCTTTTATATCCAATTGAGGTCAGTTTAGAAACTACATGGCATTTGGGGGGATGGAGGAAGGTAGAAGAGGGTAAAGGGGGGTAATAAGTGATGACAAAAGGAGACTTGACTTTGGGTGATGAACACACATTACAGTACAGATGATATATTACAGAACTGTACACTTGAAATCTGTATAATTTTAGTAATCAATGTCAGCACAATAAATTCAATAAAAAACTTAAGAAACTACATAGCATTTATCACATGTAAACTGAGCCTGGCTTGAAGTATAGAAAATGATAGCATCTTTAGTTTATCTGACACTGCTTTTGAAAATCTTTGCCATAAAAGCTGAAGAAATTAAGAAATTAAAAATTATTGTATTATTGATTATAGTTTTAATTACAACCAAATACAGTCAGTCCTCACTTAACATTGTCCATAGTTCTTGCAACTTTAAGCAAAATGACCATAACAAAACTAATATTACCATAGGCTAATCAATATAAATATGAGTTTATCCTATCATTCTACATCCTAATGATAGACATTATTTGAGGATGTGCTGTAGTATTATATCTCAACTCAATATTAATATTCCACAAAAAGATATCCCTTTGAGGGCTACGATGTTGTAAATAAATGTCTTCCAAAAATGCAACATAGTGTTAAGTGTATATTACAATAACATAAGTTACCCTTTTCTTAAAAATGCAGTCATCATTATGAAAAGCAGACCATACTTTGGTCCTATATAGGAAAGTTCTCAAGGGGTGAGCTAGTAAGGTGATTTGTCTCCATGCTAAATGACCCCAACTGCTATTCCTCTGGGCATCTCACAGCTACACACTTCTATTTCCTGCCTCTATTCTCAGGGATAGTTGAAGCATCCTGTTATTGTATACCTAAATCAGACAGTTCTCCTTTCATTTCTTTTTTTTTACTGAATTTTTAACTTAAATTTTATTTTTAGAGCATCTTTAGTTTCACAGTAAAATTGAATGGTATGTACAGAGATTTCCCATACACTCTTTGCCCCTACCCCACACAACATCCTCACTATCAACAACCCATATCAGATTGAAATATTTGTTATAACTGATGAACCCACACTGACACATTATCGCCTGAAATCCATAGTTCACACCAGGGGTTATTTTTGGTCTTACATATTCTGTGGTGTGATAAACGTGTAATGGCATGCATCCACAGAGCCTCACAGAACCCTGCGTTCTGCCTATTCATCTCTCCTTCTCCCTAACCCCTGGAAACCACTCATTTTGTTACTGTCCTTATAATTTTATCTTTTCTATATTGTTGAAATCATACGATGTATAGCCTTTTCAGATTGGCTTTTTTCACTTAGTAATATGCATTTGAGCTTCTTCCATGTCTTTGCATAGCCTGGTAGCTCATTTCTTTTTAGTGCTGAAAAATAGTCCACTGTCTAGATGTCCCACAGTTTACTCATCCATTCACCTACTGAAGGACATCTCGGTTGCTTCCAAGATTTAGCAATTATGAATAAAGCTGCTATAAACATCCATGTGAAGCTTTTGCTTTGGATGTGTCATTTCTAATATGCTATAAGACAGAAAACTTAGAACACAACTAAAATAAAAATTTTAAAAATTGCTGAGGAAAGATACAAACTTTAGTGCTCGGCATTTGTGACATCTCTGTTCTTAGCTACACTGAGACACTTGGTGCCTAACTCTGTGTTCTAAGTGGGTGGGTGGGATTACTTGGGAAAGGAGTAACTACCCTATAAAATTGAAGCTGCATGGTTGGAGGTAAATAAATATCAAGTCATTTAAAAATTAGCCCTAAACGTTAAAAAAATTAAGTATGTAACAATTAAAGAAGACATAGAACCTTAGGATCTTCATAACTTTGTTCCAGGGAGATACCACAAGACAGAAGAAGAATTTTATAGCTCTGGATGAAGTCATAGATGATAACAGTACGTTCCTTATCAGATTCCTTTGGGAAGCAGGATTGAAGGTGCCACATTCTGTCCTTCACAGTCAGGTTTGGATCCAGAGAAGGTGGGACCAAATTAGCACCAATTTCTTAAAAGAAAAAAAAAGTCTTAAGGCAAAAATCACATGCATTCACATGAAACAGCAATCTATAATGTAAAAACTAAAAAAAACTCAAAGTCTAGTCCCATGTAACCAATAATTCAGCATGACCTTATCGAGGTCATGTCGGCTATGTAAATAAAGCTTTACAATCCAAAAATTGTGGTTTGAGTTAAGTGATTTATAATGCTTTATTTATTTAGGTGGAAGAAAATTCTAAAAATCAAGTTTTTAAAAAATAAATTTACATTTCTCAGAGTGAGGAATTAAAGACAAAAAAGGTACCTTAAAATGAATTTTAAAGGAACTCCTTTTAAAGGGACATTTAGTAGAAATATATAATATTGTATCTTTAAAAAATAGTAGTTCAAGTAACTACTCACCCTAAAATATTTTCCTGAAAACACCTGAAAATATTTCATGCTTACTCAGGAATAAATGTTATATGGCATCCTATAAAATGTTTCCTTTTCAGTCAGCAAGGTGTCCAACAACCATAATCACAAGGTATTTCCAGAACATATGTTTTTAATTCCAAAGACTTCTCCTAGGCTGTGTGATTCAACTACTATAGATATCTTGCTCATCACTGCCTCTAGATGAGCTCTAGGTCCAGTCAAAAGGAGGAAAGAAGTCTGAAAAGAAACTATTACGATCCAGTCTTCAAAAACAAACCCTCAAGATGGTCAGAGAGCCCCTTATACTCCACTACCCCCAAGAAGAAAACACAGTATCAGTAGCTACTTCCATGTGACAACCTGGAGGGAGTAAGGGTTGCATTTCTTAAAATAATCATTATAGTTAATATACAAAGTAATGTACACACTACAACCACTATCAAAAATTTAATTCTAAAAATAAATTCTTAGTAAATATCAAGTAATTATTCTTAACAAAGAAGTCACTACCTCACAGAGGCTACATTAAAATGATGAATTTGCCAACTGGTGATTACATACCAGAATCCTTTTGTTCCCTCTGCAATGAAATATAATAGGCTTCTCTTCCACCCCAGCACACAGCCAGTCCAATCACCAAGATATTATTACAACCTTTAACAGGCAATCCGTCATCTCTAATAGGAGTTTCCTGAGGTGACCTAACTAAGTAAATCAAAAGTGAAATAGTTAAAAATCTCTTAAAATAACACCATTAAACTGAACATTAAAACAATGATAATAATTTCATAAGCCAGGCAAGTGAAAGAAAAGTACCATATGATCTCACCTATAAGTGGAACCTAATCAAGAAAACAAACAAGGGAGCAAAATATAACCAAAGAGTTGGAAATAAAGAACAAACTGACAGTGTCCATAGGGGAGGGGGAAGGGGGTAAGGGAGGAAAGAAGGGGAAGGGTCAAGTCAAAGAACATGTATAAAAGACCCTGGCCAAGGACAACAGAAGCGGGAAGAGGACTGAATGTAGGCAGGGCAGGAGAGAGCAATGGGGGGAAAATGAAGACAATTGTAATTGAAAAACAATAAAAATTAAAAAATAAAATAATGCATCTCCAATTTTACAAAGACATAGGTCAAGAACCAATCTATTTTATTTACAATTATATCCCCAGTACCTGGAAAATTACCGGCTCATACTTGTTATATTTCAGTAAATGTTTTCATCCCTCTAACCTCTAACACATAAAATGTGCTCAATTTTATGTGTTGAATGAAAAATGGAATGTGCTAGTCAACACTGACAAGTAAAATCTTGTCATTAACACGTGTGCTCTATGAATCGAAGATCAGGCAAGTACTCAAAACTTAATGGACATTTAAGGTCTCACCTTTAAGTGGAACCTAATCAACAAAACAAACAAGCAAGCAAAATATAACCAGAAACATTGAAATTAAGAGCAAACTCACAGTAACAAGAAGGGAGGTGAGAGGGGATAATGGGGAGGAAGGGGAAAGGTTTTCAAGAACAACTATGAAGGACACATGGACAAAACCAAGAGGGATGGGGCCAGGGGAAGGAGGTGGGGAAGGCTGGAGTGTGGAGGAGTTGTGGAGGGGAAATGCTGACCATTGTACTTTAACAACAATTTAAAAAATGAAAAAAAGTTTAAATAAAAAATAGATAAATCAATCAATAAAAAAACTTAATGGACATACTCATTCATAAATACAAAGATTTGAGAAATCTGATCAAATGTGTGATTTCCATAACAGGTTATCAAGCTGAATACAGCTATTCCCCATGATACAGAGCACTTACTTTCATGAAATAAAACAGGAATATACATGGTATTATCTGACCAAACACTCAAAACCTGGAAGAGCTCAGTGAGGCCTGGGATAAACATTTCAATATAGGAATCATGACTATCAGCAGAGGTACAAATTCTATTTGAGATAAGTATTGGAAAATGTAACTAATGTACATGATGAAAAATACAGTACATATCTGCTATACACTTTGTGATTATATAAATGAATAAGGACATTATAACTTAATAGAAAATCATCATGAGCACTGATGATAAAAAATGATATATACAAATAAAAATTATCTATAGTCAAAATATATTTCTTAAATTTTACAATCATATTCTAATATTTCTATATTCATATAATAACATATAACATATATTATGTATTATGTATACACATGCAATTTTTTTAAGAGAAAATTTGTGTTTTTTTATTTCACCCAAGGACATGCCTATTGATTTTAGAGAGAGAGAGAGAGAGAGAGGGAAAGAGAGACAGAGGAACACTGGTTGCTTCTCATATGCATGCAACCCTGGCATGTGCCCTGACTGGGAATTGAACCCATGCTTAACAGCGACCTAACAGTTTATGGGATAGTGCTCCAACTAATTGAGCCACACCGGCCAGGACAAAATGTTGTATTTAATGGTAAAGCTTGGCATGTACTAGCACCAGACATGTCCTGGAGTTGAAGGTGCAGGGACCTCCATGAAGTCTCACAATGTGAAAAGGATAAGGAAGGCAGCCATCAAAAAGAAGAGCTCTGTGGCCTCAGAGAGGCACAGTCCAGATGGTATAGGAGAAAGAGCTGCTATTTGAGATGGGCATCCCAATGACCAAGCTGCCAAACATTGTTCCAATACATGCCCCTGAACCAACCACACCAACTGTGGTGGCCCTGGCAGCAAAAAGCTTGACTACTATGTCAATGTCCAAACAAATAACACTAATCTGAAACTTCTGACAGGTCACCTAGACTCAGGACCTGCTGGAGAAAGGATAATTAGAGTAGACCTTTGGCCTTCTTGTAAGGAGGCAGACACAGCCTTAATATTCCAGGTACACAATGGATCAGAGCCAGAGGAAAGAATAGTGCTTCAGTGGTCTGCATTTTTTCAGTCCCTCAGCTTGAGCTCTTGGTCTCAGTGCTCAGCTCTCCCACTCATGTGCCCTGGGATCAACCATCTCTTATACCAGAGGGTAACTATTATTAATCTAGCTGTGCTGAAAAATAAGGTTGTTCTACATGTTAACCCACATAAGAGAAACTTACTAAACTTTGAATAAATTTATTACATTTAGTATCCAATACTGAAAAGTCACAGTCCCATCTCAGTCCACTATTTTACATATAAATGTGAAAAAAAATGTATTTCTTACCTTGCTTAAACCTACCACCAATAGTAACACTTTTAGAAGATGTTAAATTACTCTTCTTTTCACAAGCCAGTGAGATGGAAAATCGCTTTTTGCACCGCAACTCCTTAATGAATGTTTGAAAGACAGTTTGGTCACTTGCTACATCAATTATAGCCAAGCTTTCTGCACTGCATGAGGTTGGAGTTAACTGTGACCCATCTTGTGATAACAGTAGTGAAAAACTTGTGTCTCTAATAGGACTATTGTCTTTTGCATTATTTTTGTTCTCTGGACTTAAATCATGGTTTTTAACATCTGATGGTGAGCTAAATGAATAACTTTCACCAAGTTGTAAAACACCACTAGTTTTCTGAAGTTTTACAGAGGATGTTCCAAGAATACCTGGAAATGACAGCTTAGAAGCAGATGCTGGACTTGGTGTAGGAGGAATGAGTCCATTATCATCAACTGCACAACTTTCTTTACAAGGCAAGAGGGATAGGGTTTCACCATGAACAGTATTGTTCTCTGGTGCCTCAGTCTCACTTTTTACTTCAATATTAGAAGAGAATGAAGTTCCCTGCACTTGATTTGGCTCCAAATTTGAAACCACTTCTTGTTTGTCATTTAATTTTGTATTTTTTCCTTTCAAACTAGACAAGCTTATAGCCGTTAATTTTAGCTTTGCATTTTCTAGAGGACTGGACACTTTATCTAAAAGCTCTTGCAGTCCTGGACTTAAATCAAATGATGCTCCAGACCATGTGAATGAATTATTCTGTGCTGTCTGAGTTAATTTGGATTTTTGAGGATTTTCATCTTTATCTCCCCCAGTTACATCTCCTTGGGAATAATCGTTACCAACTGGATCACTTAATTCTAATGCTTTAAAAGATACTATAGTATTATGTTTATCTTGGACAGGAAATATATCTACATTGTCCAAAGCTTCAACCATCTGAGCAGTGTCCATTTCTGAGAATAAAATAGACTCATCACTGAAACAAGTCAACTGTTGTTGATTATCTTGGTTTGCATACATATTTGATTTAACTGGGCCCTCTGGCTGTAGACACAGAGAATCACTAAAATGGCTTGACACTACTTCAGAAGGAAGGGGTTCTTCTGCTCCTACATCAGGTGGCCGTTCTTTTACTAGGTAGTCTTCACTGAAACTATCAAAGAGTAAACTATTACTCAAATTCCAACTTGTGTCAGGAACTGGCAGACATTCTACTTTTATATCTGTGGGAGTTCTCTTTTGAGGGACCAGAGATATAACTGGTTTCACAGCTTCTTGTGTTTGATAACCTTCAAAAAAACTATTTAATTGGGAGTCGGTAACAGAAAACTCATTCCCTTTAAAGGGAGGGCCATTTTCCCTCAATAATATTGGAGAATGGAAAAGTGGGCTTTCCGGAGTCAGGATATCAACCGCATGTGAACCAGGGTTTTGTTTCATAGTATCTACGGCCTTTGGTTCCAAATGATCTATATTTACCACTCCTGGAGAATGTTGTTCACTGGGAAAGGTAATGTGAATCTCATTCTGAAAAGAGCTCGAGCCTTGTTTGTCTAGACTCTTCTGCATCATCTCTGTTGCCAGGCTGGTGTCCTTTGTTCCTTGTTTGACATCTTCAGTTGCCATTTGTTGTATAACTATCTCGGACTGAGTACCCAGGTAGAAACTGTCTTCAAAATCACAAGGAACTAACCCTAAATCAGAAGCACAATTATTTTTAGATTTGTTTGCTGCATAAGCATCTGTTTTTTCTTGTATTCTAGAGGCATTTAGAACATTCTCCTGCTGGCCTCCAGATTCACCAAATGTTCCAGCTGGTAGAGGTACTCCACTGGGTATCTCAGTGTTGTTTATATTATCTCCAGATACCTGAAGATTATTTGATTTCTTTTCCTCAGCATGAAACTTTACACTATTACATTTGATAATAGCATTTGAGTCTGTATTCATATAATGACTAACTGCATCACAAGGCATTTGTGTCTCTATTATTCGTTTCTGTTTGGTATAGTTAGTTGTCTGTTTATCAGACTGCTTCTCTGGGAACTGGTTAACTGGATGGGTATCATGGTGTTTAACATAAACATTCTGGTTTTTTGAATCACATTGTATCAGCACTTGGTCTATTTTTTCTGACTCAGTAACAGCTAATCCTCTTCCATTTTCACTAACCACACTGGTGGCTTCACAAGTCCCTTTTTTACTCTGGGATCTTGTGATAATATGTTCTACAAGAATACCATTAGTTATTGTTTTGTTCCTTGAACAACTTTGTTCTGTTTGTGATGGGAATGATGCTTTGTTATGCTTTCCTTCAGCACAAAAAGATGTATTTTTAGCAAATGGTCCTGGATTTCTACATTCCATATTCTTATCATCTGAGGTAAATGAATCTTCACAAACATGATCAGACTTAGTCTGTTTTTGTAAATCAGTTTTACACATCTCAGCATCTTTCATAGGGCTACTGTCTCTGGATTGTTTTAGATGCTTTCTATATTTCCAAGATTGAAAGCCTGTATTCATCTTTTCTGAACTGAAATTCACAGCTTCTTTTTTTGTTTTCTCAGATAAGATAGTCTGAAAAACTTTCTTAGTTCTTGTTTTTCCTTCATTCAAAGAGGTTTCTAGCTTCCCTTTACTTATATTCAAATAAGCCCATTTTCTTGCTCTGGAAATTGAATGTGTTTGACATTCTTGATTCCCATCCTGAAACTGATAATAAAAGGAATTTGTATCTTCTCTGCTTTTACCTAAATCTTGCATTTTATTTGGTGAATCCTTAACAGAAGAATCACTCAATATTGTGTTACTTTTTTTCTTTGATGCTAATCTTTCACAAGAACCCTTGGTTTGATGTATAAATTTATGCTCCTTTACTTCTGATTCACTGCTGGTCAATGAGTGTGTATCAGAATCTAAATGGGGATGTGGATTCCACTTCACTCCCATTTCAACTAAGTCCTGCTTTAGAATCATTTTGGCTTCTTCCACTATAAGGGCTGCTGCTTCCCTTTCAGTTAAACCTCTTCTGCCAGTCACCCAAATAGTTCGCATATTCCGACGCTCTTCAGCTGCTTCTTCTTCCTCGTCCACTGCCTTTCGGGCACTATGAAGAAAAGAGAAAAAGAAATAAATGAATGCATTGATTCACCCATACAACAAATATTTGTTAAGCATCAGCTGTCCTAGGAATGGAAGAAATAGCACTAAACAAGAGGGAAATATATCTGATCTCACAGAGCTTACACTCTAGTTGGGGAAATCAGAAAACAAACAAATAGTAAAGTCTACGTCAACTGATGATAAGAGTTGTGTACAAAAATTAAACATAGGAAGGGATGAGAGATGAAATTTTTAAATAACATAATAAGGAAAGCCTCACTAAGACAGATTTTTTAAAAGGAAAACCTAAAAAAAAGGTGAGCATCATAAAACTTTCATTGTACTAGCAAAATAGAAGCAGTAATCAAAAAACTCCTGGTACACAACAGCCCTGAACCGGATGGCTTCACTGGCAAATTTTATCAAACATTTAAGCCCTGGCTGGTGTAGCTCAGTGGATTGAGCGCGGGCTGGGAACCAAAGTGTCCCAGGTTCGATTCCCAGCCAGGGCACATGCCTGGGTTGCAGGCCATAACCCCCAGCAACCGCACAGTGATGTTTCTCTCCCTCTCTCTCTCTCTCTCTCTCTCTCTCTCTCCATCTTCTTCCCTTCCCTCTCTAAAAATAAATAAATAAAATCTTAAAAAAAAAAGAACATATGAATTTAAAAAAAAAAAAACATTTAAGAAGAACTAACACCTATCCTTCTTAAACTATTCCAAAAAATTCAAGAAGATGGAAGACTCCCAAACTCTTTTTATGAGGCCAGTCTTATCCTAATTCCAAAACACAACAAAGAAAGAAAATTACAGACCATATCTCTGATGAACATAGATGTTAAAACACTCACCAATCTGGCTGGTGTAGCTCAGTGGATTGAGCTCGGGCTGTGAACCAAACTGTTGCAGGTTCAATTCCCAGTCAGGGTACATGCCTGGGTTGCAGGCCATGACCCCCAGCAACTGCACATTGATGTTTCTCTCTCTCTCTCTCCCTTCCTTCCCTCTCTAAATAAATAAATAAATAAAATCTTAAGGAAAAAAAACCCTCAACAAAATATTTGCATCTGGATCCAGCAACACAATAAACAGATCATACACCATGATCAAGTGGGATTTATACTAGGGATGCAAGGATGGTATAACATTTGCAAATCAATGAATGGAACATATCACATAAACAAATGAAGGACAAAAATCATACAATCATATTAATAGATGCTGAAAAAGCATTTGACAAAATCCAGCACCTATTTATGATAAAAGCACTCAGAAAAGTGGGAATAGAGGGAGCATACCTCAACATAATAAAGGTCATATACGAGAAACCTACTGCCAACATCATAGTCCATGAGAAACCTACTGCCAACATCATGGTCCATGGGAAAAAACTGAAAGCATTACCCTTAAGATCAGGAACAAGAAAAGGTGCCTACTTTCACCTCTCTAAATCAACATAGTACTGGAAGTTCTAGCCACAGTGATTAGACAAGAAAAATAAATAAAAGATGACCAAATTGGAAAGGAGGAAGTAAAACTATCATTATATACACAAAATGTGATAGTGTACATAGAAAACCCTACAGTCTCCACCAAAAAACTACTCGGCCTAATAAGTAAATTTGGCAAAGTAGCAGGATACAAAGTTAATATTCAGAATTAATGGTGTTCGTATATACCTACAATGAAATATCAGAAAGAGAAACTAAGAAAAAAATACCATTTACTATAGCAACAGGAAAAATAAAATACCTAGAAATAAATTTAACCAAGAAGGTAAAAGACCTATACTCAGAAAACTATAGAACACTAAAGAAAGAAATTGAGAAAGATACAAATGAGTGGAAGCATATACCATGTTCATGGATTGGAAGGACTAACATCATTAAAATGTCTATACTACCCAAAGTGATCTATAGATTCAATACAATTCCTTTTTAAATACTAATGGCATATTTCACAAATCTAGAACAAATATTCCAAAAATTTATATGGAACCAAAAAAGACCCCAAATAGATTCAGCAATCCTGAGGAACAGAACAAAGTTGGAGGGATCACAATACTTGATATTAAACTATACAAGGACACTGTAATCAAGACAGTCTGGTGCTGGCATAAGAACAGACATATAGATCAATGGAAGAGAATAGAGAGCCCAGAAACAAGTCCATGTTTCTGTGGTCAATTAATATTTGACAAAGGAGGCACAGGCATACAATAGAGCAGGGGTGTCAAATTCATTTTCACTGGGGGCCATGTCAGCCTCATGGTTGCCTTCAAATGGCTGAATCTAATTTTAGGACTGTATAAATGTAACTACTCCTTAACTAGATGCAAGGAACTCAGCGCTGCCACCAGGCAGAAGCAAGGCCCTGAGCCAGATAAAACAAGGTGGAGGGCCGGATTTGGCCCACGGGACTTTTGTTTGCCACCTGTGCAATAGAGTAAAAACAGTCTCTTCAATAAATGGTGTGAGGAGAACTAGTCTGGTACATGAAAAAAAAGAAAAGAAACTAGACCCCAACATACACCATATACCAGAATAAACTCAAAATGGATAAAGGACTTAAATATAAGTCGTGATACCATAAGGCCTAGTGGAAAACATAGGCAGTAATATTTCAGACATCCCACATAGCAATATTTTGCTAACATATCTCCTAGGGCAAGGGAAATAAAGGAAAAAATAAACAAATGGGACTACATCAAATTAAAAGGCTTCTGCACAGCTAAAGACATCATCATCAAAAGGAAAAGGGAACTGACCATATGGGAGAACATATTTGTCAATGATACATAGGACAAGGGTTTAATCTCAAAAACATATAAAAAACTCATATGATTCAACACCAGAAAAACAAACAACCCAATTAAAAAAAGGGCAAATGAGCTGAACAGACATTTCTCCAAGGAGGACATACAGATGACCTAGAGACATATGAAAAGATGCTAAACAGCATTAGCCATCATAGAAATAAAATTAAAACCACAAAGATATTACTTCACACCTGTCAGAATGGCTTTCATTAATAAATCAACAAACAACAAGTTCTGGTGAGGCTGTGGAGAAAATGGAACCCTAGTGAACTGTTGGTGGGAATAGAGACTGATGGAGCCACTGTGGGAAACAGTATGCAATTTTCTTAAAAAGTTAAAAATGGAACTGCCTTTGACCCAGCAATTCCACTGCTGAAAATGTACCCTAAGAACTTTGATTCACCAGTTCAAAAGAAACTAAGCACCCTTATGTTCAAAGCAGTGTTATTTACAATAGCTAAGTACTGGAAACAGCCTAAGCGCCCATCAGTAAATGAGTAGGTTAAAAAAAAAACTGTGGTACATTTACACAATGGAATACTATACAGCAGAAAGAAAGAAGGAACTCTTACCATTCACAACAGCATGGATGGAAATGGAGAATATTATGCTAAGAGAAATAAGCCAGTTGATAAAAGACACATGAAACAAACTGACAGCAACCAGAGGGAAGGAGGGGAAGGGATAATGGTGGAAAGAAGGGGAAGGGACTAGTCAAAGAACATGTATAAATGACACATGGACATGCACAATATTGTGGGGACTGACTAGGTTGGTTGAGTGGAGGGGGGCAAATGGGGAAATATTGGAACAACTGTAATACAATAACAATAAAAAATTAAAGTATAAAATAAAACTCTCATTGAAAACAAATCCTCCTACTTGATATGAACTCTGGACAAAATACCTGAATGAAATTTAGAGTAACCCAAAGAAAGTAGAAACTAGAAAAAGTTAAGACAAGAAGCAAGAAATAGCAGTAAACTGTCACACTTTTCATTTGAAGTCAGGCTCCAGTCACAGCCATGAAGGGTAACTTGGATAAAAATCTGGAGATTCAATTCAATTAGATAAATCAATTAGAAGTATAAAAATTGTTAAGGAAGAAGTAAAATATCTCCATTTGCAAATGATATGACTCTACCTAGAAATCCTAGAGAATCAATGATGGAATTAATTCAAAAAATAACAAGATAAAAATATACAAAAATCAATAGCTTTCATAAACTCAAATAATAATCATACACAAGGCATCTTAGACATGAGCCATCATTTAAAACAATAAAGATTGAATAGAAATAAATTTAACAAGTAATGTACAAAACCATTATGAGGAAAACTTTAAAACTCCTAAAAAGTTATACATGGGAATCTTTTTAAAACTCCTCAAAATCACAAAGACAATACCAAATGCAAAAATATTACCTACCCTTGTATAGGTTTGACTCAACATTACAGAGATGTCAGCTCTAAGTTAAATTTCAATTCAATCTCAATAAAATATCAACAAACACATTAAATTTCATATGGGCAAACATGCAAAAATAGCCAGGAAAATAATGAAAAACTATGAGGGGAAGTTGCCCTACCAGACATTAAAATGTGCTATAAAGTCTTTTATTAAAAGCACAGTACTTGCTCATGAACTGACAAAAAGATAGTAAACAGAATATAAAGTTCAGAAATAGACTTTATTACATATGGATATTTAGTATATGATAAAGTGGCATCTCAAATCACTAGGATCAAGACAAACTTTTTTATAAATGGGAAAAAATATAATTAAATCCAGACTTCACATTACACACAAAAATAAACTATAAAGGCACCAGTACTCTAAATGCAAACTTGAAATAGAGAAGAAAACCTGTGAATCCATCTTTAATTTCAGTGTACAGGAAAGATTTCCAACTATGACAATTCAGAAGCAAAAAAGATTGATAAAAAATAAATCAATAGAAAAATAAGAAAAATTCTGCATGGGGAAAATGATGTAAAAAATGATGTCAAAAGACAATTGATACATTTTGAGAAAAGACTTGCAATATACATATCAAATAAAAGGTTAAGAACCCTAGTCAACTTAAAAAAGAAAAGATTCTTTAAAAAGAAGAGACTTCCAGCCAAGATGTGGGCATAGGTAGATACACTTCACTTCCTTGCACAACAAAAGAAAGGATAACAAACAATAAAAACAGCAAAAAAACAATCAGAACTGCCATAAAATTGAACCGTACAGAAATCCAATAACTGAGGAGTTAAAGAAGAAACATTCATACAGACTAGCAGGAGGGACGGAAATGGGCAGCCAGGGCAGAGGGGATGCATGGCAAGGTAGCAGCTGGCAGACCAGGTGGTCCCATGTTTGCGTGTGGATAAAAATCAGGAGGAACAACTGAGGAGCCAGCAATCCTAGCCACATAACCCAGGGTCCCAGCACAAGAAAATAAAGTCCCATAACCTCTGGCTATAAAAACCTCTGGAGGTTGCAGTGGAGGAAAGCTGCCACTCTATCAGGAGAGTCCGTTTGAGGGTCCCATATGAATCAAGAAGGTACACAAGCCCAGTCACTTGGGAATCAGCAATAGGGCAGCAACTAGAAGGGTACCAGTTGCTTGCAGGAAGCAGGGAAGTAACTGAAAGTGGGCAAAAGCCAAGCAAGTGGCACTGTTCCCTCTCAGACTACTTGCAGACATACAGCACCACACTGATGAATACCTAAGGCTCTGACCCTTACAATATAACAGGTGCACCAACAAATAGAGGAGACAAAGAAATATGGCTCAAATGAAAGAATAGATCAGAACTCCAGAAAAAGAGCTAAGTGATGAGGGGATAGCCAACCTATCAGATGCAGAGTTCTAAACACTGATAATCAGGATGCTCAGAGATGATTGAGTACAGCAGCAAAATAAAGGAAGAAGTGAAGACTATACAAAGTGAAATGGAGAAAAACATACAGGGAACAAACAGTGGAGGGAAGGGAACTGGAACTCAAACCAGCAATTTGGAACTAAAGGAAGAAACAAACATTCAACTGGAACAGAAAAAAAACTATTATTCAAAAAAATGAGGAGGGGCTAAGGAACCTCTGGGACAACTTCAAATGTATCAACATCTGAATCATAGAGGAGCCAGAAGGAGAAAAGGAAGAGCAAGAAACTAAAAACTTATTCAAAAAACTAATGAAAGAAAAATTACCCGATTTGGCAAAGGAAATAGACACACAAGTCCAGGAATCCCAAAGAGTCTCAAATAAGTTGGATCGGAAGAGGGTCACACCAAGACACATCATAATGAAAACACCAAAGGTTAAAGATAAAAAAAGAATCTTAAAAGCAGCAAGAAAAACCAAAAGAGTCATCTATAAAGGAGTTCCCATAAGACTATCAGCTGATTTCTCAAAAGAAACTTGGCAGGCAAGGAGGGTCTGGAAAGAAGTATTCAAAGTCATGAAAGGCAAGGACCTACATCCAAGATTACTCTATCCAGCAAAGCTATCATTTAGAATGGAAGGGCAGATGAAGTGCTTCCCAGATAAGGCCAAGTTAAAGGAGTTCATCATCACCAAGCCCTTATCGTATGAAATGTTAAACGGACTTATCTAAGAAAAGGAAGGTCAAAACTATGAAGAGTAAAATGACAACAAACACGCAGCTGTCAACAACTGAACCTAAAAAACAAATAAACAAAAGAAAAAACTAAGCAAACAACTAGACAGGAACAGAATCACAGAAATGGAGATCACATGGGGGGTTATCAGCAGGGAGAGGGGAGAGGAAGAATAGGGGAAAAGGTACAGGGAATAAGAAGTATAAATGGTAGGTACAAACTAGACAGGGGGAGGTTAAGAATATTATAAGAAGTGGAAAAACCAAAGAACTTGTATGTTGACCCATGGATATGAACTAATGGGGAGAAATGCTAGAGGGAGGAGGGATAACGGGCAGAGGGGTGCAATGGTGAGAAAAAAAATGAGACAATAGTAATAGCATAATCAATAAAATACACTTTCAAAAAGGAGAGGAAAAAGATGAAAATTCATAAGAAACATAAGGAAAAGATACAACCATATCATCTACAAAGATACAAAAAACTATTTTGAAACATGAAAATATATTCACCACCACTCACAATTACAGAAATGTACTTTAAAGCCACACTGAGATACGATTTCTCATCTATCAGACTGGTAAAGTGAAACCTCTAACAATGGGTTCTGTTGGTGAGGCTGTGGGTAATAGCATTGTAAGAATTTGGAATCTAATAAAGCTACATATGCATTCACCTTTGGAAATCCCATGTGTATGAATTTACTCATCACCAACAATATGGAAATACACATATACAAGGCAATTCACTGCAGATTGTTGGTAACAGTAAACTGTTTGAGACAATCTAAATGAGGTTATCTGATCCTTATCCATCAACTAGTAAAAAGCAAACGATGGCCAGGTGCCAGATATACTTGCTTTTATTCAGAAAATCAGTATTAATGCAAAACTATATCTAACCTACACACCTCATTCAAATTTTACCAATTGTTCCACTTTCTTTTTCCAAACCAATCTAAAATATAAGGTGCTGCACTAGTTCTCAAACCTTTTTTATCCTCCTTTAATTACAAACAGCTCTCAGTCTTTGTTTGTCATGGCCTTGGTATTTTTGAAAAGTACCAGCCAATTATTTCATAGAATGTCTCTCCATTTAGGTTTGTCTGGTTCACGTTAGACATTTTTTATAAAGAACACTTCAGGAACAATATGTCTTTCTCAGTGTGTCACATGAGAAGGAACGTGGTCTTGATTTGTCACTAATTTTGGTCTATAAAGTTCTGGGCTTTCAGAAGAGGCATAGCCATGACAATAACAGTCTTAGAATAATATGAAATGATTTTAAAATGTGTTAAACAACTTTTACCAATTAAATTTTTTTAAATGTGTATTGCCCTCAGAGGACTCCCTGGAAAGGTCAAGCATGATGTATGGCATATTGTTACCACAGAGACACTCCCACAACTGATCTGTTTTAACCTCAGGAACTAACAGTACATATTTCTAAGCAGGTTTGAATATATCCAAAGATTCTGTAAAAATCAGAGGCTCCAGAAGAGAATAACACTTTTATAAGAAGATTTTAAAGCATATTTCAAGTAGACTTTGGCCAGAGACATACCCCAAAGTGGCAAAATTGCACACCACATACAAGTTGCTCTTCTGGTCTGAGGTCACAGGAGTGGCCCCAGCCCCACAGCTCCACTGGATATGGCCCTAGTGGGCCCTCTACAGTGGCCCTCCACTGTGTCAGTTCTCTCCCTGGGTTCCGTTTTTAAGACTCCACACAATTCCTCCCTACAAAATATAGGTAGAGGTTGCTGGCTACATGCCCACAGCCATGCTGGGTGCAGCTCCTGTGACACAGGAGCCATATCTCGGGTGGCAGTGGAATGCAGGAAGCAGAAGCATGATGTGAGGTGGCACTGGTGGGGCTGCTCCTTTGACGGTGCCCCATCCCTTCCCATACATGTGACAAGTTTCAGAGCCGTGTCAGGCCTAAACTGAGTGGCAGGGAAGAAACACTGAACTGGAAATGAAACTGATGCTTTTATAAACTTAGAACAAAATTTTAATATCTAAAAATAAAACTCTTAGAACTCGTAAGTGCCTAAGCAATGGATCTGGCTGAGGTTTCATATAAGAGTAAGTTCAGAGAACAGATTTTGAGAAAATACTTAAGCTATTCCTTGATTACATGGTGAGTCCAGCCCATTTTTGAACTGGTTACAAACATGTACATAATAGTCAAGGAATCCTCTCCTCACAATTGTTTTGAAGGACTAGTTTCCAAAGGATATTCGAGAGGAATACATTCTGAAGTGCTCTTGCCTAAAGAAAGTCTAAGACAAGCCCTGGATATATACTGAAAATCTAAATCCATCAAAGCAGAAAGCATCAGTACCTTACATTTATTTACTCAATCTTTCTAGGGGAAAAAATATGATACTTTTACAAATGTCTTTTAAGTCATGAAATATTTTAAAAGTATAAAAAATTAAAAGAGAAAAATATTCTAATACAGTATCTATTATTTACATATTGATATGATTTTCCATTTAATGACCCTCTGCAGATGGGGAACTCTTACCTTTTAAAAGGCACAGCATTTTTCAGAACAGCCTCCACTTCAGCAACATTTGCTCTGGCAAGATCTGCCACAGTAAGAAAGCCAGAAGTATAGAGGCATCTGGCTCGCTGGGCATTAAGCAAGGACACCCGAACAAGGTCACACAGCTCCCTCTGGATGCCAAATGTAAGACGCTTCTGAAATTGAGAAAGTAGTAGTTCCATGTTGTGCCAGCCCAGGCGGTTGGAAAATACTGTAATCATCCCTAGAATATGCATAGAATATTTAATGAATTAAAAATTCTTTACAGATCAATTCTCTATTTCACTAGATATTACTTTCATTTCATTGTTTCCTTTTCCCTGGAGAATTGTAAAGTTCAACAGGCCCACTGTGTAAGTTAACAAGAAAGTAGATATATGTTAAGGGCCTACTTAACTGGCCAAAAAACATGCTAAAAGTATTAAATGCTGTCTCACTTCTTTTTTTTATGATTTTATTTATTTATTTTTAGAGAGAGGAGAAGGGAAGGAGTAAGAGGGTGAGAAACATCAGTGTGTGGTTGCCTCTCAAATGTCCTCTACTGGGGACCTGGCCTGCAACCCAGACATGTGCCCTGAATGGGAATCAAACCAGTGACCCTTTGGTTTGCAGGCTGACACTCAATCCACTAAGCCATACCAGCCAGGTCATTTATTTTTCATTATGCACTTGACATTTGAAAAAACCAAGGCAGAGCACATAACCACAAAACAAAAAGCCCTCACCCTTGTTCATTCCTTTCTTTCAGTCTCTCTCCCTTACTTTTTTTAAGGAAGAGAGAACTCTTAAAGACAGATGAGGGGCTATTTCCACCTGGAGAAAAACAAGGGAGCTGGTTTGAATATTTAAGTGCCAAGAAAACTTCAAAAAGCAAAGCTCCCATTGATCTTTTCTGCAAAGAAAGGTTGCCCAGCTCAATAGCCAGACAGTTGAAATAAAGAGGCCAGAGCAGCCAAGTGCCAAGTCACTTTCCTATGAGAACACTAACACTAGAGGCAATCTGAGATCTTTGATGCCAGTGAGTCGAAGGGTGTGTTTCTCCCTTATCACCCCCACTCACCCCCCCCCCGTCTCTCTGTCAGTGCTCTTTCATATATGGCACATGCCTTCACAATACACACACTCTCCAGCAGCCCAGGGTTTCCTTCCTAAGGACTGATAAGGATTTCTTGGTAAAATCAGATCCATAACTTTTCTATTTGTCTAGCTTACAGAATATGGGTTTAATTTTATTAAGCAAGACTACTGATTCCTTAGACAAGAGATAATAATTTAGAACAGTCAGACAGAAGTCCAGAAATCCCTCTCCATTTGCCACCATCCACCTCCTCAACAGCAACTATTAATCAGTAACTAGATTAGAAAAGGGAGATCGCTGAGAACTTTGTATCTGTTTCTTCTTGCAACAGGTGGAAGGAAAAATTAAAATGACGAAAACAAAAAAACAAAACAAAGGATGGTCAGCAGGTTGCTAAGGAATGGAAGGGGACACTAAGGTCCAGACACAGCTAGTGGCCAATTGTCTCTAGGAGGGTCATGGAGCCCAGAGGAGCCATAATTTTAGGTGTTTGGATGCTGTGAGGGGGCTGTACAAAGTTATGGTTTGACACAATCCCCTATAATAAAAAGAAGCCAACAATAAAATGGAATTTGAAAAATAAAAGTAATCTTAACTTTACCTCAAACCATGGTCTTACAGAAATGTGGAAAACCTTGTTTAACTGACCTGCATAAACAGCAGCTGACTGTTGTAAAGATTGAATCTGCCCACGACTGCATCCAAATTTCTGATTAATTTCCTTTAAGGGAACTTCACTGATTAAATCTAATAACACAAGACTGGTAAAAAACCTGGAAAGTAAATCACCAAAAGCATGATGAGAAATCACTTATGTCTACTGTGAAAGTATAAAATAAAAATTAGTTGTGAAACAAGTAAGAACCAAAAAAAGACAAGAGAGGGTATACACTCTGAGAAGATTCCTAACAAGACATAGGATTAGTGGACAAAGACTGAGTTCAATGTTGATAAAGTAAGATCTGACATATATTAGAACTACAGCAAAAACTTAATATATACAGTTCAAAGAACAAAAAGATTTCCTCCATGTTTCATTAAAACAATCTAATTTCAAGAAATAAGACATGGTTCAAGAAATGTGATGGCACAAAAATTTTAAACACTTGATGCACAGTTATATGGATCATCTAATCATATTTCAATAAGTGACAGAATCAGAGTATAAAAAATTTTATTCAGATGGTAGTAGTGCCACAAATAATCCAGGTATATAAGTCCTTACAAAATTTTCACTAGACTATGTTATAAATAATACTATTAAAAAAACAATTGTATGATATTTCAAAAAAGCTAAAAGCCTATGCAATTCCCCATATGAATCTATTAATTAGCTCTTCCCTACTGGTAATGAATCAGTTTTAAAGATTATAGGAACATCCTTCCTTTCCTTAAAGCATCCTGACTCACATTTTCTTTAAGGAGAAGTAATTAAATGTCCTATTTTAAAAAGGTCTTCATATATAATGGCTTCTAAACTACAAGTGGCAAGAAGAAACTAATATATTAATAAATGCAGAAAGTACAGTATATTGAGAAATTTTGCTATGTGCCACCAGAACTTTGATTTTAATGACAGTGAAAGTGACTATAATAAACTAGATACCTACTGCATATCTAATACTGTGTTAAATACTAGGTAGTCGAGGCTCCTTGATATTCACCTTTTATGGATGGCCATTTGTCGGTGTTGTCTCTCAGTTCTGGCTTCTACTTTTCCCTTCACACAGCGAGCCAAGAACCCTTCTTCAACTCCCACTAGCTCTGCCACTCGTTTCATAGAGGTTGGCAATTTCTCCCATAAACAGAAGAATCGATACCAATCAATGGTAGTCCAATCCTCAAACATAGGTGTAACCTAAAAGCAAGAAATACCATTCATTAGCTAAAATTACTGTATCCCAGAAGGAACAAGTAAATGTAAATGTCATATTAAAAACAAAAGCCTCAGTATTTGAAAAATTTTTAAATTTGATAATACCTCTTTTATATGCAAACTTCATTTATTCATAAACTACTCATAGCCAAGAGAAAAGTAACAGACCCACTAAGTATACAATCTAGATTTTACAGAGTCTAAGAACTTTACTCACAGATACCTTAATCTCAATATTCTGATGTGAAGTACCTTAAGTATTTTATATGATTTCTAAGAAAGAATCAGGACTTCTGGCCAAGTTGGAGGCGTAGGTATACACATTGTGCCTACTCACACAACCAAAATAAGGACAACAACAATTTAGAAACAAAAAACAACCAGTACGGACAGAAAATTGAATTGTATGGAAGTCCAACAACCAAGGAGTTAAAGACACATTCATCTAGACCAGTAGGAAGGGCGGAGTTGGGTGGTCAGACAAAGAGGGGTCGTGGCAAAGCAGTAGCTGGCGGACCCCTGGTGTGCAAGGCAGCAGCTGGCAGACCCAGCAAGTTGGCGGATTGTGGAGCAGGGCACAGTGCACAAGGCAGCTGGTGGACTGGGCAGTCCCACATTAGCACACAGATAAACCAGGTGAAACTGGGGAGCGAGACAGACTGCACACGCAACCCAGGGCCCCAGCACAGGGAAATAAAGCCTCAAACCTCTGACTGAAAACACCTGTGGGGGTTGAGGCGGCAGGAAAAACTCCCAACTTCAAAGGAAAGTTGTTGGAGAGACCCACAGGGTCCTAGAATGTACACAAACCCACCCACACAGGAATCAGCACCAGAAGGGCCCAATTTGCCTGGGGGGAGCAGGGGAAGTGACGTAAATCCCGCAAAGAGCGAAGCAAGCACCATTGTTCCCTCTGGGACCCCTGCCCCACATACAGCATCACAACACAGCGAGGTGGGTTGCCCCACCCTCGTGAATACCTAAGGCTCCACCCCTCACTATGTAACAGGTGTGCCAAGACAAAACAATGGCCCAAATGAAAGAACAGATCAAAGCTCCAGAGACAATACAACTAAACAACAAAGAGGTAGCCAACCTATCAGATGCACAGGTCAAAACACTGGTAATTAGGATGCTCACAGAAATGGTTGAATTTGATCACAAATTAGATGAAAAAATGAAAGGTATGCTAAGTGAAATAAAGGAAAATATACAGGGAACCAATAGTGATGGGAAGGAAACTGGGATTCAAATCAATGGAGTAGACGAGAAGAAAGAAAGAAACATCCAGTCAGAGAAGAATGAAGAAACAAGAATTCAAAAACATGAGGAGAGGTTTAGGAACCTCCAGGACATCTCTAAATGTTCCAACATCTGAATTATAGGAGTGCCAGAAGGAGAAGAGGAAGAACAACAAATTGAAAACTTATTTGAAAAAATAATAAAGGAGAACTTCCCCAGTCTGGCAAAGGAAATAGACTTCCAAGAAGTCCAGGAAGTTCAGAGAGTCCCCAAGAAGTTGAAGCCAAGAAGGAACACACCAAGGCACATCATAATTACATTAGCCAATGTAAAAATGAAGGAGAGAATCCTAGAAGCAGCAAGAGATAAGTGGACAGTAACCTACAAAGGAGTTCCCATCAGACTGTCAGCTGATTTCTCAAAAGAGACCTTATAGGCAAGAAGGGGCTGGAAAGAAGTATTCCAGGTCACGAAAGGCAAGGACCTACATCCAAGATTACTCTATCCAGCAAAGCTTTCATTTAGAATGGAAGGGCAGATAAAATACTTCTCAGATAAGGTCTAGTTAAAGTTCATCATCACCAAGCCCTTATTATATGAAATGTTAAATGGACTTATCTAAGAAAAAGAAGATAAAAAACATGTACAATAAAATGACAGCAAACTCACAATTATTAACAACCACACCTAACGCAAAACTAAAAGAAACTAAGCAAACAACTAGAACAGGAACAGAACCACAGAAATGGAGATCACATGGAGGGTTAGCAATAGGGGAGTGGGAGAAGGAGAGAGGGGTAAAAGGTACAGAGAATAAGTAGCATAGATGGTAGGTAGAAAATAGACAGGGGGGGCAAGAATAGTATGGGAAATGTAGAAGCTAAAGAACTTGTAAGTATGACACATGGACATGGAACTAAAGGGGGGGAATGTGGGTGGGAGAGGGTGTGCAGGGCTGAAGGGAGTGCAGGGGGAAAATGGGACAACTGTAATAGCATAATCAATAAAATATATTTAAAAACATTCACTTTAAATTTTTAGAAAATCTTTTTAAAAAGAATTGATATATGCTATAACATGAATGAACTTTGAACATGCTAAGTGAAAGAAACCAATCATAGAAGACCATATATTAGATGGGAGGGGATGATGGGGGGAAAGGGGGAAGGGTTTTCAGGAACAACTATAAAGGACACAGGGGCAAAACCAAGGGAGGGTGGAAATGGGGGAAAGGTGAGGATGGCTGGGGTGGGGGAGAGAGGTGGCGGTGAAGCAGACAACTATAGTTGAACAACAATAAAATTTAAAAAATGGAAAAGAAATTTTCAGAATAGGAAACTATACAGAAACACAAAGAACACTAGTGCATTAGTGGTTGCTCAGGACCAGGGGAGGATGAGGAGGCTGGAGGCAAATGAGGAGTGATTACTAATGGGTACAGGTTTCTTTCTGGGGTGATGAAAAATGTTCTGAAATTAGACATTGATGATGATTGCAGAACTCTGAACATGCTAAATATCATGACTTTTACTCTCTAAATGGCATGCTATGTGAATTGCATTGCAACAAAGCTATTTTTTAATGATCAAATTCTCTTGAAAATTGTCAGCACTCTCTTTAAAGTCCAAAAACAGACTTAAACAAATAGAGAAACATCTGTTTTTATTAGTAAGACCAATCGACTTTAAAAAAAAAAGGCAGTCAGTTCTCCTCTATGTTAATGCATAAATGTGAAAATACTAAATTTTACTTAAATACTTAAAATTTTAATTTTAAGTGGTAGTAATGTAAAAGGTAAGCAAACAAGAATACCTATAAGCACTGAAAAAGGGTAGCAATGAAGGAAACTGAAACTAGCTCTACTAAAAATGTACAATAAATGCTTTTAATTAAAACAGAGGTACTGGTGGACAAATTGGTAGAAGTGTTCTGTTATCAGGTCAACAAATGAAACAGAAATATACCCAACAACAAATGGAAATTAGAGAGATATCCAAATACAAAAGCAAATATTATCAAAGATAAAAATTAAAGGAAAAGGTAAAAGATAAACCTGTAACAAAATGTTTAGTCACTGTGTATAAATGAACCTTAATAAATGAAGCTGTAACTACTGATAGACATTATGAAAAAAGAAAAAAGAGTAAGAAAAGCATTTCTGATTCAAAAGTTCATAAATTCAACTACATTTTTAAAAATGTTATGCAAAACACACAATAAACAGAATCAAAAGTCAAGAGAAAAACTAGAATATACTTTTAACTTATACCACAAAATACTGCTCTCCCTAATATATAAAAAAACCTTTAAAACCTAAGGAAAAGACCAAAAAAAAAAAAAATGAGCAGAGGTCATACATAATTCATAGAAAATAAAGCATATTGCCCTTAAAGATATGGAAAAATATGCAAATTTACTTATAATAAAAATGTAAGATAAAACCACCCAAAATACAAAAGCTGAAAATAGACTATATTGAGATTATTTTAAAACATAATCATTCTCACATAGCACAGGTAAGATTGGAAAATGATACAAACCCTATAGAAGGCAATTTGAAAAACCAAAATCACATATGCCTTTACACTTTACCTAGCAATTGCACCTCTGGGAGTCTTTCCTAAAGATATATTTCCACCAAAACTAAACAATATATGCACCAAAGTATTTTAATTATGGCATCATTTACCATAAGAAAATATTGGAAACCACCCAAAAGTCCAACTACAGAGATATGATTAAATAAACATGGTAAATCCACACACACAATGGAGTTATACAGGTATAAAGACATAAATAAATAAAAAATGTCCATGAACATAAAGTGATTTCCAAGATATATTAAGAAAAAATACAAAATAATGTATATAATGTACATAATATAAGAAAGAAGGTAAAGTAACAATATAAGCACTTGCTGATATTTATAAAATGAAACAGAAGGATACAACGAACACTAGTGGAAACAGTTATCTAGGAAGGGGGTGGAAATGGCATGCGGTGGGTAGATACGGATTCAGACTTCCCTGAGTATTCCTTTTGATACAGTTCTTACTCTTGAATCACATGAATGTTTTAAATAGTCAAAAAATAAAAGTCTTATTTAACTATAAATGTTTTACTTAAGTTAAAACATAAGTGTATATTAATTTGCCAGTGTTTTGAGCTAGGGTCAAGGCCTTTTCTTTTGACTGTGAGTCTGCTGACTAGAGTTTACCACTGCTTTCTCGTGCAAACCACACCCACAATGCAAGATGTCCCTGTAGAGTATCTCTGATGTTCAAGATTCTATATATTCCTCCCCACCCCCACATTTTCACCAATATGACAGGGAAGAAAACAGAACTTACCAGGTAGACAATATGCAGATCATTCTCTAAAACAAAGCCCTTCATTGCTCTTTGGAGGTCAGCAAAAATATCTAAAGTATCAGTTGGAGAAAGTGAGGAAGAAAGAGCTGCCGAACCAAGATGTGTTGGATGATACACCTTTCCTGGTTTGGGGGTGGGGGTGGGGAAATAAAGGATCAGATGTTGAAAATAAAACAACACACTGTCTTTCTGTATTCTATAATTAGTCTTTTAAGCTCTGATAAATTTCACAAACAGAATCTTGTCCAAAGCACGGATTATTTACAAGTGAGCTCTGTACTAATTGTGTGATGTTGCTGAACACAACACTGACTTATTGCACATGAGTCGATACACTCCTAGAAAAATTAGTTTCCTTTCTACTGCTTGAAGAGCCAATTTCCTTTCTTTTTCTTTATTGATTTTAGGGAGTGGAAGGAAGAGATAGAGACATCAATTTGTTGTTCCTCTTATTTATGCATTCATTGGTTGCTTCTTATATGTGCCCTTACTGAACATGCAGCCCACAACCTTGGCATATCAGGGCAACAGTCAAACCAGCTGAGCTACTGTGCCAGGGCCCAATTTCCTTTTACTAATCAGTCACAAACATTCTAAATGGCCAAGATGAGAAAGAGAGTGACTTACAACTAAGAATTCATAGTTACCTTCTGTTCCATCACTAGCTTCAGTAGTCTGGATGAATTCATTTTCTAGCAGCCACATTACACAGTCCTCGATTGCTCCTAGTTGAACAGGATCTTGATTTTTCTGAATTCCCTGTTTCCCTTCTTTCATACTTGCAGCCAAAAATGTGCAAGAAGCATAAGTCTGCATATCTTGTGATGTACTTGCCACTCCACCAACTATTATCTGATACAAAAGGTTTGAAATTTTTCTGTAATTTTTGTAAAGATTTCATTTATTTATTTTTAGAGAGATGGGAAGGGAGGAAGAAAAAGAGAGAAACATTGATGTAAGGGAGAAACATCAATTGCTTGCCTCTTGTACATGCCCCAAGCAGGGATCAAAGCCGCCGCCTAGGCATGTGCCCTGACCAGGAATCAAATGAGCAACCTTTCAGTGCATAGGACAATGCCCAACCAATTAAGCCATACTGACCAGGGCTTTTCTGTAACTTTTTTTTTAAAGACTAATTTTTTAGAGAAAAAGGAAGGGAGGTAGAAAGAAAGGGAAGGAAGCTATGATGTGTGACAGAAACATCGACTGGTTGCCTAGGTTGGGACCTGGCCCACAACCCATGCACATGCCCTGACTGAGAATCAAACCAGAGACCTTTTGGTTTGCAGGCCTGGCACTCAACCCACTGATCCACACTGGCCAGGGCTCTAAGACATGTAGGCCCTCATGATATAAAAGAAATGAAGTAATTTTTTAAATATTTTTTTTATTTAGTTAGTTTTAGAGAGAGGGGGAGGGAGGGAGAAAGAGAGAGAGAGAAACATCAGTGTGTGGTTGCCTGTCTCATGCCCAGATTGTGGACCTGGCCCACAGCCTAGGCATGTGCCCTGACTGGGAATCGAACCAGAGACCCATTGGTTCACAGGCCAGCATTCAATCCACTGAGCAACACCAGCCAGGGTAGAAATGAAGTAATTTTGTTCTCTTAAAATATTCTCACTATCTTAATGTAGAGACTGTTTGCTTACTCTTCCATCGTAATTCATTATAAATGTACACAACATCTACTAACATGAAAAGTTTTCCCTAAAAGTAGATGTAATATTTTCTCATCAATGAAAATTCCAAGAAATAATTAAATAAAATAGGAGATATTAAGACTTGGGAAGGTTGTAAATAACCTCATAAAAAAACACAAGCTAAGATTTTTCACATACTAAAGTTCTAACATTATATTATAGCTAAAAAGAACCAGTGGTAACTTAGTGAACATTCTTACCTCCAGAATAGCTCTTATCATGCTCACAGTTACTTCTTCTCCTTCTTGTCTTCGAAGACAGCTGCGAACAGGTTTTAGAGATCCCTGAAGTAATGCTATGCCTTTTGATTTCTCAGAGTTCTTACAAATCAAGATACTCTCACCTATAACCAAAAAAAATCATGTTTGCAAAATCTCAGCACATTTCCATAACATACTGGCTACAAACAACTTAATTGGCTTACTTTATTTCAAGGAAATAATAGATGATAGTGATGTTATGATCATAGAATTATTGCTAATGTTTTTCTTTGTCTTTTTTTTTATCCTCACTCGAGGACATGCTTATTGATTGTGGAGAGATGGAAGGGAGAGAGAGAGGAAAAGAAACATCAATGGGTCCCTGGTTGGGGCATATAGGAGAGGCAACTGATCAATGTTTCTCTTGGGGTGACATTCTCAGACACACCAAAACCAGGGACTGAACCCACAACCCAAGCATGTTCCCTCACCGTGTAAACCTGTGACTTTTCATTTTTCTTTTTTTTTAATGCTAGATTTTTTAAAGATTTTTTTATTTATTTATTTTTAGAGAGGGAAGGGAGGGAGAGGGAGAGAGAGAAACATCAATGTGCGGTTGCTGGGGGCCATGGCCTGCCACCCAGGCATGTACCCTGATTGGGAATCGAACCCGTGACACTTTGGTTCGCAGCCTGCGCTCAATCCACTGAGCTACGCCAGCCAGGGCTAACCTATGACTTTTCAGTTTACAGGATAACACTCTAAGCAATGAGCCACACCAGCCAGGACTCTCATGTTTGTATTTTCTAAATTTTAGACTGAAGGAGATCAGAATATGTATGCCACGCTAAAATATGTTACTTTGTGACTTCCAGCCAAGATGGAGGCATAGGTAGATGCAGTTTGCCTCCTTGCACAACCAAAAGAAGGACAACAACAAGTTAAAAAACAAAAAACAACCAGAATTGCCAGAAAATTGAACTGTCTAGAACTCCAACAACCACCAATGAGTTAAAGAAAAAACATTCACCCAACTGGTAGGAGGGGCAGAGACCACCAGCCAGGACAGAAAGGATGCATGGCAAGGCCCAGCTACAGGACCAGGTGGTTGAGGCAGCAGCTGGTGGTCCCACATTTGCATGCAGGTAAACCAGGAGGAACAAGTGGGGAGTGAGACAGACCGAACAACCCAGGGTTTGAGTACAGGAAACTAAAGACTCAAAACTTCTGGCTGTAAAAATCTGTGGGGGTTGCAATGGCAGCAGAAACTCCCAGTCTCACAGAAGAGAGGCCCACAGGACCCTGGGACATACACAAACCCACCCGCCCAGGAATCAGCACCTGGAAGGGCACAATCTGCTTGTAGAAAACAAGGGAAGTGAAAGAAAGTGAGGTAAGAGCCAAGCAAGTGGCATTGTTTGCTCTGACTCCATTCCAACAGAAAGCACCACAACACAGCAAAGAGGGTTGCCCTGCCCTGGTGAATGCCTAAGCCTCCACTCCTCACAACATAACACTGGTGCCAAGACAAAGAAATATGGCCCAGATGAAAGAACAGATCAAAACTCCAGAGAAAGAACTAAGTGATGAGAAGATAAACAACCTATCTGATGCAGAGTTCAAAACACTGGTAATCAGGATGCTCACAGAAATGGTTGAGTTTGGTTGCAAAATGAAGGAAGATATGAAGGCTATACAAAGTAAAATAAAGGAAAATATACAGGGAACCAACAGTGAAAGAAGGAAACCAGGACTCAAATCAATGATTTAGAACAAAAGAAAGAAATAAATATCCAACTGGAACAGAAACACGAATTCAAAAAAATGAGGAGAGGCTGAGGAACCTCTGGGGCAACTTTCAATGTCCCAACATCTGAATCATAGGGGTGCCAGAAGGAGAAGAGGAAGACCAAGACATTGAAAACTTACTTGAACAAATAATGGAGGAGGACTTCTCTAATCTGGTAAAGCAAATAGACTTCCAGGAAGTCCAGGAAGCTCAGAGAATCCCAAAGAAGTTGGACCCAAGGAAACACATACCAAGGCACATCATCATTATATTACCCAAGATTAAAGAGAAGAAGAGAATCTTAAACACTGCAAGAGAAAAGGAGACAGTTACCTACAAAGGAATTCTGATAAGACTATCAGCTGATTTCTCAAAAGAAACCTTGCAGGCAAGAAGGGGCTGAAAAGAAGTATTCCAAGTCATGAAAGGCAAGGACCTACATCTAAGATTACTCTATCCAGCAAAGTTATCATTTAGAATGGAAGGGCAGATAAAGTGCTTCCCAGATAAGGTCAAGTTAAAGTAGTTCCCTTTATCAAGCCCTTATTATATGAAATGTTAAAGGGACTTATCTAAAGACAAAGATCAGTAAACTATAAACAGTAAAATGACAACAAACTTACAACAATTAACAACTGAACCTAAAAGAAAAAAAAAAGCAAACAACTAGAACAGGAACAGAATCACAGAAATGGAGATCATATGTGGGGTTATCAGTGGGGAGGGAGAAGGGAGAATAGGGGAAAATTTACAGGGAATAAGAAGCATAAATGGTAGGTACAAACTAGACAGGAGGAGGTTACAAATAGTATAGGAGATGGAGAAGGCAAAAAACTTATATGTACGACCCATGGACATAAACTAAGGGGTAGGGATAATGCTGGTGGGAGTGGGGGTGCAGGGTGGAGAGGAATAAAAGGGAGAAGAAATGGGACAACTGTAATAGTATAATCAATAAAATATACTTAAAAAATAAAGTATGTCACTCTGTCCATATTAAACATTATTTTGACTTTAATGCAACTGGTAAGTAGAAACACAGAAAAAAGCTCTTTACCCTCTTTCTTTTTACCTAGAAGCAGCATGTAAGGGGAAGGGAGGGAGAAAGAGGAGAGAAACATTAATGTGTGGTTGCCTCTCACACACCCTCTACTAGGGACCTGGCCTGCAATGCAGACATGTGCCCTAGACTGGGAATAGAACCGGCGACCCTTTGATTCACAGGCTGGCACTCAATCCACTGAGCCACTTCTGCCAGGGCTGTAAATTTCTTTTTGATCACTTCAAAATTATATAATTATTTCACCACTATGCTGTCACCTGAAACTAACAAATAATATTGAATATCAACTATAACTGAAAAATAAATGTTTACAAATTTAAAAATATTTAATTTTATTAAATAATGATGGCCATTATGACTGGTGTGTAGTGGTATCTCATTGCAATTTTAATTTGCATCTCTCTGATGGCTAGTGATGCTGAGCATCCTTTCATATGTCTGTGGATCCTATGTATGTCCTCCTTGGAGAAGTGTCTGCTCAGGTGCTCTGCCCATTTTTTAATTGGATTATTAGGGTCCTGGTGTGAAGTTGTGTGAGTTCTTTATATATTTTGAAGATCAAACCCTTGTCTGAGGTATCATTGGCAAATGGAAGATGGGGAGAGGGTAATGGGGGAAAATGAACAATAATTAATTTAAAAAGGAAAAAAAATTAATAAAATAAAACCCCTAAGTGTAATTTGGGTACTGGCCACACAGCTAAAGATTATATTCCCCAACATCCCTTGCAGTTGGGAAATGTAACCATGTGACTGAGTTGTGGCCAATATGTGAGAATACTACTATCTGCAAGTTCTTAAAAGGGCAGGATGTGTAAAAACTCTTCCTCATCTCCTCTTCTGGATGACTGAAATGCAGATGTTATGGCAGAGACTGATAAGTACTCATCTTATACCACAGGACTGAAACTATATTACTGAACATGGAAAACAAACTGGAAGACTAGGCCCCTGACACTGAAGTCACTATTATCAGCCCTGGATTACTTAAACTATACTGTTTTACGAGAAAAAATTAACTTCAACCTTGTTCAAGCACCTGTTATGCCGGCTTTTGTTACAGCAATGAACTTATATTCTAACTCATCCAGTCACCAATAAATTATAGTCAGTTCTTATTATTTGTGGTAGTTCTGTTCTATAGTCACCACAAACACTGAATTAGGGAATACCAAATCACTGCTCATTGGAGAAATTCAGGGCTGGCTTTCTCCAAGACCCGAGGCTCAACATTTTCAACATAATCTTGTTTTAAATGTGTTTCTGTTTCAAGAGACCTTATTTCATATATGTTAGAGATTTATTAACATTAAACTCACAGCCAACAGTACTGTGTCTCATGGCTGAACAAAGCTTATTTAACACCCTTATTTTCTCAATAGGGTACATCACAGCCTTCTTGTACTTATTAATACTATATAGAGGATAACTGCACTTCAGCACTATGCTTAGGGGTCACTTTACACAGTTAATCACCAAAAATATAAAAATGTGACAATAAATAGACCCCAAAAAGGCTGCCTGTTTGCAACATGAAAGCCAAAACAAGAAGGTAAAATCATGTGCGCTTCCAGAGACACAAATTTGTCACCGCTCTGTACATGTCTACAAAGGCCCACAAATGTTGACTTGGGACGTTTGAATAAATTTAGTAAATAAGCATTTTCATAAATACAGGATCCTCAAATAATGAGGATCAACTGTATTTAGGGACCTCACGTGACTAGTGAAGTATTCTAAAAGTCACTTCTCAGTATACTGCCCAGCTTCTTGTGCCCAGAACATCACACTGCTTTTCCCATTAAAACTTTCCTTCTTCTCCTAGATATCCAAATTTCTCTTCAATAGCCACAGAACTGTTTGCCTATTTATGTGACATGTAGTGTAATACTGGAGTCACTAAACTACATCCTAAAGGAAAAAGATAAGTAACAGAGAATGTTCCTCCAAAATAACTTTAATGTTAGAAGACTCATAACAATTCAGTCACACTCAAACAATGTAGGAGGTTAGAAATTTTACACCCATACACACACACACGTGTGTGTGCATAATAACAATGCTCTGTTGATATTTAATTCAAACAAGCCTCTTCTTCATTACTTAAGACAAAACTTCTGTTTGAACTGCTGGTAACATTATCATTACTTACTGATTGCAAGGGAAGAAGCTAAAAAGGTTTTTAGAGCCAGAACCAATTCAGAGGGGAAAGATGGTATGTAAGGTCCTGCTCCCACAGTGTGAGAGTGCTGCCCCGCCCTCAGCACCCCTGTTTGAACTCTTAGACCAGCCACCTAAACAGAACTAATACCCATGCAAATTACTACCTTCATTAGCACTAACTAGCAAACTATACTGGAAATTAAAAATCGTATTCCAGCTAATGTGATAAATTACCTTTATTAACATAATACTGAATCATTTTACTGTACATAACACAAAGGAAAATCTTAATTCTACATTAGTAGAAAAATCAATGCTTGATAACATATGAAAAATAACTTATAAATATTAAGTACACCCAAAAGGAGGACTTTAGTGCTTTGGATAGCAAACACAACATGAGGAGATATGGGTTGTCAGGGACGAGTCAAATTTCAAGTGGAATGACACTCTCATTCAGCAATGCCACTTAAATGAAACTCAAACTCACCTACTGTGTCCACTCCTTTCCTACCAGCACGACCAACCATCTGCTTATATGTAAGAATATCTAGAGGTCGACCACTGAAAACAGGAGTCCGAATAATTACACGACGTGCAGGTAAATTCACCCCAGATGAAAGAGTAGAAGTTGCTGTCAAGACCCGAATCTGACCTTGACGGAAGGCTCTTTCAATGATATCCCTCTCCTCAAAAGTGAGACCTAAAAAAAAGTTACAATAACATACACAGGTGGCCCTTAAACAACATAAGGGTTACAGGCACAGGCCCCACACACAGTGAGAAATCTGCATATAACTTTTGACTCCCCCCAAATTCCTCCTGTTGACTAAAAGCCTTACTAATAATACAATCAATTAACACATATTTTATATATGTTATATGTATTATATACTGTATTCTTACAATAAAGTAAACTAGAGAAAAGAAAATGTTAAGAAAATCACAAGGAAGAGAAACACATTTAGAGAACTGCACTATATTGATAACATAAGTTTATATTATCTGTTTACAAGATAAATTCTGTCAGTACTTATATCAATATTGTCTTATATGATATAAAACACTATAGATATTATCTGTATTACTAACGCTAGACATCAATAATGGAAGATGTGAAAAAGAAATTCATATTTATTTACAGGTACAATAATGCATGCTTGGATAATGAAGAAGCAACAATGCAATTGCTTAATAGCAGTCTAAAACAATTGATATGGCTGCTTCATGACAGCCTAGCATACACACTAATAGATGAATTGTTATGAAATGTTTATGGCATATAGTAGTAGTCATATTCATAATATAGTATTTGAAAGCACTGTTACAGTATTTTAAAAATCACTTACCTACCATGATAGGCTGATGATAGAGGCATATTGTATAGCAATTTTTGAAAGCAGTTACACAACAGTAAGAAAACTAACACACTATTAATTTCATATTAAATATCACTCACCTTATGCCTGTGTAAGGATAAGCTATCATTTCGATACAAGGCTTGCTCATGATGTTCTACTTACACAGTGATGATGACACAAAAACGCCTCACACAGTTCCTGCCATACAGTCAGTATATTTCCACATGAACTGCTTCTTGGCCTTTTGGCTGAGATCGAGCGTAGGTATATTTTCACATGAAGACACACACATACACAACAGAAAAGTTTATTAACTGTATGGTACAATGACTATTTACTAGTCATTACGTGGAAGTGGATCATCATGAAAGTTTTGGAGTAAGATGAGGAGGAGGAAAAGGAGGAAAAGGAGGAAGGGTTGGCCTTGCCTCAGGGGTCGCAGAGGCGGAAGCGGTGGAAGACGTGAAAGGAGAGACAGAACAGGCAGGCGCACTCAGCACAACTTTACAGAAATACATTGTCATTTCTGTGTGACTTTTTTACTTTTTTGTTTCTCTAAAAATGTTCCTGTATAGGACCAATCCTTCTCCCACTGTTTGCTTTAGATTCGGTGCCCACCTCATAGAAGGGTCCATGCTGTAAAAGGAGTCAAAAGCAGTCTTGAATAATAGGAGGCCCTTCTGTCAGATTTTCTAATATTGGTTTGTTTTCTGGCACCACTTTTTTGTGTCTTCTTCTTCATCTTCTGTCTGGGTTCAGAAGCACTCATCTCTAACGAATTTTCTTCTTCAAGACCCATGTCTCAAAACCCTTCACCCCTCTACACACACACACACACACACACACCCTTTTTGCCATATTCACAATGTCTTTTATAGTCTCTTTGATTGGCTCTGTCATAAGATGAGCCCTGCACATCTGGACACAGTTTTCTTCAGCAGGAAATTATTGTTTCAAGTTTGATGGCTTTCATGGCTTTTTCTGTAACAACGGCCTCTTCAACGGTATGATCCTTCTAGGCTCTCATGATGTTCCATCAGAATCTTACTTCCATAATGTTGACAATCTTTTCCATGGAGCACCATGTGCAATGAGCTTTATAGGTCCTTAGGATGCCCTAATCTAGACTGAAGCTCAGACATTGTGCTCGGGGGCAAGTAGACCATTTCAACATATCCACTGTTGAACTCAAGAGTGTCTGGGTGGCCAGGGACAATGTCCAATACCAAAAGAACTTTAAAAGGCAGTTCCTTACTGGCAAGGTATTTCCTGACTTCAGAGATAAAGCATTGATGAAACAAGTCCCCCAAAAGTGTTCTCACTACCCATGTCTTGTACAACCAAAAGCCTGGCAGCTGGTCAGTCCTGTTCATCAACCTAACTGCATTTGCACAAAAGAGTAGGTTATCCTATTCCTTCCTATGTTAAATCCTGGTGCTCGTTTTCTTTCCTTATTAATAAATATCTTTTGTGGCATTCTTTTCCAAAAAAGGGCACTTTCATCTGCATTAAAAACCTGTTCAGACAGACATCCTTTCTCCTCAATAATTTCCTTAATGGTGTCTGAACAGCAGGAGCTGCTTCTCCTGTTGACATTTTTTAAGCTAAAACTCTTTCTAAAATTATTAAGCCATACTTTGCTAGCATTAAATTCTCCTTTACCTTCCTTTTGCTTTAAGTTGTCATATGACTTTATTTTTTCTTAAATCATATTAGAGTCTATAGATACATTTTTCATATAGCGATCCAGCACCCCCATAAACGCTGCATTTTCAATACAAGATAAAAAGGTAATTCACAAAAAATGTAAGGTTTTCATGCTTGTTGTCATAGCTGCTGCAAAGAATTCATGGATTTCCTTTTCTCTTTTAACAGTCCTTCCGCTGGATTTATTTATCTTGAAATGATGGGCAACCACAGCTGCAGACATCAATCTACAGTACATACCAAGCAATTCACCTTTGTCACGTTGAATGTCATGACTTTTCTGTTTCTCAGGAGCCTTCCAGCATCTCTAGTGGCACCCTGCATGGGTCCCATGGTGTTACCCAAGCTTTACAGTGCTGCACTAAACATGGTGAAACATATGCAAGAACTGCAAGAGATCACTTTTTACTATAATGCCCAATTTACTGGAGAGACAAAATGCTCACAAGATGATTAGTGTCACAGGACATTTTAAGTGCTTCTTAAAATGCTTGAATGGGTAACTACAAAGTTATTACAGTAGTATGATATGCATTGTAGTTAATTTTATGCAGGTGTGATTTAATACTGTATCTTTACATTTGTTTACATTTCTCTCCACTCTGAATGGCATCATGTATGGTCTGTAATTATTTCTACACATAAGTTTGGAAATTTTTAATTTTTTATAATAGAACTGTGTATGTTTTATGACTTAATTAGACTAAGACCATTTTCTATGGTATTAAAATAAACTAATATCTATATATATTTTATGCATTCATGGCATACCTAATTTTTAAAAATATCTCTCAGCTACACAGTTCATCCACAAGTTTTTCAAATTGTTGCAAAATTCCAAATATTTTTCCAATTGTTTATTGAAAATAATCTGCGTCTAAGTGGACCCATGCCCTTCAAACCTATGCTGTTCAAGGGCCCACTGTGTACATACATGTGTGCATATGTGTGTGTACATATATTTATAAACTTATTTCTATATATCATGAGAAAAGTTTTAAAATAAATTGAAAAGGTTAAATTCCTAATCTTAGAAACTATATATATATTTTTAAGATTTTATTTATTTTGAGAGGGAAGGGAGGGTGAAAGAGAGAGAGAGAGAGAAACATCAATGTGCGGTTGCTGGGGGCCGTGGCCTGCAACTCAGGCATGTGCCCTGACTGGGAATCAAACCTGCAATGCTTTGGTTCGCAGCCCACATTCAATCCACTGAGCTACGCCAGCCAGGGCCAAAACTATATATTCTTAATCATATGCTTATCACATATGATCATGGGAAGACCACTCCCTGAAAGAAATTATATAATTCAGGGACTATCATAATCCTTGCAATTTTGACTACCTGGTTGATTTTTAAACATTCTACCCCTCTCAAAATGCAATATGATAATTTCTAAAATTAGTTTTTCATACACATGTAGCAATATTTCAGTACACCTTGAGATAAAGGGAGACACTCAGAGTGGCATAAAATTGGGTTAGCAAGTACAGTACTGCCCCTTTTCTGCAGTTTTGCTTTCCATGGTTTCAGTTGCCTGCAATTAACTGTGATTTGGAACTATTAAATGAAAAAATCCAGAAATAAATAATTCTGAAGTTTTTGTTGTTGTTTTTTTAAAGATTTTATTTATTTATTTTTAGAGAAAGGGGAAAGGAAGGAGAGAGGGAATGAAATATCAATGTGTGGTTGCCTCTCACGTGGCCCTCACTGGGGGACCTGGCCCACAACTCAGGCATGTGCCCTGACTGGGAATTGAACCAGTGATACTTTGGTTCACAGGCCCATGCTCAATCCACTGAGCTACACCAGCCAGGGAAATTCTGAAATTTTTAATTGTAAGCTGCTCTGAGTAGCATAACAAAATCTCACACTGTCCTCTCCCATCTGCCTGGGATGTGAAGCATCCCTCTGTCCAGCATATCTGCACAGCATGCCCTTCCTGCCCATTAGTCACTTAGCGGCCATCTCAGTGATCCAATTGATTCCTGGTGCTGCAATGCTGATGTTCAAGCAACATTTATTTTACTTAATAATGGTCCCACAATGCAAGTATATTAATGGCAATCTGGGTATGCCAAAGAGAAGCCACAAAGTGCTTCCTTTAAGTGAAAAGGTGGAAGTTCTCTACTTAATAAGAAAAAAACCTGTACAATCATGCCCTGCATAAAAACATTTCAGTTTGATGACAGGCCACATATATGGTGGTGGTTCCATAAGATTATAAGAAGCTGAAAAATTCCTATCACCTAGTGACGTCATAGCATGATGCATTACTCTCGTGTTTGTGGTTATGCTGGTGTAAGAAAACCTACAGTGCTGCCAGTCATATAAAAGTACTGCACATGCAATTATGTACAGTTCACAATATTTGATAATGATAATAAATGATTTACTGGTTTATGTATTTACTCTGCTATACTTTTTATTGTATTTTAGAATATACTCTTTCTACTTACAAAAAGAGTTTACTACAAAACAGTATGCGAAGTTACTCCAAGAGCCTCATACATCTTGTGCTTACTGGATCTTGATTGCATCATTTTCTCTTGTGCTTGGGTTGATCACATGTTGTTTTATAAATTTAGTGTAGCCTAAGTTTAAAGTGTTAATAAGTCTACAGAAGTGTACTGTAATATTCTAGGCCTTCACATCACTCAGCATTTGCTCACTGATGCACCCAGAGCAACTTGCAATCCTGTAAACTACATTCGTGGTAATGTTGCACCAGTTTTTATCTTTTATATTATACCTTCTCTATGTTTAGATACAAAAACTTACCATTGTGTTACAGTTGCCTACAGTGGTCAGTACAGTAACATGCTGTGTATATGTTTATAGCCTAGGAACAATAGGCTATACCATATAGCCTAGGTCAGTAGTAGACTGTATCACCTAGGTTTGTGTAAGTATACTCTGTGATGTTTGTACAAGAACAAAATTGCCTAATGACACATTTCTCAGACCATATTCCCATTGTTAAGCAGTGCATAACCATATGCTGAGGTTGCTAAGATTTACAGTAAGAATGAATCTTCTATTGTGAAATTGTAAAGAAAGGAAAAGAAATACATGCTAGTTTTGCTGTCACCGCTCAAACTGCAAAAGTTATGGACACAGTAGGTGATAAGTACTTAGTTAAGATGGACAAGGCATTAAATTTGTAGATGGAAAAACAGAAAATGTGCTCTGATTAATGGCAATGTGTCACACCAGAAAATACAGAGCCTAATATGAAGACTTCAGCAAGGAATCCCTGAAATAAGTGACACCCAGCCACTGACTGCAAGTAAGGTTTACTTACAGAGTAAATAGACTTAAGTAAATTTACTTATCTGTATAGCAACCCTAAACACATTTGTTTTACTTGTGTTTAATCTTAATCACACAATTTCTTAAAATGAAATCTAAGGGTATTAAGTGTGGTTAACAAGAAATCAAAAGCATGTAAATACAAAAATAAAGAAATTGTGAGGATTTTTGGAGGAGACTTCTTATTAACGTTATAAATATGGATACCTGCATGATGAAATGCTACTCCCCATGGTACAGTTTTTTTTAATACAGAGTCCAGTCCTGAAGGCGAATGTTTTAGCTGATCAATCACTTCTAGGAGGCCCTTTTGTTCCAGCGTCACCGGTGAGAATTCAGATGACCTTTCCAGTCCTGCCACACAAAAACACTGTCAACACTGTGACCTCTGTCTGAACCTCTTTTAAGTGCTATCTGCCTGTTCAGCACAGAGCTAAAAACTACGGCAGTGATTCCAAAACCACTACGTATACTAATCACCTCACACCTTTTAAAAATACTCATGACTGTCTCTCAACCCTGGACATTGTGATGAATAGCATACAATGTGGACGTAAGGAATTTTACAACCTCCCAGGCCATTCTAAAGTGCACCAGAGTTTAGGAAACACTGTATTCGAGTGACATGAAGCCCACAGGAGAGGACTCATGGAACCAGCTGGAAGAAGAAGATTATACATGAGTATAATGACTACCACACAGAGCCTAAAAATCAAAATCCTTGCTGACAGTATGTCCCACCAACAGTAACAGAATCACCTAGGAGCCTAATTTTATGTGACAATTTTTCTGGCCTCTTTGGCACCAATATGATAATCACATTACCTTCTGTTTTTACCTCTCTGTGTAAACCTCTCCTCTGGTAAGACCTTAACTATCTGCAGGAACTATGTTTCTTAAATAATTTTCCAGAATTTTGGATTTCTGAACTAGTAAAACTTCTATTTTATAAGAAGTAAGACTTCTTCCCTGGCTGGCGTAGCTCAGTGGATTGAGCGCAGGCTGCGAACCAAAGTGTCACAGATTCGATTCCCAGTCAGGGTACATGCCTGGGTTGCAGGCCATGACCCCCAGCAACCGCACATTGATGTTTCTCTCTCTCTCTCTTTCTCCCTCCCTTCCCTCTCTAAAAATAAATAAATAAAATATTTTTTAAAAAAAAGAAGTAAGGCTTCTTATAAAATATACATTTTACTTTTTTGGTTAACATTTATTAACATTTTGGGACCCACGAAAGGTTGCCGATGTTTTGCTATACTAACGACAATTTAAAAATTTTTCAGTATGGAGATAATCTCAAAAAATTAAAAATGGAACTGCCTTATGACCCAGTAATTCCGCTTCTAGGAATTTATCTGAAGAAACTCAAAACACTAATTTGAAAGAACATAAGCACCCCTATGTTCACTGCGACATTATTTACAATCACTAAGATATGGAAGCAACCCAAGTGTCCATCAGTAGATGAGTGGATAAAACAACTATGAGACATTTACATGATGGAATACTACTCAACCATAAAAAAGGAGAAAAATTTACCCTTTATGACAGCATGGACAGACCTGGAGAACATTATGCTAAGTTAAATAAGCCAGTCAGAGAAAGATAAATACCATATGATCTCATTCATATGTGAAATCTAATGAACAAACTGAACAAAAAGCAAAATAAAGACAGATTTATAAACAGAGAGCAGGCTGACAGCTCTGTGGGGAGGTTAGCAGGAAGGGGGATTGAGCAAAAAGGAAAAAGGACTCATGGACATGGACACAGTGTGGTGCCTGCAGGGGTGAGGGAAGAAGCAGTAAAGAGTATAAATGATAATGGAGAAAATACAATAAAAAATAAATGAGTAAATAAATAAAAATGTTAAAAATTACTATCAATAAATATCTTTATTTCAAAAGAAAAGTCACTTTAACTTTAAAAAAATGATGGGATAATTTCAGAATTTAAACTTTAGTTTTATGAAAAATGTTCAGCCTTGTCTTTACTCTGCTGAGGTTTCATCATAGCCCCGGCTCTAGTCCAAGCACTAGGATTTGTGAACCACTGCAATTAATCAAAATAAAAGAACCTCAAGCAAAGAAAATAATAAATTTTCTGGTTATTATGGAATATAAGTTACCATGGTACAACATAAGGAATATGAGTTGGCAGAGTACAGAAAGTACCAATTAAGAGAGAACTAGAAAAGACATTATAATGTTGGACTAGAGCCTACCCAATATAAATTTCAGGCAGTTCACCTGTTGGAACTTGGCTTGAAATATCCATCATCCATCCTCATGATGCCACTGGCCTAGTGAAGTCCATGAAGAATAGTCTAATATTCTGTGACTGGAACTGGTCTCTGTCTGCCTTACACTTATCTTGGAACTCACGTGACCATAGGCTAGTAAAACCAGTAAAAATAGACCAGAGGGGAGAAGGGAGGGAATTTCAGGGGAAAAGGGGAAGGGTTTACAGGAACAAGTATAAAGGACACATGGACAAAAACAAGGAGGGTGGGAATGGGAAGGAGGTGGGAAGGGCTGGGATGGGAGTAAAAGACAGAAAACTACTTGAACAACAATTAAAATTAAAAAATAAGATAAAAAATAAATATAATATTTTGGTAAATGACTTCTTAAAAAAATAATATATATATACACTAATGGTTATGCGATACACTCAGCAATAAAAGAAGGAACAAAGTGATAAATGTAACTAGATGAATCTTAAAAATATCTTGCTGAGTAAAAGAAGACAGACACAAAAGACACATATACTATACGATTTCATTTACATGAAATTCTTAAAAAAGACAAAACTAATCTAGAATATCAAAAAATAGATAAGTGGTGATCTGGGGCTAGGGATAGAGGGAAATGCCAAGAAAAGCAAAAAAGAACATTTTAGGGTCATAGAAATGTTCCACATGTTGATATAGTGGGTGTTAAACATGTGCATACATTTGTTAAAACTGATTAAATTATATACTTCAAATGGGTACTTTTTATTGTATGTAAATTATACTTAAATAAAACTTATTTTAAAATAAATATGTGTATGAACACATATGTGTGTATACATATATATGTATGTGTATGTGTGATTCTTTTTAGAATTAAAGTTTGGAAATATAAAGAAAGATATGGCTGCTTGCCTTGTTAAAGTGTGTATGTGTGAAGTTTTATATATAACCTCAAAGCCCATGGGTCCCAGATGAAGAACCTCATATACATCTGTATAGACCCAGTTTTGTAAAATCTGACTATTAGACTGAGTGTGTGCACACCTTGTCTATAAGGAGGATAAGAAGAGGATTAGTCACAAAAGCATAGTTTTGTAAGGAGTGCCTAGGAGCAGGTGGTGGCAATGAGGAAAGAGAGCCATGCTTTGCTAATATAATCATTAAAGTTCCTTGTAGCAAATGTATTAAGTATGGAAGCTTTCCTTTTTTTTTAATTGTTGTGCAATTACAGTTGTCCCCATTAACCCCCTACCCCCTGTTACTCTCCCCCGCCCTCCCTGCCCCCCCCAGTTGTCTTTTTCCATGGGTTGTTTATACATTTCAATTAGGAGCTTACCCTCAGCTTGATGCTGTAGATTGTAAAACTCATGGGCAATAGTATCAGCCAGCTTCTCACACCATTTCTTTGATGGACAAAAAACTAATACTGAATGGTTATCACGAACAGTCTCATAGCATAAACTAACAACATGGTCTTCATCTCCCTAAGAAAGAAAAAAAAAACCACTCTAGCAGTACTTCAAAACATTTTCATATCAATTTAAAGTCAATAATTTTGCTTCATAAGGAAATTTTTTTCTACTCAAAGGCATAATAAAAATCAGTTACAAAGTTAATAACAAACAATGAAAAAAGAAAACAAGAAGAAGAAAAAGAAATAAACTCCCTTATAATGCAAGGTGAGAAAGAAATATTTTCTATTCACTTAACTAATATTTATTGATCTCCAACCCTCAAACAATGAGGATATAATTGTGAGCAAAAGAAAGTCAAAGTCCTATCTTCAGGGGTTTTAGGTCTCACTGGAGAAACATGTTAAAGTATGAAACAAATAAATGTAAAATAAAATCATTTGTATTTCAAAAGAGAGTTTTATAGATGTATACATTTTATAGATGTACTACAAAAGAGAGGTTTGTAGTGTTTTGATGCTTCATATTTGACATAAATTTGATAGAAAGATCTGAAAGAAAGGTTTCCCTGAGAAAACAATGATTTAGCTGAGATGTGAAGTGGGGCATTATCTCAATATAAGGTAATTGAGCAACAGAGGAAACATTTCAGGCAGAATAAGAGCATATGGGCCAGGGGTGGCCCAGTGAGTTCTCAAAACTAGAAGGTCAGTGTGTGTAACTGGATTAATTAATTCATTCATCCATTCGCTCACTAAACAAATATTTACTAGGTGATGGATACTCTTCTAGGCACTGGAAATGAAGATCAAAGCAGAAAAAAAAAAACTCTGCCCTCAGAGTGTCTCCACTCGTGTAAGAAGAGATAGATAATAACAAAAACATGATAGGTAAAACCCATAATATGTTCAATTTTGAAAAGTGCTAAGGAAAAAAATAAAACAGGGAAAATAGGGATCAGGAAGAGGAGGACACTAATTTAGATAAGGTGGCCAGGGAAGGCCTAAGAAACTGAACATTTGAGTAAAGGTCTAAAGGTGAAGGGTAAAGTATACTGATACCTGGTGGGGAAAGCATTCCAGACAAAGAGAATCTGAGGGGGGAGATTTGTGGCATATTGTGGAGTAGCAACGAGGCTCTGGGGGGGGTCAGAAGAAATGCAGTAGATGAGGTCAGAGGACTAGGAGGGTGAGCAGCCCTGTAGGCTACTATAAAGACTTTGGCCTTCCTTCTAAATGAAACAGGGATCCATCACTAGTTTTTTTGGAGAATGGTTACATGATTTGATGCTAACTTTAAATAGATTACTAGCTCTTGATTTAAACATAGATGGAAGGGGACCAGGCAGAAGCAGACAGAGCAATTAGGAGGTTTTTTTAATAATTTGGGTAAGAGTTGAAAGTGATTCAAAAAGGGCAGAGGCATGCACATGGTAATAGAAGAAAAGGATTAACGAAGAGTAAGTAAATGTTTACATACATAATTATTGAGGCACAGTCGGGTGAAATTTGGATTACAGAGCAAAGCAACAGAGTACGATTCCATAGCAGGCGCTCGGAGGCTGCAAACGCACAGCTGTGAGGGCACTGAAACATGCGCTTAGTCCTGACCCCGGCTCTAAACTTATCCTTCGCTAGTTCAGTATTCAGAGACACAAGCTTAGAAAAACACTGTAAACTAAAACTTATTAAGTGTATTTAGGGGTATGGGAGGGAATTTAGCATTTATCAATCACTTTCTAGATGCTAACCAATTCTTAAAAATCACATTTCATTCTTACAACAATACTAAAGATAGGTATTATTTCTCATTTTATACATGAAGACACTACATTCAGAGAGGTTTTATGATTCAACTAATATCACAGCCATATCAAGTATCTATTAAGTATTAGAGGTAGGTCTGTCTGACTGCCAGTATGATGGGTTTTTTCCACTGTACTATATTTATAATCTATCATCTAACAAAAATTTAATTTTCCACATTATAAACTGCTTCTAATGTGGAAAAAGTATTTAGTATAAACTAAGCCAGAAGAAAATTTTTTCCCAGTTAAAAAGAAAAATCTACAAATTAGTTTATTATTTTATATTACTTACAGAAAATGATAGTCATTTAAATTTAAATCAAAGGTACAGTACGTTTCCTCTCTTACCATCACCGCCAGTTCTTTAAGATGAAACGAATAGCTTAATATTAGTAATGTTTCTAATGGATATGTAATGCCTATTCAACTACTTTGCAATTCCTACTTCACCTATCTCAAAAACTGTAAACTTGCTAGAAAACATAATCGAACACAAAGCACTGGTGGTGGTGAGGTAAAAACACTGACTTACCTTCACCTGGAGCATGGGCTGAAATTCCCTCACAAGCTTCATTGAAGAGTCATATATGGAATTTCCAAGCTTTACTGACTCCAACAATGGGACAGGACGGAAGTCAGTGTGATAGAGCTCAGCATTCAGCCAGGAAGCCACAAGCTCCAAATTAGGAAGAGTAGCACTCATGCCTACAATCTGCACGGCATAAGGCAGAGGACTGGCTAAACTGGCCTGGCTGTGAAGAACAAATGAAAACGATGTTAAAAGATACATAGTATTAACTACCAATAGTGCCACCAACAACATTCTTGGTCATGTCCTTTGGTACATCTATGCATACATTTCTTCAGAGCATATATCCAGGAGCGAAATGGAAGTAATCATCCATTACTAAGTCATGGATGATCTTCAATTTTCTCAGATAATGTTCAACTGTTTTCGAAAAAGACTACCAAAGTGTTAGTCTTTTTGAGAGAGTGGTAATATCTCATGGAAGAGGTGATTTGCATTCCCTCCACTGCTGATGAGATTAAGCACAGCTTCATGTTTATGGACGACTTAGATGCCCTCTTACCTGTCCAAGTTCCTTACCCATTGACATACTGGGTTCTGTTTTCTTATTGATTTGTAGAATACTTTTAATGTTCTGAATAACAACTTTCCTTTTCATTAGATTTGTTTTTGTCTTTGTTTCTTTCTTTTTACTTTCTGTGACATTATTTAACAATTCTTTTTCTAAGTTCTTGAGAGATGATTCACTAATTTTTCAGTCTCTCTTCTTTAATAATATATATATTTTATACTATCAATTTCCCTTTAAGAACACCTTTTGCTACATTTTACAAGTTCTTTTTTAAGATTTTATTCATTTATTTTTAGAGAGAGGGGAAAGGAGGGAAAGAGGGAGAGAATCATCAGTGTGTGGTTGCCTCTCATGTGGCCCTCACTAGGGACCTGGCCCACAACCCAAGCATGTGCTGTGACTGGGAATCGAACCAACAACCCTTTGGTTCTCATCCCTTGCTCAATCCACTGAACTACAGCAGCCAGAGCTACAAGTTTTGTTAGGAAATATTTTTATTATACTTTCAGTTCAAACTATCTCCCAATTTCTATTGTGATTACTTTTTTGACTCAGAATGGGTCAAAATTTGTTTCTTAATTTCCAAACACATGTGCATTTTCTAATTATGCTTTTCTTATACATATTTCTAGCTTAATTCCACTGTTGTTAGAAAATGTATTTTAAATAACTTAAATCCTTTAAATTACATTGCTTTGTGGCCCAGCACACAGTAAAATTTTTTTGGAAATGTTCCATGTGTAACTGAAAAAAAAAATATATATATATTATGCTTATATTTGGACATTGTTCTACATTCATGCATTAAGGTCAAATTTGCTAATTGTATTAGTTATAGGCCTCCTGATTTGCAATACAGATGATTATCTACATTTTTTTTTACATACTGCAAGAGATGTGTTAAAATCTCCCTAAACTAAGAGACATGAGCTCCCAGATTGAAAGAATCTTTGAGTGTCCAGCACATCAATGAAAATAAACCTAAACAAAAACACATCAATGTGAAATTTCACAATACTGAGGAAGCTCCTAAAAACTGTCAAAGAAAATAAAAGTTATTCAAAAGATAAAGGATTAGCATGGCATTAGAATTCTCAATAGTTACAAGAAAATGAAGAAATGTCTTGAAAACTCTAAAGGAAAAAAATTTTTGACCTTCACTTTCATACCTGGACAATCTCTCAAATAATTAATTGTAAGGCATTTTCAGACATGCAAAGTTTTAAAAAATTTATACCCGTAACAGCTTGTACACTGAAATAAAGTGAAAATTCCTGAAAGATGTCCCCATCAAAATGAGAACGAAATCAGAAAGAGCCATGAGATCCCAAAAAAGGGGGCTCTGACTCACACAAAAAGCGACTGGAGTGAATGATAAGAAGAAAGATCCCAAGAAAACTGCTATGCAGCACATAATGTAGATTAACCACTTATCTAGATTGGAACAACTCAGAAGGCTTTAGGAGGAACTTCTCCAAGAAGATGAATTTGTAGAATAGCATATGTATTGGAACCTATTAGGTGGAGATTTACACAGGGGAGAGGCTGGGGATAAGTCAGTAACAAGAACATAGGAAACAAAGCCTTCAAACAAAGAAGATAAGTTAATTTCAGAGAATAAAATGTCACTTAGAAAGTAAAGGTAATCATCATATACTCCATGGCTCAGCTGACAGTGGCATTTATGTAGTCATAATGGTGTAACTGAACACTGATCTCAGCAGAATTATGACAACTACATTTGGCAAATGGGAAAATGATGAGAGAATGAAGAGAGATGAGGTGGGGAGAAAATGGGTGGGGTGAGTAAATAAATAAAAAAGAGCTAGATCTTCATTTTCCATAGTAAGAAGTCAACATATAATATTAAAACTAAAAACTCAAGTAGTTGCATTTAGACATGCCGCTGTAAATGAAATGTTTATAAAGCTATAAAATTTTAAAGTACTTGCATTTGCAAAGTAGGGAATAAAAAAATGTTACTTTTCAGAATTAGCCTTGACTACCTAAGTAAGATGTGTGTGTACCTGGAAATAACAAAAAAAAACTTGGATAATAATTCTATCATACTCTTAGTCTGAACTCCAGCACATTGCAGTAGGAAGGTCACCCAGTGGGCCTATGGGCCGGGGTGGGGCTGGGCTCACCACCCCCAACTCCCCTCCCTGCAGAGCTTTGCCACTGAGGAGCTCCTCTGCTCCTGGAGACCAGACCAGAGGGGTACAGCAGCCCTTGGTGACCCAGGGCGGGGGTGGGCATGACTCTGCCATCCCAAGTTTTACAAGGCACAGAAAAATAATAATAACTATTATTATTATTCTATCATAAAAGTGATAAGCAGTCATAAATTTAGGAATGTTTACAAAATAATCTAAAATACTTCTCAAGTCTTAAGTGGTTGTTTTGGAACAAAAATGAACTACTGTTATCTGAATTTATGCTAAATAAATACTACCCTCCTTTAGTTTATGTGATTCATATGTACTATTCATCTTTTTTTATTGATTGATTTGAGAGAGAGAGAGAGGAAAGAGTGCCAAGCATTGATTTGTTGTTCCACTTATTTATGCATTCATCGGTTGCTTCTTGTTCGTGCCCTGACCAGGAATTGAACCTGCAACCTTGACACATCAGGAAGATGCGCTAACTAACTGAGCTACCCAGCCAGGGACTCGCTTTCGTAGATTCTTTTCCAACATTGTTTAAAATCTCAGGAGTGTAGTTATTTCAAGATATTTCATGTACTCACCGAGATACTGACTTCTGAGTAATATAACAAATCTTGGTCAGCAAGAGTTCCAGCAGATACCCTCGGTGAGAGTCTCCAGCATATGCAGTTCATCCACAACCACATTCCTAAAGAGATTTTCCAGATACTAGCTTTTACAGAATTCACAAATCCAAAAAGAATTTTAAGGACTCAGTATCTTATATCTTAACAATCAGTAGCTATCATTAAAATATATAGTAAGCCATGCAAATTTCTAATCATAGAACAAGAAGCAGATTCCACATAATGGACAATTCTTTTCCAAGATATTTCAGATACCATAGTGATCCTACTACAATGTATTCTGGATCTAAAAATCAATGACTAGCTAAAGTCAGGGCTATTTCAGGGAAAACTCCTCTTATTACTTAAACACTAATTGATAACCTTGTAGAAATATAATTACAATAAGACATCAAAAGCATCTATGACAGTTATTCAGTATACTAACTTTTCTATGGGAAAAACAACCAGGGCAACCATACTGTTGTTAGAAATACCCTAAGAAAAACAGAATCATATCAAGACGAAAGAAATTATTTTAAGGGGCATTTCTTTTTTATTATGATAGTTTAGGGAGTCACCCTACTACAAAGCATAAGTATGATCACAATACCCTTCTGTGCTGCCTGGAGAACCAAATCAGTCTATGTACTTGAAATAATGCTAAGAATTACTAAAAATTTAGTATCAACCAATGCCTTCCTCAGTTAAATGTTTTCATAACATCATAATTTCCACATTTACTGGTGTCTACCCAACAAATTCTTCCCATCAAAATCAAGATCTTTTAAATGACTTTGGTCAAGATGGTGGCCTAGGTAAACATGGCTCGCCTCCTCGAACAACCACATCAAAATTACAACTAGAATATAGAATATGTATATTATACTCAAAACTGTCAGAAATCAAGTTGAATGGAAGTCTTGACAATGACGGAATTAAAGAAACCACACCCATCCAGACTGGCAGGAAGGGCAGAGATGCAGAAAGGGTTGGTCCCACATCCACCTGTGCTGGATTAAAATTTGGGAGGGATATCTCAGGAGTGAGGAGTGCCACCACACACCAGGCACCTCAGCCCAGGGTCCCAGTGCCAGGAAGATAAGCCCCCATAATTTCTGACTACAAGAAAAACAGTGGGTATTGAGTCAGAGAAAAAACTTCTGGAGTCCCAAGCAGTTCCTCTTAAAGAACCCACCTATGGACTTACTCAGACTCACTCCCTCTGGGCTCCAGAACTGGGGTACCAGCTTGCAAAGCACCAGTGGCATACTGGGAGAAACTGAAGTGTCTGGCATCAAGGTGAGCAGAGGTAATTGTCTCTTTTCTGAATCCTCTCCCAACAGAGCCACAGAACCAGCAGGTGGGTGCCATATCTGAGATTCCATCAACCTGGCTAACACTATTTGCCCTGCCCTGGAGATCCACCCTGCCGTAGAGGCTCCATTCCATGCAATTCATAGCTGTTAACTGGGGCTCTTCCATATGAATTGCTGCTCTTGGCTCATGCGTTGAAAATTCTTAAATCCTTTCAAATAAGCAACAGCTGGCCTTCAGTGAGCTCACAACCCCAGTACCTCTTGCTAAGTGGCTCCAGGCCCAACACCAGCAGTAACCAACCTAGATTCACAGCTTGGCTTTGCCCAGGAATCGCCAAGCTCAGCACAAGTAGCAGCCATCTCAAATTGCTATATAGCTCAGGCAGTGTAGCCCTGTGGCAAAACACAGGTGGGGGCTGACCTTCACCTGCACCACCTGGGAAGCCCCAGGGCCAGCCCACCCAGTGGACAGCTGCAGACCACATTGGAGAACCAACACCCTGCCCCTGCACAACTGATTCCCCACAGAGGGTAGCGTTTGGTGGTCAGTGGTAACAGACACATCTTGCAGCTGACTGGCCTGGGTAAATCCCTCCCATAAATCTGCCAATAGAAACCAAGGTCAACTACAACAGGAAGGTGTACTCAGCCCACACAAAGGGCACACCTGGAGTACCCAGCTTGGGTGTTAGGGGAGGCTGTGCCACTGGACCCTACAGGACACCTACTACATTAGGCCACACTATCAAGATAAAGAATTATATCAGCTCTATCTAATACATGGAAACAAACATAGGGAGGCTGCCAAAAATGAGGAGACAAAAAACATGGCCCAAATGAAAGAACAGATCAAAACTCCAGAAAAAGAGCTAAACGAAATGGAGAAGAGCAATTTATCAGATGCAGAGTTCAAACCATTGGTTACAAGGGTGCTCAAGGAACTTAGTGAGGACCTCAGCAGCACAAAAAGATGCAGTCAGAAACAAAGGATACACTACTTGAAATAAAAAACCCTTTATAGGGAAACAACGATAGTGTGAATAAAGCTGGTAATCAAATCAATAATTTGGAACATAAGGAAGAAAAAAACAAGTCAGAAAAAGAAAAAAAAGAATCCAAAAAAAAAAAAAAAAAAGGAGAGGACAGTGTAAGCAGCCTCTGGGACAACTTCAAGCATTCCAACATTCACGTCATAGGGGTACCAGAAGGAGAAGAGAGAGCACAAGAAACTGGAAATCTATTTGAAAAAATAATGACAGAAAACTTCCCTAATTTGGCAAAGGAAATAGACATGCAAGTTCAGGAAGCACAGAGAGTCCCAAACAAGATGGATACAAAGAGGCCCACCCCAAGACACATCATAATTATAATCCGAAAGGTTAAAGATAAGGAGAGAATCTTAAAAACAGCAAGAGAAAAGCAGTTAGTTATGTACAGGGGTGTTCCCATAAGACTGTCAGCTGGTTTCTCAAAAGAAATGTTTCAGGCAAGGAGGGATTGGCAAGAAATAGTCAAAGTCATGAAAAGCAGGGACCTACAGCCAAGATTGCTCTATCCAGCAAAGATATCATTTAGAATCAAAGGGCAGCTCAAGAGCTTCCCAGACAAGAAAGAACTAAAAGAGTTCATCATCACCAAACCTTTCTTATATGAAATGTTAAAGGGACTTATTTAAGAAAAAGAACCAGATCAAAACTATGAACAAAAAATGGCAATAAATAGCAGCAATTGAATCTAAAAAACTAAGCAAACAGGAACAACAGAGAGAATCATGGATACAGAGACCATATTGATGGCTGCCAGATGGGAAGGGGGAGTGTGGGAATGGACAACAAGGTGAGGGAATTAAGAAGTACAAATAGATAGTTACAGAGTAGCTATGGGGATGTAAAGTACAATAAAGGGAATGGAGTAGCCAAAGAACTTATATGCATGACCCATGGACATGAACAATGGTGTGGGGATTGCCTGAGGGAGAGAGGGGTGCTGGGTGGAAGGGGGCAAAGGGGGAAAAATTGGGACTACTGTAATGGCATAAACAATAAATTGTAATTTTTTAAAAATCAAGATCTTTTAGACTATTTCCTGACACATGGCACTCCTTTTCCTCATCAGTAAGATATCTCCAAATTATACAGTTTGATGAGTTATTTTAGTACTTATTCACTCATTCATCCGAAAATATTTATTCTACCTAGTATGGCAGGCACTGTGCTAGGTATATTGTATATAACACTTAATAAGATTCTATTGCAATCCTCAAGATATTTAAAGCCCAATGGGGTGACAAGAAATGACAATTCTGACACAAATTGGTAAACGAGATTTCTCTCTCCAAGCTTTATAGGGCAGAGCACATGTCCCTGATTTCTGATTTCCCCACTGCTACCCTGCCGCAACTTTATCATTTAAGTTTGCCAGGATCTCAATTAGTAGCTAACTGATATTCTTGTTGTACCATTGCTGCTACAACCATTTTCTTCTTTTTGGCACCACAATATAGGGGCCTTTCCTAAGTGGGGGGACAAAGCATTAAGGTAGAAAATCTTCCTAGAGTCCTGAGTTCAAATAAAGTGTCAATTTCTGTAGCTCCCTACCATTTCCCTGCTAAAAGGTAGCCCCTGGGCACAGGCCTATTCTAGATATCATAGCACCAGAATATAATGAATACACATATACACTAATTGCAGAGATGGCAGATCCAGCCTCGGATTGATTCCTTCTATTCCAGATAAAGTTCAGACAGGAAAGAAGCAATGAGAAATGACTTGAGGGCCAGAGGATATCCTTTGTGTTTTGTAAGAGGTAAAAATACAAGGAAGCAGAATCAATAACAACAGAACACAAAAATTTTCCCCACAGACACAGAGTTCCTAACAGTACAGATGTCAACACCCACTCCAGAAACAGATGACAAACTATAGAAGAAAACATGGGACATGTAGAAATCACAACAGCTCCACTCCATTCCATCAAAAAATAGCAATAGGAAATATTTTCTCACCTAACAGATCCATCTTATTTTCTTCTATGAGACGATTGATCAGACCATTGGCTCTCTCAATTGTGCAGACAGCAACATCCAAGGAATTGAAACGCCATTTTGGAGAGGTACTGCCCATGTAACCATCTACTTTTATTCCTACTTCCTGGAACAGACTCTGAATTGAGTAAGAAGGAACAATACTGGTGAAAACATTTGATATTCATGAATTGTAAACTGGTTCTATCCCAGAACATAGACATAAGTTTCTAACATAAATAATTATCAGATTACTGTTAGTCATTCCTGGACAGGACACACTGGTTCTTTCTAGAATCATATACTACTAAAAAAAAATAAAGCTTAAAATTGAAAGAACTCAGTACAGAATCATATAAAATTAACTATGCCATTTAATGACAGCATTATCTAATCATAGTTCTAAGAGCTGTTTATAGAAATTAAAATTGGGGAAAACTACCACAAACACTAATACTTCTAATCTAACAAAAGAAAACAAGACACTAGCTTTCTTTAATGCTAACGTCACACTTTAAAAAACAAATTTTTACTTCATGAGGAAATTATCTCATTATCCCACTAAGTTTTACATAATTGAAAAATTTTCAAAATTCAAATGCAGTGATACTTTGATATGAACTTTTTTTTTTAGTTTAACTTTTAACTAACATACCTTCTCAATAAAAAGGATCCTTTCATCATTTTGTTACTTTGGTCTAAGTTTAGAGGATATTACCATGGCCTCCAGGTATGGCCTCTGAAATAACTGTTGAAAAGATTTACAGAACCATAGAACTTTAGAACTTTTCATTCAGTAAAATACTTCTGCATGTTTGCTGAGTTAACCCACAGTACTAGGGTTAACATCCTTACTTGACCAAAGGAAAAAACTGAGGCCCAGCAAATTATGTGCCTGGCCTGAAGACATGGTGGGTAGCAAAGCTGGGACTAGAACCCAGATTTTTTTGGACTACCAGTACAACAATCTTGCCATCCAACAGCACATTTTTTTCACTGCAGAAATCACAGTAATAAATTTATTCTATTTAATGAAACACCATATTTGTAAAAATGCCTTAAAAACCTGGGAGCATCATACAAATGAAAAATGTTTTTCATTTTTGCAGAACAGAGGAACTGACCACAGGCCTGGAGCTCTGCATACGCACTAATGGCTCCTGTTCTTCATCCCTGATGTGTTCCCAAACAGCCCTCAGTTAGGACAGGACACTTCCTGAAACACTCTTCTTTCCATGCTCAGTCTAGTCCTACTCTTCATTTAAATACTGATTCTTAATTTGCACATTTATATAGTAGAAGTATTCTATTTACTTCCTGAAGAATAATTTATCAATTTCAACACACTGTTCACCAATAACTTTTCTAATTTGATGGCCCTTTCTCCTTCATACAGTAATACAGAAGTTTCCCTTCATAAATGGTCAACACTTAAAGCTACATTGAGATGCAAATCTGACCTGCTTTTATAATTGTTTCATATGAGTAAAGCTACAGCTGTTAATAACAGGCTTTATCACAATTCCAAAATTAGTTTAAGAACATTACCTGGAGATAGTATTTCTTCTCTTTAGCCACAGAGACAAAGGGCAGAATAAACAAAGCTTTCTTACGCATTTCCAAAACACGCTTCAAAATAAGTAATTCAGCAACAAAAGTCTTTCCAGCACTTGTAGGAGCTGAAACATATTATTCCACAAGGTTCACAAAAAGAAATAACACTTGATATACTGCATTAATGAACATTCTAAACCATATCCAGTAACTACAGAACCTAAAACTATCATATCATTAAGGCCCAAAAGTATTTGAAACCTTTATATTCTTAAATGCCCAACTTCATTTTTTTCTTTTTATTTCTTTCCTTTTTAATTTTTTAATTTTTTTATGATTTTAGAGAGAGAAAAACCTTGATTTATTGGTCCACTTATTTATGCATTCATTGGTTGATTCTTGTATGTGCCTTGATGGGGGATGGAACATGCAACCTTGGTATATCAGGCAATGCTTTAGCCAACTCAACTACCTGGCCAGGGCCAAATGCCCCAACTTTAAACCAGCTCTCTAGCAGGATGATAGCTAGTGGGCAGTGGGGGGCGTGGGGAGGGTGGGTAGAGGAATTGAGAAAACAGGAAAAAGGACTCATGGATGTGGACAACACTGGTAGAGTGGAGTATAAGGGGACTAAATGGTAATGGAAAAAATACAATAAAGATTAAATGAATAAAAGAAAAAAGAAGCTAGCTCTCTGAAGTCTCACACTGAAAATAGGGATTAGACAAATCTTTTTATCAATAAATGACAAATATCATTGATTACCTAGCTTGTACTTGAAGATCCTTTCCTTTCAGTACTAAATGGCTAAAAGCTCTTCTTTGAGGACATAGATGAATAACTTTATTATATTATAATAGGAGCTATGATGTAAGTTGAGGCAGAGGAGCTGTAAGGAAGTTTATGGAAATGAAACAGAAGTTATGAGAAAGAAGAAGGAAGGGAACAGGCAAGCAATGCCAAGCAAAAGAAACAATGTGTTCAACACCTGGAAGAAAGCCTGGTGTGTTCAGATGGCAGGTAAGTTATTTAGTAAGCCTAAAATATAAAACAAGTAGGGGAGTGCAAAAAAAAAGATATGAATGTGCCACATAAAGAAGAGTTTTATAAACCCATAATGTAAGGAATTTAGAATTTATACTGAAAGCAATTCAGAGCAACAAGTAAGTTTTATGAGAAGGAGTGACGAGATCATATTTGTACTTTATAAAGATCACTTTGACTGCTGGAGCAGAACAGGAGGAGAGAGAAAAAATAAACTAGTTATAAGGCTATTGCATAATCAAGAAAAAAGATAATAGTGAGCATAATCTAGAAGAGATAGTAATCTAGATTGTATAATCTAGAAGAAAGATAGTAAGCTAGGTAATGGACCTAGAAACAGAGAGAAGTAACCAGAATCAAGATATTGGAAGTTACAGACACTGGACTTGGTGATTAATTGACAATAATTGGTGACTAGAGTTATAAATGACACTCAAATTTTGGTTTAAGTATTTGAAATGGTCAGACCATTCTACCACTACCTACTAATTACCACAAGTTAGCATTTTCTGTATACTTTCTTCTTCTTCTCTTCCTTTTTATTGAATTTATTAGGGTGACATTGGTGAATAAAATCATATAGGCTTCCAGTGTACAGTACTATGATACATCATTTGTATAACAACATGTAGATATTCACCACTCCATGTCAAGTTTCCTTCCTATATACCCGAAACAGTTCTAAATGCTCACTCATGCTCTCTCTCTAGCAATATGCAAACCCAACCAGTCTGACTCCACAGCCTGAGCTCATACCTACTGATAAGAGTCTATTTTTTGCATCCATAACAAAAAATCTGGAGGACTCACAATTTCAGAGAAAACTGACACAAAGGAAGGTCATCTTACCAATTAATTGGTTTCTAACATCAGTAGAATTTAAAAAGTTTAAAAGTATGCATGTCAGAGTTGCCCTTGAAAGCCCATATAAATTTCTTATAAAGTATATTACATACGGTTTTGTGTATGCAATCCTATACAAGCAGGTCAATTTATAAACATACAATTTATAATGTCCCCACACTGAAGAGCAACTGAAACAGACTGGAGGAAGAGCAGATTTACATCTCCCATTGCACACTCACTCTGGGACATATGTTTGTTGAGGGGAATGGCAAATGGAATAGTTCTCTTTGTGTGCTTTTCTGCCCTTCCCCCACCCAGCCATATAATGGATTGTGCATAATTTAAATATACTTATTATAATGAGACTCCACATTTCATATATATTTTTAAGACTTTCTCTAATTGTCAAGCACTGTCTCAACCACCTTTAAAAAATCAAAACTACCTCAATAGAGTATTATTTACATTCATAATATCTTTAAAATAGAGAAATTAATTTGCACAAATTTGAATACCTGAATAGACTAAATTCTTTCCTTCCAGGACTTGTCCAAGCAAAAGACATTCTGCCTGCCATTTAAACATTTTTCTTACACCAAAACTGTGATATGTCTCCAGAACCACTGTAGGAAGTCCCCAATTTGCCAATAGCAGCTTGTCTGTTTGATCGTTGGGATCGGTTTGCTTGCATTCCCCTTTCAGGAAAAAAGAAAAAAAATATATTAGTTGAATTTAATTTAAAGATGACTTCAGTAGGTAAGCCTCCACTGTATTTTGGAATTCCTCTGTGTTGGAATGAGGCTACATAAAGCACACCTGACATAAAGCATGACCAGGTTTATGGATCTATAAGGAGTACTGGGCACTATTATGCGATGCGATTTGGCCAACTAGGAAGCTGTTTCTTAAAGACCCAGAAACTATTTGTAGGCTACTACCAGGCGGTCGCTAAACATAAGCTGGAAGCAAGTTCGTGTGTGAACAGAAAGTGACCTGCTGCACCAGGCCCGAGTCACAAGCTGAGAAAGGGGCTAGAAACCTACCGAGCAGGTCGTGCAAACAAGCAAGCTCCTCGCGATGAGGAGACCTTCCTATCTGCACACCTCGCTAGCTGTCCCCAAAGTGCCTGGGAATACCTGCTGGACTGCGGCTGCCGTCCCTCAAGCTGCGTCCTAGGCCGGGGGGCGGGCTCAGCACGGGCTCGGAGGGGCGCAGGTGGCTGTCACGGCTGTCACAGCTGTCACTGCTGTCACTGCTGTCACCGCTGCTTCCCAAGAAAGAATCCGAGCCTGATGTTGAACGCCGCCGTTTCCCTCTCCAGCGCGAAAGATTCATCGCGAACTCTTCTCGGCTGTTCAGGGACAGCCACAGTTCCAGCGTCCTCCCGTTTGGGAGAAACCCGGCGCCGTGGCAGGTGCGGCCGTCATCTTCCCGCCACGGCCTTCAAACTTGGGCCTCCCAGCCCAGCCGGAACCATAGAGTTCTCAGTGATGACAGTAGCCTGAGAACCATAGAATCGTGGGGAAAGAGCGGCTCTCGCTGGTGTCTTAGACCTCCAACTTCCGTGGTTGGTTAGTGTAAGAGAACCAGTTAGACCTAGGTTAAAAGAGGTAGGGAAAAAGACTGAGTATATAATCTGCATTTATAATCAGACTGGCCTAAACATTTTCTTTTTGTGCACTACTTGTTTGAATAGTAAGATTTACTAACCTCATAAATGAGCTGCCCAGAATAGGTGGATCAGGGAAGTCTTCTCAACACATTGGTATATTCAAAAAATCATTACACATTATGTGTGCAAAACATACGAGTGAAACCTAAGATTTCTAATGGAGTACAATCTGCTCCTCTCTCCTAGCATAGGCTATGTTTATATACACAATGTCCACGTTAGCCATCACACACTGTGGGTACTAAGTGATGGATAGTTGGGGACTGCTGGCAGATGGACCTTTTAGATGGTTGTATGAATGCTTCAAGGAAGGAACCCTGGATGTATCTGAGTGATCATTGTGAGCCAATAGCTTATTAATGGACCTACGTTCCACATATCAGCAAAGTAGAATCAAACGAACTCTGGACGTAAGCTGCTGCTGGTTAATTACCTAGTTGCACAATCCCCTTCACCAAGCAAATCTAGTAGGTGAAAGGTCTACCTTGAAGAGGCTGTGCTAAAAATCTCAAAAGGACCAGTCCAATAAAAAAGACTAATAGAAGTCTGGGAAATAGCACTTGAGTGTCAATAATCTTGTGAAAACCTACCCTTTTTTTTTTTCAATTTTTTGAACAACAATATTCCTGAATTTCCACAAGATGGGATATTACTCTATAAAGGAAACATTTTCCCCAGTTACTTAGTATGCATTCACTCACTGAACTCTCGACCTTTCATTGTGCTCGGGACACTGGGCATATAGCAAGCAAATTACTTGAAATGGCTCCTACTGTCAAGGAGAAAGAACCTACAGAAGGAGACGGGCATTAAACTAGTTAATTAGCTAATTAATTCCTTTAAATTATACTAATGCTCAGGCAGAAATGAACAGAGTGCTGTCTAAGAAATAAAAGGGATCCGCCCTGGCTGGCGTAGCTCAGTGGACTGAGCGTGGGCTGCGAACCAAAGTGTCGCAGGTTCGATTCCCAGTCAGGGTACATGCCTGGGTTGCAGGCCATGACCCCCAGCAACCGCACATTGATGTTCCTCTCTCTCTCTATCTCCCTCCCTTCCCTCTCTAAAAATAAATAAATAAAATCTTTAAAAAATCATAAAAAAGAAATAAAAGGGATCCTAATTTAGATTGTAATCAGAGAAAAACTTTCTTAAAAGCAGTTTAGCATGGGGTCAGTGCAACTCTGTAGCCAATCAGTTCAGGTTTAAAGACTTAATAGGTGTATGATCTTGAGCACTTGCTTAACTCCTTTGTGCTTCGTTTTCTTCACCTATACAATGGGGATCATAATAGTAACAACCTATTTGGTTATTGTGAGCTCTAAATAAGTCAGTATGTGTAAAGTGTTTAGAACCATACCCTTCACATAGTAAGTACTATTCAAAGAAAATGATATTTAAATGTTCTAGTAGTGTTCCCAATATAAATCCAACATTTTGATTGGAAAAGAATAAACCAGAGAAATTTTTCATATTATTCTGTTTTTATTTTGTCAACTATGATCAAGTAAGGAAAATAATTAGGAAGGGATTGCAAATAGTGTTTTATGTCATCCTATAAAAAGCCTAAAGAATATTTTATAACTTATAGTTTATTTCAAACTTTAAACACCTGTTTCTATTTTTATTAACCCTTAGAGATAGAGAAGGATACTTTTCAAAAATACTAAAGAATTCTTATATTAATAGCTACTGTAATAATTAATACTAATGCAGCAGAAGTATTTCCCAGCTGTCTTTTGTGTCTGAATACATGTGCACATATTTTCCACCAGTGTGACCTGGGAGAGGTACCAGTTTTGAACTGCTTTAAACTTAATTTCTGGGTTAACTTTTTTTTAAAGATATATAAGTATAGAATAATATGAGACACACAGAGCCAGCTTTGAACAGGCTTCCTGCCTCACCATCTCAATCTGCAGAACAGTATTTCTCTGTTTTATTTACTGAGGGAGTTGCCTTTCTTGGGTTTTGGGGATTTTTGATCTTACCTTTCATACAGTTAGGAAAACCAGACTGCTGTCTTTCAGAATTCATAATTCATTAAAAGCCACACTCTAGACCACCAGGGGGTCAGCAGAGATCACTATAGAAAACTTTGGCTCTAATGCAGGGGTGTCGAACTCATTTTCACCTGGGGCCATATCAGTCTTACAGTTGCCTTCAAAGGGCCAAATGTAATTTTAGGACTGTATAAATGTAACTATTCATTAACTGTTAAGGAGTTGAATTACATTCAGCTCCTTTCTTCACATGACCCAAAGAACTAGTTGAAATGGCTGACTTATGGGTGGGGATGGAAGCAAAATTGAAAATAACTTCAAAAGTCTAGGTTTAAAGCATCAGAAAGCTAACTTAAAGGTGGAAAACTAAACAATGAATTCCTGAGAGAGACTAAGCTAATTAAATATGTATGAACACACACTTGTAACTTCCAAATTTATATAAAGGTTTGTTTCCCCACTTTTCACATGGTAATACTGCCTATTGCCTGTGTAGTAAACACTAGGCAGATACAATGGAAAAGAGAGATGAGCAGTAAGCCTGGGAATTCTAAATATGCAGTTTTTAGAATAGATATAGCCTTTGATTAGATGGAGAAGTGAGTACTCCGCCTAGGGAAAGGTTATCAAAAGGAGCCGGGTGGAACCCCATTCTATTTGCTTGGGGTCAAATCACATCAAAGCAATCACTCCAAGTCTTCCATTTAGATCTCCGAGTGTAAAGATTTTAGATCAGCCCTTAGTGATTCAGAGAATTTCTCTAGATGTTACTTTTTTTTTTATTTGATACCCTCAACCCTACCCTTTTATTATCCAGACAAAATCTTCCCCAAATCAGCAGCAACAAATGAAAAATGGGACAGGATTTGCTGTAGCTAGTTGTTAGGGTGGACAGACAGGCCACAAGGCCTGGTCAGGGATGAATTTTTGTTCCTGTCTTCTTTTTGCATTTTGCCACTACCTCTTTCCCTAATTCTCTCCTCATTCGTGTGTATTCACTTCCCTCTCCTTCCCTTTCTGTTTACATTTAATCACTACTAAGGCAGTATACTCTTATGTATAATAGAATGCAAAATTTTACTTTTAATAGACTCAGATCCTCCATAGAAAAAATTATTATGGTAAAGGAAACCTTACACTTAACTAGTTTTTATGTTAATAAAATGGCCTTTAAAGTGACTCATAGGTGTTCTTCAGTGTGACTTTTAATATATATTAGACAATCTTCTGAGAATGAATTGGTATATAAATACATCTAAAAATTCTATCTTTTTCCTTTTTAAAGTGAGACGGATTTACAAAGACCACATCTTCACTGCCTGTTTTGATGGCGTGCATATCCTGGGTTATGTCAGTGACAACCTGAAGGACAAGGACACACAGATCCTCCTCTCCTATATCGCCTCACCTACAAGGGCAAAGCAAGAGTGTTTCTTAGTTCAGCAAGCCATGGGCATCTCATCATCTGCATTACAAGCCATGGAATTTGGCTTTTATTCTTTAGACATTGGAAAAGCACTGAAGGGCAAGAAAAAAACATGTACTGCTTTGGCCAAAAAGTTCTTTTAGTTTTCTCCCTACAATGGCTCTAGTTGTGCTTAGTTGTCTTTAACTTCATTCGAAACAATTTTGTTCAATTGTATTGTGACAGCTGTCATAGCAGCATGCATTTATAAAAATCTTATCAAAATTGGTGAATTTTTGTGCAGCCAAATTGAAGATGGAAGAAAATACACATTATTTTTCGTGTATTATTCTTTATCATTTCAAGAAAGGTAAAAAATGCAACTGAAACGCAATAAAAGATTTGTGCAGTGTATGGAGAAGGTGCTGTGACTGATTGACATGTCAAAAGTAGTTTGTGAAGTTCCTCGGTACTACTGACATTTTAGCCAAATAATTCTTTGCTGTGGGACTGTCTTATGCATTGGAAGACATTTAGCAGCACCACTGGCCTCTACCCACTAGAAGCCAATAGCAGGAGACAGCCAACATACTCAAAATATCCAAATCAATAAAGTTATTGGTGAAAATGAAAAGTTTCTTTGATTGTACAGAAAAATCTAAATGGACTTTTTGGCCAACCCAATATCAATTACGTTAAAGATGTCCTGGGTCTTGTATGGAGAAAAAAAGTGATGTAAAGGAGCAAAAGCAGAACAAAGGAAATGAGTTATAAAACTACTGCTATCCCCCATTAAATAAATATTGGTGGCTTTTTGGTAACAATGAAAATGATGAAAATGATCAGGTTGTGTATCTGATAGTGTATTGAATCGGATTGTGTATTGAAAGTAGGTTGCTTACAGATTCAATGTAGGGTGCAAGGGAAAGAGAGAGGTCAAGGGTAATTTTTTTAAAAACTGAAAGCTCTTTGGCACAATTCAGCTGACCATTGCATTTCAATTTATGTCTGCCTAGCTGTTAGGTTGTACATTAATTTGTTTCTATTTATACATTTCTGTGCCTACATGAGTCAAGAAAGTAACATGAGTAAAGTGGTGAATGGGGATGGTGAAAAACCAGGTGTTTTTTTTTTTTAATTTGGAAATTGCATGTGGCAAAGACCAACAATAGTTGACCTCTAATACTTACATCTTCTTGCATAGTAACAAAATTCCAAAATCTCGCTTAGTTTAAGCTCATGGCCATCCAAAACCAAGACTATAAATTAGGGCTTGGTCAGGGAGACTGAACTAAATGAATGATAAGAGATGTATAAAGGTACTAGAACTTGTAAAACTGGGAGACGGTGAAGACTGCTTTTGTGCTCCTGATGGTAGGTCTGAAGGTGCTGCAGGTCAGCAGAGCTGGCCATCGGGAAGGAGGAGAGATGTGAAGCAGGGAAGAGGGCTGATAAATGAACCTGCCAAGACAAACTGAAGTCTGCAAGTACAAACAAGAAATCTCATTTGGCTCTCACTGCCTCCTCTTCTCAATGGAAAAAGTAACAAAAAATTTGTAGCTATCGTTAATCTACTATACAGACTTATTTCTTTCCTTTCCTTGAAGTTAAGCATGGCATGTGACTAAGTAATAGCCAGTGAGCACTTTGGCATTCACGACGTGTCTAGATGAGGAGTAACACACGCACAAGCACATGCGCACACTCTTCGGGTTTAATAGGCCTCCAGAATCTAAGCATTGGCTCTAACCCATTCTTGAAAATCCTTAGATACTACATTTAAACTACTCCACAACTATATTCTGCCTCTGTCTCCTCTAGATCTCTAATTAGAAGTGTGTTACTCCCCGGCCCGGCCGTGCACCCCGGAGCGGCGCTCGTGGAGCGCTCACGGGCTGCGGAGCTGAGTTTTGCAGAGGGGGAACCGCTTGACAGCTGCGCAGCGACGAGCTGTTCTCCAGCAAGGTGGGTCGGAGGGAGGACCGCCGGCTGTTGGGGCCCCGGGAGCTGGCTTGCGCACAGTGCAGCCGCCCGCTGGCCTTCCTGTTGCAGTTGTACGTACGGCTGTGCAGCAGCGCCCACACCTTTCACCGAGGCCGGTTCCTCCCCACCTGCTGCGCGCGGACCTGCGCGTTTTTAAGAAATCAGCCAGCCAGGGAAAATGACTTTTACTCTTATGAGCCGTCTGCTGAGGATCCTCCCCCAGAGAAGGAAGAACCTGTGCGCTTCCAGCTCAAGTCCGAGCCCATCTCTTGAGGGTGTGCAGCTGTTTAGGCCCCAAGACTTGTTCTGGGTGTCAACAAGAGCATTGCTGCAGTAAGGAGCACGCGACTCTGGACTGGAGAGCAAGACTGAAGCAGGACTGTAGACGAGCAAATAATTTGCCCAGCACAGTTCCAGACCACAACTTCCTTTTTCCAGAAATGGAAATAGTAATAGAAACAGAAGATAAGACTACACCTGAAGTTTTAGAAAAAGAAGCTGAATGGGAGATTATAGGGAGCGTGGCTGAAGCACCTGAGGAAGAATTGGATTCCATGGCAAAACATGAATCCAGGGAAGATAAAATTTTCCAGAAGTTTAAAACTAAAATAGCCCTGGAACCAGAACAGATTCTCAGATGTGGCAGAAAGATTGCCCCAATCTGGATCTCTGGTGAAAATATCCCCCAATTAAAGGATATTCAAGGCTGTCCCTGTGGTACAGAATATTTGAATTACAGGTCATGCCTCAGCTGCCCAACTACGTCAAGGTGGACAGACGGCAGGAGTGCGGACTGGGGCATCCTGGCCATCTCCACCTGTGCTGGAAGCTGCAGCCTGGGCACTGGCTACACAGAAGAATCTGTTTGGAAGCAAGATATAACAGCTACACCTTAAAACAACCTCATAAAGCCTTAACAATGCTCGTAATCTCTTAGACCTTGCAATTCCAGTTTTAGGACTTTATCCTAAGGAAATAATTACCAATATACCAGAGAGAAAAGTACAAAGATGGGGTTTTTTTAGGCATTGGTTATGATGTCTAAATATTAGTGAAACAAAAATGTCCAGTAACAGGGAATTACGTAAATTTTAGTGTATCTATCCAGTGGAAGGCTATGCAGTTTTAATGATACAGAACTGTATGCACACCAAATAAGGTACAGGTCTGAATTGATGCCAAGTTACCATTACAGATGGTATATTCCTACTAGGATTATATATATTTTTTAAAGATTTTATTTATTTTTAGAGAGGCAAGGGAGGGAGAAAGAGAGAGAGAGAGAGAAACATCAATGTGCAGTTGTTGGGGGCCATGGCCTGCAACCCAGGCATGTGCCCTGACTGGGAATAGAACCTGCGATACCTGGTTCGCAGCCCGCGCTCAATCCACTGAGCTACACCAGCCAGGGTGTATATTTTTAAAACTATGTGTACATATGTATGTGCACACTAATAAATCTGGAAAGACACATACTAGGTGTGAAGGTTACTAGAATGGTACGCTAAGTGAAATGATCTTTTTACCCATATGTATACTTCTTCAATAAAAAATTGGCTATATGCTAAAAAAAAAAGTATGGTAGACTTTCTCACTCTATTCCCTCCATCTCTTAATGCCTCCCTCCCCCTGCTTCCCTGTCCTTCCCCGGAAAAGGATCCTTCCAGCCCCTGAGGTGGCAAAATAAGGTCTTGGAATTTCCTATTCCCATAGATAGTCTTGTGCTTTTAAAAAAAAGATTTTCAGAAAACTGTTTGGACTTGAAATTTTTTGAGTCATTCAGTTACACAGAATCATCTTTAAATACTGACTTGTAATTTAAAAAAAAATATTTTGTCACCTCCAACATTTTGGTTGATGGAGGTCCATCCATCTCTTTCATAAATCAGAGAGAAAAAAAGATTACATTAATCAATGCAATTTTTCAACAAACCTGCCTTAAAAACCACCTTCTCACCCTGACTGGTGTAGCTCAAAGGGTTGAGCATCATCCACAAACCGAAAGGTCACCAGTTCAATTCCCAGTCAGGGCACGTGCTTGGGTTGCAGGCCAGAGCCCTCATTGGGAGCATGTGAGAAACAGCCTATAGATGTTTCTCTCCCTCTCTTTCTCCCTCCCTTTCCCTCACTCTAAAAATAAATAAAATCTTTTTTTAATTACCTTCTCAGAGAGGACTTCTTTGACCATCCTTTCTTTTTTTTTTAATGAATATTTTTTTCTCTCTCTTTTTTTTAAGTTTTATTTTAATCATTGTTCAATCTTTTCTAAATATCACTGGCTCAGCACTCTCTTTTCCCTTCCTTTGTTTTATTTCCTTCATCTCACCTATAATTCTCTAAAATGCATTATTTGTTTATTTATGAAATGACTTCCTCACCAATATGGAAGTTCCATAATGGCAAGAACTTTGTCTTCCCTTTTATCTCCTGCACTTAACACAACATGTGACACATAATAGACACTCAAAACATTTATGGAACGGATGAATGACAACTATGTCAGCCGTTTTTCTGGGTTCTGGAACACAGTGATGTAGGAAAGAAATGTAGTCTCTGCTGTCATGGATCTTAATTTCAAACCATCTGTCCCCCTTTTCTGAAATTTTTCAGTTTTGTTATTTGATTAGAAAATGGAGGTTTAGTCTGAGGAAGCCTTTATTGAATGTGTCGTGTTCTCTGAGAGGTCACTACTAACTGCTCATGCCGGGGACGTCGCCTGCAAGCATTTGAGGGTTTCTGAACTTTCAGTCTCACGGAGCTTGATATTCGGGCCTTGAGTTCATTTTGCTTTGTGGTTTTCCTTCCTCCTGGGGTAAAGGAGAGAGTAGCTATGAAGACCTTAGAAAAGGAAGATTTTACCCATCAAGGGAAAATGGGAAACTCAATTAAAAAAAATGAATAATAAAAGGTACTTGTTATTTTATGTCTGCCTCCTTCCATAGTGTTCCTAGGGTACAGGGTGCTTTCTTTATAAGGTAGCCATGTTTTAATCATTTTAATTAAACAATGAAATAGTGTTTAATTGTTTTAGTGATATTAATTGCTTTAATGTCATAACAACCATGAGTGGTTAAGTAACTTGTCCAAGGTTACAAGGTCATACATGTCTTGTAGAGCCTCCACGCATATAGTGTGGCTCAAGTCCATTCGAACCCTTTTCCATATTGTGTCACTTTCCTTTCTTTTTCTGCCCTTCCCCCTCACCTCGTGGATAATTTTGATTCCTGGAGGAACTACCAAAATTCATTTTCACATCTTTGCCTTCTCCTACTATTTGAAACGTGTTTAAATGTAGACTCTGCCCAGCAAGGATTAGGGAGGAGTCTTAGACCCCGGCCCAGCCCAAGATGACAGGGAGCTGGAGGAAAGCCTTGTGGGTTTAGAGAGGAAGCATCTAGGATCTACTCAGGAAATAAGGATTGTGCCCCTAGGGCACCAGCAGTTTAGAATAGATGGGTTAATTGAAATGAAGGCATAATATGCCCTTAAATCATCATTTATACCACGAAACTTGCTCAGGATCAGAGTGGAGAACAACCCACACTGCTTCTTTCAGACCATTTCCCTTTGTCTCAACACATGCCAACAGTTTTCTCCCTCCTCACTTCCGAAACTAGGATCTTTGCCAGCACTCTCAATGGCATCATCACCCAGCACGTTCTCTTCCCCTCAATGCTACAGGACAACCCTAAAGCTTTGCCTCTTCAGAATTATGAAGATGATGGCTTGAGCCCTGACTGGTGTAGCTCAGTGAGCTGGGCATCACCCACAAGATGAAAGGTCACCAGTTGGATTCCCAAATCTAGGTACATGCCTGGCTTGTAGGCCAGGTCCCGTGTTGGGGGCATGTGAGAAGCAACTGATCAAAGTTTCTCTTGCACATCACTGTTTCTCTCCCTCCCTTCCTCTTTCTCTAAAAATACATACATACATACATACATACACACATACATACATACATAAAATCTTTAAAAGGAAAAATGATGGGTTGAATAGTCTAATGTTTGCTTTTAACTTTTTTTACTATAGAAGCTTTGGCTTTGAAATTCTATATTAAATATATTACCATTTTACCTCCATGCCTCTGAAACCTTTTATTTCTGCCCTGGCTAGTGTTGCTCAATGGATTGAGTGTCAGCCTATGAACTGGTTTGATTCCCAGCTAGGGCACATTCCTGGGTTTTGGGCCAGGTCCCCAGGTGGGGGCATGCAAGAGGCAACCAATCTATCCTCTTGCGCATCAATATTTCTATCCCTCTCTTTCTCCCTTCCTTTCTGTCTCTCTAAAAACAAATAAGTAAAACTTTTTGTTTATTTCACAAAAGAAAAAAAGGAGAGCTTGAATAAGAGTTTAAGGGAGTTATTTTGAAATATTTTTTTGAAAAAAGTTTTCAGAGAAAACTTGAGAAAGATTGAGGGGTTGACAAAATTGATACATTAAAAAAAAAGTACCAAAAGAAATATTGAAATACAGAGAGAGACGGAGAGAGAGGGAGGGAGAAAATGTGTATGACAAAAGAAGTTGGATAGCCAGAATGGATAAGAAATATGAAAAAGAGAGATTAACAAAAATGGACACAGGTAAATAGTAATTGAGTGGATTTTGAACAAAATGTTACAAAATAGAGATTTCAAAGACTGAGATATTGTCCAAAATTGAGAGAAAGTGAATGAGTGACTCTGGGTAAGAGAAAAATTGAGAAAATATTGAGTCAGTATGACAGAGAGAAAAATTGAATCTTGAAAGATTCAGAGAGAAAGAGGAGGTTGGGGGAGGAACAGGGAAAGGGAGGGAAGGAAAAACGAGGAGGCAGATAGGTAAGGAGGACTGCAGGAGAATGACAGGAATAACAGAAATTGGTTAGATATATACAACTGAGAGATATTTAAAAAGAGAGAGAGGTACTGAGAGGGAAAGGGAGAGATTTGGAGAGATACTGGGGTAAATTGTGAGATGTCTTTGTGCTGTGTTCTCTCTTTCTGGAGCACCAGTCAATCATTGTCCTGTTTGCTGGGTTGATTCTTTAATACCCTATCTTTTCTTTCCTATTGTGCATTGCTTTATATTTTTGTTTTACTTTGGGTGCATTTATTTTGTTATGTAATAAGTTCCTGTCTGCTTTTCTTGGTAGGATTCAGAGTGTGAGTCAAGTCTTTTGTTTCTAGATTTGTGGCTTAGTTTAAGACACGTGCCCTCTGAACTTATGCCCTCTGGGCTAGCTAACAAGAGGAGTGGGAAGAGCCAGAGCTTCCTCCCCGGCCCAGGGAAGCTACTCCGACACACAGATGGTTGCTGTTATGGTTTGAAGCTGAGTCAAGTCTATTATAGTCACAACTGACTCCCCTCTCTTCAATTCCAGAATAGTGTTGTGACCCTGTAGGCACTCAACAATTAAGTGATGAATAATGTACAGCATGGTGACCACAGTTAATAATATTGTATTAATATTTGAGAGTTGCTAAGAGTACATCTTAAAAGATCTCAGCACAGCAAAAAGTGTGTAATTATGTACAGTGGCAGATGGTAACTAGACTTGTTCTCATGATCACTTCACAGTGCTGTGTGTACAAATTCCAAATCATTATGTTGTACACCTGCAGCTAATGTGGCACTATATGTGGACTATACTGTAAATAAATATATTTAGAGTAAAAATAAGTAATGGAAGAAAGAACAAACAGACAGATGAATAAGTAAGACTTCTGTCAGTTTGGTGGCAGGGATGGGTGGGCAAAGCACCACAGAGAAAACAAAATTAAAGGACAACAAAAAGCACCAGCCAGAGTGATTATATATATATATTAAAATATATAAATATTTTACACACACACATATATGCATTATATATGTCAGATTTTTAACATTATAACTAAATGAGCTACAGCTCAGAAAGTTAAGAAGATGATAGCATTTGAAAAATATAAAGAATAGAATAAGAAGGTCTGATATAAATCTAATGGAAATTCCAAAAGAAGCTTTTAGGGATAATGAAGGAAAGACATTATTCAAAGAAATAATGGCTCAGAAATGTCCCTAACTGAAGAATTTCAAGAGTGTTTAGATTAAAGACATATAGTGACACGTGAACAAGATAAATAAAAACAAATCTTACCCAGACATTTTGAGGTAAAAATATAGACCATAGACAAAGCACATAGCTTTTTAGAAGCAGCTAGAGGGTACAGAAAGATTACCTACAAAGTAATAAAAGTTTGACTGTCAGCAGACTTCAAATAAATGAGTTCTATACTCACCTAACCAATTATGCAAGACTGACAATTTAATAAATGTTATCTTCATGCAAAAGAGTTTGAAAAGTTTTACAATTAAGAAGCCACTACCAAAAGAATGATTCTACTTCAGAAAGAATAAAAATGTGCCCAAGAGGGAAAAGAGAGATGAAAGAAGCAATGATGACCAAAGACATATGGTTAAATCTAAACATAGATTTATAAACATACGGTTAAATCTAAATAACTTTTTATGGCAAAAAATAACAATGACTTTTAGGGTCATAAAAGCAAGTTTAATCTAAAATAGTAGGCAAGAATAACATAAATGCCTGAAGATGGGGAATTCACTGTTAAAAATCCAAAGATCATTGTATTGTTCAGGAGAAGGATAGAGAAACTGATTAAAATTATTGAATTTTCAAAATTGAGGATGTACGTAAAAAATTAACAGTAACTTTAAATCTTGCATATAATTAACATGCCACATGGGAAGGGGGAAGGGAATAAAGTGCAACCATTGCTACAGAAGGCTGCGAAAGTGGGGGAAAAAAATCTGTGAAGGAAGTAAAACTAAGTCAAGGCTGCTTTCCCCCTAGGGTGCAGGCCCCACCTTCCCCTCCCAGGCCCCACCTTCCCCTCCCAGCCCCGAGGCATCATCTTTGCCTTTCTCTCCCCTAAACTCCAAGGGCACTTATTTTGCTCCTGTAACTTGTTTCCTGAACCTACACACCCCCAGTGGCTCACTTTTACCACCTCTGTAACTTTCTAAACAAATTTTTTCTTATAATTTGAAAAAAAGAAAAAGAGATCAGTCTAAATGTATTACTTATTATTATCCTATTATGCATAAACAGACTTAATCCAAATTTAAAGTGCTCTAATTGGATTCCCATTTTAAAGAGATTCACCTATACCATGAAATCACAGGCGAGTGTAAAAAGTGAAATAAAGAGGTGGTGGTATCCAAAGGATGAGGAGCAGCTTAAAGGGCTGGTCAAAGGTAGGGAGTTTGAGTATGAAAAGAAAAGTGACTCTATTTCCAGCAACAGTGATACTAGTCTCTAAGCATACTTTTACTAAATAAATCAATGACTGACAAGGATGAAGGGTGGGGCATGAGGGGTGGGGCATGAGGGGTGGGTCCGGGTGGTGCCAGGTTCTGATTGTATCGAATTTTACATTTAAATACATGGTGTCGCACCGTGATAAGACACTAAAGAAACTGCATTTTCAGAGAGACACATCCAGCAGTCTTGAAAATGGGTACTCCCGGGGGATTCATGACAGGTAAGCAGGGGTTGGGGGGCTGATAGTGGTGCAGAATGTGGGTTTTAAGTGGTCAAAAAGGATTCAAAAGCTCAAGCCCAGTTACACTGGGTTGGTGCCTGCTTTGCAGGGCTCTCATCCTTTCCCAGTCGGTGCGGGCCTGACCTTGCACCATCCTCAATAGAAGCTCCATCACGGCAGGAATTTTTGTATTTATTCACTGCAGAATCACCAGACGTAAATAAGTGCCCGCTTGTGGGAAGTAGACAAATAACTTGCTGAGTAATGCAGTGTCCCTACTGTCTTGTGCTCTTCACAGCCATGATCCCAGAAAATGCCTAAGTTCATTTGAAACATGCTGTTTTGTTTGTTTCATAAGCTAACTCAAGCTGTAAACTCTCAATGCCTCTCCTGGGAAATGGGGCAGGGGTTAGTGTATACAGGTATCAGTAAGAACAATTTCATTCCCAGTTTTGCTACTCTTATCAGCTCAAACTTGAAGAGCTTACTTTGTGTCTTCTGTGAGAGTATGATAACAATGGTACTTTACCCCATGTGTTTGTTGAGGGCTAAATGAATCGTGTTTATGAAACACTTAGATGTCTGACACATGGAAAACATCTCCAAATGTTGTTATTATTTTTGTTATTATTGCTTTATAACATTCTAATGCTGTTATTGTATTTCACTGTATCATTAATTACTGCATTTATTCTGAGAATTGTATTGAAGAACAGATGCTTAGCTGAGTTCAATTTCTCTTCGATTAAATGTCAGGCCCTGGCTCATGCTCTGTTTTGGCTTTTCAAACTTTTTGTTCTCATCCTCTTTACATCCTAAAAAATTGAGGGCTCCAAAGAACTTTCGTTTTTGTAAGTTATATCTACAGTCATTTACCACATTAAAAATTAAAATGGACAAATCAAAAAATATTTATTTACTCAAAATGATAAATGCATTGCATGTTAACTATATTTTCTTTTTTAAAAAAAGATTTTATTTATTTTTAGGGAGAGGAAGGGAGGGAGAAAGAGAGGGAGAGAAACATCAATATGTGGTGGGGACCTGACCCACAACCCAGGCATGTGCCCTGACTGGGAATTGAACCGTCAACCCTTTAGTTCGCAGGCTGGTGCTCAATCCACTGAGCCACACCAGCCAGGGCATGTTAATTATATTTTCCATACAGAAAAAATAGTGAGAACAATGTCAACATTTTATGTTATAGGAACTTTATCTGGCTTGATAGAAGACAGCAGAATTCTCTTCCACTTTTCCACTCATCTTTTGTAATATATTGTTGAAACTAGCTTTGTGCAGATCATGCTGAAATCTGGCCTTACACAAACATAGTGTTAGAAAATAAAAGAGTATTCTAATAGCCTTTGTGATAATTGTGAATAGTCTTTAAAACTAAAACAATCTGAGGAAGTGGTAATTTCTTACAGATTAGTTGCTATTGGAAATTTGAAATTATATCAATGAACTTTTCATAATCTGTCACATTAAAATCCACTGTCTGCCTTGCACTTTGAGTGGATCTTTTATCCATTCATGATTTTGTAACATCACACTGGTTTTTTGGTTTTGTTTTTTTTTCCAAAATACTGGTTTACTCAGTTATGCTTTTCTAAATGTATTCCACTGGACATTCTTCACAGAATGAGTGTTAAAAAGCAAACATGTTAATATTAGGAAGACAACTTTGACCTTATGAACCCCCTGAAAAGATCTTAGGGAACTCCAGGGGCCTTCAGAGCCCACTCAGAGAACTACAGCCCTCGGTTATCCAGACTTTCACAGTAATTGCCTCTTTCTGTCTCTCTCAGTTTCTCCATCTCTCTCATGTAAACTCTTTTCAAATAAAAGCAAAAAAAAATCTATATCCTCCTCCCATTGACACATCACTTCCCATAGTCAACTGTTTCCAAAAGTATAATAAAGGGACAATAAAGAACAGACAAATAAACAGGTAAATAAAATTGCTATTGCTCCCAGAAGGGAAAGCATATAGTACTAAGAGCTAAGAGAACATTGTGAAGTAATCTGGGAAGAAAAGGATAGCTTCTAAAGTTAGTGTTGTTTAAACTGAGGAAAGATAAGCGGGTGGGTATTGAGTAGTTGTCAAGTAGGACAGAACAGTGGGGGCAAACATGTACAAACACCTGAAACAGGCAGCTCACGACTTGTTCAAAGATTTGAAGGAGAGCTCGGGCTGGGAACCAAAGTGTCCCAGGTTCGATTCCCAGCCAGGGTACATTCCTGGGTTGCAGGCCATAACTCCCAGCAACCGCACATTGATGTTCCTCTCTCTCTCTCTCTCTCTCTCTCTCTCTCTCTCTCTCTCTCTCTCTCTCTCTCTCTCCTTCCCTCCCTTCCGTCCCTAAAAAATAAATAAAATCTTTAAAAAAATTAAGTTTAAAAAAAGATTTGAAGGAGACCCAGTGTGGCCAGAACACAGACTGCCAGGAGAGGAGTGCCCAGAAGGTGCCACTTTCGAGGCCAAGAAGCAAACACAAATGAGTGCCCATGTACCATCCACCAGAAGTGTGTCAAAGTTGTGAATCAAGCTACCAAACTGTTAAGTAAAGTATCTTCTACCTGCCCACCTTGACAAGTATATCTTCCAGAAAGCTGAGATTGAAATTTTGAATTCTTGACACTGTTGAAGTTCTGCATCTGAACATGGCCATGGAGGGAGAGCTCGCCACAGGCCCCCACCATCATTCTCACCCCCTCTCCATGCCCAAGGCCCAGTCTCTGTGGACACCCCGTGACCAAACAGCCCCCTCGGGCCAGGGTGGGAGTCCACATGGATAGCCTGTTCTCCACTCGGGGACGTGAACTCAGGGAACCGGCTCAATATGCTCAGAGCCATTTGGCAGAAGATCCTGCAGTCTCTGGCCTATGGAGCGTGACTAAAAAGTGGACAAGCATTCTAGGGGCCATGACGCTTTTGCCTTGCAGACTCATGCCCAATGGGGAGAGGCACATACAGACAGAGCCAGAGAGAGGCATTTTATTTAATTTTGTTCATTGTTTTAAAATTAAATCTATTGGGGTGACATTGGTTAATAAGATTATTCAGGTTTCAAGTGTACAATTCTGTAACACATCGTCTGTACACTGCATTGTGTGCCCACCACCCAAAGTCACATTTTCTGTCACCATATATTTGACCCCCTTTTACTCTTTACTACCCCTTACCCCCTTCCCTCTGGTAACCACCACACTGTTGTCTGTGTTGTGAGTTTTTGTTTGTTTTTCTTGATTGTTCATTTGTTGCTTTCAGTTTTATATCCCACATATAGAAGAAATCATGGTTCTTAACTTTTTCTGACTTATTTTGCTTAGCATGATATTCTCAAGATTCATCTATGTTGAGAGAGGCCCTTATAAATCCTTGCTACTCAAAGTCTTATTTGCAGAGCTGTAATATCAGCATCACCTGGGAGCTCATTAGAAATGCAGGATCTCAAGCCCTACCCCAGACCTATTGAATCAGGATCTGTATTTTAACAAGATCCCTGAGTGATCTGTATATCTAGTAAAGTTCAAAAGGCAAAGAACTCAATGCACGGGCTCAAGCTGCTTTTTGCCAGGCCTAGTGCACTGCCAGGCCTCACCGCCTGTTTCTAGGCTCCCTAGGGCAAGGTCAGTGAGAATGTGGGATTTGTCCTCCCTGCACTGAGGAGGCGAGGAAGGGTTCTGAGCAGTCCAGTTACATGATCTGAATTACTTTTGTCAATAACAGCAGACCCCATCCCTTGAGCATTATATTGCAACAAGCTTTGTGATTTATAGTTAGGCTCTCAGTGAATCCTCACTGTAGCCTTGTGAGACAGAGATTATAATTATTTTTCAGCTGAGATAATAGGCTTAGGGAGGTGAAGTCATTTTTTCTTTAAATTCCCAGAGGTACTATGTGAGTGACCTGGGATTCAAACCCCAATGGCCTTGAATACATTGCATCCCCCAAAATGAATGAGATCATTACTCTCCACCCCCTTATTCTATTCCACAGACCTACCAATGCAGTTCTCTGGTGCCCTGATGAACAGAAGAGCCCCTGGGACTCCCCAGACCTACTCTTATTTCTACACGAGAGATGACGGCACTGAAGAGATACCACAAGACAGAGTGGATCACAGTGAGTGCAACAACCCCCCCTCTCCCCTCCAGTTTCACTCCCACCTCCTGGGAGCACACAGTCCTTGAAGCAGGGACAGTTTCAACAGTCAGATGAATTCCAAGTGCCTCTGGGGTAGGCTGAATTCCATTTTCCAGGATGGATTAGCTGGTAACAAGATTGGGTGACTTAGTCTGGGTCCTCTAAGAAGCAGATGGCAAGACAAGATTAAACAAACCTGCAAGGATTTTATTAGAAGAAATGCTTATACAGAAGATGGTGAAGAAGTCAGGGGAGGCTGGAAGACCTGTTGGACCACAACACAAACCTGACTGCCGGTGAAGGAGAAGGGAAAGTTGGGTAGAAGTATCCTAGACCATCCACCATGCAGTCCAGATTGGGCACTGTGGTTGGTGAAATGTAAATGAGCTTTATGGAGTGTGCCAGTGTCATTTTTCTGGTTTTGATAGAGCACTACAGTTATGCCAGGTGTCACCATTGGGAGAGGCAGAGTGAAGGGTGCACAGGACCTCCCTGTGCTCTCTTGGGTTTTGGTGGGTTTTTTTTTTTTTTTTGCAACTTCTGTGCATCTAACTATTTCAAAACTAAAAGTAAAAAAGAAAAACCAAGCACTATAAAGTGTGATAATTCTTGCTTTCAACATTCACATGTATTTCAAATAACTTAGAAGACATATAACCGATATTTAGATATTTACCCTTTCTTATGGATCTTTCTTCATTCCTAAAGTTGCACCTTTCCCTCCTACACCATGTCCCTTCAGCCTGAAGAAATTCCTTTAACATTTCCATAGAATAGGACTACTGGTCACAGATTCTCATAGTTTCCCTTATCTGAGAATGTCATCATTTCATCTTCATTCCTGAAGGATACTTTCCCTGGATACAGAATTCTGAGTTGACAGCGCTTTACTTTCAGCACTTTAAAAATTTTGTTCCACCATCTGTCTTGGTTTCTGATGAGAAAACCTATGGTCATTTTATCTAGTCTAATTTATGTATTTTTTCATGCATAATCTGTGTTTCAACAATCTCATTAAAGAAAATGAGAGTCACAAAGATATTGACATAAATTTCTTCTAATATTTTCAATTTTTCATTTTTGACTAAAGCATGTGCAATGTTTTTTATGGTATAAATGCAAATTATTTTCCAGGAGAGGTAGAAACTCTGGAGGTTAAATTCATTTGTGTTACAATGAGCTCAGGCCCCTAGAAAACATTGCTTTCCAGTGAATAAATGATTTCAACAGGGTCCCCTTTATCATATAGGCGTTTCACCCTACATGTCAGTGTCTCTGATGAACAGAATGGCCCCAGAGAATCTCCGGTCAGACCTTCGTAACCACATAGATGATTCCAGAATGAACGTGATACCACAGAGTCCAGCTGGTCCCAGTGAGTATAACTCTTCTTTGTCCTCCCTTCCTCTACTGTTGCCCTCCTCACAGGGGACCCTGTAACTGTATATATTGCATTGGTCTTAAAACAGCTATTTATTGTTACACCTTCTTTTCAAAAACTGATTCAAAAAACATTCCCATCATAAAAGGGGATGTTATACATTTCATATCAAAGTCAAGTACCCTTGGCCCATGCTTTACCAAATTATGAGAGGTAAGAACACAAAATATAAAGCACATAAGAAGGTTTTTCCAGGAGAGGACACATATTCCATCTGTTAGACAGAAACACAGAAAGCTCCTCATCCAAGGTAGGATACAATTTTAACACCAACTCTAATGTGTGGATTCCCCCCGCACACCAAATAGTTCTCTTGACACCAGCTAGATGTCTACAATTCAACCCTATTCTGATCATATCAACCCAGAGATAGAGTCAGTGACCACAGGTTAAGGGCTCAGACCCAGAAAACTGCCCTCACTCAGCTGTCAATCACAAGTCCAGGTATCACCTGTGCTTCTGACCAACTGGCTATAACTCAGAGGTTCCCATGACCCTCTCTTCGGGTTCAATTAATTTTTTGGAGCAGCTCAGAGAACTCAGAAAATCTGTTTACTCACTAGGTTCCTGGCTTATTAGAAAGAATATTAAAGACTAAGAATCAGTCACTGGATGAAGATACAGAGGATGGGATCCCAAACAAAGGCGTGTCTGTGCACGTGGGGTTTGGACCCAGCTCTGTAGCATGTGGGTTCATTCTGGTTTACTAGCCCAGAAGCTCTCTGAACCCTGTCTTCTTGGGATTTTGTGGAGGTTTCATTACAAAGTCATGATTGATGATATCATTGCCCATTGGTGACTGATTCAACCTACAGCCCCTCTCCCCTCCCCAGAAATCCGGGGCTGGACTGAAAGTGCCAACCCTCTTATTAGGGCTGGTTTCTCTGGCAAGCAACACTCCAGTCTCTAGGGGATTTCCAAAAGTTGCCTCATTAACAGATTCAATTGTGGTTGCAAAGGGTGTGATATGAGTATCAAGATACTGATTTCACCTTTATGGTTCTGAAAAAAATTCAGGAACTTAAGACAAAAGAACAAATCACACCAAAAATGCTCCCATTGGTCTTTCTAAACAATTTTTTATTTATTGATTTTTAGAGCGAGAGAAGGAAGGAGAAAAAAAGAAACATTGATTTGTTGTTCCACTTATTTATACATTCATTGATTGATTCTTATGTGCCCTGACCCAGAATTGAACCCTCAACCATGGTGTATCAGGGCGATGCTCTAACCCGGCGGTCCCTAACCTTTTTGGCACCAGGGACTGGGTTCATGGAAGATGAGGTGGGGGGCATAGGAGGCAGAGTTCATATTTATTTTTAAAGAGAGAGGAAGAGAGGGAGAGATACATCAACTTATGGCTGCCTCTCATGTGGCCCCCACTGGGGACCTGGCCCACAGCCCAGGCATGTGCCCTACTGGGAATCAAACCCATGACCCTTTGGTTCACAGTCCATGCTGAATCCACTGAGCTACACCAGCCAGGGCTAAACTATAATTTTTCGAGTTTTAAAGGAGAGAGTATTTTCTGTATCATATTGTATAGGAAAATAATAAAAAATAGCAATATGGCTTTAAAAAATCTGTTTTTCTATAAATCCACTGAACTATTTTAATTGGTAATATTTTCCTAACTTACACTTGATATACTGAGGAGGTTAATTACTATAAGATCAGTAGGATTATAAGCAGTGAATTATCAGAAATGTGGCAAGGTTGTTAGATAGCCTATATTAAATATGGCTTGTAACTTTGTTTAAAGACTTTATTTTCAGTGAAAAATATTCTAAAATAAAATTAGTAAAATAAAATATTTATACTTTACATATGATGTGCCACGCATTATCCTAATCTTTTGTGTGTATTAATGCCTGACATTGATATGTTCATGTAATACATTTACAAACCCTGTTACAAAGTAGATACTCTTAGCCCTGGCTGGCGTAGCTCAGTGGATTGAGCTTGGGCTGCGAACCAAAGTGTCACAGGTTCGATTCCCAGCCGGGGTATATGCCTGGGTTGCAGGCCATAACCCCCAGCAACCGCACATTGACGTTTCTCTCTCTCTCTCTATCTCCCTCCCTTCCCTCTCTAAAAATAAATAAATAAAATCTCTTTTAAAAAAGTAGATAGTCTTAGCATTCACTTTCAATGCTTGATGAAACTGAGGTGAATAGTTAGCTCCTTAAACTAACTAGGATCGTACTCCTAAACAAGTATACTTAATAAACAAAGTTTCTACTATTGAACATAAATGATTCAGAGATTACCAATCTCTCTCAACTCCACTTTTTCAGCCACTCGCCATAGTGAATGTAATTCTTGCTCATAACACTTCAATCTCAGAGTGGATATGTCTTGTTTTGGAAAAAATAATTGTTAGATTACATTTTATTTACTTATTTTTAATATTTTAGTATATTGAAATTGCTAATGTAAACAAAAACAGTAGAATAATGAATTCCCATGAGTCTATCATTTAATCTTAACAAACATATATCTCATTTAGCATAATATTCGTTCATGTTTTAAAATGTATCAGTAACCCATTCCTTTGATTGCTGAAAGATACTCCATTGTGTGGATATACTACATTTAAATACCCATTTAACAAGGAGTTCTGGATTGCTACCAGCTTGGGACTATCATGAACAATGCTGCTATGCACAGTTACGTCCTCACATGAATAAATGTTCTCATTTCTCTTGGGTAGATTCCTAGGAGTGGAGTCCCTGAGTCATATGATAAATTTATGTTAACCTTTTTAAGAAACTACCAAACTGTTTTCCAAAGTTGCCATACCATTTTATTGTCCCCCCAACAATGTCCAATTGCTGTGTGAGTTTCAATTTTTACACATTCTTCCACATGCCCATTTATATAACTCCTCTGATGAAATTCTACTCAAGTGTTTTCATTAATATTAAAAGATTTTTAATTGGAATGTTCATCTTCTAATCTTTGAGATGGAAGAGTTTGTCACATACTCCAGACATAAGTCCTTTATCAGATATCTATTTTCCTCCTGCCTAAAGGATGGCCTTTAACATCTCCCATGGTGCAGATCTGCCCGGGAGGGATTCTGTCGATGGTGTGTCTGAAACCATCTCTTCTCAGCTGCTTTTCCCAGCGTGGTCTGCTGAACTTTCCAGTGTGTATCCCTTAATGTTTTAGGGATTCTCCTCTTCTCAAACCCTGATGCCTTCCTGCTATCTTTCTTCTGCATCTGTGTGTGCAGATACGTGGGAAGTCACAACCAATCAACAACTTGAGAACCGGTTGAAACACAAGAAAGGAGTGGTCAGGAGCATAGTTATTACACCAATATCTGAGCATGAAGCTTAGATGCAAAAACTTGTTAGTCTTACTAAAAGAGATCCTGTTTGTCTTTTTTTTTCCATTAGATTTTATTTATTTATTTATTTATTTTTAGAGAAATTGAGAAGGGAGGAACAAAAAAGGGGAGAGAAACATCAAAGCAAGAGAGAAACATCGATCAGTTGCCTCTCTCAAGCTCAGATGGGGACTGGACCTGCAGCCCAGGAACAGGACCCAACCAGGAGTCAAACAGGCAACCTTTCACTTTGTGGGACGAAACCCAGCCAACTGAAACACAGAGGTGAGGGAAATATTTCTCTTTTTTTTTAAGAGATAATATTTCAAATAAACAGACTCAAGCTGATATGATTCAAGAGTATATAAAAAGCTAAAAATATGGACAAAAACTACAGGGAGGGTGGTAATGGGAGGGAAGTGGGGAGGGTTGGGTGGGTGGGCTGGATTGGGAGTAAAAGGGAGAAAACTGTACTTGAACAATGATTAAAATAAAAATTTTTTTTAAAAATTACCAAAAAAAGCTAAAAATACACACAAAGATCAATCTTGTCCTTCTACCACCTATAAGCTTTTTGTTTGTTTAATTTACTTGTACATGCTGTGTTTAGGCATTCACAAATAGAGGATAAATTTAAAGCCTTTTGTTTTTAATGCATAATTAAATCAGACAATGTATATAATATAGAATTTCACATTTTAAACTGTAACAATTTTTTGCTAAACAGACAACAAATGATCTGGTAAGGCAGTTCACATTATTTTATTCATACTAAGACTTTCAAATCCAGTGAGAACTTTATACTTCACAGAGTATCTCAGTGTATATGCTCAATTTCCATCAGAGATACTCAATCTGCATTTAGAGTTTATAAAATTCACATTTGAAAAAGCATATTCACATAACTCAAGTTGTCCTATCATACTAAAAAGTTTCCTAATAACTGGATGGAGTTATCTGTTTAAAACTGCAAATTAGTTACATTTCAATGAAATTAAAATCTAGTGCCTCAGTGGAACTAGCCACATTTCCTATCCTTGATAGCCCTGCTGGGTAGTGGCTACTGTGTTTTACTAAACAACTCGAGAGTAATTAGGTAGCAGGGAAACAAAGATGGTTTCAATTTTGTACTATTGTCATATACGACTTATTTCAGTAAATGAATAAACCTCTTTCTTGTTTTAAATCTGCAGTGATTAGTATGTAGAGACCACAAATGCACTTCTTTAGGATGAGCTTTGGGACAAAGCTGTTATCTTAATGTTACATTTCTTGTAAATTAAAACAAAATTCCCAGTAATAGTATTCCAGAAACACATTCCAAAAGTGCTATATCACAAACAACTTATTTGAAAGGAAAGATTATGTGCCAGTCAAAACTATACTGTTTAATTAAAAGAACAGGCTCAGACTGTTAAGATATGGCTATGTAAGCTAAATGCAAACCATTTGAAAAAAATAATTTTGTAAAATGTAAATAGAAAATTAATATGCATAAATTAATATATATTTGACTTCAAATACATGTATATGGACTTCAAAAATAAATTATATAGTATCCATTTAGAAATATGTATAGTTAATATGTGATTATGTTCAATATATTTTATATAGGTCATTTTCATATACAGGGTGGGGCAAAAGTAGATTTACACTTCTGAGTATGCAAAACGTGATTTACTCTTGTATTATTATTTATTAACTATTGTGTGTGCTATTTTCCACACAAACAACTGTAAAGCTACTTTTGCCCCACCCTGTATGTTCATAAATGGCATTAGTCTATGGTTTGTTTATGGTGTCTGTCCCGGCCAGGTTTTAGTGTTGGAGTTACAGACCTAAAACATAAGAAGCGAGGCCCAAGTGAAGACCCTCTGTCCTCTCACTGAAATGGACACATGGCAGGAGCATTAGCAGAGCATTGCCTTGAATTCTACAGCTTAGCCTGTGTGTGCGCATGGTTATCAGTCTGTTCAAGGTTTGCAGCTGCAGTTCTTTGTAAGCAAATTTTGGTAATTGCATTTCCTTAGAAAATTTATAAAAATGTCCTTTTTCTCTCATTGCCATTTAAAAATATTCTATAATTTTTCATCACCTCCCCATATTTAGTTATGCTTCATTTCTTATGAACCTTTTCACAGAGGAGTGAATAGAGCTTCAGAAACCCTGGAAAGGAAAAAAGAAAACAGTCATGATAGACTGGGTTCCTAAATAAACAAGGAAAGAGAGGAAACCCATTCTGAAGAGTTTGCTGTATTTAGTTGTAGGGACATGAGGTTTCTTCCCAGTTTCTAAAAGAGACAAAGTGTGAAAGAGACAAAGAACTGTCCCCTGTCTGAGATTCAGGTAAGGTAGATGGACTGAGTACAAATGAAAAAGGATTTTCTGCTTATAGTGCAGGGTAAACGGAAACTCGCGAGTGCCAATTTCCAGAGCAAACAGACTGGGTACAGAGAGAACGAAGAGGTAGCATTTCCCAGCAGAGGCAAACTAAATCTCCAAAAACAGGACAGAGCACTGTTACTTAGGGCTCAGTCCCTCAGAGTCAAGCCCTGGGATCTCCATCTCTCGGATTCCAAGCCTGGTTGGAGGAAAGTCATGGGAGACTCATGGCTGTGGTTTTGGGGAGAGGAGGTAGTGTTAGTGTAACCACCGCCTCTCCATCTCTGCTTTCCAGCAACGCGGAAGAAGCACCAAAAACGCACCTTATTTATGCATACGCAGCAAGAACAGTTGAAGGCTGTATTTAGCTGCACCATGTTTCCAGATAAAAATCTCCGGAAGGAACTCGCTTTGAAACTCAAGCTACCAGAGTCAACAATAAAGGTCTGTCTGACCCCCTGAGGTATGCTTGGTACCCCCACCCAAACCACATTCTGCTATTCAGCCTGGAAATTCCCTCCATAAGATAATAATAACATTTCATTTATTGAGTGCCTACTGTGTGCTAGTACTGAACTAGGCACATTGCGTATGTTGGCCTCACTATCATCAAGTTTAAACCACGAGGGAAGCTACAGTCCAGAGGCAAAGTGACTGGATCACAGCATTAATAGGTGGTAGGACTGGAGTCAGAACTCTAGAAGTCTTGTGCTATGGAGCTCAAACACAGGAGGACACTCGTCAGGACAGACTCCTCACTTAAGGTCTTCTCAAGCAAAACCCTGCAAATAACTGCTCCCAACCTCTAAGTCTTCTGAGACCCCCCAATTTTTTTGGAGTATTGTTTACTGTAGAGGCCTTCTTTTTTCATTTCTTTTTTTTAAGATTTTATTTATTTATTTTTAGAGAGAAGGGAAGGGAGAGAGAGAGAGGGAAAGAAACATTGATGTGCGAGAGATACATTCATTGGTTGCCTCTCATGTGCCCCCAAGTGGGAACCTGGCCTGCAAGCCAGGCATGTGCCCTGACTGGGAATCAAACCAGTGACATTTCAGTTCTTAGGCTGGCACTCAATCCACTGAACCACACCAGCCAGGGCAAGGCCCTCTAACTAATCATTTAAAATCCTTTATTTCACATTCTGTACCTCCTCCTAGATCCCTGAACTAGCTTCTCTTCTCCAGAGTTCAGGACCCTTTCTCTGAACTCCCAGCACCACCTTTGAATGCACCCCCCACCCTTCTTTGCTCTTTCCTTCTCTGGGGTCCCAGTTCTGATCCCTGGCTGTCCCCCTATTAACTCCACTCATGCCTGTCTCTGCCATCCCAGAACTGTGTCGTGGTGACTTAGAGAGGACATGAGGGTTTATAATCTGGTTTTTTTCACCAGGAGAAGCTTCAAACTGCTCCATTAACAGACTGTAATGTCCCCTCTTCCCCAACTCCTAGACTTGGTTCAGGAACCACCGAGTCAAAGTGAGGAAGCAACAGCAAGAGCCGCAGCCGTCACCAAAGCAACTAAATCAGATTCTTCCAGCCAAGATTGTGCCCACCTCAACCACAACATCAACCAATCCTTACTCCTCTTTTCCTGCAGTTTCAGATTTCTGTAGCTCCCTTCCACCTCAGCCCGTGGGCCCTTCCAGTCTGGCACAGGATTCTTTTATCACTGGGAGTCCCACAAGTGATGACCAAATGCCAGATCCTCAGTTGGAGGGGCTGGAGGCCTCAGTTCCTGCTTTGTACTCTGATGCCTATGACATAGAGCAGATCATGGAACTGTACAGTTTTCCTGATGAGGATGAGACACCCAGCACTTCTTTCCACTGTCTGTATCAGTATCTCTCCCCAGCAGACTCCAGCTAGAAGAAAAGGGTTCTTCCCCTAGATTCTTTGCTGATGCAGCTTTAGACCTATCGCTTCAGCAAACATCAACCAGTATGACAAGCTGAGTCCTTTTAGCCCACAGCCTAAGAGATAGCCTACAATTCCAGAATCCCTTCAGTATGGAGAACTTTGAATTTCTCTGATCAAAGTACTAATAAATACCAGATTGCATAGAAGAAGTATCTTCTTGTGTCATGTATATGCCTCTCTTCTTTCCTTTGTTTTCTTCTTAACCCAAGTATCTGGGTTGGAGTTGCTTTGATTTCCACAGAAATGTTGTAAAAACTAGAGATTTTTTCCAAGTATAGCTCAGTACTATACAATCAACCCCACCACTCTGCCTGGAAAGAGGCCTTTCTAGTCCCCAAGATGGCCAGTTAGACCCCCAAAATTCCTTTTCCCAAAACTATCTTATGTTGGGAACCTCCCAGACTGGTAGCAGAAGCTGTAACTGCCGCTAAGGCTGAGGGAGTGACCTTGGACTGTAAGCCACCAAGGAGACAAAAACTTATCTCCCTGGCAGGAGTGCCATTTCTGCTTCTTTTACTTCATCCATAGTGGCTCCCAATGCTTGGTCAGTTAGCCAATGATGGGTAAGATTCCCCAAGGGGGGAATGATCTAAGACAGGCATGATCAAATGGGAGACCCCCAAAGGAAGGACTTTGGGGGCTACAGCAAAAGGGGGTGATGGACCCTTGTCCCTTGGCTTTGACATAGCCTGAGTCCTCATTGTCTGCAAGAAAGCTCCTAATCTCTTGGCTGCCTTACTTCCCATGCTCCACCTAAGCCTGAAACAATGACAGAGGGTGGTGCAGGCCTATGCTGGAAAGGGTGGGTTCCCCAGGTGATCAGGTCTAAAAAAGAATATGTAAAATCCTGTGAAACCTGCTTTGTTTAGAATGCTCTCAATTAACTGATAAGGGTCCAAGCAAGAAGTAAGTTTGTTCCTCAAAGTTTTACAGCTCTTTAGCTATCTGACCCTGACTCAAAATAGGCCTTCAGAGTTCTTTGTTATCTATTGTTTGATCCTTACTTCCTAGCAATGATTAATGAGTTTTACCTGAATTCCTGTGTAAATGAACCCAATAAAATCCTACTCGGGCAGGGTAACGGGGTGCTCTCCACTAGAGAGAGTGGCTGATCCATCCCTATTTCTCCACAGGACTCACTTGTCTGTGTGATGTTTTTCTCGTGTTTCGACGAGCCATCTGCAGCATTCCATGGTCACTGCCAGCCAGTGGCTGTGACAATCTTACACTTTTTAAAAGAGAATCAGAAGCCTTTTTATGGGGCTAGGTTATAAATTCATATTTTCTTTCCAATCTTTATGCCTGGGATGGGTTTAGTCAAAACCCAATCTTTATTTTCTAAAGGGTGTGTTTAGTCAAAAGTTAAGAGGAAATCACCATAACCATTAGTTTTAATACAGTATGAGTCCATACATAGTAAGAAATGTGAGGAAAAATAAGTATCTCTCTATTAAAAATATAGAGTAAGAATTTACTAAGAAAGGTAAGATCTCTGTGGAGAAAACTTCAAAACTTGAATAAAGGATATAGTAATATTTTGGAAAAAAGGCATTTGAAGCTATAAAATAATAAATTTAAAAGGACTGAAGTTATATAACATATGTTCTCCAAACACAATAAAGTGAAGTTAGTGATCAATATCTGAAGAAAATTCATGAAATTCATAAATATGTGGATATTAAAAACCACAGTCCTAAATAACCAATGGGTAAGGAAACCAGGTAGATTAGGGAATACTCAGATAGGAATGAAAACAAAAATGCAACATACCAGAACTTTTGGAATTAAGCTAAATCAGTGCTTAGAAGGAAATTTGTAGCTGTAAAAACCTATATTTCAAAAATAAGGTCTCAAATCATAATCTTCTTAAACAGAAAAGAAGTTGACATAATTGTATTAACATCTGTCAAGTTAAACTTGAAGGCAAGAGACTCTTGGAAGTAAAAGTATATTAGGCAAGGACAAAAGAAAGAATTAACCTGAAAGATATAATTCTGAATCTCTATACATTTAACAGCATATTCCCAAAGTATATAAAGTAAAAATTAACAAAGTTCTTGGGGAAACAAATACAAAATCACAACGGAAAATTTTAATCTAATACTCTATAATTGATAGGTCAAATGCATAAAAACTTAGTATGGGTAGAGAAGATTTTAACTGCACAGTAAGCTTGGTCTAGTGGTAGTGTGTAGATTTCTGCATCCAGCTGGTAGGGAATAGACATTCTTTTCCAGCATATAATTTCCACGTACTACACCACAAAACAAATCATAACAAACTCAAATAATTCAATAATATACTAAAAGCATTTTTTGACCATAAGGACATTTAGCTAGAAGAAACTCTAAACTGTCCCTCCACTGAGAATTTTAAAAGTATATTTCTAAATAATCAATCATGGAAGAAATTATAGTACAAATTAATAATAATAATAATAACTGAAGCAGCATTGCTGACAGTAGCAGTTTACTAACAGAGGTAATACAGTAGTAGCCAGTTTGCAGGTCCCTGCCGTCTATCAAATTGTGGGTCATCACAAGGATCCTGCAGGGCAAGACCACAGACCTAAGAGGCAGACATTGGACCTTAGGCTGTGAGGTTTATAGTTTACTGGGAGTTTTTTCACTTTTGATTTTTTAATGAGTCGCTCTCTCTTTTTTTTTTTTTTAGAGCAGTTTCAGGTTCCCAGAAAAATTGAGCACAAGGTACAAAAATTTTTCGTATACCCACTGTTCCCACATGCACATAACCTCCCCCACTAGCACAACCCACCTAGAGTGGCACATCTGTTACAGCTGAGCCTACATAGGTATGTCACTCTACTTAAGTCTGTAGTTTACATGTAGGTTCACTCTTGATGTTGTACATTATGTGAATTTTCATAAATGTACAATGATATGTATTCACCATTATAGTGCCATACAGGATAGTTTCACTGCCCTAAAATTTATCCCTCTCTATACTTTAACCCACAGGTGGCAAACCCAAGGCCCATGAGCCAAATCCAGCCCTCCACCTTGTTTTATCCAGCCCGGCAGCTTGTTTCTACCCAGTAGCAGCACCTAGCTCTCACTTAAGCAATAGTTACATTTACACAGTCCTAAAATTACATTTGGCCCTTCAAAGGCAACCACAAGGCTGATGTGGCCCCCAGTGAAAATGAGTTTGACACTGCTGCCCTAACCCCTGGCAGCCACTGATCCTTTTACTGTGTTTATAGTTTTGCCTTCAAATCAATAACCTTTCACCTTTAAATCAGTAACTTTTCACCTTAAGAAAATAGAAAAAGAACACACTAAGTCAAAAGCAAACAGAAGGAAGGAAATAAAGACTAGAGCAGAAATAAAGACTAGATCAGGAATAAGTGAAATAGAGAATAGGAAAACAATAGGGAATATCAGTAAAACCAAAAGCTAGTTCTTTGAAAAGATCAATAAATGACAAGCTTTTAGCTACATTAACAGCAACAAAGACTCAAATTACTAAAATCAGAAATGAAAGATGCAACATAACCACAAATCTCACAGAAGTAAAAAAGCATTATAAAGGAACACTATGAACAATTGCAAAACTTTTATAAGTTTTATAACAAATTAGATAACTTAGATGAAATTGATAAAATCCTAGGAAGACTCAAACTACCAATTCTTACTCAATAAGAAATAGAAATACTGTGAATAGAGCTTTAACAAATAAACAGATTGACCTCGTAAACAAAAACGAAAACAAAAATCTCCCCACAAAGAAAAGCCCAGGCCCAGATGGCTTTACTGCTAAATTTTACCAAATGTTCAAAGAATCAACACCAATTGTTCTCAAACTCTTTCAAAAAACATAAGAGGACATTTCCTGAGTCATTCTAAGGGACCAGTATTACCCTAGTACCAAAACTGAACAAAGGCATCCAGAAAATTATAGACTAATATTTCTTATGAATATAGATGCAAAAATCCTCAACACAATACTAGAATACTGAATCCAGCAACATGTAAAAAGGATTATGTACCAGACCAAGTGGAGTTTATCAAGGAAAGGAAGGTTGGTTCAACACACAAAATCTATCAATAATACACCATATTAATAGAATAAAGAACAAAAACCACATGATCATTTCAATAGGCACAGAAAAAGCTTTTGACAAAACTCCACAGCCTTTCATGATAAAGGCACTCAACAAGATAGGATAGACTATCAAATTCCTTCAACTTGATAAAAGCTATCTATAAAACATCCACAGGTAATAGTACACTTAATGACAAAAAACTAAGTACCTTTTCCCTAAGATCAGGAATACAAGTTAGGGATGGCTGTTCTCACCACTCTTGTCCAACACAGTGCTGGAAGTTCTAGGCAATAAAGAAAATAAGGAAGAAAATAAAGTAAAAACATCCAAATTAAAAATAAAGAAGTAAAAATATCTCTTCACAGATGGCATAATTTTGTATACAGAAAATCATAAGGAATGCATAAGAAAACCACTAGAACTAATAAACAAGTACACCAAAATTTCAAGATATCCATACACAAAATTTTTATAATTTCCAACTGTTTGCTGCTCGCCCCAAAAAAGTTTACCTACAGGGACATACAGAAGTGGGCAAAAGTAGGTTTACAGTTGTGAGTATGTAAAACAGAGTTTATTTTTGTATTATTATTTATTAATTACTGTATTATTTGTTTGTATTACAACTGTAAACCTCCTTTGCCCACCCCTGAATATGAACAAAAAAATCCAGGAAGGGAAATTCAGTGTCTGTTAATTAGAGCAGAATTTATCACATCTATTTTGAGCCCATACATTCAAAGAATAGCATTGTTGAACACTGGTATATGCTAGACATCATTTATGTGCTTTACATATATCAGTGTATTAATGCGTTAGCTCATCAACACATGGTCACACTAAATATTATCAACTTCATTTCACAACTGGGAAAACTGAGGTAGAGAGTGGTTAAGTAACTTGGTCAAAGTCACATATGCAAGGTCTGTCTGGAAAAAGTCCAGCCATTGTGAATATAACAAGAACAATTTGCGTGACATTGATGAAATCTGGCAGCCAAGGGGAGTGGACTGGAATTAGCATGCATGAACAATGGTGACCTCACTGTACTAGTCAGTGGGGGCAGTGGATACCATTAAATGAGCATGTGTACTTTGCGGTCATCACATTCAAAATGACCGAGTGAATAGAGCAACAAATCTGGGATCAAATTTTGCATTAAGCTTAAACATTCCTCCATGGAAACTATTCAGATGAGTCAGAAGGCTACAGCCCTGGGCAACTGGTGATTGGCAGCTTCATCACAACAACATACCTGCTCATGCATCATGTCTCATGCAGAGGTTTTTGGCAAAACATCAAGCCAGCCAGGTGACTCAGCCCCACTACAGCCCAGATTTGGCTGCCTATGGCTTCTGCCTTTTCCCAAAACTAAAATCACCTTTGAAAGGGAAAAGATTTCAAACTATTGATGAGATGCAGGAAAATACAACAGGGCAGCTGATGGCAATTGGGAGAACTGTGTGAGGCCCCAAGGTGCCTGCTTTGAAGGGGACTGAGGCGTCATTGTTCTATGTACAATGTTTCTTGTATCTCGTATCTTCCTCAATAAATGTCCCTATTTCACACATTACGTGGCTGGATAATTTGTGGACAGACCTCATCATACACTGCCCATACCTATGATAAAATTTTATTTATAAATTAGGCACAGTTAATGTCGAGGGTTTGATTCCCAGTCAGGGTACATGCCTGGGTTGCAGGCCATGACCCCCAGCAACCGCACACTTCTCTCTCTCTCTCTCTCTCTCTCTCTCTCTCTCTCTCTCTCTCTCTCTCCCTCCCTTCCCTCTCTACAAAAATAAATAAATAAAATCTTTAAACTAGGCACAGTAAGAGATGAACAACAATAGCTACTATTAAAATAGAACAGTTATATGAATGTGGTCTCTCTCAAAATATTTTATTGTACTGTACTCACCTTTTCACTTAAAGGAAGCACTTTATGGCTTCTCTTTGGCATATCCTAATTGCCAGCATCACTACCCTTGTACTTTGGGGCCATTGTTAAGTTTAGGACAACATGAGCACAAGCACTGTGATTCTGTGACAGGTATTTGATAACCAAGGCAGCTACCAAGTGTGGTTAACAGGCAGGATGTGCAGCTTCCATACACTGGACAATTTGCAAAGGGTAAATTTGCATCCCAGGTTGGATGGAGCTGGACAGCATAAGATTTCAACATGCTACTCAGAGCGGTAACAATTTAAAACTTATGAACTGTTTATTTCTGGAATTTTCCATTTAATATTTCAGAGCACAGTTGACTTCAGGTAACTGAAACCACAGAGAGAAAAAACACAGATGAGGGGTCAACTGTACCTAGAAATTAGCCAAGCCAGGATTACATATTTTCTTTCCTCAGAAGATAGCTGAATGTGTCTATAGCCACACCACCCTGAATGCACCCGATCTCGTCGGAAGATAGCTGAATGCATCCCTCTGAGGAGGATGAGATAAAGAAGAACACCAGACTGGGAATCAGAATAACTGTCTTTCCTCTGGCTCTTCTGCTAGAGCAAGTTGTGTGACCTTGGACAATTTACACTTTCTACCCTCAGTCTTCTCATCCGTAAAAAGAGGGAGCTGGAGTAAGCCACAGCTAAGCCTCCTACCACTTCTAATTCTCTCACACTGGACTTGCTCTGTGCTTGATTTATGAGTTACAAACTCTCCCTTTTCCAACCACCTGAGAAAGAGGAGGGCCAGGAGAGGACAGCCACTTACTTGTCATGACAAGAAATAGGAGAAAGAGAAACAAGACCTCATGTCACTTGCACAATTTGCTGCTTCAGCAAGTTGTGGATTTAGGTGAAAAGCATGGTTATAATTAGAGTGACAGCCTGAATGTTCCACCAGCCACCATGAGCACAGCTGGATCTGCCCAGTGCACGCACAGGAGTCTGGGAGGCTGCTCCAGCCTTGAAAAGGATCCTTCTTAAAAGGATTTTCTTCCTTCCTCGAGGGAAAGAAAACCCATTGATATAAAACTTCACTTCCCTTCTGGCTTTCCCTTCTAAATGCCACTGCAGTAGAGACCGAGTGTTGATAAACACAGGGGAAAGAAAAAATCAGTAAGCTGAGCCTGGTCACATTGACCCTTGTGATATAGTTTTATTTTTAACCTCGAAACACTTGAACTATTCCTGTTGAAGTTTTCTCTCCTTTCCCTGCCTCCTCAACAGAATTCTGCTCTGTGCAGCCGATGCTCCTTCAGCCGCCTCCTGTGACCTGCTTGCTTGCTCACAATCCTGGATGCGGGTGCAGCAGATGCTGACTCAGCCCATGCAGTTAAGGTAAGCTTCTCAGACCTGAGCAGGTGCACCATGGAGACATTTAGAGTGGTGAACGCAGAGACTGAGGCCGAGCTGCTCATCACCTTTTTGCTCCGAGCAAGGTTGTTAAGCAAATTAGTTACATATGGGTGGCGGTGGGGGGGCGGGGAGGGAGGGGGAGTGGAGGGAGATGTTCGCTCTGAGAATGAGACTCAGCATATGTAAATTTCTGTTTTGAATTCTAAAATCTTAGAGCAAGAAGAGATTACCTGCTTTCTGACAGTTTAGGTTCTTTCTTCTGCAATCAACCAGAGAGACTGATGAGGGGTTGCAGAGTTGAGGAAGGGGAGTGGTGAGGAAATAGATGGAAGACTAAACCCAGGATTTCTCATTTTAAAGTCCAAATGCTGTCATATTTTCACCAATCAGCATTTCCTACGTTAACTGCAAGTCATTCTCATGTGGCTTAAATTCCATCCCCTGTGTCACCTACCAGCTAATGTGCCACAGTTGTATTTACTGCATGTGCTATTTAAACTTTCTCTGCAGAGTTTAAAACCTGTTTTTTCCTAACAATACTCCCTAAACATGACTCCGTACATCCCAGAGCTCTTGAATTCAAAGTGCATCCGTGGAATAGAAGTGGAAGTATTTTACAAGTTGCAGAACTTATACAGACCATAAATTATTAAAGAGTTGTAACCTGCATATCCAGAGGGACAAATGTAAAATGATTAATGATAATTAATGTATTGGAAGCTTTAAAATGTAGCTAGATTATTTCTAGCTTTGGAGTAACTGCATAGAATTGGCAGGGATAAGGGAGCAGTGTTTATTTTCTTTCCTCTTAGCTTTGCTTTGGTGTTATATGGTTTAGAGTTCAGCTAAGGACATACTGGGAAGTGGCTTATGCAGCAAAAAGTGATTCTGTACACTCTGAAGTACACAGGCTAAAGCCACCAATGCCAAGTTAAAGGAGACCTCCCCAGATACTAATTTCTGGTTCCTGCCTGCCTCTGTAACTTCCAGGTGCATCCCATAACTCTGCTAAGGGTGTCTGGGTTGTAAGTATGCCTGTTTGCTAGGAACAATTAAGTGCACTATGTATGACATGCCTAATTGCATTTAGTCTTGTCAGGGTTTCCAAGGCACCACGATCTTCAAGGTGTATGCTGGGGTTCTCTGCTAGCAAGACTGGGGAGTGTTGGCTTAGGTGTAGTCAAGAAGACAGGTTGATTTATAATGAACCCTAGGTAATCCATTCTTGGCCAATACAAAACAAATGATGATTTAAAATACTGATACTAATAATATAAGCAGCAGGTATGAAAATTTACTAGCTGATGAGATAACTGGAAAGTTTAAAGGTAGAGAGATTTCTAGCACAGGTGGAGAACCACAGATGGCGAGATTGAATAGATTTGGAGGAGGCCGGTTACCTGTTCGGGGCACAGTGCAAGTGCGGGACTCACAGCCCTGATGCCCAGGACAGTGGAGCAGATGCGGGCCTTGTCTTCAGCCAACTGCTTATGTTAACATCTCAAGAAGCAAAGAGGGGATTTCTTTAATATTTACCTTTATACATTTTCTTTCCTTAGAATTAAATATCTCTACAGTAGGGGAAACAGGTTCATAATGTATCATTAAAATACAACTGTTAATTTAACAATTAAATTAAAATAACTAATTAATTGACTGGCTAATAGGTTAAGAGTTAAAGAATACCTCTGACCTTTAACTTTTGATGTTGTCTCTTCCATTGGAGTTAAAGCTGAGGAATAAATAATTATTGCCATGAAGAGGCAAAATAGTTACTGACATCATGTGAGGGGTGTGGAAAGGGTCCTTTGCCTAAAAATATCTCCCTGACACTAACTTTAAAATTATAGTCGGAATGTAAAACTATTATCTGTTAATCCCATTCTCTTTTTGCTTGAGTCAGTGATTTAAATATACCTGCCATATGCCTTCTCATGACTTTCTTGGCCAGCGACACTTAGTCACCACCTCTTCCTCATTTTTCCAGGCTCTGTCCTCTTCGTCCTTGGTACCATCTAAGTTGCCCACATGAGCTCAGCTGCCACCACACAGGTAGCTCTGTGTAACACTGGTTTCTACAGAACCTCTCAATAAAACACCAAGGTGAAGAGTGTGGGCAAGACACTTTACTTTTCTGGGCCTCAGTTGCTCTTGTAGGAAATGAAGAGGTTAAATTAGACCCTTTTCTTTCAAAGTGAGATCCTTGAACCATCAGCATTGTCTAGAACTTACTGTGTGGGAAGACACTCAGGCCTCACCCCAGTCCTACCAGGTCAGAATCTTTAAAAAGATTGCTCAAGTGATTCCTAAGCACATAGAGGCTTTCTAGTTACCCACCTGATACAGATTTCTGATTTTCATCTGTAGGGTTTAGAACAAGTACCACAACCCCTGAAAACAATTCTGGCAGCATTTCAGAGTGGCTATGAATAACTCCAGTCCTATGAAGTATCTTCCGTTCTGTTAAGGCTACATTAACCTAATAAAGTTGAAAACATTTCTTTTTCTTACTTAAAAAAAAAAAATCCCCAAATTAGCATAATCTGACGTCATACACTTTCCTCCTAAATTTGTTTCAAATTGCTATCTTTGAAAGAGGTTGCTCTTTCAAAATATTGCCTTCTTTTGGGCTCTGTTCAATTTCGTTCCATTTAATCCTATTCAGTAAATGTTTATCGAGTGCTGGGAGCTGTGTTAGCTATACTTACTCTCCTTCCCTCAGAAACCGGTTTACACTTTCTCTGAGGTCATTTGCATTTGCTCTCCAGCTCTGTTGATATTCCAGTCAGAGCCCCTGTCACTGCAGGAAAACATTGTCCTGCTCTGAGCACCTCTGCTGCATCTGTGGCTCCGTCAGGATCTCTCCCCAACTCACCCTCACAGCAACACTTCTCGAAGGCTGTCCTGACTCCCACAACCAATCGGCAAGACAGAAGTGGAGAGTCAGTTGATACCTCCCTTCCTCCCCACCCTCCCCATAAAGAGCAGCATAACGTAGGCAAACAATTAAATTACAAACTTCAACCTAAGGAACAAAGCCCTCCTGTTACCTTTGTGGCTTCTAAAAAGCACTCCTCCCCTGGCTGGTATGGCTCAGTGGATTGAGTGCCAACCTGCAAATCAAAGTGTTGCCAGTTCGAATCCCAGTCAGGGCACATGCCTGGGTTTCTGTCCAGGTCCCCAGTGGGGCATTGCACAAGAGACAACCACACACTGATGTTTCTCTCCCTCTCTTTCTCCCTCCCTCCCCATCTCTCTAAAATTAATAAATAAAATCTTTAAAAAAATAAAATAAAGTCTAATAAATAAATAAATAAATAACACTCCTGGCTGATGCAGTACTATTTGAATTCCTAAGAAATAAATGCTTTGTACTGATTACCAGGGGCCAAAAGGGGAAGGGGTTGGGGGGAATTCACATTCTTAAAGAAGTAAGGTTAAGATTTTTTTAAACAGATTACTGAACTGGCAGTGGTATGTAAGATACATTTGAGCGAGGGAGAACTAAAAATTGAAAGGCCAGCCAAGAGCTGCGGAAGTGATGCAATGGAAAGAAAGAAAGTCCTGGACAGGGAAGAGAAGAGCATGAGAAGGGCCTCCCCGACAGAGGAATGACTAACAAACGTGTGAGGCGTATGTTAGACACTTCCCCTACTTTATTTCATTTGATCCTCATACACTCTTATGGGTTATTGTGAGCCACACTTTATGGATGAATAAATTAGTCTTAGGGAAATTACATAAATTCTCAAAAATTACTTAGCTAATATATGAGAATGTTCATTGATTTAATTTATATTGGGGGCTTCACATAGGGCCTCCTTGTGGCGGTAACATGTAAGCTGAAATGTAAATGGCAAGAAAGAGCCCATAACACAGATATGGAGCAAGGGGAGAAACCTGGCAGAAAGACCAACTAGAAAGGCCCTGCAGAGGATTAAGCAACAGGCTTGAGCCACGTGCTCCAGGAAAAGAGAAAAAAGTGAAAGAGGCAAGCAGGGGACGCTGGGCTTTGTGGGCCAAAATAAAGACCTCAGAGTTCATTCCTTGTGGTGGGGGTCCATTAGAGATTTTTAAGTGGGAGTAGTGACCTAGTATTAAAAGTTGTTAAAATCGCTCTCTTTGCTGGTGAATCTAGATTCTGGGGCACAAGATGGGAGGAGTGAGACTGAGCATCAGGCTATTGTGCCAGACAGGATGAGAGATGATGGTGCTCAGACCAGGCAGTGACGGTGGAAATGAAAAAAATGGGTAGAAATGCCCACTGCCTTTTCAGATCTTTCTCCAAGGCCTTCGTACCCAACTGGGCAGTAGTTCCTTTGTGTTAGGTGCACAGTGCCAAGCATTTTCTAGCTCAGTGATTCTCTAATTGAGCTTACAACTGAATCAGCTGGATTCAGTAGGTCTGATTCAGAAGGGCCCAGGAATTTACATTTCTGACTGGTCTCAGTTAGTAATGCTGATGCTGTTAGTCCGAGCACACACTTTAAGGACCACTATTTTAGTTGCCTTACCTTTACTTATTAACTTACTGCCTTCTGAATGGTCCACCTAGCACCACAACCCGCATCCAATAAAGTTTCTTTTCCCCTGCCAGGTTCTAAATACTTCCCTATTTCTTTAAAGAAATGTTCATCCTTCAAACTCATGTACCAGGCCCTTTCAACTACTCATATTCCACTAAACCCTATCCAGTACAACCAGCAAAATCTAGTTCCGTGTAGATCTTTGAACTATTAAATCTAAATTATATTGACTACTGTCTCCTTTAGACAGGAGAATTTTAAAACATATTTTGGGGACAGTGTTCATTTTTAAGAGGAGGGAATGCACCAACTTTTCAGACAGGAAGTGTGAATTTGGAAATGAGCAGAAGGGCCCAGAAACTGAAGGAGGAAATGGTACCAGTTGTTTTAAGCATAGGATTTTGTCAACTTGTTCACAGTGAAGAGTTTTGATAATTTATATGCTTTGATTTAGTGTTTCATTTTAAATCTCAAAGTCCATATTGTAGGGCAGTTTTTTAACCGTCAAAACTTCACTCTCCCATTTATAGTCCCCAAAATGCAAAACCATGGAACTTGGATAATCTTTTTATTTCCTCTATTCAGATGGCACAGTAGGGCCATGGTCCAGAAGAGGACCAAGAAAAAGTCATCACAGGGATGAAGTTGCTTCCTAATGAAGAGCATCCAGCTCCTCTACAGTTTGGAAAGATTATGCATGCAGATACCTCTCTGTGTCCTAACTGGAGGAGGGAGGCTCTTCCCCTGATGAGCTCCACTCATGGGCTGGCTTTCCTCTGACATCATGGGATGGACCACACAATGCCCCTGTGGGTCTCTGAGGGATACAATGTGATCAAGCAAAGAGGAGAGAATTTGAAGCCAGATAAATTTAGGGATTTTTGTCTTTTTGTTTTGTTTTGGGGGTTTTACTTATTTCTTTTTTCTGTGCCTCAGAATCCTAGTCTGTAAACTAGAAATGTTTACAGACCAGGCACTGGTCATCTGGTGCCCCCTCATCTGGTCATTGTGAGGATTAAATGAGATGCTATATAAAAGCCATGTCAGGCACTAAAGTCTTGTTTCTCTTTCTCATGACTTCCAAAACGCAGAGAGATCACTCAGTTTTGGAAAGTCAGACAAACCCACGGAGGATAAGGATCCAGTCACTGCATTGAAACAGAGGTTTGTAGAATAGGGCATCTTATCCCCCAAGACAACCCATAGTGTATCCAATGTGATCAACTTGGGGCATAGCAACTGGTGTCAAACAAGGTGATCAATTAGCTGTCCAGCTTTGCCAAGGATTTAGAGGCATCCTAGGATTTGGGACTTACAACGAGAAAACCAGAAGAGTCCCAGGCCAACCAGGGCCATCGGTCACTCGGCTTACCCAGCAGGAACTAGACAGTCAAGAATTTTGTACTGTCCTTTATCTCAGTGAGAAAAATTTCCCTTAGATGCACAACAAAAGGTTCAGATGTGATTTTTTATGTCCTTAGGCTGTAATTACCTTTCTATATATGTGTGTGTAAAGTTTCTCTAGAGTCCTGTCTACTCACTGTGTCTTTTTGCTCCGCACATGTCCTCCCTCAAAGTCACTGATCTGGTATAGCTCCAGAGCCTGGAAGACTATCTTTAAATAGCAGCATCTTTGTTGCCTGCATGCATTGTTTTTCTTCTCTCTTAAAGGGATATTTTAAAAAACCACATTTTGCTGTGTATAATGCACACCCACGTTTTGTACATACTATATACAGAATCATTATACCCTTGGTATGTAATTATTATACCCAGGTATAATGTGCATCCTTATTTTTCCCTCAAAAAGTTAGGCAAAAAAAGTGTGCATTATACATGGCAAAATACAGTAACTTCAAATAGATGGAGAGCAATAAGGCTCCACCACAATTGTTTCCTGCTTCAGTAACACTGTTCTTAAGGATCATACTTTATAAAGCTGAATATAAGAAATGAATGCGCTTCAGGTTCATCATCACTGTCCCACCAGCCAGACACATCTCTGCTACTGGGGCAGGGTTCTCACTACACACACACAGCACAGAACTAGCCAGACCTGCTTTTCCCTTCCCAGAAACTGAGCTCAACTTCATGACAGAACCAGGCAGACAAATACAAAGGTGGACATTTCTGGTGCTGGTAGCTTTTTCACATAGTCGTATTCCATTTGTGTCTGCCTCTTCTTTGTTGCCTAAAACCCAGCAGGGGACTCTGACTCATCCAGGCTCCATTTTATTAATTATATCTTTTATGAATAAAAAGCAGATGGTCACATTCTCCCAGCCAGGGCACAGGACCTGGGGACACGGGAGTGTGTGCTTAACAGCTTTCCCTTCCCCTCCTGGCAAACACTGCCTTTCGAATAGCCAAGGATCCCACAGCCCAGCTGAAATGCCACATTTGCTCTGGCAAGAATGCCACATTGTCATTGTTGTTTTTAACCTCACGGCAGCATTGGAGGCTGTGGCTCACCCTTTCTTTTTTTACACCTGGGTCACATAGTGTTGACTCTTTTAACTCTCTGGTCTCTTCTTCTCTGGCTCTATTTCTTCCTATTGTCCCCAAAGTGGTTACATTCAGTTATGTACTTCGAAGCTCAGATTTCTGTTTTGTGCTACTTCCCCAGTACGGCTTCCTCTCTCAGTTGTAAGTGGATAATTCTCAAATCTACACCTCCACAATCTAACACTCGCATTAAATGTGCTGGATCTATCTCTCCTCCCCAAACAATTTCATCTTCAGAATTCTATTTTTCTCAGAATTATACCCTGTATTCTCTCTTCTTGGTTCAAAATCTTGGCATCAACTTTGATTCCTTTCTTTTCCCATGTCCAGTCAGAAACAAGAGTGTTAGTTGATTTTACTTTTTAATGTCTCCTATCTACCTTATCTTACCTATCTCTACTGCCATCAGCCTTCCCCATCCAAGCTTCCCTCACATTCCTGCATAGCAGTTTCTACCTCTAGATCCTCCCACTCCTTCCCTCCAGTACTACTAGTTGACACACAAATTATACTGTTAAATAGCTCCTTGCAAAATATTTTATTAAATAGTAGATCAAAATAAAAATTCCAAATTTAAGTACCAAATAATTCCAGATGCTTTAGCCTAAAATTTATGAATTTCCACAAGTCCGTAAGTCCACAATGGACATTTACCCCCAGAAGTGGTCTGGATGTTAAATTGTGTTTTAAAAGCTCCAGGAGCTATACTCTTGAATCCTAAAGACATCCTCTGCCCAATCTTATTCTGCTCCATCTCCCTCTCTGGCTTTAACACCTTGATTTATCTCCTATTGGGTCCTGACCCCGTTTAATGTTCTGGCTTGTAACTTCTCATCTGCCTCCTGATTCAGGCTGAATGTTAGGGGCATAGAGCACTCAGGCATGATCTTCCTTCACCCTCAGCAGCCCCAGTACATAAGAATCAGATGGGGAATGTGTTAAGAATTTAAATTCCACCTGGATGGTGTGTCTCAGTGAACTGAGCACCGGCCTGTGAGCCAAAGGGTCGCTGGTTCGATTCCCAGTCAGGGCACATGCCTGGGTTGCAGGCCAGGTCAGGTTTCCAGTAGGGGGAGTGCAAGATGCAACCACACATTGATGTTTCTCTCCCTCCCTCCTTCCCTCCTTTCCCCTCTGTCTAAAATGAATAAATAAAATCTTTAAAAAAGAGAGAATTTAAATTATAGAACCCCTCTCAATCAGGTCAGGGCTGCAGCCAACATCTATAGCAGTGTTGTTATAGAACTCTCTATAAAGGTGTATTCCATGTTGTCTAATAGAGCGGCTACGAACCATATGTGGCTATTGAGCACTTGAAATGTAGCTAGTATACCTGAGAAATGAAATTATTGATTTAATTGTGATTAATTTAAATTTAAATAGTCACATGTGGCTGGTGGGCACCACATTGAACAGTGCAGATCTATAAGTTCACAAGCATCACAGCTGATGCTGATGAACAATACTGTGTAAGGACCACTTTTAACAAGCAGTCCAGGTGCCTCTTATGCTCACTTACTGGCACGTAATAGGGAATCAACAAATGCTTGTTAAAGGAATGAACAAATGAATATAGAAGTGAACCAGAACATAATTTTCATTGAAATTCAAGTCTGTACCTTCTGAAAAAGAAAAGTTGAGGGAGGCTTTCCAAGATTAAAGCGGCTAAAAACACCAACCATAGAATTAAATTCCAAAAAAGAAAGAAAGAAAAAGTTATTTTCCTCTTTAAAAAGCAAACAAACAAAATCCACTTACCAACCAAATGTAATAAACTGACATTAACGGGATCCTGCTTCAAAAATTTAAAAAACATATATGACATTTGGGGAATATTTGGACAAATTTAAATATAGATAACATGTTACATGATATTAGAAAGTTATTTTAAGCTTTCTTAGGTAGGATAATGTCATTGTAATTATAAAATAAAATGTCTTTACTCTTAGAAAATACATGTTGAAGTACTTAGGGATGATATGATATCAGCAACTTATTTTCAAGAGTTTCAACCAAAAATGGTGTGAATTTGTGTGTGTGGAGAGAGAGGGAGGGAGGGAGCAAAAGCAGCAAATGTTAACAATTATTGAATCTGGGTAGAGCATATTTGAGTGTTTATTGTAAATATTCTTCCTCCTTTTATGTATATTTGAAAAAAAATTTTAAGTTGAAGAAAAATTCACTCACAATGAATTGGCAAATCCTAAAGTAAATTAAAATAAAAAATTTAATCTCTGACTTTTGGGTGCCAAATTCTTCCCAGACTAGCACAGTGCTGAAATTATGCTACAAATTCTCTAGGCCAGGTGTTGCAAACTGTCAGCTACAGGTCCTATGCAGGCTGTATACATATTTTTCCTTGGCCCAAATAGAGGGTATTTTTTTTTTAATTATTTGCCAATGTTCAAAATTCCAAGAATTTTTATCTTGATATATTATGTAATAAAATATTTTGCAATATAATGACATATAAATACTTATAATAGCAAACATATATAGATGACTTCCTATGAGACAATTCTAAGAGTTTCAGATACTGCAATGAGCTCACTTGCTCCTCACAATAGCTAGGTACTATTATTATTCTCCCTTTACAGGTAGCAAACTGATGAACAAAGGGGTTAAGAAACTTTCCCAAAGTCTCTCAGCTACTGACTTGTAGTGCCAGGGCGGAATCCTATGCTATCTGCCCCCTAACACTACACTGTACCACCACTCACAAAAATCTGCACCCCTGGTTTCTGGAAAAATCAGACGATCTGGCAACACATTCCACATGGGATCCACTAACCAGAGCCAAAAGCTGCATTTCCCTGAAGGCAGGGCATCTTCTCTTGTGCTTGTCTGAGTCCCCATCAGCCTGCTTCTGGGGCCTTGGGATTTGGCCCCTGCTCTAGCCATGGCACCACTGAATACCCCAGAGTGAATGGCATGCAATAGATTATTTCATGGACACTTGTACACTGCATAGACTAAGCTGGATATCAGGCTGCTTTTTAAATAGACATGAAGCCCAAGGGGGAGCAAGGGCTAGTAACAAGGGTAACTTGGACCACATATGTGCATATGTGGTGGTTGAGGAGGGGGTAGAGAAATTTCAGGATAATTGTTGGTAGATGATGGAGAAAAGTTGTAAGAAGTGTGAGTTGCACATTCCATAGCTGGTAAGATGTCGCATCACAGGGCAGTGTGGGTCAGTGAAAAGAGCATAGACTAGGATGGCCTGGGCTGGGAACTGATTGCATCACTTAGCTGCTATATGTCCTTGAACAAGTTATTGAACTTCTCTGACTTCCATTTTCTTGGCTATAAAATGGGTCGATGACACCTCTAGGGTGGTGGAAGGAATTAAGTTAGAGAGAGTTTGTGAAGTCTGTTTGGCCCCTGTTAACATAGAGAAACAAAATACTTTTCTCACTATGAATCATTCATATTCATATTTTTTTTATTTTCCTTTAGCATTATAAAGCAAGAAGAAATTAGGAAGCAATGGTAAGTACCAAGTTCTTCCTGGATCTTCACATCTTAGGGGTCCAGATCTGCTTCATTTAGCCTGCAGCCTAAGCAGTTGGCACACTTGTCCTTATGGCTTCATGATATTTATTGGCTTTTTGCCAAACCGGAGTTGCTAGAGCAAAACCTGAAAGAAATTGACAGAGTAGGGAAAAGGCACAGAGAGAACTGAGAAAGATTTGTGAGCAAGGATTTTTAGTAAAACTTTAAAAACAAAAAAAAGCAAAAATGCAGCAATAATCTAAATGGCTAACAATTTCTTCATTCAGCATATTATTGATTACCTACCATGGTCCTGGCTGAGTGGCAGGTGCAAGGGATGCAGATATGAACAAAACCAGACACGGCCCCTGCCCTCCTGGGATGTGTCCTGCTGAGAGCTGGTTAAATGAATGATAGCACTCTCATTCTGGAATGCCACACTGCCATTATGAAGAAAGTTTGTAGAGAATAATTAATAAAACATGTTATAATAGCAAATTGAAAAACAGGACACAAAATTGTATTCATAGTATTAACTGTGTAATATAAATCACTCATAATCCACAACTGAAAAATAACAATTGTCAAGACTGAACTTCATTACATTCAACATCATTTTTTCCCTATTCTGAACACCTCTACTACATACATAAAATAAGCTAACAGGAAATACAGAAAGGAGGATTATAGTTATTAAGTCTGGGCTGTGGGATTATGAGTGATTTTGTTCTTTTCTCTTTGATTTTTTTATATTTTCCAAGGTTCCTATAAGAAACATGTACAAACAGAAAATAAGTAAATTAAAACACAGTCACAGACACACCTAGAGCTTCTCTCCCAGCACTCATTCGTTTTCTCTTTCCCTTTGCCTTTGGTGTCTCCAGGGCAGGGCACGCAGGCCTCCACCTGGGCAGCACAGGCATTGTGAGAGATGCTTCAACCGTCACTGCCGTGTTCCTGTGGAGCCCAATGTCTCCTGTGTAATGATAAACTGCCACCTGTCCTGTGGCGCCGCCTTCCACATGTGCAAAGAGGCAGAGCATGAGCTGCTGTGCCCTTTAGAGCAGGTTCCGTGCCTCAACTCCGAATATGGCTGCCCCCTCTCCATGTCCCGCCACAAGCTGGCCAAGCATCTGCAAGTGTGCCCCGCCAGCGTGGTCTGCTGCTCCATGGAGTGGAACCGCTGGCCCAACGTGGACTCAGAAACAATCCTGCACGAGAACATCATGAAGGAGCCCCCCAGTGAGGAGTGTTTGGACACAGCCCTGGCCCTCCAGGACCAGAAGGTCCTTTTCAGATCTTTGAAAATGGTAGAACTTTTCCCAGAAACTCGAGAGCCCACTAAGGAGGAACCTACTCTGAATGGAGAAGCCAGCTGGGAGGAAATGGGAGGAGCGGTGGGTGGAGCGAATGCTGGTTTAGTACCACACAGCTCTCTGTCAGCCACTACAGGAGACATGGCAGAGCTGAGTCAAGAAGAACGTGAGGCGTTGGCCAGAACCACAGAAGGGATGGACCTGACCAAGTTTAGCAAGTGGGAAAATATTTTCAGCAAAGAGAACGCAGCCTCTGCTTTAACAAACTCATCAGCGAGCTGTGAAAGCAAAAACAGTGATGGCCCAGGGAAAGAACAGATTTCCAACGGCAATAACGTGGTCGGGGAGGACACTGCCAAAGGGGAAGAAGCACAGGAAAACCAGAAACAGCAGGACTGTCATGCAGCTGTGGAAACAACAGGGCTTGCCCCTTGGCAGGATGGTGTTCTGGAAAGACTGAAAACAGCTGTGGATGTAAAGGACTATAATATGTATCTGGTGCACAATGGAAGGATGCTAATCCACTTTGGTCAAATGCCTGCTTGTACACCTAAGGAGAAGGACTTTGTTTATGGCAAACTTGAGGCTCAGGAAGTGAAGACTGTTTACACCTTCAAAGTTCCTGTGAGCTACTGTGGGAAGCGGGCTCGCATTGGCGATGCCATGTTGAGTTGTAAGCCGAGTGAACACAAGGCAGTAGACACTTCAGATTTAGGGATCGCTGTGGAGGACCTGCCCAAATCAGATCTCATCAAGACCACCCTCCTGTGTGCTTTGGAAAGAGAACTCAAAGGTCATGTCATCTCTGAATCCAGGAGCATTGATGGGCTGTTCATGGATTTTGCTACTCAGACATACAGTTTTGAGCCAGAACAGTTTTCCTCTGGAACAGTGCTGGCTGACCTCCTAACCACTTCCAACCCAGAGGGGCTCCATGTGGAACTCCACAGTGAGTGTGTGACCAGGAGACACAACAAGAGCAGCTCTGCCTTCACTTTTACTTGCAACAAATTCTTCAGGAGGGATGAATTCCCTCTGCATTTCAAGAATGTCCACACAGACATTCAGTCGTGTCTCGATGGCTGGTTCCAGCATCGGTGCCCCCTCGCCTACTTGGGATGTACATTTATTCAAAACCATTTCCGTCCCCCAGGGCAAAAGGCAAAAGTGATCTACAGTCAGGAGCTGGAGACCTTTGCCATCAAGCCAGAGGTTGCATCAGAAGTGAAGGAGGGAAGGAAGAACCACCATCTCTCAGGCCATGGAGGAAAAAGCCAGAATTCTCTAACCAGTCTGCCCTTGGAGGTTTTGCAGTACATCGCTGGGTTCTTGGACAGCATCAGCCTGTCCCAGCTCTCCCAGGTGTCTGTACTGATGAGGAACATCTGTGCCACTTTATTACAGGAGAGAGGGATGGTCCTCCTGCAGTGGAAGAAGAAGAGGTATTCCCATGGAGGCACCTCCTGGAGAGTCCACAAGAAGGCAAGTAAACACTCACTCATTCAACAAATATTTAAGAGCTCTATATGTGCCAAGCACTCAACTAGGCACTGGGATTGTACTAGGTTCCTGGAAATAAGACATAATTCTTGAGCCCAAGAAGGTCAGCCTAGTAGGGAAGACAGACCTATAAACATATTAATGGCAATAAAAATAAATGTCAGTGCCTGTTTATCTCTATGTATGTGTCCCGCATATCTTCTATTTGCTCACATGACCCATTCTCCAACCTCCTCCACCGTGATCTGTCCCCCAGGATGCTGATCTCCACAGACTGCCTCACCTGGCTCCTTTGCCTTCTGGCTTCCAGTTAGGCTACCTAATAGCACTGTATCAGCAGGTGATGGGAGAGAGGGAGAAAAGTGGAATTGACAGCCCTCTCCTTCTGGCTTCCTCGCAACATGTATTCTCCCTCCATGACTCTTTGCAGTGGCTGTGTCTCTCCACTGAAGGTGGCTGCATCAGGTGGTTCTCTCCACACAAGAACCTGTTCTGGTCCAATGACCTCCCTCTCCTTCCCTTTCAGGCCTAGGGTAGAAACACTCTAGATTGTTACCAGCCCAAGTACTGCCTTATGTCTTGTGACTTTCCGAAACCTAGTCCACAATTTGTACATCATTTCTTTTTTAAATTCTCTTCAAATTACCCGAGTGTGCCATCTGTTTCCTGCTTGGGCTCTGACTGGCACAGTACATCGACAAATTCCCTGTAGTCCCATGTCAACTAATTTTTAAAGACAGTTTTTGCCTTTGTTAAATGCATTTTGAGATTCTAAAATAATTTGGTTCACTGATTTCTCCTAGTTCAAATACCTATTAAATATTTCCCAAAAACTCTGCTGTAAATTTTTTAAATGTGTTTCTTTTTCCCAGTTTATACTTGCTTAACTGTACTATGACTTCTGTCACCTTGTACCATATAGAAGTGGGACTCCTAATTGAGCATATCCAAAGTGCCCTAAGCATCCTTTCTTATAGTAAATGTGTTAGTAATATGCACCATAAATTTATGTGCCCATTGAGGTCAATAATTCCATTACAGTCGAGTTTCTTCCCAACATGTGGGTGTGTGCAAATTGGCATCGGGGAGTTACAGTTGCTTACATCTATTTTTCTTACTTATGTCCAATACATCTTGTATATTTACTATTGTTTATTTCCAGAGCAGTCTTCTTCAAAGAATCACTGAGATTCTCTCTCATGTATCTGTGCCTATATCCAGATGTTAAATAACCACTGACTGCCATAAACACTGCCTGCCAACAACTATGTGCTAAGCATAAGCATGAATGAAACTAAGCCCCTGCCATTCAGGAATTGTATAGTCTAGAGTTGCCTAATATCATCCTCTGTAAAATCTGATACAAATAATTTCACTTATATACTAGAAATTCCATTATTTTTTTGGCTTGCATTGGTTCACAACTCAGTGATTGCTGTCCACTCTTGAATATAATTTGGGATACGCTAATTTCTTTGCAGAACGAAAGAGAGAATTTAGTTGGAGCATCCATTAACTCCAAGTAAATTTTCTTTCTGGAGTTAAAATGGCTCTTTAAAGTAAAAAAAGAAATTGTTCTAAGATCCCAGGAAACGTTTTACTTACATAGGAATAATGACAAGAAACTGAGTGTGAAGTGGTCAGATTGAAGGGGTATCAGGTTATGTCTACTCTTGTAGACAGATTTTAAAACTAGTGACTTTGCCACAACATCCTAGGTGAAAAGGTCGGAGGGTGTTTGAGTACCAGACTCCTAGATTTCTACTAAATTTTTTGTTCTAAGATTTCTTATATGTAACAATACGTTTAGTTTCAAGCAATAACAAACAACTTAAAGTGGCATAAACAATAAAGAGAATTTATTGGACCCAAATATCTAAAAAGTCTAAAGGGAATAGCTTCAGGTAAGGCTTGATCTGGTAGCTCAAGAAAATTCCCCCAATTGATGTTTTTCTTTCTATTTTTTTATCTCTACTTCTTCAATAGTGTCTCTATTGTAAGATATAGTGCTCCCTTGGTGGTTCCTGGGGGCTACCAGTCACTCCTGAAACTGCAGTTTCCCAGTTCAAGTACAGAGGGAAAAAGAGAATCTGCTTTTTGATATCTCAAAAAAAAAAAAAAAAAAAAAAAAAAGAGTTCTGGAGTAGAGTCATTGAAACTAATTGTCCTGATCTGAACCATGTGTCCATTCTAGAGCTGGTGGGTGTATGTGTGGTGCCAGCGGTGGTGTGGTGGGTTCGATGAACAGATTAGTATCAGTCATTCCAACACAACTGCGTGGCTGGCTAGGAAGGTTATGTATTGGAAGCGGGAACTGGGAATTGCGTGCTGGAGAAGAAACGAACAAAATGTCTGCAGCAGCCACTAACCACTCTCTGGAAGCTAAGAACAGGAAAAACAGGGAGGCATTTCCTTATCCTGTTCAAATAAAGCTAGCCTGAGGGTACTGCCCCAATGTTCACTTTTGAACTTCTATCTTTCCCAACAGATCTGGCAATTCAGCAGCCTCTTCTCTAAAATCAACAACTGGGAATTTAATGAAGTCACTTCCATGTCTGAGCACCTGAAGACCTGTCCTTTCAACATTGTGGAGCACAAGACTGACCCAGTTCTATTGACCAGCATGTGTGAGCCCCGTGAGCAGGCCCAAGAGAGCTTAGTTGCCACCTTTAGAGCCAGACCACAAGGGAGACAAGCCAAGTAAAGAATCCCATACCACTGTTCTTGAATTCTTCTTCAGAGTTGCTGAAAGTAGGACAGAGTATGCTTTGGGGGACTTCCCCCTGTAACTGTGTATATGCTTATCTAGGTGTATTACAACACGCAATGTCCTCCAAAACCCAAGCTGTTGCACAAGGTCTAAGCACTTCCTAAGCCCTACCTTGTACAATTGTTATCATACTGCATTGATGACTTACTTCCTTTCCTTTTTTATTTCTGAAATAGATCAGTCTGAAGAGAAAATAGGTAACTTGAGGTCACTGAGGAAGATAAGCCCAGTTTCTTAAGAGATAAGAGAGCAATGAATTCTATAAGCAGCATAGACCTCTATAAGCAACACAGCCCCCCTTTTATGGGGCAGGGGCCAGTGTTGAGTTTACAAGCACGTTCAAATTTGTGGGGCAGTCAATGCCAAGATGGGGTCTGAGGTGTCAGCCCTCCATGGTGTAGGGCACCAGTGTGAAGGTTCTGGAGCTGGGGCTGTCTTGACTTTCAAGTCCAGGACTGTTTTTCATTGCCCCACTGCCCCTACAGACATCCAAACACAGCCTAACAGAATAGAAACCACGGCTAAGCACAGCATCCTGGAGGACACCACAAACCAGAGGATGAAAGGCAGAAATAGCCCTGGCTGGCGTTGCTCAGTGGATTGGGTGTGGGCTCCGAACCAAAGTGTCGCAGGTTTGATTCCCAGTCAGGGTATATGCCTGGGTCGCAGGCCATGACCCCCAGCAACTGCACATTGATGTTTCTCTCTCTCTCTCTCTCTCTCTCTCTCCCTTCCCTCTCTAAAAATAAATAAATAAAATCTTAAAAAAAAAGAAAGGCAGAAATAAGGTCACAGGGTTTGTTGTGTAGAGTCTTGACAACGTATAGGACAACCTTGAAAATTGAAGAGTCCAAAAGAGACACTATATTCATGGAGAAAATAAGGGCAAAAGCCTCAAGCCTACACTTTAATAATGACTTAAGAGTCCAGATATTTTTCTCCTGAAAATTATATCCCAGGTCTGCATTAGGGAGAACACAGACACAGCCCAGCCACCAGTGCACACTGCAGGTCCTGCATGGGATCTTGGGAAGGAAGTCATGGCAACATGGTGGTTCCCTATAATGTCTCCTACTCATTACTGGTCATGCCTTCAGCCTGTCAAAAGTGGGTGACACTGCTAGTTTTGGGTAACAAACAGCAAATACTCATGAGAACAAAAATAAAAGAAAAATTCATAATAGAAACTGACTTCCCCTTTCCTTCAAGCAGGGTTTCTGGGAACTGCTGCTATTGTGCACCAAATAATTCTTTGTCATGGAAGACTGTCCTATGTATGACAGGATATTTCATAGCATCCCTAGCCCCCAGTCACAGCTGCTAGTAGTACCCCCACAGCTGTAACAACCAAAAATGTCTCCAGACATTGCTAATTATCCTCTGAGTCACTCCTGAGTGAGAACCACTGCCCTGAAAGATGACACATCAGAGGCAGGAAGTTAGGGTCAGTTTTCTTTGTACAGCAGAATCTTCTCTCCCACGTAGTTATCTACAGTGGTGAAAATTTCGTCAGCTCTTCTTTATTTACAAAATTGGTTTTAGACACATGGTGATTTTAAGTTGGGAACCAGATGGAGCTGATTTATTTGGTATGGCTTCATGCCCTTGGGTCAAGTGCAAAGGGTAAGCTTTTGTACTTGACCCAAAAAGCTAAAGCTTTCTCCACGTGTAGCTGAAGCCAGGAAAGTTAAGCTAGTCATCTTGTGATTACATCCCTCTCACCTTGACTGGTGCCATTTTCTCAGCAGGCCTAGCAGTCCTCAAGCACTTGAGAAAGAAGGGAAAAGGAGGATAGGCATCGTGGAGAAGTAGAGAACAAAGAATTTAGCCAACAACAAAAATGAGTCTAGTTGATCTGGATGCTTGTTATCACCCACATCTCTGAAGATGGTCCGAAGCTGGTGTCGATGAAGTAGACGGCACCTCTGAGAAGAGTCAAGAGGGCACTCGAGCAAGTCCCAGAACAGAAATCTGCTCACCTTTTCATTACAATGTGCCACTTGGCACTGTTCAGTAATGTAACTGTTTTTCCTCATCCTTATTGTTCGGTTTATATTTCACATTTGTATATAAGGCATCATTTTCTAAAAATGTAACTAGAGTATGATCTAAGATTTTATTTGGTGAAGATAAGTAACCATAAACAACTAAACCCTGAAGTGGGAAAAAAGGGAGAATTCTCCAGGTATCAGTTCCATGTGTTTCGGATCTAGTCCTTCCTATGTAGAGAAAGAAACCTCCTAAAGTCCATTCTGGGTTTCTTATTTTACTAGGGGGAGAGAGAGAGAGAGAGGAGAGAGAGAGAGAAGGTGGGGAGCTATCAGCCAAGGGAGGTGAAAATTAGGGGCTACTGTTAGATGGGTGAGAAGTACAGAGAAAGGAGGGCAGCAGAGGGCTGTCCCCTCACAGTCTGGGGGGTGGGGCAGGCCAGGGGCAGGAGAGCAGTCAGGACAGTGCCACACTGCTCTGCGGGCTGCACACTCTAGCCGCACTGTTTTCTCTGTTGCTTCCTTCAGAGCAATACTGAATTGATCAACATCACCACATACATTTTATAAGATATCTAACAGTATCTGTTGCAGAAAGCAGGGTACTGCAGTGTGTCCACTGATCTATCCAAACAAACACATTTTATGGTGAGAGGGTAGTTGGAGCGAAAGGAAACTATTTTACAGAGAGTGAATTGGACAGATGATTTGGTTAGTGAGATACAGCTGCAGTGAGCAGCATAAGCAGCAAGCAGTATCTGAGAGAGGCCAGACAGTGAAACATGGCTTCAGACTCAGAAGCACTGAGGGGAGTGAAAAGGGACTGTGTTCCCAGGATGGAGAGATGTCTATGCGAATCACCACCAAGGTAATTGGTTCAAAGTAGAAACTGGCCAAACATGGAGGATGAGGTTGCACGTTGCATAGGGATCTGGAAAAGAAGTTTCTGTCTTAAAATAAAGGGAAAAGTGAAAAGCATGGTGGGTCTTGGAGGTGTCACCAGAAAACCACTGTAAAATTCTGACCTATGTGTGATGTCAAATAAAACTGGAATGAAGAATGAGATTGTGCATATCTATGAAGACTTACCTCTGTATGCTGGAAATCCCCACATCTCTATAAGCAGAAATAAAGGCTGCTTTGCACTCTTAAAGGCTAGATGGGTAAATCTTGTAAGTTAGGTCTAGAGACAGATTTGTGATTCACTGGCATAGAAGTCATTGTGGAAACAAAGGAGTTTGTGTCTTAAAGAAAAGCCAAGGAACAAGACTGAGGAACACAGTGCTCTGGGCTTGTGGGAAGCTCACAACTGTAGGAAGTCCTGGAGCATCTATGGAGCTCAGTCACTAATTGTAGCTCCCACCACCTTCTTCATCTTCGAAAGATGGACCCAACTTCAGATACTGGTTACAACGTAGACTTTGTCTTACCAACAAAATATTCCCTACACCAACCAAATCCCTGACTTTGATTTTGACTTGGTTTTGATTTTGCCTAGGATCTTTTCTATCTTGGGCCTTATGGAGACCAATGGCCTGGGCTAGGATAAACCCACTATGACCTGCCTTCTCATTCTCTTTCATCCCCATACTTTGCCCAGTGATTTGTTTTTTGCCCGTCACTGTCTGTCCAAATGTCCTAATCTTTTTTATCAGCCTCAACCCTGAAACCACACAGAAGCTTCATGAGCTCCTTCCATGCACAGTCTTACTTGGCCATCAATTTCAGTCATCCAGCTAGCTATAAAAAAGCCTGGGCTTTCTTGGGTAGAGGACACTCTCCTGGATAAATCCTCTTACCACTTCATCAGAACTGTGTTCCTTTAGCTTTCATCTTTTTTTGTGCTTGTTGCCAAATCTCCCTTTTCCTCCCTCCTAATCCCTAATGTGTGCTTCTTCCTCAAGTATCGTCATGTCCTGAAAGAGTGTGGTCATTACTCCCAGGCAGAAGGTGGCTGGCGTCTCACAACTGCAGAAGCCAACAGAAGTTGACACTATGTTGTCTCCTGTACCCCCACCTTACCACCATTCCCCAGGCTCATCTGTTTTGGACTGGGCTTAAATACAGCCTAAAAAAAGGCCCAGTCCTATCCATCCAGGGCAGAAGGGAATGGGCAGTGGTCGGAGGGAGTCTTCTGGATATGCCTGAACAATGGAAGGAGAATTGGAGCCATGAGAGCCAAGGCTGCCCTGGCTAGTGTGGTTCAGTGGATTGAGTGCTGACCTGAAAACCAAAGGGTCACCAGTTTGATTCCCAATCAGGGCACATGCCTGGGTTGCATGCTAGGTTAGGTTCCCAGTAGGGGGTGCACAAGAGACAACCACACATTGATTTTTTTTCCCTCTCTTTCTCTGAAAATAAATAAATAAAATCTTTTTTAAAAAGAGAGAGAACTAAGGTCTTTGTGGGCTGCACAAAAAGCACTTATTTACCTCAGCCTAGAGGTGAAACATAGTCTCACTTTATTTCCAACATTAAGACTGAGCAGAGAAAGGATATCTCTGCAAGGAAGGAAAGTAGGCAAAAGCACAACCAGGTAAACCAGGCAATCGAGACATACCTTCCCAGGTAAGCCAACCAGGAAGCTCAGAGCTCTTGAAAGCAAAAGGCAGAGATTGGGGTGATAGAGGGAGCACTCATGGGGAAGGAGGCAGGGCAACAAGATAAATGTCTATGAGCTCACACAGGATAGAGAGGACTGAGGAGAGCTCCTTCCTCATGCTGTCTCTGCCCCAAGCCCTAATGCAGAGGGGAGGGGGAAGCCTATGTGGAACTTCAGCAAACTCGTGACATCCTATTAGACACTTGAAGCAGGATGGGAGGAGGTGGAGGCAGAGCCACTTTGGACATGGGAAGTCACAGTGCAGAATACAGTAAGGGCCATTTACTGGAGAAGGTTGACATAATTTGCAGGGAAGAGTCCAAAGCGGCCATGGCAACGTCCCCGCCACCAGCCCTCATCCACCATCTCAATGTCAGTGATGACGTCATCTGGATCAAAGGAAATCTCATCACTTCCCTCTGGAGACAAAATTGACAGGAATTAGGATGGTCAGACAGGAATCCCTCCATCCCTGCGCCCACTCTAAACCTCAGAAGGGAAATAGGCCTGGTCTTCTTGATGCCAAGCCTGGACTCTTCCCTGACCCTTGGAGTTCATCCCCCTCTCTTGTTTCAAGGGCCTTCAGGCACCAGACCCCTCAGGCCACTCCCAACCTACCTCCTTGGTAATCATACAGGGCTACAGCCGAGATCCCAGCCCCAGCCGGACAGCCTGATGCTCCTGCATTGTGAGAAACATAAACATGGTCTCACCAACAGGGAGAAGGAAAACAAACAGGTTCTTCTGGGTAATGGGACAATTCTTCTTACCACCCGCCCCCACCAAAGACCTGACCAAATTCAGAAGCTGATTCTCTCTCGACTACTTACCAGTCAGGGAGGAGGGCAAAGAGGGATTCTCAGGCTCCAGCACATCCTCATAGTCCCCTTCTGGTTCATCATCTTTCTCATGTCTGTCTATCTCCCCAACATCCTCATAGTCATTCTCAGGCTCAGGCTCAGGCTCGGGCTCAGGCTCTGCTTCATACACTGGTTCTTCTACCACTTGGAGGCCTTCCGGAGTCCTGGGGGGCAAAGCTGGGGCCTCCTCCTCATCCTGAAGAGACAGTGTGGAGCAGGGTGACTTGAACTCACTAGGAACTGCCTCTCCAAAACTTCCCGATGAAGGACTGCTGAGATCCCACCCATCACCACCCTACCACTCCTACATTCACCCTTGTTCCATCCCATAGCCCTTTCTGGGATACACAGTCTTTCATCCATTCTTCATTCCTCAACCTCCTTCCTCATCTACCCACTCAAAACACATACCAAGAGATGATAGGAGGGTAATGTAAAAGGTATGAGGAAAGGGAAGTGGGAAACAAGTCAGATTCCTTGGAAGAGCAAGAAAATGTTGAAGAAAAGCACACTGTTGGGAATACCACAGCTACAATGACCAGCTCTCCTAGTCTTCCCAGGACTGGGTGGTTTCCCAGAATGTAAGACTATCAGTATTACGATCAGGGAAGTCCCAGACAAACCAGGATGTTGGTCATACTCCATGGTTCACCTTCCTAAGACATGGGGAAGGGACAGAAAGCCTTTGGGCCTCTGCTTACCTCTGGGGGCCCCTTCCTTGAGGGCAGGGAGGGCACTGGGTCTTTCCTGCTGGTTCTCAAAGGCTCGGGCTCTGATGATGAACAGCTCCCTGCAGGAGGCCAGACCTACAGAGAAAGAAGCATCTCTCCAGTAAGCAATCATGCCTCCATCTTCTCCCCTATACTGACATGTAACACCTCTTCCTACCTCCGCCAGTCCAAATCAAACTCATCCCTCAATATAGGTTCCAGTCTGCAGAGATGGCTCCTTCATCTTAGTGCCTGCAGCAATGATTGGCTGCACTGGCTGGTGAGCTGTCCTTTTTTATATAGTGTATGCATTGTGTTTTTTTCTAACATTTTCGTATACGTGAGGCTCAGTTACACAGTCGGGCTGAAATCTTCCGGAACACAGGGACAGCACTTTTATAAAATTTGCTTAACAGAGGGAAAGCCTGCGTCTTATTCTCTACCAATGATTTGGACTCTTTAGGTTCGTGTCTAGGCAAGGAATGTTGGATATGGATCCTAGAGCACCAAATGCTCACCTCGGAGGAGATCTTCTTAGGCAATGGGGCTGGCACCACCGGCTCTTCCACAGTGGCTGCTGGTTGCTGAGTCATGTGGCTCGTCTTCACCAGGGCCTTTCTCTCCTGTTGCTGCCTGGCCATCTGCTGTGCCTTTTCTTCTTCTTCCCTCTTCTTCTTTTCCTCAGCCATGCACTCAAATTTTGCCTTCAGCCCACGGGCACCACTAGAAGCTACAGACACAGTCAAGAAGAGGGGAGGGGTCAAGTGTACCTCAAATAATCTAGTTAGATAAAAGCATGGAGGAAGTAGTCTGGGGAGAAAAAAGAACGAGAAGGAAAAAGCAGTTGAGGAGCATTGAGAAAGGGAATTATTAAGACTCACCAGCCTCTACGGGTGTCGTCTTCTTATAAGCTGTGGTTGGGGCCTCCATTTCATTGAAGCCAACAGCACTCTGCAGGAGAGCACCAGGTGTGTGTGAGGGAGGTGGTGGTAAGGAAGTGGTAGTGACTCAGAAAGCGGCGTTAGGGACTGAGGCCACCATAGGTGGTATCCTAACCACTTCATCCTCAATAGTTGGACAGTGTATTCCAATACTGTTGTTTTGGGGCAGAGAGAAGGAAAAAAGAAGTTGTAAACTGCTGGGCTCAGCTCCTCTTTTTGAAAGTAGTGTCCCTAGAAACCCGCATCTCCAAATCCAGTTGCACGGAATGCAGCAAGGCCCCTAGGTAATGGACAGGAACTGGTGTGGGGGAGGGCAATGATGTGGATGGGAAGAGACTACAGATTGGGATGAACAGTTCCAAGCAGTCAATGAAATTTTAAACATCACCTTTCCCTGGAGTTTATCTGTCTCTCTGTCTTTCTCTGCCTCTCTTCCCTCTCCTCAGTTAAAGCTCAGGCTTCAGAAGATGTGCTCATTAGATGCTGAGGGCAGCCAATGGGGAATGCAGAACACCAGGAGGACAGCTCAGGACACTTAGCTTTTTCCATCTTTTTTTCCCAGCTTTGCCTCTCACTCTTCTCCATGCACTTCTGTGCAGTTTGGGAAACTACTATCAACAAATTGGCATTCTGGCACCTTACCTTATCCACTCGGTCCTTCTGGATCCCATACTGACCACCAAAGCCCTTGGCATAATCTGTAGGACAGAAAGGTCTGAGAGTCATACAGGAGTAAAAATGCTGGAAATGGGTGGGAAGAGGGAGCAGTGGGAAGAATGACCAGAAGACAAGAATGTGGAAACCAGAGTAATAGATGAGGAAATGTGATAATCAGAGGATAGAGAGAGACATAGGTGGGAAGAGCAGCAAAAGCTTTGGGAGGAAAAACTTGGAAGAAAATATAGGGGAGAGAGATGGGAATTGGATATAAAAAGTGACAGAAAATGAGAAAATGTAAAGGAAGAAACAGAAAAAAAAATAAGAACACCATTCTGGCTATCTCCTGTTGGTCTCAGAGAGAAAGGCAATCTCTCTATCCTCTGTGAGGCAGAGGGGCCTTTAAGAATCATAGCCAGACCTGGCTGGTATAGGTCAGTGGATTGAGTGTGGGCCAAGAACCAAAGGGTTGCCAGTTTGATTTCTGGTCAGGGCACATGCCTGGGTTGTGGGCCAGGTCCCTTGTGGGGGCCACGTGAGAGGCAACCACACATTGATGTTTCTCTCCCTCTCTTTCTCCCTTCATTCCCCCTCTCTAAAAATAAATTAAAAAAATATTTTTTAAAAAGAATCATAACCAGATCTACTCTTCTCATCACCAGCCTGTCTGTCTTCACCCTTTTCTCAGTGGCCCCTTCTCTTTAGCCTCCCTTTTCTGTCCTGCTCCTAATCTTATTGTTTTCCCCTCCACCCCTTTTGGTTTGCCCCCACTGATCCCTACACACATACACTTATTACTCTTCACCTCACCACTTGCACTGCACATGCACTCCTCAGTATTGTGGATCCTCTGTGTCAGCTCTCAGAAAGGAAGGATGAAAATTCCATGATATTCTGTGACCTCCCTCCTCTCTAGCCCCAACTTACCTTTCTGGGATTCATGTTTCTCTGTTTCTCCTTTGTAGTCATATCCTAGAGCTGCTTTGTCCCATTTATCCTTCTCTACTCCATAACGGCCACCAAAGCCACGAGAGTAATCTATGGTGGAAGGAGCAGTCATGAGAGCCCACTCTCAGCCCACAGGGAAAAGCTGCTGAAGAGAGAAGTCAAGGAACCAGTGTTCTAAGCCATCTTTTGCCAGCTTTACCATTGTTCACTATTTTTCTCTTCTCCTCTTACTTCCATGCCAAGAGGAAAAGATCATTTCTTTTTTTTTTTTTTTTTTTGCCTTCTTCAAGGAAAGGTAAAGTATAGAGATTATAAGGAGAGGCTTTGGGGGGGGGGAGGAAAATCTACATGAAATATATGCCTCTCCCTACTCCAATAAAACACTTAGAAATATCAGCTAAAATATAATAATCTTCTTTGTTGTTACTGTAAGCAGTGAAGCTCAAAAGAAAAACAGGAAAAAAATTCTGGCTCCAAAAACAAATTGGTAATCAAAGCAGTAGGTGTTAGGGTAAGTATGAGATGATGTCAGACAAAACCCAAGGGCGTTTTAAGTACCAAATTTAGTGCCTAAGGTTAAAATCTAGGATCTGTGGTTCTAGAACAGGGGGGCTGGGGAGCAGAAAATTAATCTCTGCCAACTCCTTTAAACATTGTACAGGAAGTCCTTGCTAATGAAGTAAGACAAAAGAAAATAAAAGGTATACAGACCGGAAAGAAAGACATAAAACTGACTTTGTTGACAGATGACATGATGATCTTTGTATAAAGTCCAAAAGAATTGATAAGCATACTCCTGAAACTAATAATTGATTGTAGCAATGTTGCAGAATACAAGGTTAATATAAAAAAGTCAGTTGCTTTCCTATACACCAACAATGAATAAGAGGAATTTGCAATTCAAATACATATAATACCATTTAGCACCATCAACAAAGACATATTTATGTATAAATCTAAAAAAATGGATAAGATCTATATAAAGAAAACCCTGATGAATTAAACCAGAGAAAAACTAAGTAAATGGAGACAGAGCCTATGTTCATGGAAAAGCAGACTCAGCATTGTCATGATGTTGGTTCTCCCCAGATTGATCCATAGATACAATGCAATGTCCATCAAAATCCCAGCAAATTATTTTTTGGATACTGACATCTGATTCTAAAGTTTCTGTGGAGAGGCAAAAGACCCAATAGCCAACAAAGTACTGAAGTATAGCCAACAAAAAGTTGGAAGACCAAATGCTACCTGACTTTAAAGACTTACTATAAAGTTATAGTGATCGAGGCAGTCTGATGAAAGAATAGAAAAATAGATCAATGAAACAGAATAAGGAGCCCAGAAATAGACCTCCCATAAATACAGTCAACAAATCTTTGGCAAAGAAGCAAAGGTAACACAATGGAGAGAAGATAGGCTTTTCAACAAATGGTGCTAGAACAACTGGATGTCCACATGAAAAAAGAATCTAGATACAAACATTATACTTTTCATAAAAATTAACTCAAAATAGATCATAGACGTAAATGTAAAATGCAAAAATATAAAACTCCTGGAAGGATGTGGGAGGAAACCTAGATGACCTTAGGTGTGGTAACCTTTTTAGATGTACAACCAAAGACATCATCCATGAAAGAAATAATTGATAATCCTGGACATCATTAAAATTAAAAAACTTCTGCTCTGTAAAAAAAATACAATGTCAAGGAAATGAGAAGACAAGCCACAGAAAGAGAAATATTTGCAAAAGATAGCTCTGATAAAACACCCTGTTATCCAAAATATACAAAGAACTCTTAAAACTCCACAATACTCCAATCAGAAAGAATATACGCCCCTCTATGTTCATAGCAGTGTTATTTACAATTGCCAAGACCTGGAAGCAGCCCAAGTGCCAATCAGTAGATGGGTGGATAAAAAAGCTGTGGTACATCTACACAATGGAATACTATGTGGTCATAAAAAGGAAATTTTACCATTTGTGACAGCATGCATGGACCTGGAAAGTATTATGCAAAGCAAAATAAGCCAGTCAGAGAAAGACAAATACCATATGATCTCACTTATATGTGGAATCTAATGAACAAAATAAACTGACAAACAAAATAGAACTAGGTATGGGTACATGGAGTAGACTGACAGATGTCAAAGGGCAGGTGGCAGGGGTGGACTGAATGAAAGAAGGTGAAGAGATTAGCCAAAGAACATATATGAATAGCCCATAGATGCAGACAATAATATGGGAAGGGCCAGGGGAAAAGGGGGCAGGATCTGCGTGGAGGTGGGAAAATGAGGGGGGAAATGATGGACATCTATAATAATGTCAACAATAAAAAAAGATTCAACAATTTTTAAAAAACAATTTAAAAAATAGGCCAGTCAGAGAAAGACAAGTGTCATACAGTTTCAGTCATATGTGGAATCGATTGAACAAAATGAACTAATGAGCAAAATAGAGACAGACTCATAGATAGAGGGCAGGCTGACACCTGTCAGGGGGTGGGAGGTGGGGCTGGAGGACTGGGTAGGAGGGGTGGAAGGATTGAGCAAAAAAGAGAAATGAACACATATGACATTGTTGGGAATTGCCCTGCCTGGTTTCAGAAGCTGTAACTGCCGCCAAGGCTAAGGCTGAGGGAGCGACCTTGGACTGTAAGACACCGAGGAGACAAAAGTTTATCTCCCTGGCAGGAGCACAGCTTCTGCTTCTTTTACTTCATCCATAACTGGTCCCCAATGCTTGGTCAGTTAGCCAATGATGGGTAAAATTCCCCAAGGGGGGAATGACCTAAGACAGGCACAATCATATGGGAGGCCCCCAAGGAAGGATTTTGGGGGCTACAGCAAAAGGGGGTGATAGACCCTTGCCCCTCGGCTTTGACATAGCCTGAGTCCTCATTGTCTGCAAGAAAGCTCCTAATCTCTTGGCTGCCTTACTTCCCTTGCTCCACCTAAGCCTGAAACAATGACAGGGTGGTGCAGCCCTATGCTGGAAAGGGTGGGTTCCCCAGGTGATCAGGCCTAAAAAAGAATATGTAAAATCCTGTGAAACCTGCTTTGTTTAGAATGCTCTCAATTAACTGATAAGGGTCCAAGCAAGAAGTAAGTTTGTTCCTCAAAGTTTTACAGCTCTTTAGCTATCTGACCCTGACTCAAAATAGGCCCTCAGAGTTCTTTGTTATCTATTGTTTGATCCTTACTTCCTGGCAACGATTAATGAGTTTTACCTGAATTCTTGTGTAAACGAACCCAATAAAAGTCCATTGACTTTTAGGAACAGGCTCTTGGTCCTTCTCCTGTGAGAGATTGGCCACCTTTCTTCCCCAAGCAGGTCATGTCTTGGTAGACTTATTTCATCTGTGGTGGATGGGGGTCTCTGTGGACAAAGCTCCCCCACACAGCATGTTCATGATCTCATGAACACAGACAACAGTGTGGTGATTGCTAGGAGGAGGGAGGAATTGGAGGAGGGGATGGGGATGGATGGAGACTTGACTTGGGGTGGTGAACACGCAATACAGTGTACAGATGATGTGTTGTGGAATTGTGCACCTGAAACCTGTGTAATTTTGTTAACCAGTATCAACCCAATAAATTCCACAAAAAAGAAAAAGAATGGGCCAAAGATATTAATAAACACCTTACCAAACAAGATATACAGATGACAAATAAGCATATGAGAAGATGCTCTATATCATATGTCATCAGGGAAATGCAAATGAAATCAGGATGTGAAGTATACACCTGTTTCAAAGGCCCAAATCCAGAACTCAGCATACTAAATGCTAGTGAGGATGTGAAACAACAGGAACTCTTATACATTGCTGGAGAGAATGCAAAATGGTACAGACACTTTGGAAGACTGTATGGCAGTTAGTTACAACACTAAACAGACTTACCATCAACAAAACAAAAAGACAACCTACTGAATGAGAGAAGATATTTGCTAATGATACATTCAATAAGGAGTTACTATACAAAATTTATAAAAAGCTCATATAGCTCAACACCAAAACAAACAAACAATACAATGAAAAAATGGACAAAGGCCCTGAATAGAATATACAAATGGTCAACAGACACATGAAAAGATGCTCAATGTCACTAATTATCAGAGAGATGGAAATTTAAACCACAATGAGATATCACCTCACACCTGCCAGAATGGTTATCATCAATAAATCAACAAACAAGTGCCGGTGAGGATGTGGAGAAAAGGGAACACTAGTACACAGTTGGTGGGAATGCAGACTGGTACAACCATTAAGAAAAACAGTGTGGAGTTTCCTCAAAAAATTAAAGATGGAACTGCCTTATTACCCAGCAATTCCACTTTTGGGTATATACCTGAAGAAAACCAAAACACTAATTCAAAAGAATACATGCACCCCCATGTTCACTGCAGCGTTATTTATAATAGCCAAGATATGGAAGCAACCCAAGTGCCCATCAACAGATGAGTGGATAAAAAAGTGGTGGTATATATATCAGAATATACAATGAAATATTACTCAGCCATAAAATGCATGAACTCTTACCATTTGCAACAGCATGATAAGAAAGAGGAAGACAAATACTATCAGTTATTTTTGGATCTAAAGAGCAAAATAAAGGAACAAACAAAATAGAAACAGACATAGATACAGAGATAGGACTGATGGTTGCCAGAGGGGAGGGGGATTTGGAGACTGAGTGAAGGAATTAAGAAGTACAAATTAACAGTCACAAAATGATCATGGGATGTAAACTACAGCATAGGGAATATAGTCAATAGCATTGTAATAACTATGTACAGTGCCAGGTTGGTACTTAAAATATCAGGTGCACCACTTTGTAAAGTATATAATTGTCAAACCACTATGCTGTACACCTGAAACCAATATAAAGCAATATTGAATATAAACTAACTGAAAAAATTTTGAATAAATAGTAATGAAAAATACAATTACAAAAAGAAAAAAATTAAATATAAAAGAGTGAACCTAGGGACTATTGGTAATTATGATATAACAATGTAGATTCAGCCCTGGCTGGTGTAGCTCAGTGGATTGAGCTCAGGCTGGGAACCAAAGTGTCCCAGGTTCGATTCCCAGCCAGGGTACATTCCTGGGTTGCAGGCCATAACCCCCAGCAACCGCACATTGATGTCTCTCTCTCTCTCTCTCTCTCTCTCTCTCTCTCTCTCTCTCCCTCCCTCCCTTCCCTCTCTAAAAATAAATAAATAAAATCATTAAAAAAAATGTAGATTCATCCTTGGTAAAAAAAAAAAAAAAAAAAAAAAAAAAGATACCATTCTGGTGAGCAATGCTGCTAATAAGGAAGACTATGCATGTGTGGGGGTGGGAGTGTATGGTAAATCTCTGTACCTTCCTCTCAATTTTGTTGTAAACCTAAAAATTCTCTTTAAAAATTGTCTTTAAAAAAAGAGGTATCTAAAAGAGAATGGAAATTTCTAATATACATCTAATATGAGTTCCAAGAGAAAGAATAAAAGAGGAAAGGTACTATCCAAAAAAAAAAAAAAAAGCCTGAGAACTTTCCATAATGAGTTACTTTTCAGGTTGAAGAGAATTAATAAGTCTCATGTAGAATAATAAAAATAGATAAAACACCTACACATGTACTGATATTTCAGAATATCAGAGACAAGGAGAAAACCTTTCATTAAAAAAAAAAACCCAGAGACAACACATATTACCTACAAAGGAAAGACACAAGAGAGATGCTAGAGGTAATGAAATATCTTCAAAGTGACAAATGTACAATAACAATGAAGAGTGGAAGAAAATAAAGACATTTTTTAGACAAAGCCTGGGAGTTCTTTTGTAGACTCACTAAAAGAATCATTAAAGGTTATACTTTAGCAAGAAGAAAATAAAAGGAGCAAGGAGCAAACAATGAAACTCAGCAAACAATGATGAGCTAGGAGTTGATTAATATGTTGGTCAATTTAAATAAGCATTTACTTGGTAATAACCATGATGAAATTGTGTGGCATTTATAAACATAGAATCAATATTCCACACAATAATAATCATCCAATTGGTACAAAGAATGTAGAATGTAAAAAGGGTATAATTAAATTATCCTACATTTCAATTATCCTACATTTCCTATATTACTCAAGAAGAGAAAATGATTAATTTAAAATTTAATTCAAAGATGCATGTTAAAACCTAAGGATAACCTCCTAAAATAGAGGAGTAGAATACCTTATTTTCAACCCATTAGAGAAAAAGGGGACTAAAGAGAACTTGATCGACCTCACAGAAAATGAAAAAAAAAGAAAGGAAGAAGAAAGTACACACTTGGATTTAAAAATAAATGAGCTCAGATCCTATCTAAGACTTCCGGCAAGATGGAGGAATAGGTGGTCGCACCGTACCTCCTCGTACAACCAAGATTAGAAAACCAATAATTTACAACAATAATTTACTATCAGAATAACACCCAGATCCGGCAGAGGATTTATCTGAATGGAAGTCGGGCAGCCAAGAAGTTGAAGTAGACGCGTTCATCCGGACTGGTAGGAGAGGATGAGCTGGCGGGCGCGGGGCTGGCTCGGGTCGGCGGTGCGCGTGGAGGTCCGGGGAAGGTTTGGCGCGAAATCGGCACAAAAGCCATCGGGCGCGTAAGAAGGCAGCGGTGATCCCTGAGTACGCAAGCTGCGGCTGGCAGACCCAGAGGGGCAGCGATTGTGGACCAGGGCAGAACTCGCGGCCCAGAAGCCCAGACAAGGGTCTGAGTCTGGGGGAACAGAACTACCGCCATTGTTTTCTCCCGCCCCGCTCCCGCTCCCGCCCCGCTGCCACATATAACCTCACAATCTAGCAACCGGGGTGCCCAGCCCCGGTGAGCACCTAAGGCTCCGCCCCCCACCGTAACAAGAGCAACCAGACCGGGAAAAAAAAAAAAAGGAGAGACAGGGGGAAAAAAAAACCATGTTTTCAACAGAGCAAATCAGTCCCCCAGGACTCATCCTTTTGAGTGACCAAGAATTAGCCAATCTATCAGATGCGCAGTTCAAAACACTGGTGATCAGAAAGCTCACGGAAGTGGTGGATTTTGGACGAAATTTAGATGAAAGAATGCAGAATACCATAAAACAGATGCAGGAAGACACGCGGAGGAGAGCCAATAGTGAAAGGAAGGAATATGAGTCTCAAAACAACACAGTGGACCAGAAGGAAGATAGAATCAACCAAGCAGGAAAGCATGATGAAATAAGAATTCAAAAAATTGAGGAAAAGATTAAGAGCATCCAAGACACCTTTAAACGTTCCAATATCCGAATTATAGGGGTACCAGAATCGGAAGGGGAAAAGCAACAGATTGAGCATGTATTTGAACAAATAATAAAGGAGAACTTCCCCAATCTGGCAAAGGGAACAGTCTTCCAAGAAATCCAAGAAGCTCAGAGAGCCCCAAAGAAGTTGGACCCAGGAAGAAACACATCAAGGCACATCATAATTACATTAGCCAAGGTAAAAACGAAGGAGAGAATCCTAGAAGCAGCAAGAGGTAAGGGGACAGTCACCTACAAAGGAGTTCCCATCAGACTGTCAGCTGATTTCTCCAAAGAGACCTTACAGGCAAGAAGGGGCTGGAAAGAAATATTCCAAGTCATGAAAGACAAGGACCTACATCCCAGATTGCTCTATCCAGAAAAGCTTTCATTTAGAATGGAAGGGCAGATAAAGTGCTTCTCAGATAAGGTCAAGTTAAAGGAGTTCATCATCACCAAGCCCTTATTTTATGAAATGCTAAAGGGACTTATCTAAGAAAAGAAGATAAAGAAAAGATATGTATAGTAAAAGGACAGCAAACTCACAAATATTAACAACCACACCTAAAGCAAAACCAAAAGAAACTAAGCAAACAATTAGAACAGGAACAGAACCACAGAAATGGAGGGCACATGGAGGGCTAGCAGCAGGAGGGTGGGAGGAGGAGAGAGGGGGAAAAGGTATAGAGAATAAGTAGCATAGAATGTACGTTGAAAATAGATAGGGGGAGGGCAAGAATAGTACGAGAAATGTAGAAACTAAAGAACTCATAAATATGACACATGGACATGAACTAAAGGGGGAAATGTGGGTGGGAGGGGGTACAGGGTGGAGGGGAGAGAAGGGGGGAAATGGGACAACTGTAATAGCATAATCAATAAAATATATTAAAAATAAATAAATAAATAAATAAATGAGCTCTGGCTGGTGTGGCTCAGCTGGTTGGAGCATCATCCCACAAACTGAAAGGTCACAAGTTCGATTCCTGATCAAGGGACATACCCAAGTTGTAGGTTCAATGCCCTATTGGGGCAAGAGGGCAACCAATTGATGTTTCTCCCTCACATCGATGTTTCTCTCCCCCTGTCTCTTCTTTCCCCTCTCTCTTAAGGCAATGAAAAAACTTTCCTCAGGTGAGGATTAAAAAAAATGAAACGGTGAGGAGCTGGGTCATGGAACTGAAAGGGTGTTGTGACAGCTGTTGCTAGGTCAAGTTTGAGCAGAACAGCAGGGCAGTCAGGCTGCTAACAATGAAGTGCAGGGTCCTTGCCTTTCTGAGATGTATGTTTCTCCACTTCTCCTTTGTAATCAAAGCCAACTGCCGACTACAAAGAAAAGGAGAGAGAATTCGTTAGAGTTGAAGCTGATGATTCTTCCCCTCTCTCCCTTCCCCTTGCTCCCAGCTCAGCCCAGAGGCTCATTCCCAGGGGCCCAGGCCTGTGGGTGGGGGCGGCTAAGGTAGGAACAGAGCGCCCAGACAGGCTGGGTAGGGACAGTGTGCTACAAATCAGTGAGCACAGGCTCTGGACACTGACGGTTCTAGAGTCACACCCCACCTCCCCTACTTACAGTTGTTTAACTTTAGGCATGTCCTTTAATATTTGAACCTCAGTCTTTTTAAATATAATAGGCATACCTCTCTCATTAACACCAACTGTAAAATGGAAGAAGTGATCCCTCTTCATTTGGGATAGTGTGAGACTATATGGGTCAAGGCGTATAAACGTGTTTTCATTGGGTTACTCAGTAAGTTAGGGCTTTTTCTTCTAGCTCTCACGAAACTAAAATGAGATCATAGTACCTTGTAAACTAGAAAGGTACAATGGACTTGTAAGAGATAGTATCCTATTCCTAATTAATTATGCCATGCCTCTTCCCTTTCCTTGAACACAGATGTGGATTTTGGTGGGGTGAGAAGCAGCCAGGACAGTCTGCATCCGAGCTGCTCCCAGGACTGGATACGGGTATTGGCCAATATCCAGCATCACCGTGTAGCTTCATTTCCAGCTGGCTCAGTAACTATGGGTCTCTAAGTCAGTCTAGATTTTGCATCTTAAGAGCTATTAGTATGTATTGTCACTTGGTTTATAAGATGCACTGATTGTTTAGATGATTCAGTGTGTGGCTGTGAGGCAGCAGTGAAAGCAAGAACAATGAAACATTAGGCAAAGGCAGGAGGGGGCCAAGATGGAAGAAAAATTCCAGCCTGATTACAGACAACTATACTCAACATGCTCCATATTCCATTACTGCCTTAAAAAATTACCCTCTGCATACTTCCATTCCTTTATAGTATGTTTTTAACTTTTCAGGTGTTTTTTTCCACCTACAATGAAATAACATCTAACAATTAGTTTTAAGGGCTCAGGCCCACAAAATAAACAACTGAAGGTTAACAAAGAATCTTGGTTAGCTATGAAGGAGCCGTCCCCTCTGTGTGCAGCTGCAGGGGAGGGCACACTGCTCTGCACCTAAAAAGAGAGATCCGAGAAGCGGACCTACGAAGGACCAAAACGGAGAGCATCTGTGAGTTGCCCCTTGCACTCTCGTGACCACTCTGTCATCTGTAATCACACCATCCTTTTTCCCCTCTCTTCAAAATTACTTTTCTTTTTTGTTCAAAAGTCTTTAAACCCCTGGACTTTGGGGATTTGGTGCTAAATAGTGAGAAAAGTAACTGTTACCTTCTAAAAACATTGTAACCCTAATTAGTTGTTTTGCTAGATTATTTGCTGTCATGGTAATAACACTGAAGCTGACATCTCTGTTTTCCTGAAAGGCACAAGTATGTATAAGGTTTTGATGTTTCCGGAGCTTTGGAATATCCCTCTTCTCTCTTCACGTGTACAGGTATAAAAAAATCAGTGGTTTGGGGGATTCCTTATTCAAGCAGAGTTTGAGAGTCTTTGCCTCATTTAAATTAATGCCTTTCAGCTTAGCATGTGGCCTCCAGCAGTGACGCCAAGGGGCTTGCTGAGGGAGGTCACAGGATCTGTCCTTATGATGGACCCTCCTTGAGTCCACTGCCCTGTTTTTCACAGGAGAAGCACAGACCCACATTCAAGGGGTGTGTTGGTAAGTCCCACGTGATCTGAGTTGGGTGATGTGAGGAAGAGAGTTGTCACTTACCTTGTCTGCTCTGTCCTTCTCAACTCCATATTTGCCCCCAAAGCCTCTGGCAGAATCCGTCTGAGAAGAGTGCTTTTCCACCTCAGCGACATACTCATGGCCCACAGCACTCTGAGAAAAATCAAGGACGGAATGAGTGACAAGATAAAAATGACCATAAAGAAATAAAATGATACAGAGATGGGATGGGATGTGACAATACAAGAAATTCCCTCCTGGGTCAGACTCATATGTCTGGCTTTAGTGCCAAGGAACACTCGATGGGAAGCAAGGCGACCTCTGGAGCCTTGCCTGCCAGCCTGATTCTTCCCCAATACCACAGAGAGCGCATCATTCAGGAAACTCCCATAGGACAGGCCGGGAACCAGAAGGATAGAGACTAGGAAGACAGAGCTGTGGTTAAACCAGAAACCAAAAAGGGCTAAAACAAGGGCTTTGTGTGCTGAAATGGAAGTGAGGGTAGTTACCGGGGAGGGACCAAAGGGAACTGACTGGATGCCTTAGTCAGGACTGAATATTCACCTAAAGAGTCAGGCACTTTTGTTCTGAATCTTTTCCCCTCTATGACCATCCAAGTTCAGAAGTGCCACCTGAGCCCTGATGTGTCCCAGTGACTGACTCTCCGTACAGAAGGAGGTTGGGAGACGATACTGGGAGTAGTCCAAGGTGGCATGAAATTTAAATCTTTTCTCTTCCCCTCCACTTTTTATGCCATCTACTGATTTATTTTCTGTTTGGTTTTAAAAGTTAGGTCTCTTCTAATATGTAGGTATGGATGCTTAACAATTTGGGAATTGAGTAATACTTCAAACCAAATAATGATGTCTTGCAGAGGCTCAGCTAAGAAGTTAGAAACTTCTCTTTCGTCCTATATTTCCAGTCCCGTGCTGGGACAAGCAGCGTCAGCACAGAGCTGACTGAAGTGTGGCCCCCTAAAAGCTCCTGGGAACTGGCTTTGCAATATTTAGGGATATGTGTAGGTCAATTTTGATTGTTGAATTTAAGAATAAATGACTGCTTTTTCCCTAGGAATTTCATAGGAGAATGCAATGCCTACATTGTACTTTGACACAGGGACAAAACAAAAGGCCTCTAAGGGTGAACTAAAAGCTTTTATTGGCATTTTTTTTTTCTCCATGAAGGTAAACCTTTTTTCTTTAGGAGTATATCTATCCTTGAGGTTAGGAAGGTCAAGGGAAAATATAACTCAATATACAAGCATCTTTTTATCATACTTTTACAGCATCTAATGGATAAAATAAAAAATATTCATATTTGAGGGCTTCTCACAGATAAATTCACATCAATATTTTTCACACCTATGTACACACCATATAATGTATGGTATATACATAAAACACTAAATATACAATAAAGAAAATAAGAGAAGTTGAAACAGATATAATACACAAACATGTAAAAGCAGCACATGATTGTAAAATACATTTTTCCCTTCTCTGCTTGTGCTTCCTGCATCCTCAGTCCAGGAGTTCCAGTGTGGCTGGGCCTGCTGCAGTCAGCCCTTCTCAGTGCTTGGCTTCCGCCTTCCACTGTATTTTATGCGTTGACATAGGGGAAAATAATACGAATAATATATGGACATTCTATTTTAAAGCCCAAATAAATATTGTACTTTTGAACAAGTTTTAAATCATAAAACCAACAAATGAATGAATCTGTCTTTTTTTAAAGCAAGCATCTCCCTTTCAGCTCACCTTGTCCATTCGGTCTCTTTCCACACCAAACCGACCACCGTAGCCATGGGACGCTTTGGGCCCTGACTCCAGCTCCTTCTTCTTGAGCCTGTCATGCTCCTCCGACACTTTGTTCCTCAGCTGGTGGATGCTGGAAGTAACCACATGACAGAGACTCATCTAGCACAGGGATGTCAACCAACGCTCCTTCCCATAAAAATGGAAATCTTGAGGTGTGTTCTGTTTATTTTTAGCAACAACCTGAGCCCCCAAAGTATATCACAGCTGGGTCCAGGGGTAAGAGATTAGTGTGGTCTGCATACCATAGCCTGATACTTTCCATAAGCCAATAGTATTTTCTCTAGGCTGTTACTTTGCTTACTAAATACCCTGCTGACATTTAGTTCCATTTTTCATGTTCCTAAATATTAGAGGACAATGATGTCCATATCCTAGTAACTGGGGAATTATTTTCCTTCCTGAATGGATTTGCTTTCTAGCAATTAGGTACTCTATCTCAAGGAGCACAAAATATTCATATACACTTTTATCTGCACAATCTAGTCTTGGGAGTCTAGCTTAAGAAAGTAATTTTAAATATGGAAAAGCTTAATGTCTAGTGACATTGTAGATAGTAATAGCAAGGACCAAGAAACAACTTAAATGGCCAATAACTGAAGAATAGTTAAATAAATTGCAATATTATCTTTCAATAGCATACTAGGAAGTCACTTAAAATGATACTTATGAAAAATGTAGCAGTAGGAAATTTATCTACATATTAAGTATATTGTATATTTTCTTGTCAAAAATGAATGTTCATCATCCCTATCCACAAATCTGAGGAGAACTGAAAACTAATAAAAGCTAATTAATAAAATTCAGTGTTACCACTAAAAGTTGCACCACTGTGAGGCTCCATTAACCTTGATTTGAGACACCTGCATCACTAAGAGAATTAACACCAAAAGCAGGCATTCTCCTTACTTCACTTCCTTCTTTATTTACCATGGTGGTAGAGCACCTGTACATGCCTGTTGGTCTGAAGATATGAAGCGATAGCTCAGCACCAGCACCAGCACCAACAAGTGACCATCAGGACTGACCCTTGGACACCTATAAAGACCCCTGGGGATTCTTAGAGACATTTGGGCAAGAGAACCCTAAATAAAGTAATTGACTTCCTACAGCAAGAAATAAATGTTTAGGGAACTGAGATGGTGATGTTACTGGAACTTAACTAGCTCAGGTTGCAGGTAGAATGGCCATTTCACAGCAGAAATTCTCCTTTCATGGAAGAATAGATCCATCTGGTGGCCTTGTAGTATAAGCCCACCAAAGGCCTTTTTAAAAAGCCTTCTCAGCTTCAGTCACAGTTAATTTTAGAAAGCTGGCTTTGAGCCAGATGAAACTAAACTAAGTGCTGGAAGAACCCTCTGTTCCCATGCCTGTGCTAAACCCTCTGGCAGCACTGAAGGCAGAGATCCTGTGTTGCTAGTTCAACCACCAACACTTTAGAACCATCTGTGTCAAGGAAGGTACTGGTTCCAAGAACATACAAATGACTGACACTTCCCAACCAACATACTCAGATGAAAAATGAAGAAAATAGGACTAAACGTTACTTTGAAATGTGAAAAGCCTGCAAAGTTTTAATGAATCCAGTGATTGTTACATGGGCCATAACTATATTATAGTTGAAAACATTGTTTTAAATGGATTAGAAAATGAGATTCAGAAATACTACCTAAGGGATGACAGCAAGGTTGGTCAGAGGATCATACCAATACATAATATATTTGAATGAAAATGTTGGGGCCACAGAAGACCAACTTCTTATCAAATTCTTTAGAATATAGTTGAAGCCACTTTAAGCAGGTCTTAGTTATATCAGTCTTTCACTCAATAAATTTTAATTAACTATTTATTATTAAACTTTTGAGTGTGAGACATAGTTAGGCCCTGAGGACACAAAGATGACTGGTATATAGCACAGGTGGCAAGCACAAGGCCCACAGGCCAAATCCAGCCCTCCACCTTGTTTTATATGGTCTGGCACCTTGTTTCTACCCAACGGGGTAGTGCTGAGCTCCTTGCCCCTAGAGTAGTTACATTTATCCAGTCCTAAAATTACATTCGGCCCTATGAAGGCAACCACGAGGCTGATGTGGCCCCTGGTGAAAATGAGTTTGACACCACTGGTGTATGGAGATAGTGGTCAAGTGGAAGAGAAAGAAAAGAAAACAAAGAGTTACAATTCAATGTGTTTAGTGGCATAGCTAAGAAACTTTTGACATGGTAACTCTCAGATGCCTATTTTAAAATACTTCAGAACTGCCCTGGCTGGTGTGGCTCAGTGGATTGAGCGCTGGCCCACAAACCAGGGGGGCCGCTGCTTTGACTCTCAGTCAGGGCATGTGCCTGGGTTGTGGGCCAGGTCCCCAGTTGGGGGTGTGTGAGAGGCAACCACACACTGATATTTCTCTCCCTCTCTTTCTCCCTTCTTTCCCCTCTCTCTGAAAATAAATAAATAAAATCTTCTAAAAAAAAAACAAAAACAAAAACAAAACAAAAACAAAATAGAGAACCCAGAAGCATGCTCACACAAATACGGAAAACAAAACAAAACAAAACAAAACAAACAAAAACCACCAAAACTTCAGCACTGTTAAAAAAATGCAGTTTATGGGAACCAAGTGAAGTTCAGGCCTCAAAATAGAGCTAAGAAAAGAAACAGATCTTTGTTTTTATTACAAAAATAAAAGCACAAAGGTGAGTAATTCAGACTATTAAATCTTACTCCCAACAAAAATTCTAAAGAATCTACAAAAAAAAGAAAAAGTTGCTACTAGAACCAGTAAGTATATTTGGCAAGGTCTCAGGATGCAAGGTCACTATCAAAATCAATTTTATTTTAACATACTAGCCATAGACATTGGAAACTGAAAGTTAAAAATAAATGTGACTTACTATCACACGAAATAACACAAAATATTTTAGCATAAATAAAATAAAAATATTTTAACAAAATATATGTCAAGACCTGAACACATGAAAGCATTCCTGAAAAAAATTAAAGACAAATAAATGGAAAGATATCCCATGTTCATGTACTGGAAAACGCAAGATCAGTAAGATGTTAGTTATTTACAAAATGATCCACAGATTCAATATGATCTCAATCAAAATACCAACAAGTGTATTTATAGGAATTGACAAGCTTACTCTAAAATGTATGTGGAAATGTAAAATCCTGGAAGAGTAAATGTTTTAATTGGAAGACTATTTGATTTTATTATTTGTTATAAAGCTATAAGAATCAGTACAGAATAATATGGGGCAGGGAACACATATTGATCAATAAAATCATCTAGAAATAGAGTTCCATGTATTTGGCCAAAGAAGCCAGGTAAGTCATTGAGGAAAGAGTAGTCTCTTACTGGTGTTGGAATAATGAACTATCCATATGAAAAAAAAAAATCAACAATCTTTGTTTCACACTGTACACAAAAATTTATTTGATCACAGGCTTAAATATAAATCCTAAAATTATAAATATTTTAGAACAAAATATAGAAGAAACTTTTCATAATTTTGAAAGAGGCAAAAATTACTTAGGTACATAAAGCACTAACCATAAACATTTTTTATAAACTAGACTTCACAATTAATATCTTCTGATCTTCAAAAGAAGCCACTAATAAAATAAAAAAGGGAGTTGTATTCTGGATTAAATATTTGTACAACGCATATTTCACAAAAGACTTGTATATAGAATATATAAAGAACTCTTAAAACAATAAAAATACAAACAAGCCACTTTAAAGGTGAGAAAAAAGATTTGAACAGACACCAAAATGAAAACATAAAGATACATGAAAGGCACTTGAAAAGACACTCAATAAAATTACTCACCAGCAAAATACAAATTAAAATCACCTCATATCCACAAGAGTGGCTAAAATTAAAAATACTAACAGACTAAGTGTAGACAGGGATGTGGAACAATTAAAAAATATACATTATTGGGAGGAATGAAAAATAGTATTAATAAATTACTATCAGGAAATAATTTGTTAGGGCAGACTTCTGGTCAAGATGACAGCATAGGTAAACATAGCTTGCATTGCTGCAAACCACATTGAAATTATAACTAAATTATAGAACATCACTCAGAACCATCAGAAATCAAGTTGAATGGAAGTCTGACAAGTATGGAATTAAAGAAAACATATCCAACCAAACTGGTAGGAAGGGCACAGCTGCAGAATGGGCTGGTCCCACAGTCACATGTGGTGGATAGAAATTTGGGAGGGACTTCTAGCAAGATGGAGGAATAGGTGGACGCACCGTACCTCCTCGCACAACCAAGAACAGAACCACAATAATTTACAACAATGATTTGCAGTCATAATATCAGAACTGTCAGAGGATTTATCTAAATGGAAGTCGGACAGCCAAGAAGTTGAAGTAGACCCGTACATCCAGACTGGTAGGGGACTACGAGCCAAGCCGAGCGAGCGGGCGCGGGTCGCAGGCGCGTGTAGGTCGGGGGAAATTTGGCGCAAAATCGGCGCGACGGCAGTCTGGGACGCAAGAGCGCAGCGGTGTAGCCGTGATCCCTGAGTACGCAAGCAGCGGCTGGGGGAATCAGTGGGGCAGCGATTGGGGACCAGGGAAGAGCTCACGGCCCAGAAGCCCAGGGAAGTGTCTGACTCCAGGAGAACAGAAGGGTCGCCATTGATCCCTCCTGTCCCCGCTCCTGCCCCTGCCCCCACACATAACGTCACAAGCTAGCGACTGGGGCGCCCAGCCCCGGTGAACACCTAAGGCTCAGCCCCCCACCGTAACAGGAGCGACCAGACCGGAGAAAAAATAAATAAATAAGTAAAATAATAGGAGAGACAGGGAAAGACATAAGACATGTTTCCAGCAGAACAGATCAGACCCCCAGGACTCATCCTTTTGAGTGACCAAGAAATAGCCAATCTATCAGATGCACAGTTCAAAACACTGGTGATCAGGAAGCTCATGGAACTGGTGGATTTTGGATCCAAATTACATGAAAAAATGCAGATTACCATAAAAGGGATGCAGGAAGACATACGGAGGAGAGCCAATTGTGAAAGGAAGGAATCTGAGTCTCAAAACAACACAGTGGACCAGAAGGAAGATAGAATCAACCAAGCAGGAAAGCATGATGAAATAAGAATTCAAAAAATCGAAGAAAAGCTTAAGACCATCGAGGACACCTTTAAACGTTCCAACATCCGAATTATAGGGGTACCAGAAGGGGAGGACCAACAAGTGGAAAAGTTATTTGAACAAATAATAAAGGAGAACTTCCCCAAACTGGCAAAGGGAACAGTCTTCCAAGAAATCCAAGGAGCGCAGAGAGCCCCAAAGAAGTTGGACCCAAGAAGAAACACACCAAGGCACATCATAATTACATTAGCCAAGGTAAAAACGAAGGAGAGAATCCTAGAAGCAGCAAGAGGTAAGGGGACAGTAACCTACAAAGGAGTTCCCATCAGACTGTCAGCTGATTTCTCCAAAGAGACCTTACAGGCAAGAAGGGACTGGAAAGAAATATTCCAAGTCATGAAAGACAAGGACCTACAACCCAGATTGCTCTATCCAGCAAAGCTCTCATTTAGAATGGAAGAGAAGATAAAGTGCTTTTCAGATAAGGTCAAATTAAAGGAGTTCATCATCACCAAGCCCTTACTCTATGAAATGCTAAAGGGACTTATCTAAGAAAAGAAGATAAAGAAAAGACATGTATAGTAAAAGGACAGCAAACTCACAATTATTAACAACCACACCTAAAGCAAAACCAAAAGAAACTAAGTAAACAACTAGAATAGGAACAGAACCACAGAAATAGAGGGCACAAGGGGGGGGGCTAGCAGTAGGGGTGGGAGGAGGAGAGAGGGGGAAAAGGTATAGAGAATAAGTAGCATAGAATGTAGGTTGAAAATAGATAGGGGGAGGGCAAGAATAGTACGGGAAATGTAGAAGCTAAAGAACTCATAAGTATGACATATGGACATGGACTAAAAGGGGGGAAGGTGGGTGGGAGAGGGGGCACAGGGTGGAGGGGAGTGAAGGGGGAAATGGGACAACTGTAATAGCATAATCAATAAAATATATTTTAAAAAAATAGAAATTTGGGAGGGATATCTCAGGAGCCAGGGGTCCCACCCCCACATCAGGAGCCCCAGCCCAGGGTTCCAGTGCCAGGAACATAAGTCCCCATAATTTCTGGCTTCAAAATCCAGGGGGATTTAGTTGGTAGCAGAAACTACTGGAGTTCCAACTACTACCTCTTAAAGAATCCACACACGGACTTACTCAGCCTCACTCCCTCTGAGCTCCAGCACTGGGGTAGCAGACTGAAAGGCACCAGTGGTATGGGGGTGGGGTGGGGGGCTGAAGTGCCTGGCATCAAGGTGAGAGCTGGGGGACAGCTTTCTCCCAGACAGAAAGGCAGGCAGAAGCATTGTCCCTTTTCTGAACCTTCTCCCAATAGAGTCACAGAGGCAGCAGCTGGTGCCATATCTGACACTCTATCAACCTGGATAACACTGTTTGCCCTGCCCTGGAGATCCCCAGAGATTCTGCCCCACCCAACGTATGGCCCCACTCCAGCAGCTTTTACATATGAATGGCTGGTCTTGGCTCATGCTTTACAACTTCTTAAATTTTCTCAAACATGCAACAGCTGGACTCAGTGAGCCCACAGCCCCATACCTCTTAAGTGGCCCCAGACCCAACACTAGCAGCAGCCAGTGTAGATTCACAGATGGCATTACTTGGGAATCACCAAGCCCAGCACAAGTAGCAGCCTTCTCAGATTGCTTCATAGCTCAGGCAGGGTGACCTGAGGAAAAACACAGGTAGGGGCTGACCTTGGCCTGCAACAACCAGGAAACCCCAGAGCCTGTGCACCCAGTGGACAGTTACAGACCTTGTTGGAGCACCATGTCCCTGACCCTGCACTGCTGATCCTCCACAGAGGGTGGAGGTTGGTGGTCAATGGTCACAGCCAGTTCTTACACCTGACTGGTCTGGGTAAATCCTTCCCATTGACCTGCCAACAACAATCAAGGCTCAACTACAAGAGGTGAGTGTATTCAGCCCACATGGAGGGCACACTTCAAGTACCCAGCTTGGATAGGGAGGCTGTACTCTTGGACCCTAAAGGATACCTACTACATGAGGCCATGCTATCAAGACAGGGAGTAATAGCAGCTCTACCTAATACACAGAAACAAACAGAGGGAGACTGCCAAAATGAGGAGATGAAAGAAACATGGCCCAAATGAAAGAACAGATCAAAACTCCAGAAAAAGAGTTCAATGAAATGGAGATAAGCAATCTATCAGATGACAGAGGTCAAAACATTGGTTATAAGAATGCTCAAGAAACTTAATGAGGACCTCAACAGCACAAAAAAAGATCCAGTCAGAAATGAAGGATACACTAATTGAAAAAAAAAAACAATTTATAGGGAAACAACCGTAAAGTGGATATAGCTGAGAATCTAATCAATGATTTGGAACATAAGGAAGAAAAAAACAAGCATTCAGAACAAGAAGTAAAAAGAATCCAAAAAAGCAAGGATAGTGTAAGCAGCCTCTGGGACAACTTCAAGCATTCCAACATTCACATCATACGGTGCCAGAAGGAGAAGAGAGAGCAAGAAATGCAAATCTATTTGAAAAAATAATGACAGAAAACTTCCCTAATTTGGTAAAGGAAATAGTCATGCAAGTCCAGGGAGCACAGAGAAGTTCAAAGATGGATGCAAAGAGGCCTAATCCAAGATCATAATTAAAATGCCAAAGGTTAAAGATAAAGAGAACTTTAAAAGCAGCCAGAGAAAAGGAATTAGTTACCTATGCGGGGGGGGGGGGGGGGGGGGGGGGGGGGGGCGGGGAGGCTTCCCATAAGACTGTCAGCTGATTTCTCAAAAGAAACTTTGCAGGCTAGAACAGATTGACAAGAGGCATTCAAAGTCATGAAAAAACAGGGACACACTGCCAAGACTGCTCTACCCAGCAAAGCTATCATTGAGAATCAAAGGGCAGTTCAAGAGCTTCCCAGACAAGAAAAAAACTAAAGGAGTTCATTATCACCAAACCATTATTCTATGAAATGTTAAAGGGACTTATTTAAGAAAAAGAAGATAGAAAAGATGAGATGGGGGTTTAGGGGAATGCAGGAAGAGGTGAGGGGATTAAGAAGTACAAATAGGTGGTTACAGAATAGCCACGGGGATGTACAGTGTAGAAAACAAAGTGGCCAAAGAACTTTTTACTCATAACCCATGGACATGAATGATGGTGTGGGATTGCCTGAGGTACTGGGGAGTGCTGGGTGAAGGGGAGTAAAGAGGGAAAGAGTGGGATAACTGTAATAGCATAATCAGTAAAATATAATTAAAAAATTTAAAAAGTAAATAATTCATTAGTCTTAAAAAGCTAAACACACACTTAATCTATGAATCAGTGATTTCGCCCCTAGGTATTTCCCAAAAGAAATGAAAACATATGTCAATGAAAAGATCTGAGCCCAAATGTTCAGGACAGCTTTATTTGTCATAGCCCTAAGCTGTCAACAACCTAAATGTCCACCAACAGGGTAACAGGTAAGACAAATTGTGGTATATCCATGTAGTTGGATACTACTTGGATAAAGAACCACAGAAGACCATGGATAGATCTTAAAAACATTATGCTGAACAAAAGAAGTCAGAGACAAAAGAAAAATGTCGTGTTATTCCATTACATGACATTGTAAGACAGGCAAAACTAATCTGTAGTGATAAGAGGCAGATCCGTGTTTACGTCCACACAGGAGAGGGAATGGGAGTACTGACTGTAGAGAGGCACAGGAGTAGGAATGGGCATGAGTGACCAGAAGGAGACAGAGAAAAGGGCAACAACCCACAGAAACCAGGCAGTTCCTAGTAAACACCAGGCTGTTTGGCGCTGCCTGGCCCAGGACTCCTTTATACAATAGATGAGGGATAGATAGGATCATTTGAGATATTCACCTAATCATGAAACCGATCCCCAAGCTACATTTATTTTAGGCAGACCTAAAAAAGAAAGATCGCGGTGTGGGGGAAGGTAATGAGATTAGTGTGAACCACAATCACTTCCTTTTCCTGCTTTGAGTCATCTCAGTTCTGCAGCTACTGTTTTCTCCAGCTTCTTCTTTCCCAAGGACCTCAGTGATTACCATATGATCTGTGCTCGTAAAGACTGGCTGAGCTCACACTAACCAGAGAGAATCTTAGAGGACTCACTGCTGGAAGGTCCTCTAGAGGTCTTTTTGATTCCAACGGGAAAACTGAGAATATGAAAAGAGAAGTGATTTGTGCCAGGTTACCTGGCTAGTCACTAGCAAAGACTGGACTTTGACACCTTGGTAGTGTAGATAAATGGGAGGGGAGTAGGTTTCATGTAAATATCTCCACTATTTATTCTATCATATGTAGATCCAGTAAGGCTAAGAAAGGAACATGCAGAGTCGCCAAATTTTACAACCCCAAGGGTCTCCAATCATCGTAATGTAGGTACTAGATTATGCCACATGACAGTCCACGTAGACGCCACTTAGGAAGAAAGAAGACTGGCTTCTGTTTACATGTTTGTTAGGTTTTTAAAAGAGAATCTGTTTAAATCTGTACTGACAAGAAAGAGAAGTAATACTATTGAGCTGCTAAGAGGTACTAAGTACTGCTCTAGACATCAGGACATATTAGCCCATTGAATTCTGCAGGGTAGCTATTATCATCCTCTTCTAACAAATAAATAAGCTGAGATTCAGAGAGGTTATACGTCTAACTTCACATTGCTGGTAATGGCAGAGCTGTGAATGCAAACCCAAGCTCTGTTCATAAGGTTATGGCAGGAATTTAGGAGTCTTCCTTAAAATGTTCTACTGCGAGCCCTGGCTGGCATAGCTCAGTGGATTGAGCATGGGCTGGGAACCAAAGTGTCCCAGGTTCGATTCCCAGCCAGGGTACGTTCCTGGGTTGCAGGCCAGAACCGCCAGTAACTGCACATTGATCTCTCTCTCTCTCTCTCTCTCTCTCTCTCTCTCTCTCCCCCCACTCCCTTCCCTCTCTAAAAATAAATAAATAAAATTAAAAAAAAAAAGGTTCATTTAAAAAAAAATGTTCTACTGCTATGCATGCGACAGGCACTGGGAGGGAAAAGGTACGAGGAGGTTTGTGTCTTAATCTTAATAACTGTCAAGATACCAGGGCTGAGTGGCCTTTACTCAGAAAACAAAAGGGAGGGGTCTTTTTTTTTTTTTTTGATCGTTGAGCCTTCGGAAGGCACAAAGAAACTTTCTACATGACCTTCATTCATTTTTTTTCATCTCCCCAACTGCTACCAGAATTGCTTGGTTTGTTTAAGAATAATATTCATTGCAATTACTTAAAATAAACCATTCATGTCTGGTTAAACAACAATACATAGTACTCAATATTATCAAATTGTATACAAATATGCCAAGTTTTCATAGTGTGTTGCTTGTGCAATGTGGCCATCCATCAGCATTTTTTAAATCTAGAGGAAAATAGGTTAAAAACACTGTTGTTATAGTGGGGGTGGGGCATTAAAATGGAGCTTAAAGCTGTGTTAGTTTTGCAAATTTGCGTGTAGTTGTCAATTTTTGTATCTTATTTTTGCTCCTGTTTTACTGTTTATAGTGTCTACCTTGCTGCAAAAACTGGACATTCTGATACTATCCAAAGTAGGCAGCCCTGGCTAGATGATCCTGAATAGCCCAGGAAAGAGAAGAACTCTCTCAATCCGACCATACAATATAACCCACAGAAACCCTAGACAGGTCTGTAAGGACCTTCTCTTTTTACACTATCAGAGTTTTTTGTTTTGCCTTTTTGCTTTTAGTAAAATATTGGGTTATTATCTTTAGGACCCCTAGACACCAGTACTAAAATAGTTTTAATCAACAAGTTTCCAAGTGTCACATTTCTTCATATCACTTTTCACAGCTTCCAACTTCTATCAAGTAGCCAAATACATGTTTTTGTTTTAAAAATGATTCAGACTGGATGTTGGACTTGATATCATTCTCTTTTACAATACTAATTCTGAGTGCTTTACCTCTACATCTCACTGAATCTGCCATGGCCCACCTAAAACCACCCTAGATTTTAGGCATACATTTATATTTATGTGGATGGATGGATGGATGGATGGATGGATGATAGATAGATAGATAGATAGATAGATAGGTGTGATATAACCTCAGCATAAGCCACTTCCTCTCTGAATCTCTTATAATAGACCCAGCTGGGGAAACAGCATAGTTGTTAGAAAGAAAAGAGAAATAACAGGGTTGAGGGGGATAAGAACAGAGACGTGAAACAGAAACACACAATGACATACATACACAGGAACACACAGGGACAGACTCATGAAAAAACTGGAGTGGTGAACATACAATACAGTGTACAGAGGATGTGTTATAGAATTGTGTACCTGAAACCTCAGTAATTTTTTAAAAGATTTTATTTATTTATTTTTAGAGAGATGGAAAGGGAGGGAGAAAGGGAGAGAAACATCGATGTGTGAGAGATACATCGACTGGTTGCCTCTCACATGCCCCTAATGAGAGACCTGGCCTGCAAACCAGGAATATGCCCTGACTGGGAATCAAAGTGGTGACCCTTTGGTTCGCAGCCCACACTCAATCGACTGAGTTACACTGGCCAGGATGACCCAGTAAATTTTTTTAAAAAGAAAAAGACCACAAAGACTCATAGATGCAAACTACGTTCTTTCTTTCCTTCCTCCCTGAGTCTCCAAAGTTTTCCTTGGGCTCTTCCCACATCCTTTTCCCACTCCCCAGTCTATTTGGCACCTACTTGATATGCTCTGTGCGTCCAGAGCCCTCGATGGTCTTCGCTCCCCACCGTTGCTCCTTCTCAGAGATGTCATTCTGCAAAAGACAGCACTCAGCAGTAAGAGATGGCAAGAGATGTGCTGCGCTGAGAGGGGCCACGCAGCTGACACACATGCCCTCCATGTCCCCTGCATCCACTGCCTCCTTCAGTCAGATGCCTCTGTGTGTACCCACCTGGCCCCCATGTTAAATTAGACTGGTGAGCTCTAAAACCTCCCTTCCTACTACATCCTCACACTGTCCCCTTCAGGTCTCCTATGACTTCAGAATCCCCCCAAATTACAAATGTCCAGCCTAACTCCTGGCTCACAGGCCAAAAGAGACCCAGAATAACCTGCTCCTTCAGCATAGTCTGTCATAACCCATCAATCACAATGTCAAACTCCTCTCCTTCTCACCTGTCTCCCTTCTATCCTCAACATCAAATATCATGCATGCCCCACTCATTACAGTCCGTTCTTTCATGAGGGCTCTCTTGGCCTCAGACTGTCCTTTTTCTATGCACCCGCAAAGGCTACAGAGTGGCCCAAATGCTGCCTCTTCACCTTTCATTATCCAAGCAAAGCCATTTCCAAACTCACCACAAAGTCAGGGTCTGTGTCCCAGTCATCACCCTGGGTCTCCACGGAAACAGATACATCATGTCCTACGACAGACTTCCACATCTGAGGGTGAGAGAAGATGGCAATTAATTAGAGGAGAAAAATCAAGACCAGGGAAAACAAGAATGCTGAAGTCAATGAGAGAGCAGCTCAATGTTTCTTGCCACTTTTTGTTAGAAGATAATAGACGCGGAGGCAAAGCAGATGGGAGTTTTAGGAAGCTGCCCCAGGGGAATTATTTACAAACAAACATGGCCTGGGCTCACTGGAGTCTGGAGAGAAGTCACTATGGGTGTAGGTAACACTAAATAACTGGGTGTGAAAAGTGCTGGGATCATTCATTTGCCAAGAGACTGGCCAGGCAGTGGCTTTGAAGTGGCAATCAACGAGGGGTGCTCAACATCACTAGAATTACAGCACCATTTCACTCAGGTTTCTACTTATGACTGTTTTCATAGCTATCAAAATATATATCTCTTGATAGTGAACATCTGCATGCCGCTCTACAAACTGCTTTACTCTATTAAGCAGTTTGCTAACTCCTAGTGCAAATGCTATTCCACCTCCACTCAGGCTGGCCACTGAACAGAGGCATGAGGTCAGCAGGGCTGGAATTCCTCGGCTGGGCAATGCATGGGGAAGCATTATTTGCCTAGAATAAGTCACTTATTTTTCCATTTTTAAAAACAGGTCAATTATATTTTGAAAGAAGATAACTGATGCAAAAATGGCATATAATAAATCCCTCATTTTGAACATTAGAAGTTATATTTTTATTAACTAAATAAATGATAAAGAACTGCTTAGAGAACACCAGTTGGAAGGAGTACCAAACTTTTATTCTACTGAGACATCCCCAGGGTTTTCACTGGCCCTGACAATTGTGCATGAGGAGGAGCTGCACAGTTGCTCTGCATCTGTGGGTTCCCGGATCTTGGTGGGAAGAGGAAACAGGCAATGCTCATCTGCTCTGATGGCTGCTGAGACTTCGTGACCCTGATACCACTTGCTAGCTGGCAACTCCCCTGCCCATCCCTCCCTGCTCAGACTCCTCATCCCACTGGTGTCTTTCCCATGCTCTTCACTGTCTCTTAAAGGAATCCCTCTTACAACCACTCCTGGGACACTGCAGCATCACCACCTAGGCCCCTCAGAGTCTCTAAGTTTCCTCTCCAGTTTAAAACTCCTTTTCCATGCTCCTTAAAAAATGCCGTGGAGCCCTGGCTGCTGTGGCTCAGTGGATTGAGTACCAGTCTGTGAACCAAGGGGTCATTGGTTCTATTCCCAGTCAGGGGACATGCCTGGGTTGCAGGCTGGGTCCTCAGTAGGGTGCGTGTGAGAGGTAACCACGCATTGCTGTTTCTCTCCCTCCCTTCCCATCTCTCCAAAAATAAATAAAATCTTAAACAAAAATAAAATAAAAATGCTGTGGAAACCAGCCCAAGGGAAGTTTGTGGTAGATTGATTAAAGAGATGCAAGGAAGACACCGGAGACATATTGACTAAGTCAGCTGCACTGTGGGATGAGTCACTGCTGAGACCAGCTTTACCTTCCCCTGTGAGGCAACAATTATAGATGGGGGGAGGGAAGGTAGACAAGACCTAGGTCCTGGCTCCTAGGCTGCTCTGCAAGAAGAGGACTTCACACAGAAAATTGTAAAGGAGACATTTCTGAACTATTCATGAGCAATAAGAAAGCAATGCAGACTGATGGTCCTATTTTCTTCCCTGCTCTTCCTCCAAGGCCTCAACCTGACTCTCCCATAAATCTCCCATCCTCATGTGTTTTTGAAACTAAGAGAAGTTTCTGACACGAAGACAACTGAGTATCCTTGTGCTACTGGCCAGAAACCAAGACATACTATCTAGAGGTAGGAGCCCAGAGAGTAACTTAGAGAGGCATGGTGCCCAGAACATCAAGTGCCACCAAGGGCCTCATCATAAGGCTGCCTTATAGCGTCAGTAAAGCACATGGATAGGGAGTCAGAGGATCACCCAGCTCTATTACTAAGCCCCTGTGGAAACACGGGTAAAGGGATCAACAAAGAATACGTACTTAGTTGCCAGGTACCAGGGTAGACATTTCATGATTAACTTAAATAATTTGGTAAATCATTGAATGTCTCAGATGCTCAGTTTTCCCCCAGTGGAAAAATAAATAAAGAGGTTAACCTAGCTAATCTATAAGGTTTCCTCCACTTCTGACATTCTGGGATTCTGTGATCATACAATCACAGAAACCAATCCTAGTCCCACCATCATCCTATTTGGCCTCCGTCACCTCTTGGTTCTCAGCACTGGTGTACGTGAGCAACTACTTCCTAAGCTATTACGTCATTTATGTGAATTGTCTCACCCTGGTAAATCATACTCTCCAAGAGCAGAGACTTGGTCTTTACCTCCTGTGGCCCTCCTCCCAATTCAGTGGCTGGGAGCAACCGGTCTTGAGAGAGGACTGTAGACTCTGCAGAAACCAGGGGTTCTGGACTAGATGGGTGCTGGATCTTGTTCCCTGGGCTCTAGCCACCCACTTCTGTTTCCATCCCCAGATACTCATTGTCCACAACCACGCCCACACAGACCTTCTGGCCATAAAAGGTTAAAAGCCTACTAGCGGTGACTTCATCTCTCAATAAGGAGTTAAGAGTGAGGTAGGTTCCTCTTACCTCAACTCTTCCATTGTGCTCCCTTTCCCACTGCTCAGAGTACCCACCTCCAACAGCGCGAGTGTCTGCTCGAAGCTCCCTGCTCCTCACATCTACACTTGGCTCCTTCTCTTGCTGCTGCCACTTCTGAGCGAGAAAATGAGCGGCTGCTTCAGTTCCGTATTCAGGTTTTCTGTCATTTCCTGCCACTGTGTCCTCACAGCTACTTCCTGAAGTTTGAATCAGTTACTTCTGCTTAGGCACTTAATACAAAAAAAGGACTAAATGTTTCATCTTTTGCAAGACTTTGAAAGTCATAGGGAAGTTAAAAAAAAAAAAAAAAAAGCTCTTACTCTCAGAGTTTATAGCTGGCCAGGGAAGCAAAACATTCAACCAAAAACAAATTTGTGTTCTAAATATGTGGGCGGTTGCATGTGCAACGGAAAGCAGACAGTTTGGTATTGGCTGAAGAAATCAAGAAAGGCTTAATGGGAAAAATAATTTTTATGTGGACCTTGCAGGGTAAGATTAAACAGAAACTCACTTTTACATTTCCCACAGCACTTAAAACTGGGGTTTGCATATAGTAGGTGTTCAAATAAATATTGATTAATTGAATGATGAAAGGGAACAAGTCACAGGGGAAAGGCAAGACATGGAGGGAGAAAAATTCAGATCACTTAGGAGACAGTGAGGAATCTGAGCTAACTCAGAGCTGATTCCTAGTAGGAAGACGTCTGGAAGAACTAGGTGGTACCAGATGACAGGAGGTCTGTGGCATTTTGTACTACTGTTCAAGATTTGCTGCCCCTTCCTTTCTTCTTTAAGTTACACTTGCTCAGGTAACTTGTTTTGGCCAGTGAAATGTGAGTAACTAAATACTGGGCTGGCCAAAGAGTCTGTGTGTTTTTTCCATAAAGTAAAAGACACAGTTTTCATTTTCACCAATAACTTTATTGATCTGGATATTTTGAGTATGTCAGCTATCTCCCACATGGTATAATGTTGATTGTTCTCAATTAATGTCTCAATTCGTTCACTCTCAACTCCAACTGCTCTACCCAACTTCGTCCAGTGAACATCGTCCAGTGAGAAATCTCTAGCGCAAAACTTCGAAAACCACTTATGACACATTCAATCAGTCACAGCACCTTCTTCATATTGCACAAATCTTTTTTTGCCTTTTGGTTGCATTTTTACCTTCTTGAAAAAACAAAGGGTAATATGACGAAAATGTTCTGTATTTTCTTCCACCTTCAATATTAAAATGGTTACAAAAATTCACCAATTTTGATGTTTTTTAACACACACTAATATGACAACTGTCACAATATGATCAAACAAAATTGTTTCAAATGAAGTTAAAGACAACTAAGTACTACTACAGCCATCTTATGGAAAAAAACAAAACTTTTTGGCCAACCCAATACTTAACTTTGTGGTGGAGACTACGACCAGAGCAATCTCTGTCATCCTTTTGCCCAGTGCCCACCACCTGCAGTTCTGTGGAGGGGGCCCATTCTCACTTGGGAAGTGAGAGAGGCCCCAGATGAGAACAGCAACACTCAATCTATTGTGTGAGGGAGCTGGAGCCTTTGACTACAAAATAATCTGTTATTTTAGCTGCTGAAAATTAAGGGGTGTTGTCATTGCATCTGACCTAGCTTCTCCTAATCTTGATTGAGGTAGAGTTGCGACCTGATTTGCTCAACAGTGAGCTCCCCAATAAAGCAGAGACTGGATGAAACTAGTCTAAGATACAGAGGAGGGAATTTCTGCATTAGGAATAAGTAAGATTTTAATTACTTCCAAATCTAAGGATTCTGTGCCTGGGGGGATTTTTATTTAGAGCTCTCCTACTTCACATCCTATTTATTGTGGCAGGACCAAAGTAATTTGAAGAAGTAGATTTGTAGAAGGGGAAATCTCAGATCATTTAGAACCCTAATTCAGTGTTGAAAATAGGAATGGTCCGACCAGATGTTACGATACACCACCCACATAATTTTTTTGAGAAACCATAAAATTTAATTAAAGGTGACACCAAGAAAAACTGTTTCTCCTTAGCAAATGTCCTCAGCTCATACCCAATGAGAGGCAGTGAGCTGTTGCACATGAAATAGCATGTGCTTTGAAGACAGATAGATTTAGTTAATTTTATTGTATCTTGAGAAAGTGAGTCAGATTTCTCAAGCAGCAACTTAATATAAAAATATAATAAAGCCCAACCCGCTGTACCTTAGACTACCCTTTCCCCACTCCCACTCAGAGGGACTCCATGGGGTCTCATGTTTTCAATATGCACCAGATAAGAGTTCTCCCAGGCCGAGGTATAAACCTGCATGAATGTCATGCCTTAAAGCCCAACTTGTTTGGTTCGGTATCAGGATGAAATTCTTCACTCTACTTCACTACCCTGGCTGGGGTCTAGCTGCTAAGCTGCAAGGACACACATAGCCATTACTGATGTGGGTCAGTGAGAAAGGAGTCAGAATATGTAAAGCTTTCTACTCCTGTATCCATTCCTGGCTACCCCACTCCCGCATGCCCCATCTACCTTCTTCCCCTCAGCACCCAGCACATGTACACACGCACATACACACCACCATTTTTCATTCTAAAAATAATTTTATTATTTTACAGTTATTCAGGAAAGTTCCTGGATTGTGGTGACCAAAGCTTGGTCACCACAGAACAAACGATTAGAGCGTATCAGTCAGTTCACCAGTTTTCTCTCTGGGTGGCGAGAGTGAGCTGGGAAGACATCATGTGCATGACAAGAAAACAGTAACAGTGAAGGGCTGAGGGTGGGGAGGTGAGGAATAGGCACAAGTGGAAATCAACCAGGCTGTCATTCTCAGGCCTAGATTTAAGTATTGTCTTCTCCATATTCTCCCTTCATTTCCCTTAACTCTGTTACCACAGAGAGCAGATGAATATGAAATTGAGAAAGTGGAATAACTGTTACCAACAGCAAAGTAGCTTAGCACTTCAAGAGCTGGGAGTGGTCTCCAGATCAGACAGATCTCCCTAGCCGGGGGAGTCGATGCCTCACTAGAACTGGCTCCTAGTGTACTGTGATAGGGCCCCCATTTGAGGCATATCCAGGTAACACAGAATGACAAGAATCTGAATCCCACTGCCTACAGCCACTTCTTCCTGCCTGCCAGTGAAAGGAAAGGCACGGGCCACTCAGTAGCTTAGTCCACATGTGATCAAGGGCATAAGCGATGGGATCCTATCCTTACAGTTCAGGACCATAAATTTTACTCCAGTGATGTCTGAACAGCCAGGGAAGATGTTGTCCTCCCCCGTGATCCAATAGCTAAAACCCATGGGGAGTTCTTCAGACCCTGGGACCTATCAGGTATCCTGAGATAATATTCCCCCTGAACTTTGTTATGGCGAGCCCACCTCTCCCCTGAAGCAAGAGAAAATAAATATAAGGTGACTGAAGCAAATAAATTATCAATCAAAATGATATACGACTTCAGATTATCAGGTTTATTGGAGCCACCCTCCTGGCTGAAAACATTCCTCCGCATCTTTCACAGGACCACAGGAGATCAGGGCCTGACAAAATCTGAACAAATCTTGAGCTCAGCAACCAAATATGGGGCCTCCTCAGCATTTCTGGCCCTGGGCAGCAGAAGAAAGCAGACCTGATGGTTCCTGTAGCTCTAACCTGGGCTCACTTTTTGCAGGCACTTTCTGTGGAGACTTGGAGAGAGGACTTGTAAGTGGGAAGACTATTCCACTGGAATTGATGGTTTTGATATCAGAGATGAGGGAACTGCAAGTTCTGAGAGGAGTGTTCCAAAAGGTGAGAACTAAGTTTACAGATGGCCTGTGAAACACAGAATGAGCAGGACATGAACCATCAAAAAGTAGACAGCTGCTAGCAGAGGCACTCGGGTCCGGGAGTGACAGAGCGAACGCAGGATCCGCTTCCATCCAGCACCACTCCGTGACTGAAAGAAAAATTTGGAGGTTAGAGAGTTCCCCCCTATAGAGATATGTTCTTTTTCTTCCTCCATCCCTGCAGAAAAGAGATAACCTGAAAGTCCTCTCAAAGTCAACAAACTGGCAAGTCCTACCAATTTCCTCCAACCTTCCATGTCTTTCCAGTCTTAGCCCCATTAGCTGCTCAGTGCCTGGAATTCCAGATTCCTTCTCCTGACCCTTTGCCCCAACACAGCCGGCCCTGAAGGTAGTACAGTACCCGCTCTTCATCTATAGCCTTCTTCCCTTCTTACCCTTCGACAGCTGTTGCCTGTAAGGTCTATTAACAGTGCCTGCTCCTGAGTGCCACAGGAACCAATGATAGGAGTCCGGGCAGAGTCCCATTCACTGTGCTCCAACCTGTGTTGAGAAAAACAGGAACAGCATTGGTTCACAGCATGTGAGGTGGATCCGGTGAAGTCATCCCACTCATTTGCCACGGGATGTAGCACAAGAGACTTGCCACAAAGACTGGTTTCTCACCCCAGGTCCCATGCAAGGAGGGCACGGGCAGACAGGTGTCTTTCAGCAGCAGTAAAAGGTGATAATAACTATCAGGATTGACTGGTACTGGGCCTAGGTAGGCAGTACTTGACTGGCTACTTCAATTTCCATTCTGCATCAGAGCCAAAGAGAGAACTGTGGAGGGGCTAAGCTTGGATTAATGTAGCTTATCCACAGACTCAAGAGTCACCTGCACTATGCAGCTGCAAATTGGCTTGGGACAGGTCAGTCACATATGAAGAAAAGGTCTCCCCCAAAGGGCAGGGTTTCCAGGTCTGAGCAAGTCCAGAGCAAGTGGCAAAGAAACAGCCATGGGTGCACTGGCTGAGACTACTCAGCAGAGACAGTAAAGCTCTATGGATCCCCAAAGAGCCCACCCTCAAGGCTGCAGACCAAGGCCAAAGGAGTGATGAAAATTTAGAAGTAGTGAATAATCTGGGTGGGGAAAAAAGGTATCTCAAATAAGACCTGCTCAATGGGGCTGCCACCTCTGCCACCTAAATTTTGTAAGCCATTAATATCACAAGTGCCACTCTCTGAGGCAAGAGGCAATATATGTAGTTGGCTCCCACAAGCCCCCAGAAATAATACAAACAAGTGCCTACTTTTAATGTTTCTTTTCCATGGGAAAAACACCCAGCAGCAAAATAATTGTAGCCACTCTCTCTCATGTAGGGTGAGTCTCTTGACTGGTGAGTTGGGAATATGGAACTTCTGTCCTTCCAAATCACACTTGGAGCAAACATCCCATAAGAGGCACAATTTGTTGCAATGTTCTAATTTTGTAAGAGTGTGGTCTTCTGCAAGAAAGCCTACTCTGGTTTCCCAATGCCAGTGACTGGGAGGGCAAGTTCAAGGTTAAGAAGTACATTTGCTAACAAGTCAAAAGCTAGATTCTTTTATTATATCATCTTTACAAAGTGGTTTCTTAGTCTCTCATGTTTTAATCTTTGTAAAAAAATTCCGTTGATTCATATCTGAGATAGGGAATGGGGTTGCTATTTAATTGGCTCTCTAAGGAGTCCTACACCTACCTCACATAGCTACTGTTGGGATATAAGATACCTTATTTCACCCCACATGAAATAAGCTGTCAATAAATGGTAGATAATATTATTATTCTCTAAGGACAACGTTCTGGAAAGTGCAGGCCTCCTAGATTCCAAAAAGTGCCATCTTCTTGAGTGACTGCAGTGACCCTAAAGTCACTGCAGCACCATCTCAAGATGAGAATTAGATCCTAATTATTCTCAAGTCTGGCTACTGAAAGGTACCAAGTGTGGTCAGGGAGGACCAGAGGCGAACATAGGTATCTCCCTCAGCCCTTTACCGCCTGATCTGTTCCTCGGCCGCAGAGAGGGCAGTCTCAGCAGCCACTCTTTGGTCTCGTTCTTCTTCTAGCAGCTTCCTCAACTCATTCACCTCCTGTTTAGTGTTGCTCAGCTGCTTCTGGGCTTCCGAAAAACTTCAGGACAAAAGGAAAACAAACAGCATCACTAGATGCAGAGCACATCTGGGAATAATACAAGGGGTTCCAAGTCTTTATAAAGTTATAGAGCAGAAAAATTTACAGAAGCTTGTAGAAACCCAGCAAATATATGAAAAGCTTAGCTGCAGAGTGATTAAACAAAGATACAGAAAATACCTTAAGAGATTTTAGGGACTAACTGAGTATCTTTCATATGAATGCCACTGGATTAGTGGTGTGTGTGTGTAACATGGTGCTACTGTTTTTGCTTCACAAACTTCTCACTCTTAATTTGTTAGGTTATAATTGTTACTATTTAATCCTCACATCAATTCTGTGAGGCCAATAAGATAAGATGATATATCAGATCCATTCAATGGTCTCCTGTTCAATCTAGATGACTGTCCAATTTCTGTATATGTGACACATGCTCTGGGGTTGAGAGCTGCTTCCACACCTTAGCTGTGGCTGCCTCAGTTCTTCAGGATCACTCTTCCTGTGAGCTCCATTTTTCTCCTGGGGAGCTCCTGGAGCAACGTCCATATTCAGTGGCCCCTAGAAGAAGAATAAGCTTAGCAATTCAGTGATGGGAGTGCTTAAGAAATTGTACTTGGGCAAAAGGAACACTCACTTAACATCAAAAAGAATAAAAAATCTTGGAGAGGGATGCCTCTGCTTATAATTCTCTTCAAGTACAGATTTAGAAGTGAGAATCTTCAACTCTAATAGATTAATCTCCTACATAAAACTCTCAATTAATGTTATTCGAGATTCTCGATCTGGAATCTCTCCTCTTAAGACTTTAAAGGCTTACCATTGAAATCTTCCTTCCAGTGGAGGCCTGTGGATTTTCTAGAAGGTGCTCTGATCAAGCAAGGGCTCAGCAACTCCTCCCAAACCCATTCACTTTCCTTCCATGCCCCATTTATTCCCATCATAATTCTCAACCTCTTCCAACTTCAACAATGCCCTCCTCTCCACTGCTGCCAACAGCTCTGCCTATTCTGTTCCCCAGGTCCAAATCTCCCTTACAGCTTTCTTATTTCTTGGAGCAAAATCAAATTTTCCCTAGTTTTAGAATTCCAAAAGCTTCAATCATCACTGTTTTCACTTGCTTTTTGATTCCTTTCCCACCACCTCATTGATCTTTTTTCTTCTAATCCCTTTCCCAGACCTTATTCCCATTTTAATTAACTTCCTTCTCTCTCCTTTCTCCCATCACACCTAATTAATCTCCAGCCTGAACACGTCAGCTCTTCAATGCTGCTCACTTACTATTTCTCGTCCACAATCAGTTCCACAACAACTTTCCCAGCCTCTCAACTTCTTACTCACCGCCTGCAGTTCTTGAACCTGCTTCTCCAAGATGGCACAGTGACTAAAAAGGTCACTGTAGTGCTGCTGATTCTCACGAAGACTCTGATTGGTATCACACAGCTGAATTGAAAGGGTATTTTTCTCTTCAAGCAGCTGAGAAAACTGAAACAGAGGACAGGATAAGCACCACCCCACAGGTCTATTTCATTATAAAGACTACTTAGGCTAGCTGTCCTGAGTTTTAAGGATTTAATTTTTTTAATGCAATAGCCTTTATTTCAATAATAGCAACAATAGCACTGTGCACTCCAACAACGTGAGAAAATTCAGAATTTTTTGACCAAGAAAGAAAAACAATTTGGGGGAAGTAGCAGGAAACTTGATTTACAGTGCACAGTACATTTACTGAAAGTGAAAAAAAAGGGAAGTGGAAGCCCTCAATCATCACTGTTTTCCACTTGCCTCTTTAAAATATTTATTTATTTATTTATTTATTTTTAGAGACAGGGGAAAGGAGAGAGAAAGAGAGGAAGAGAAACATCAATGTGTGGTTGCCTCTCGCATGCTCCCTACTGGGGACCTGGCCCATAACCCATGCACACTCCCTGACTGGGAATTGAATTGGCGACCCTTTGGTTCACAGGCCAGCACTCAATCCACTGAGCCACACCAGCCCAGGCTCCACTTGCTTTTTGATTTAATAAGTATGTAAGGGGATGGCAGTTGCTTGGGTCCAAGGTGAAGTTAATAACAGATGACTATAAAGCGCAGATTTCGAGATGGCTGGAGACAGAGCTGTCATCTAAAAATTCATACAGGAATGTATCTGGAAAGATTCTTCAATGCTGTAGAGAGTTATAAGTTACCAAGAATGTAGAATAAAAAATTATAATATGTGGCAGAAGAGTAAATCCTAATATGCTAAAGTATGTACTAATACGCTAAAGTACATGTAAGAAACTATACTGGGAATAGAGACTCACAGGTATAAACATTTCAGTCACTCCACGCAGGACTCTCCTCTGCTACATGAGTAGCAGGTAGTTATTCGGTCTTCCTGAACACGTCCAGTGTCAGGGGTGCTCACTATGTGACAAAGCGACCCAAGCCACTTTTCGGATGTCAAAAACAGAAAACTATTTTTAATACTGGACAAAAATTTGCTCTTTGGAGCTTCTGCCTATTGATTTGAATTCAGTCCTTTGGAATTCTAATTCTTCATATGCAAGTGTCAAGTTTCAAGTTTAGTTATAATTAACATCCAGATACATTAATAACCATAGAGATGTCTCTCTGAAGTACCTACTGTGGGACTATACACTGTATGAAAGGAGACTGGTATACCTGGCTAGTGTTCAATCTTTTCCTGAGTATTCCTTTTTGTAAGTATTTTGGGTTAATGTTTGAACAAAAAAGCTGAATCAATGTTCAGAGAAAAAAAGATAACACTTTTCTAAAGATTCTATGATGACCAGTAAGGACATTTGACACATAAGAAAAATGAGAACAAGTCCACATGGTGTAACAGGAATATCTGCAGGCCATGATGAAAAACAGGACAAAGAGCAATGTTCAGCTGACAAACCACTTTCAAAAGCATTACCTTATTTGAGAGAGATAGAGGAAGAATGTCTGTCCCCACTTATAAATGACAAACAGAAAAAGAGATGGGTAGTGACTTGCCTCATGTTATGTGGCAGACCAGGACTCAAGCACGTTCTTGGTGCCAAGTCGAGAGCTCTGTCTGCCACTGGAGGTGCTCCAGCTGAGAGTTCAGCAAGGGAAGTTAAGCAGGTTATGGGTTTTTGTTAGGTAATGTGGCAGTCAGTAAAGGAAAGGACACACTAATTTGAAGACAGAGGTAGCTTGGTACAATGGCAACTAATGAGTTCTGAGACAGGGGGAACGTGATCCTCTCCCGATGTAGGAGAAAGTTAGTTTTCCTGGCCACAGCAAACAGACCATACCAAAAAACAGACAAACAAACAAAAAGCAAAAACAAGAAAAAAATGAAAACCAAACAGAAACAAACAAAATTCCTCAGAGTGGAAAGATTCCATTCTTTGACATATCAACAGGAGAAAGGATAGACTTGTAAAACTCATTGGAAGCACAAACCCCCTTAACTGGAGAAGTCTGATTACTTATAATAAGCTACCCTCATGTAAACCACTTCTATAATGTTTATATTTTTCTCCCTAGGATAAATATAGATCCTTGTAGTTTAGGGGCTATCACACTACAATTCAGGGCCTACTGCCTTTTGTGAATTAGGTTTTATTGGAACATAACCACCCCATTTGTCTATGCATCATCTGTGGCTGCTTTTGTGCTACAACTACAGAGCTGAGTTGTTGTAACAGAAACAGGATGGCCTACAAACCTAGAATATTTACTATCTGGGTTTGTAAGGAAAGATTTGCTGATTTCTGCTATAGCTCATATGCAATTGTATTTTACCATGTCTATACCTGTAAAAATGGAGGTTAGCATCTAGGATAGGAGGGAGCAATCTAGCAACATTATACCAATAACCATTCCTCTCATGTTTTCAAGTTTGAATTACATATAAACATTCAACCATGTTGGTACAAATACATATCAAGCCTGAGCACCCATGCAAAGAAGTAAGGCAATGTCTTGCAGTGGAGCCTTCCTATGCTGACAGCCCGTCTACTAAAATCCCTACCTAGAGCCCAAGAAGCAATTCTTCCAGTTATCTAGGACCCACTTACAGTGAGGCTCTAAGCTCACTGGAATGTAAGCTCCATGAGAGGCTATATATATTCTCAGTAACTGCATATGGCCAGACTCACAGAAGGCAAATAACAGTTATTTGCTTGATGAAAAAAAATGAATGAATGATGCTAGGGATGAAGATACCTTTCTTATAGCTTCGTCCTAAAAAACTCTTTCTTACCCAGAATGACAGTGACCTAAAGCAATGCTTCTCGTACTTTAAGTGGTATGTGAAGTGTATCTAAAACAAGCTATTAAAGAAAACATAACCTTGGTATGACACAGAAACCAGTCCATAAATAACTGAAACTAAAGTTTCTCAAAACAGATATAGTCTTTATTACATAAAATATATATTTTAAATCTTTTATTTTGTTTTATTAAAAACACTATCTGCACTGTTTGTAATAGCCCCAAAATGAAAAAACCCAAACATTTTTTAACAGAAGAATAGAATAATTATGGTATATGCCTACAGTATAATACTAAACAATGTAAGAATTGAAAAATCTTGGATGAATATTACAAAATAAATGAAGCAACACAGAACAGATGGCATGATTCCAGTCACTCGTGCTTCTACAGGGGTGGCAGTGAACAGAAGGGGACACAAGGGACTTCTGGTCAAAATGGAGGTGTAGGGAGACACGCTTCACCTCCTCCTGCAACCATAAAGAGAATTACAACCAGATCTCAAAACTAATAACACCCAGAACCATCAGAAAATCGAGCTGTATGGAAGTCCAACAATCAAGGATTTAAAGGAGACATATTCATCCAGATGTGTATGAGGGGTGGACTCACAGGGGCAAGTGTAGAGGTGGGGTGGTGCAGAAAGGCAGTGGTGATGTCAGGAGGGGCTGCCGAATGGACAGGAGAGAAACCTGCGGAGCAAGTGATCCCAGCCCCTGGCTGTAAAGCACAGGGCTCCAGCACCAGGAAGATAGATCCCCATTACCTCTGGCTATAAAAACCAGTGGGGGTTGGGGCAGTGGAAGAAGCTGCCAGATTTTTGCCACTTAGAAGGCCAGCATGGTCTTAAAACATACAGAAACTCACTCACTCTGGGATTTATCACCAAGGCAGCAGCTGGAAGAGCACCAGTCACACACAGGAAAGGGGTAAAGAGACATAAAATGGAGTGAGCACTGGGCAAACCTCCAGAAGCCCTGTGGCAATGCTGTCCCACTCCAAGCCCTTTCCACACAGCCACAAAGCAGCAAAGCAGATGCCCTGCACTGGCAATTACCTAACGTTCAAAACACTGGTGATCAGGATGCTCAGAAAACTCACTGAGTATGGTGAAAAAAATAAAGGAAGAAATGAAGGTTATGCTAAGTGAAATAAAAAAAAAAATCTACAGGAAACCAACAGAGAAGGGAAGGAAGATGGGATTCAAATTGACAATTTGGAACATAAGGAAGAAATAAGCATTCTATCAGAACAACAACAAAAAAAAGAAACAAGGATTTTTTAAAAAGAGGAAAGGCTTAGGACCCTCTGGGACATCTCCAAACATGCCAAAATATGAGTCATAGGGATGTCAGAAGGAGAAGAGGAAGAGCAAGAAAGTGGAAACTTATTTGAAAAAATAATGAAAGAAAACTTCCCTAATTTAGCAAAGGAAATAGACATACAAGTCCAGGAAGCCCAGAGAGTCCCAAAGAAGTTGGACCCAAAGAGGACCACACCAAGACACAAATGCCAAAGGTTAAAGACAAAGAAAGAATCTTAAAAGCACCAAGGGAAAAGAAGAGAGCTACTTATAAAGGAGTTCCCATAAGACTATCGGCAGATTTCTCAAAAGGAACTTTGCAAGCAACAAGGGACTGGCAAGAAGTATTCAAGGTGATGGAAAGCAAGGACCTACAACCTAGGTTACTCCATCCAGCAAAGTTATCATTTAGAATAGAAGGGCAGATAAAACACTTCCCGGATAAGGTAAAGCTAAAGGAGTTCATCACCACCAAGCCATTATCATAGGAAATGTTAAAGAGATATATTTAAGAAAAAGAAGATTAAAACCATGAACATTAAAAAGGCAACAAATTCACAACTATCAACAACTGAATGTAAAAAAAAAAACAAACAAAAAAAAACAACAAAAAACAAAACAAACTAAGCAAACAACCAGAACAGGAACAGGATCATAGATATGGAGATCATTTGGAGGGTTATCAGCTGGGAGGGGGTGGGGGAAGGGGTAGAATGGGGTAATGGTGCAGGGATTAAGAAGTATAATTGGTAGGAACAAATGGACAGAGGAGAGTTCAGAATAGCATAGAACATGGAGAAGCTGAATAATTTACATGTACAACCCATGGACATAAGCTAAGTAGGGAGAATTGCTGGAGGGAAGGGGGGCTACCAGGTAGAGGGGGGTAAAAGGGGAAAAATTAGGAGAACTGTAATAGCACAATCAATAAAATATAATAAAAAATAGAAGTAAACAGATCCCAAACATATTCTGGAAAAATAAAAGAGGACAGAAGGGACTTCCGGGTCTGGTATGTTCTAATTCTTGAGCTGGGTGCTGATTACACACCTCATGGAAATAGGCCATACTGTTTATGATTTGAATGCTTTCCTGTTTTTTACCTCAGTAAAACATTTACGTTAAAATTTTTGCTATCTGCTAAAATGATTTCATTATCTATTAATAGCACTGAATTGCAGTTTAATACTGTCTTAGAAAGATAAATGCCCAGAGAGAGTGACAATCTAATGTTTAGGAGAGCAAATATAACAGCATTGAGATGGGATCTAGTTTATGGAAAAAAGAAATGTTACAGAGCTATGAAGGGCAGAACTTTCTGGAAACAACTGGCTAGCTGATAGAGGAACTGGGTAGGAGCTTCTCTGGAGCCCCTCTAAACACTCCCAGACAATTCTCCCAACAAAGAGTCTGTAATTTTACCAATTCTTGGATCAAGACACATTTTCTAAAAATGTAAATTTCTATGCTGAAGTTACCATATTTTTCAGACTATAAGACACATTCCCCCCATCCTCTCCCCAAATTTGGGAGGAATAATGGTTGTTAATGCTGCTGTTGAGTTCTGTTTACATTTACATTGGTAAAATATGTTATTTATGTTATTAAATATTTTACCACATTTTTTGCTTCAAAATTGTTTTCCCTCCTCTAAAACCTAGGTGTGTCTTATGGTCCAGAAAATACGGTAATAGTGTTATCAGTATCTGATAATTCAGTGTCAAATAGATGAATTTAACATTTAAAAAGTACCTTCTACATAAGCCAGGCACTGTGCTTGTCCATACACATTATCATAAGTTATCTCAGACCACCTCCCCCTAACACCTTAGGCAAGTTACTTAATACCACTAGGGCTTAGTTTTCTCATCTGTGAAACAGCCCACTGCTCTTTATCATTTTTGGATCACAGCAGACCCCTTGATGCACTGATGACTTCTTACACACACACATGCATTCACATGCATGCACCCATGCACACACCATACATATAATTTTTGGACAGTCACGGCTCTCGTCAAAGCCAATCTTTAGACTCCAGAGTCTAAATGATCTCTGAAATCCCCTCTAGTTGCAACATAAAAACTACCCAGCTGACTTCCTCTGAAGAAGGCAGAACTAGGGGAGGTGCCACTAGAGAATATTTGAATAATCAAAGAGCAACAAGAGTATGATTCATAACGGGGTGGGGTAGGGGAGGACAAAGACATGAGAAGGCACCTAAAAAGAATTTTCTTTAATCTTGCCTTTGCCTTTGCTCTTAGGGCCCAGATGGCAAAGTGGCCCTTCCCTATAGAAAAAGGTCCCATCTGCTCCAGCATCCTTCCCTAGAGTGTCTGGAGTGGCAAGGCTGGGGTATGGGAAAAAGCAAGCTGTCTTCTTTAGTTCCCGAACATCAGACACATAGTAAGGAGGCCTACAAATGGGCCTCCTGCTGCCTAATCACATGTGAAAAGCCACCCTCCACCTTGCTGAGACTCTTCCCTGCTGCACACTGGTGGGTGGGAAGTATAGAGGAACTTGCTGGAGTTTTTGTGTGGAATGACCTCAATGGTACTAACAAGTGGTAGAGATGGGGAGATGATGCTGGGGAAGAAGGCTTCCTAAAGGAATTAGTTTTTTCACTCTTACTGAATGGATTTTTCCAATTATTTCCCAAGGACTCTCCAAAGACGAGAAAAAGAAAATGTGACCATGTCTAGCCCCGGGGTGAGCAACTCTGGCTCTGAGAAAGGCAGAACTTCTGTACCCTAGGATATGCTACAGCTGGAGCCTAGGTTTAATCAGCTTCTACTTACCTTCTTGCTTCCAGTCATGGAAGCAAGAAACGGAATTCCAGTCTAGCAGGAAAGACTTACCTTGCTGTTCAGTTGCTGAATTCTTAACTCCTTTTGGTGAATTTCCTTTAAGCTGTCATTGAGTTGAGTTCTAAGAAGTTCTGTCTCATACACTAGGTTTTGTGACCCAGTTAGGGAAGCTGATGTCTCTGGGGATACCTGCCAGGATACAAACACTGATGAAATTTCCCCCTAAGATTGTTCATGCTGAATTCCTTCTTTCTAGAACTCTGTAAACCTCATAGAAAATTGTAAGTGGTTTGCCTAATAGTAACAGATGGGCACTTAGCTTGCAGGAAGCTGATACTTCCTGGGTAATGATTATCTCTGAGTAGCAACTGGCATTGAAATTACTCACCTGTCTTTGGTACTGTACTTTGAGGGTTTCAGTCTGGGGGGAAGATCTAAATTCCCTCATAAGATTCTGCAGGTGACTAATCTGCTGATCTTTATCTGCAATAGCCATAAGGTACTGTTCCTTCATTCTTCTTTCATGAATTTCCCAGGAATTCTTTTCCATCCTAGAAAAACATGAAGTAACCACAGGCAAAAACATACTCATGAAACAAAGATGAGTAATTCTATATCCAAAACAGTATCATGGGCTGTAGAGATGTAGTAAATGATGCAATCAGAGCAAAATTTAAAATAGAATCATGCAGCATAATGATGGAGCAAAACTAAAACAAGAATTTCACCATCACTAATAATCAGGGAAATGCAAATCAAAATCCAATGATATATTACCTGAATCAGTCAGAATGGCTTTTATAAAAAATCTTCAAGAAGATCCTTTAACATATATGACACTGGTTTGGTGGTGATGAACTCCTTTAGCTTTTCTAGTTTGGAAAGCTCTTTATCTGTCCTTCGATTCTACAATAAATGACAGCTTTCTAGGTAGAATAATCTGGGTTGTAGGTCCTTGTTTTTCATCACTTTGAGTATTTCTTGTCTATCCCTTCTGGCCTGCAAAGTTTCTTTTGAGAAATCAGCCGATAGTCTTATGGGGGCTCCCTTGTAGGTAACTAACTGCTTCTTAAATTTACTCTCTCCATCTTTAACTCTTTGCATTTTAATTATGATGTATCTTGATGTGAAACTCTTTTGGTTCATCTTGTTTGGGCCTCTTTGCACTTCCTAGACTTGTATGTTTAGTTCCTTCACCAAGTTAAGGAGTTTTGTGTCATTATTTTTTCAATTGATTTTTAATTTTTTTTTTTTTTTTTGCTCTTCCTCTCTTCTTCTTCTGGCACACCCAAGATGCAAATGTCAGTACACTTGAAATGTTGGTACATTGGCACAGGGATTATCCCAGAGGCTCCTTACACTATCCTCATATTTTTAGATTCTTTTTTCTACTTGCTGTTTTGATTGGGTGTTTTTTTGCTTTCTTATATTCCAAATTGGTGATTTCATTCTCAGCTTCATCCACTCTAGTATTGATTCCTTGTAGATTATTCTTCATTTCAATTAGTGTATCTTTCATTGCTGACTGGTCCTTTTCTATGCTGTTGAGGTTCTCACTAAGATCATTAAGCATCCTTATAACCTGTGTTTTGAGCTGTATATCTAATAGTTTCCTTGCCTCCATTTCATTTTGTTCTTTTTCTGGAGATTTCTCCTGTTCTTTCATTTGGGCCATGTTTTTGTCTCCTCATTTTGGCAGCTTCCCTGTGTTTGTTTCTAGTTATTAGGTAGAGCTTCTATGTCTCCCAGGCTTAGTAGAGTCGCCTGATGTGGTATCCTGTAGGGTCCAGTGGCACAGCCTCCCCTATCACTCAAGTACTTGAAGTGTGTCCCCTGTGTGGACTGTATACCCTCTTCTTGTAGTTGAGTTTTAACTGTCATTGGCACATCAATGGGAGGGGTTTACCCAGGCTGATGAGAATTAAGGACCGGCTGTGGTCAGAGGCGACCACTGACATTCAACCAACATAAAGGATCAGCTATGCAGGGGCTCACCCCATAGAGTAGGACTTACTTTGGCAGGGTTCTAGGGCCCACTGAGTCTATCTCTTAAGTGTGTCACTTGTGGAGGTGGTTGGGTGGTGGTGCTTCAATGTGGTCTGAAGCTGTCCACTGAGTATGTTGGCTCTGGGGCCTCCTAGGAGGTATAGGCCAAGGCCAGCCACCACCTGTGTTTTGTCCAGGGCCACCTGGCATAATCTACAAAGGGATATGCAGATCGCTGCTACTTGTGCTGGGCTTAGACATGCCCAGGTGAGGCTACGCTGTGAACCAAGGCCTGCTTCTGCTAGTACCAGGCCTGGGACCTCTTAGAGCAAGAGATACAGGGCATGTTGAGGCCAGATGCTGCTTGAGAGAATTTAGGAAAATCTGAAGCATGAGACAAGACAAGCCATTCATATGAAAAGCCACTGGAAACAGTTTGGGTGGGCCCAAAATTTGGGTGCGGTGGGGTATAAGGAATCACCAGGGTCAGACGAACAGTGATAGCAAGGTTGGTGGAGACTCAGATATGGTACCAGTCTGCTGGTACTGTGGGGGAAGGGCTCATCAAAGGGACAATGGCCTCTGTCAGCACTTTTAAAAAAAATGATTTTATTTATTTTTACAGAGGGGAAAGGAAGGAGAAAGAGAGGGAGAGAAACATCAGTGTGTGGTTGCCTCTCACATGCCCCCCGTTAGGGACCTGGCCTGCAACACAGGCATGTGCCCAGACTGGGAATCGAAACGGCTGCCCTGTGGTTTGTAGGCTGGCACTCAGTCCACCAAGCCACACCAGCCAGGGCTCTGTCAACACTTCTGTCTGGGAAAAAGCTGTCCCGCTAGCTCTTGCCCTGATGTCAACAATTCAGTTCGTCCTCGTATGTCTCCAGTGCCCTTCAAGCTGCTGCCCCAATGCTGAAGCCCACAGGGAGTGAGTCCAAGTAAGTCCGTACACAGGTCCTTTAAGAGGAACTGCCTGTGATTTCAGGGGCCCACCACGTCCCTCAGCCTAAATCCCTGCTGGTTTTTACAGCCAGAAGTTATGGGGAATTCCTTTCCTGGCACTGGAACCCTGGGCTGGGGGGCCTGGGATGGAACTAGGTCCCCTTCCTCCTGGGCCGTGGGGAGGGAACCTTTGCAGCCAAGATATCCCCCCTGATTTTTATCTGCCACACATGAGAGTGGGACCAGCCAGCCCATTCCATGTCTCTGCCCCTCCTAGCAGTTTTGATGTGGTTTCTTCTTTAATTCTGTAATTGTAGGACTTCCATTCAGCTTGATTTCAGGCAGTTCTGAATGATGGTTGTTCTGTAGGTTAGTTGTAATTTTGATGTGGTTTTAGGAGGTGAGTACCATGTTTACCTCTGCCACCATCTTGACTGGAAGGAAGTACTGTCTCTTCTTTATTTTAACTTTATACTTTTCAGTTCATTGAAGTATAATTAACAAATTATGTTTTCTAATGTGGGCTCATTATTGAAAGTATTCAATTTATATCTATGCACTTAAGATTTGTGCACTGCTTTAAACGTATGCCATATGTCAATAAAAAGTTTACTTTAGAAGTGCAAAAAAAAAAATTCAACTGGAAGGACTGGGGAAGATTTCACAGAAAAGCAGGCATTTGGTCTGATCCCTGAATAATGCGTCAGGTTTCCATGGGAAAAGCATTCAGGTTCAGGGAACAAACTGAATGAAAGGCACAAAAATAAGTATATACAGTGAATTTTGAAATTGTTGTTGGGGAGTGTACATAGAATAGATAGGTAGGAAACAAAGATGAGGTCAGATCATGTAAGCTACTGAACAGCATGCTAAATAAAGCTAACTCTGTAAGCAATGGGAAGCCACTGTACTTGTTCAGAAAGACAGTGTCATCCATGATGCACGTCACATGACAGCTATGAGAACATACCTGTAGAGCCTGATGGACCTGGGCTGAAACACCAGCTCTATCACACACCAGCATAAGACTATGTACAAATTCATCTGTCTGAGCTTAATGGTAAAATTGGAATAAACTATTCCTTAGGATTATCGTGAAAATTAAATGAGACACTACATGTCACAAACTGAACACAGAGCCTGGTACTTCATAATCTCTCAATAAACATCACCTGCTGATATTTCTATTTACTTATTCCCTGAATTTGACCAAGAAGGAGATTTCTGTTTGACCCCAGCTAATGTTCTTTAGTGCTAGCAAAAACTGCCTCTGTCATGCTCTTTAGTTCTACTTTTCTCTACACTATCCCTGAAAAAACCCAGTAGGATTGTAAGCAAATTTCTATAGTATCTCTTTATTTTCTGTAGTACCAATGTCTCTATTTTTTTTCCAGTAATAGAAGGTTTTGTTTGAATTGCATCTGATTTATCTTTCTCTTTTTAAATTAGGTGATATTTGATTTGATACATACTTGTTATGAAGTAATCCTGCCTGGCTAAAAGGTAACTTGGATTATAGTAAAAAATTTTTCAGAAACGCAGAGCTAAAACTTTAAAACTAAAATATGTTTTTATTACAAAGCCACTATATACAAAAGGTACTTTTGCTCTCTGGGAACATAAATTTTTGTTTTCTGTAAAAAATATGGAAAAAGAATTTTCTAAAACACTTCCTTTGATATTTGTCTTTGAAAAGTGAGACAGAAGAAAGAAGGCATAGAAGAGTAAGAATGCATGAGAAAGATCACAATCTTCTATAAAAAGCTTCAAGCTGCCATTTTTTAGGACAGACAAGTGGGTATAGTGTGGAAAGAGAGCCTCAATGGAGAACAGGGATTAAGGAACAAACCTGATTACTTGACACAACTCAGCCATAAAAAGGGCTATCCCATGCCTGCCCCTTAAGTCAGCAAGCACAGGAACCAGAGCAGACTAAGCAAAACGGTAACCACAAGCGGAAGAGAAAAGCTATGATATAAATCCAGGCTCTTCCAATAAGCCAACCCCAAGGCCAACAGAATATTGAACAAGATGTTTCAGCTCTTTCATAATTAAAAAGCGAATTTCTCCCAACTGTTTCAAAAGCAAAAGACAGGGAGTCTTGAAGATACTCAGCTAAAGAAGCTAGTCCTGAAGTCACTGAATACACTCTGTGTTCTCATATTCTTTTTCCTTCCAACAGTGAAGTAAAACATCTTCCTTCCCTTCTCCAAATTCACTCACATTCACTTGATACATAATTTTACTTTTTTTCAAATCTGCTCAAAGTGGAAGGTAAAGAGAGAAAGGCTAAGAGAAAGAAAGAAAATAAGGGTGAAAAGAATCAATAGATGAGAAATTGTTTTTTCTCCCTCGTTTTCTCTTCCCCAAGGATCAACTTCATAAAAAAAAGTATCCTTTAGGAACACCCTTTGAGGAAATATAAAGAGGAATTGGTGGCTTGAGAAAAAAACAATTCTTTAAAGCTTTGCAGCTCTTCTTAGGTTTACACTAGTAAGTAGACACTTAATGTTTTTGTAATTCTGGATGATCAGGATATAACACAGGAGATCTCGAGGTGATGCTCTGATGTGGTCCCAATCATCTTTGGAGGGCCCTACATTCAGTGGTCGGCATTCATGTGTATCTGAAGTATCTGAAGAAAGACATACTTAGAGCCTGAGAGCTTTACGATAAATTGAGATTCTAACAGAATAAAACTGAGGCAGCTATTCCCTAAGACGGTGGCAGAGGCTGAGGTTGAAATGGAGCAACTTCTCTCTTCTCTTGAGGTTCAATTTCAGAAAGAAATAGAAGAAATTTGTATTCCCAGAGAGCAAAACTCATAGATTTTACATTCTCTGCAATCATCATCATCTGACTAAAAACAAGTATGTTCTTGTACTATATGAGGAAGCTGCTAACCTTACAGAATGAGTCTGACATGTGTTCACTTACAAGTAAGTCTGGAATAATGTTAAATATAAAAATCTTTACTCCATAAAATTTAAATCAATAAATTCTAAAAACTCTTTCCTCTATAAACTTTGCTTAAGGTTTATTTTGAAATATCATGTCAGAATAGTGTATGTGTACCAAGGATTTATGAGGGAACACATCTTTTATTTATATGAAGAGCTCTCTCATGGCTGTTACAATAATTTACTGTGTTGATCTCTCTCATCCTGGCTGCCCTTTGTGAGCTGTGTAGGAATCTAGACTCCACCTCACAGTCTCCACATTCACTGGCCTGTGGTTGCCCTGCAGCAGCTACTGAGCCAAAGCAGGCGCCGCTTCATCAACAGTCCTCTCCAACATGGAGATCCTCCTTTTAGTACCAAATCTTGAAAGCTCTGGGTTTATTTTAATAAGGTGGCATGCAACATCTTAAGCCAAAGAGTAATAAAGTCCCAAAATGAGGTTACAACAATAGGGCCTGTTTTTATATGCTGTTAATTGATTATTCTTTACCTTTTCTCTTTGGATCAAACTTGCTTAAATACAGAATTAAAAAACCAGAATCACCGTTCCTATCTCAACTTTTTTTTCCCCTGATAGTACCCTATAGCATGGTTACTCATGTCTTTCTTTAAAAGAAAAAGGGTTGGATTTCTGGATCCAGGTGAGGCAGTATAGATGCATTTCTCCTTATTCCTCCCACTGAGTATAGATTCTTTATATAAAAACAAACATAAAAAGATTTAGAAAGATGAAGAGAAGGTGGACCAGCTAGGGACCTTCATACTTGAGGGATGACCTGACCGTAAATTCACTGTTTTGTTTTAAATTCCATGTAACTGGGTGGTGAAGATCGTACAAGCTAGAAACACTGATTACCTAGAAAAGTTCACCCTCTTGTCAACGGACCAGGAAGAGGCAGCCTTGTGAAACAGAAACAATGACAATAACTCCTCTGCTGCAGGTGAACACCATGGAAAACCCATAGTACCTTCCCATTCCCATGAACAGAATCCCAGTGGACAAGCTCGAGTTGCATCCTCGCCCAGAAGTAACCACATGCACCTCACCCTCCCTGCTGGGCCAAATGTGCACCCGGGACTGTCACCCCACTCAGTGGTGAAGAGGTGCTTCTCTCTGACCAACCCCACTCCCACTGTGGTGTCAGTGGAGAAAACAAGGGGGACCTGGACATCCACCTCCAAATACAAGGTAATGAAGCATTCCTCCCTGTTCCTGCAGAGGCAGTATCAAAAGAGGTCAAGAGGAAGTCTGGACTTTGGCACTACCTAGTGGTAACAAGGTGACCCTCCTCGACCCCCTTTCTGCAGTGTCAATGGAGACTGAGTGAAGAACCTGGACTTTTACTGTTGCCCAGTAATAATGAAGTGAGCTTCTCCACACCCCAGAGTGGTATCAATGGAGGCTGCGTGTGAAGCTTACAGTCCTACTCTAAAGGAGCAGTAATGAGTCAACTGTCTCCACTAACTGCAGTCAGTGGAGAACAAGTGGGGAGCCAGGACTTCCACCTCTTCCTGGAGACATCAGGGTACCTCTTCTCTCTCTAGGATGGGGGTGTCAAACTCATTTTCACAGGGACCACATCAGCATCACAGTTGCCTTCAAAGGGCCAAATGTAATTTCAACTCCTTAACAGTTAAGGAGTAGTTACATTTATACAGTCCTAAAATTATTTCGGCCCTTTGATGGCATAATGGACAGCTAATGCAAAAAAATGAAACTCCAGCACCAACTCACACCACACCAAAAAATAAATTCAAGGTAAATAAAAGATCTAAATATAAGCAATGACACCATTAAAGTCCTAGAGGAGAACATAGGCAGGAAAATATCAGATATTCCACACAGCAATATTTTCACTGATATGTCTCCTAGAGCAAAGGACATGAAAGAAAAAACAAATGGGATCTCATCAAAATAAAAACCTCCTGCACAGCTAAAGAAAACAATATTAAAACGAAAAGAGAAGCAACAGTATAGGAAAACATATGGGCCAATGATACCTCAGACAAGGGTTTGATCTCCAAAATATATAAAGAACTCACATGAATCACTCTAAGAAGACAAGCAACCCAATTAAAAAATGGGTAATGGACTTGAACATACACTTCAAAAAGGAGGACATACAGAGGGTCCAGAGGCATATGAAAAGATGTTCAGTATCGCTAGCCTTCAGTGAGACGCAAATTAAAACCACAATGAGATACCACTTCACACTGATCAGAATGGCCATCATAAACAAAACAACAAATATTGGAGAGGATGTGGAGAAAAGGGGACACTAGTGCATTATTGGTAGGGACAGAGACTGGTGCAGCCACTATGGCCAACAGTATGGAATTTCCTCAGAAAACTAAAACTGGAACTGCCTTTTGACCCAGCAATTCCACTGCTGGGATTATATCCTAAGAACCCTGAAACACCAATCCAAAAGAACCTATGCACCCCAATGTTCATAGCAGCACAATTTACAATAGCCAAGTGCTAGAACCAACCTAAATGCCCATCAGTAAATGAATGGATCAAAAACTATGGTACATTAACACAATGGAATTCTATGCAGCAGAGAGAAACAAGGAACTCCTACCCTGTGGAACAGCATGGATGGAGCTGGAGAGCATTATGCTAAGTGAAATAAGCCAGGCGGTGAAAGACAAATACCATATGATTTCACCTTTAACTGGAACCTAATCAACACAACAAACAAACAAGCAAAATATAACCAAAGACATTGAAATTGAGAACAGGCTGACAGTGCCCAGAGGGGAGAGGGGAGGGAATTTCAGGGGGAAAAGGGAAGGGTTTGCAGGAGCAAGTATAAAGGACACATGGTCAATAACAAAGGGGGGTGGGTGGAAACAGGGGAAGGAGGTTGGGAGGGCTGGGGTGATGGGGAGGGGCGGGGGAAAAAGGCAGAAAACTGTACTTGAACAGCAATAAAAATGTTTAAAAAAAAAGAACTTGTGTCTACAATATGTAAAGATCTCTCAAAACTGCACAGTAAAAAATTAACAACCTAAATATAAAAATGGACAAAACACATTAATAAATATTGCGTTAAAAAGGATAAATAACTGTCAAATAAGCACATAAAAAGATGGTGAACATTAGCCATTTTGCAAATTAAAACCACATTACATACCTATCAATAGCAAATGCTGACAAGAATATAGCATTTGATATTAAAGCTGCATCACTCCTATATTGCTTGTAGGAATATAAAATGGTAGTCATTTTGGAATATAGTTTTGCAGCTTTTAAAAACACTAAACATTACACTAAAACACTAAAACTAGCATTTTTTAAGTTTAATCTTTATTTTACTTTTTCATATTACCTTTCAGTCCCCTTATACCCCCCACCCCCCAGTAATCACCACACTGTTACCCCCACTATCTTCTCTCCAACCATAGATGATTCTGTCTCTGTTTTGTTAGTTCAGTTTGTTCATTAGATTCCATATATGAGTGAAGTCATATGGTATTTGCCTTTCTCTGACTGGTTTATTTCACTTAGCATTAATATTCTCCAGGTCCATCCAAACTGTTGAAAAGGGTAAAGTTTTCTTCTTTTTTACAGCTGAGTAGAATTTCATTGTGTAAATGTCCCACAGTTGTTTTATCCACTCACCTATTAATGGACACTTGGGCTGCTTCCGTATCTTGGCGACTAAACAATGCTGCAACGAACATAGGGGTGCTTATGTTCTTTCAAATTAGTGTTTTGTTTTCCTTCGGATATATTCCCAAAAGTGGGGTCTCTGGGTCAAAAGGCAGATCCTTTTTAATTTTTTGAGGTATCTCCACGCTGTTTTCCACAGTGGCTGCATTAGTCTGCGTTCCCACCAGCAGTGCAAAAGGGTTCCCCTTTCTCCACATCTTTGCCAGCACTCATTTGTTGATTTACTGATGATGGCCATTCTGACAGGTGTGAGATGGTAACTCATTGTGGTTTTAATTTGCCTTTCTCTGATGATTAGTGATGTTGAGCATCTTTTCATGTCTATTGGCCATCTGTGTGTCCTCTCTGGAGAAGTGTCTACTCATGTCCTTGACCCATTTCTTAAAAAAAAAAAGACTTTATTCCAACTTATTTTTCCTTTCCAATTTATTTTTATAAGAACAGTAGGGAGGAAGAGAGGGAGAGAAACACTGATGTGTGAGGGAAAACATCTACTGGTTGCCTCCTGCATGCTTCCAACTGGGAACCCGGCCCACAACTCAGGCATGTGCCCTGACCAGGAATTAAACTAATGACCTTTCAGTTCGTAGGCTGACACTCAATCCACTGAGCCACAATAGCCAGGGCTTCCTAGTTTTTAATTGGGTTGTTATTTTGATGTTCAGTTTTGGAAGTTCTTTATAAATCTTGGATGTTAACCCCAGATCAGATGTATTAGTGAATATGTTCACCCGTTCTGTGAGCTGTCTTTTTATTTTGTTGACGTTTTCCTTTGCAGTGCAAAAACTTTTTAGTTTGATATAGTCCCATTTATTTTTTCTTTTGTTTCCTTTCCCTGGGGAGATATATCCAATATAAAATTCTATGAGTAGCAGATGGAAGATGGTGTCCACTACCTGGTTCATTCAGAGTATACAGAACTGGGCCTGCAGGCAAAGCTGCACCTGCATTACCAGGAAATCACAAAGTGAACTCAGCCTCCTCCCAAACTCCCTGTGGGCTAAAGCCACAAGCCCTCCAGCAACTACTACTGCACTCGCAACAGCCACCAGGAAGCCATGCTGCCCTCGATCATCACATCCTCAAAGGTGGCACTGGTGTAGGCAAGCCAGCAGAGAGCTCAGCTGTGGCAGCCAGTTAGAAGAAGGCAGTGACACAAGCTCCTCCCACACAGAGGTGGGAGCTGTCCCAAGAACAGCCTCACCTGTGACTCTGCCCTGGGCCACCTGAGGGCTTCCCCTCCTTGTCTTCCCTCCCAGGAGAATGTGACCTAACTTATGACAAATATATTGTGCTCTCCAGTAAAAAGAAAAATTCTAGGAGCAATATCTGAGATTTTGCTACCTATGTTTTCTTCTAGGGTTTTTATCGTTTCGGGCCTAACATTTAAGTCTTTGACCCATTTTGAATTTATTCTTGTATGTGATGTAAGAAGGTGGTCTAATTTCATTTTTCTGCATGTATCTGTCCAATTTTACTGATACCATGTATTGAATAAACTATCTTTAGTCCACTCTATGTGCTTGCTTCCTCTGTGAAATATTAATTGACTATAAAGGTGTGGGTTTATTTCTGGGCTCTCTATTCTGTTCCATTGATTTTAGTGTTTTCTTGTGCCAGTACCATGGTGTTTGATTACTATGGTCTTATACTATATTTTGATATTAGGTAATGTGATTCCTCCAACTTTGTTCTTCTTGCTCAAGATCGCTGCTGCTATGCAGGGACTTTTGTGGTTCTGTATAAATTTTTGAAATATTTGTTCTAATTCTGTGAAATATGTCATTGGTATCTCAATAGGAATTGCACTGAATCTGCAGATTGCTTTGGGTAGTGAGGACATTTTAATGCTAATTATTCCTATCTATGAACATGGTATGTGCTTCAATTTCTTTCTTTAGTGTCTTGTAATTTTCTGTGTACAGGTCTTTTACTTCTTTGGTTAGGTTTGTTCCTAGGCATTTTATTCTTTTTGAAGCAGTTGTGAATGGTATTGTTTTCTTAATTTCCCTTTCTGTTAGTTTGTTATTGGCATATAAAAATGCAACTGATTTCTGGATATTAACTTTGTATCCTGCTTTTGCTGAATTAATTTATCAGTTGTAGTAGCTTCTTGGTGGGATCTTTGGGGTTCTCTAAGTACAGTTTCATGTCATCTGCAACTAAAGACAGTCTTACTTCCTCCTTTCCAATTTGGATGCCTTTTATTTCTTCTTCTTCCCTGAATACTATGACTAGAACTTCCAGTCCTATGCTGAATAAGAGAGGTGAAAGCAGACAATCCTGGTTTGTTCCTTATCTTAAGGGGAATGCTTGTAGTTTTTGCCTGTTGAGTATGATGCTGGCAGTGTGTTCGTCACATATGGCCTTTATTATGTTTGGGAATGTTCCCTCTATTGCCATTTTGCTGAAAGCGTTGATCATAAATGGGTGCTGGATTTTATCAAAAGCTTTTTCTCCATCTATTGATATGATCATGTGGTTTTCATCCTTCATTTTGTTTATGTGGTAAATCACATTTTACTGATTTGTGAATGTTGTACCAACTTTGCATTCCCAGAATAAATCCCACTTGATCACGGTGTGTGATCTTTTTGATGCAATGCTGTATTGGGGTTGCTAAAATTTTGTTGATAATTTTAGTATCTATGTTCCTCAGAGATATTGGCCTATAATTTTTTTTCTTTGTAGTGTCTTTATTTGTTTCTGGAATTAGGAAATACTGGCCTCATAAAATGAGTTTGGGAGCCTTCCCTCCTCCTGAATTTTATGAAGTAGTTTGACAAGAAGAGATGTTAGTTCTTCTTGGAATGTTTGGTAAAATTCACCTGTGAAGGCATCTGATCCAGGGCTTTTTTTTTTGTTGGGAGTTTTTTTGATTACTATATAGCTAATAGCTATACAGTATTGTTTTTAATAGCTAAAAATTAGAAAATATACTCACATCCTTCAACAGGTAAATAGTTAAAAGCAATACTTTCACAGCATGAAACACAACTGTCGAAGAAACAACAAACTATTGCTATAGACAACAAAGTTGATGGATCTTAAGGCATTATGATGCATGAAAAAGCTAATTTCAAAAGGTTATATACATACTTTAGGATTCCACTTATAAAATATTCTCAGAATAACAAAATTATAGAGCTAGAGAACAGACTAATGAATGCCAGAGATTAGGGAAGACAGGGTGGAGAGAAGGAAGGGGGGGAAAGTGTGACTACAAACTAGTGGCACGAGAGACATATTTGTGTTGATAAAACAGGTGTGTATCTGGGTTGTGGTGGTAGTTACCTGAATCTGCACACATGGTAAAACTGCAGAGAACTATACACACACATAATTGAATAAATGTAAAATCGGTAAAATACAAATAAGGTGTTTGAATAATACCAATGTCAATTTTTTGGTTTTGATATTGTAGTAGAGTTAAATACAGTAAGATGTGATCATTAGAGGGAAACGGTGCCAGGAATATGAGAACTCTCTGTGCCATTTTTGCAGTATCATATATAATTATTTCATTTAAAAAGTTAAAAAGAAAAAAAGAAAACTAAAAGAAAAGGGTGAAAAAGCACAGATTTTCATACCTGAGCTGATGCAGCTCATGCTGCCAGGAGAGGTTTTCCTGTCTGAGCTCTTCTTGCATAATCTGAAATGTTTTTGTCTTGTCTTGATACTCCTTAAGTTGAGCCTTCAGTGGACGTAAGTCAGTGATTTCCTGGTTTATCTGTAAGTATTGCTGCTGCAGATTCTTCAATTCCTTCAGCTTTAACCAAAGGGAAAGTAAAAGGGAGATTCATTACATTTCATTCACTCAGCTATAAATCATCAGCACCTCCCTACTAAGTCAGCCAGACACCACCACAGACTACAAGCACCTACCAGTTTATGGATATATCACTGGAGCATGAATCTCTAAAATGCTGAAATACAAGCAGCCAGGCTAGCAGGAATCATCCCGTGGAACTGCCATCAAGGCTGCAGCACCTGACCATTCCTGCAACTTCTACCCCTGCCGCTCATTTCCAAGGTCCTAAATTGACTCTCAGTCTACAACTTAGACATGGGATAGACACAAGGGACCAGCAGCTTCTGTGTGAGTGGTAAATCCCTAGAACAAAACATGTAAACACAGACTGGTTTTCTATTTGGCCATGTGACTTGGTTAGGCTTCTAAACTTTCTTACATAGAAGTCAACCTTTACTCTAGCTTAGCTCATGATTATGATATGAAGAAGGCCGTGATGTCCAGGCCCAGTGATTAAGAGCACTTTGGCTTTGGAACCAGTTATCCTGCCCACACACATTGTGTGACTCCATGCATGTTCCTCACACTCTCTAAGGCTTAAACTCCCTCACCTATAAAAAGAAGATAATTAGAGTACTTCTCATAATGTTATGAGAAAAAAAAAGAATTAATGTGTTACACACATAAAGTTAATAATGATGGTGATGATACAATGAAGATGTACTTGACTTTAATTAGCAAGACTGCCTATCTGCATTTCAGGTATATCTTCAAACTCTTTATCCCCAGTACTCATTAAAAGCTTGGTAGTAAGAATAAAATGGCAAGACATCTGGACAAAGAGGAGGCCATGAGCACACACCTGCTTCACTCATCCCAGAAATATCACTAGTTATGATAAAGGCATTATTTTTTTTGAAGCATAAAATACAAGAACAGAAGAACAAGAGACGGGTCAGCAGCAATAAAATTAATTTTGGAAGCTGAAAAGCATATGCATAAGTGGTAAATGACTTAACAGATCTGGGAAAGCCAAATCTTAAGCTGGCAGTAGGGAAAGCCAACGACCAATAGAACTTACTCTGCACAATCTTCAAAAGGCTCTGGAATTAACAGCACCAGGTACCTCTGGAAAAGATGGCCATGGGGATAGGGAGGAGGTGGCTGAAATTAGGATCAGATGAAAGCTGCTAAAGAAACAATAGTATCCCTAGGTACCCTCCTCAGCTCCACACTTTTTGTTACCCTGACAAACAGCTAAAATTTATTCTCTAGAGAAGGTAAAAGAAGTATATCTCTGGACCATGGAAAACCAGGCACAGCTAAAGGTAAGGGCACTACTCTAAAACAAGGGTGATCAAATGAATGTATTCTTTCTGAATGCTTTTAAGTCTTTCCCCGACTCAGCTTGGAAAGTGTTGGCATACACGCTTTTGCCTTCCACCACACAAGCATTGAGAAGTCTTCTCCAGAAACTATGACTGGCCTAAGAGGAACTAAAGATACCAACATAGGGACTAACCACAAAAAGCTCAGCATGATCACCTCACAATTAAACTTGGAGTTACTCATTACCATTCGTAAGTTTTTGACACCCTATACATATACATAAACAGTAAACCAAGGATTAACCCTCACCTGAAGAATGGCTAATATTAAGACAGAGAGGAAAAGAAACTAGGAGAGTATCTGAAGGAGGTTAACGGGAGCAAATGTAATATACTCTAATATTTAAGAGAGAATACTGGAAATTAGATTCATTACAGTGGAAATAAAAATTATAAAGAAGAGCTCAATATGAGAAAGCTTCAAAGAACAAAACTATTAGCACTGCTCTTGGAGAGGTATGAACATATGTCCAGAGACACAGGGAAAAAAGAAATCCTTAGAAATCAAAAACATGATGGCAAAAATGAAACTTCTCCAGAGGGTTCCAAAGATGATGGTGAGCAAAATACAGCAAATACAGCAAAAACAGAAAAGGTTAGAAAATTATAGAGCTAATCCATAAGGTCCTACATCTAAATAATAGGATTTTCAGAACAAACAACAAAAAAGACAACCAAAACAAGGACTGAGGGTGGGGGTAAGACATAAATCAAAAGATTTCCCAAATTTAATTTGTATAAATTCTTAGATTCAAAGGACTACACAGAATGAAGAATGAAAACAGACTGAAACCAAAGTACATTATCATGGTATTTCAGAATACAGACTAAAATATTCTACATATTTCCAGAGAAGTGAGAAATGTGTATGTGATGACAGAAAGAGAGGGAGAGAGAAACAGCTCACATACAAAGGATCAGGAATCAACAGCTTTAGGCTTCTGAACCATATGCAAGCTAAAAGGCAATGACCAATGCCTCACAATTTTGAAGGGAAATTATTATTTTCAGCCTAGAATTCTATACCCAGCCAAACTATCAGTCACATATAAGAGATCAAAAGACATTTTCAATAAATTTACCTTGCACTTATCTTTTCTTAGGGAGCTACTGAATGATTTGTTCCATTAAAATGATGGCACAAACCAAGATAAGAGAGACATGGAATACAAGAAACAGATCTAATAAAGGAGAAAGGGGAAAGGAGATATTCTGGGATGAAAACTGTCCTGGGAGTACAGGGCAAGAGGTTCATACAAGAGCAAGTTGGGGACTCTAGAATTTTGTTCATGAAGAAAACATTGATACAGTGTCCAGAGGGGAGAGGGGAGGGAATTTCAGGGGAGAAGGGGAAGGGTTTTACAGGAACAAGTATAAAGGACACATGGACAAAAACTAGGGGTGGGTGGAAATGGGAGGGAAGTGGGGAGGGCTGGGTGGGTGGGCTGGGATGGGAGTAAAAGACAGAAAATTGTACTTGAACAACAATTAAAATAAAATTTAAAAAGATAACATTGATAGGAATAAACATCTTGAGAGGAAATGTGAATAAATGGCACTGAGTCACAGTTTAACTCTGATAAGTACAGAAAAAAATCTAAGTGACAACAAAACAGTTATTAACCCTAGGCAATACAAAGGTGTTGAGAATAAGTAATACATCTCAGCTCTAATACCACTTATAATCATAAAAATGTAAACACTGCCCTGGCTGGCATAGCTCAGTGGATTGAGCGCGGGCTGCGAACCAGGCATCGCAGGTTCGATTCCCAGTCAGGGCACATGCCTGGGTTGCAGGCCACGGCCCCCGGCAACCGCACATTGATGTTTCTCTCTCTCTCTCCCCCCCTCCTTCCCTTCCCTCTCTAAAAATAAATAAAATCTTTTAAAAAAATGTAACCACTGAATGCTGATTTAACCAAACTTAAAATTAAATTACATCAGCCCTGGCTGGTGTGGCTCAATGGACTGAGCACCAGCCTGCGAACAAAAGGGTTGCCAGTTCAATTCCCAGTCAGGGCATATGTCTGGGCTATGGGCCAGGTCCCCAGTAGGGGTGCATGAGAGGCAACCACACACTGATGTTTCTCTCCCTCTCTCTCTCCCTTACCCTGTGTCTAAAAATAAATAAATAAAATCTTTTAAAAAAAGAATGGTTTAAAAAAATTAAATTACATCAGGAGAATGGGAAAGGAGTTGTATATGGAAAGTGTGTATATGTACTGTGGAAGCAGGGTGAGTAAGGACTACTAAACCCTGTCCGCATAAAAAAAGTCCATACCCAATGCAAACAATAAAAAGCCAAATGCATACAAGCATAATTAGATACTGAAGAAACACCAAAATGATAAACTAAAGGCAAATTGCTTCAGGAGAAAGGGAAACAGGGTTGGGGGTGCAATTGTTTGTTTTCTCAACAACCACTGTAAAATTTAGTGACTTATTAAATGTGTCTATAACTTTTTTAACCCAAAAACTAAAATAAAAATATGTTTTTGTTTTACTTTAAAGGGAAAATATCTTCTTTATGTAATCCACTCACTCCTCTAGTCCAGATACTTTAAATATTATCCTTGGAATAGACTAGATCATTAGAAAATGTTAAACATTTTTCATAATAAATCACATTACTATATTTACTGCAGAGAAGTAAAGGGTATTTCACCACCTCATAGAGTCCTCTCTATGGAAACAGACAAGAAATTTTTGCAGGCCTCAAAACTTAATAACTGTTCTTATACTGAGCAAGTAGTATTTCTTTCTTCCCCTTTCCTAAACTATGGGCATTGCATTCTACACATATGGTTTTTAAATTCCTTGTTTCTGATGGCTGCTAGAAAGCTCAGAGCCATTAGTGGTCCATAATTCTAACAAAGAGTATGGGACAGTGTGACATCTCCTTGGAACACTATACTCCTGGTTTAATCTTTTTCCTTCTATCCTCATTTTCTCTGCCTTCTCAGTTCTTATATTATCTTGAAAAACTGTTCCTTTCTTTATATAATACCTCAAGTCATTTGAAGAATGAAGTGAGTAAAGAAAAACAAATATACAGGCACCTCTAGCGATTTATTTGCTCTCCACTATTCAGGCAGGAATTGTGGAAGTGCTTTGTCTGCTTAGGGAAAACTCCTAAGGAAGTTCGGACAGATAAAAAAAAGTCCAGAATGCTTTCAGAGTTGTCTGTTATGCCCTAGTACAATCCCCTGGGCTAATAATCCCTGCCACTCAGGCTCTGACTTTATTTTGGGAAAGCTGCCCTTGAGTAAGTAGAGACCAATGTAGCCTAATTCCCTTTCAGGTCTAAATCATCTCTGGGGTGGTCCTGAGGGAAGGGAGAGTAGTATAAGCACAGGTAATGAACTGCTGGCCTAGACTGAATGTTTAAATTGATAGAGGTTGAAACATGTTATCTCCCACATTTACCGTACATATAGCCAAGTGATTGAGAGACTACAAACTTCAGTGCCCATGAGACAGATTGAGAACAGGACTTGTGGAAAGGAAGACTGATGGGCAGATAACAGCACGTTCAGAAAACATGCAGAAAGGCCTCAGCAAGTCAGTGAATCATGTACATAGTATCACCAAGTCACAATGCCAGGCCTTCACGTGATTTACAACCCTGCCTAGGCTTTATGATTCTTCCATGGCAGATATAAAAGCCATGACCTCAAAAGGCAGATCTCAAAAGTTCCCATAACTCTCCTAACATGAGTTTTACAAAATGGAGAAAATAGTGTTTATAGTAACAACCACAAATACAGGGAATGACCACCAACTGCTGACTATCTACCCTATAATAATTAATTAATTACTCCTATGCTAAAGACCATTGAAATATAAACAAGTATAAGATATGAGACTTATCACCAGGTGCTTGCAATTTAATAAGGGAAGTAAGTGTACAGAAATTAAACACACACAGACACACACACATACAACCAAGGCACTATGGGACAAATGAAAAATAAAAAGTACTAGGGAAATACAAACAAAAGGCAATAGACAATCAAGTGATCTAGAAATGTAACCAAAGAGGACTTGAACTATGGGTGACTTTAAAGAATGGGTAATATTTGCCTCAGAAAAGGAAAATTGAGAGAACATTTTAGTTGAGAGGATGGTGATATGGGTAAGTCGAAAGTACTGGATATGATTACTGCACAATGAGCAGATCAGTTTGGCTGAAGAGAGCAAGTAGGGAAGAAGTACAAGGTAAGCCTGAAAGAAAGGTAAGGACAAAGTATAGGGTCTTAAATGCCAGTCTAAGAGGTTTGAATCATAAGCTTTATCTAAAGATAGTACAGCTTTTCAAAGTTTCTGATTAGTGCAGTAATAATAAAGTGGTTTCAGAAAGATTTATTCAGCAGTGGTATACAGAATGTACTGAAGAGGTGACAAATTGGGAGCAACAATATTACCACAGTTTAAGGTTAAGGTTTTAAGGACTTAATCTAACTCTTCGATCGTGGAAAGGAAAAAGGAAATATTTGAGTCATCATAAATAAAGAAAAGACAGCCCTGACCAAGTATGGCTCATTTGGTTGGGTGTTGTCCTGCAAAGCAAAATGTGGCCGTTTGATTCCTGGTCAAGGCACATGCCTGGGCTGGGGGTTCGTTCCCCGGTTGGAGCAGGTACTCGAGGCAACCGGTCAATGTTTCTCTCTCACATCGATGTTTCTCTCACTCCCTTCCTCTCTAAAAGTAAATGAAATCTTTAAAAAGAATTTTAAAATAATAGACCTTGATGACTAAATGAAATCAAATCATAAGCAGTTACGAGCCTTAGGGAACAGAAGAATGTTACTATGAGTTATAGAAACATGGACATTTTTTTAAAAGCTGGTTTGACTTGTAAATATCCAGCAGATAAAAATGTGGAACTAGGGTTGAGAGACAAAGTTTTGTCCCTAGTGTTTGTAACAGATAAGAAGAATAGTAAAGCAATTCACTGAATGAAACAGTTAATTCAGAATCTATTCTAACTTCTTTCAGGGAAAAGATTTTGACTTAGAAGATAATCATCACCTGAGTGCTATAAATTACAGCTCTGAGGTATATGCTGCCCTGATAAAAAGACCTTTTGTATCTGCATTCTGAAAGCAATGACAAAAGGTCAAGCTCCTAGGACAGCTGAACTGAAACAATTTAAAAAATATAAACAAATACATAAATTGTGTTGATGTCAAGCCATCGCTGAAAGGGTGGGCTTTGTTCAGAACACAAAAGGCAAAAAACTCTATAAATACTGGATATTAAGGATAGTACAAACGAACCCATTACCTACAAAGAAAAGGTTTATATTAAGACTTCACGGTTAGGAGGAATGATCTTTCCACTAGGGTAATTCTTAAAAACTAGGATTTTTATATTCTGAACATAGGTCACTTTTTAAAATAGAAAAATCCAGGTTTTTTGAAGCCTTTACTTCCTATTTAGCCTAAGTATATGGGCTTGACAGAATTAAGAGACGTCAATAAAATGAAGATAGTAATATCACAAAGCAGAATCCCCTGACAACCTGGCTTGGCTCATAGCAGTTCCAGTTTTGTCTCTGAATCTTGATAACATGGAATTTTTCAGACTGAAAACCTGGATTAAACTACTGGATCTTACGAGCAGCAGCAACATTTGCCACTAGAGATTCTCCTTATCTTTCTTTCTGACTGGAAACAACCTAAGTATTAAAGGAGAGCGAGTAAATGATTCAGTCTGCAATCAAAACTTGACTAAATAGTCACGTAAACATAGTATGACAAATTCTAGAAACATTTGTGTGTACGTGTGTGTAAAAGATGTAGAATAGCTCTCCCTTAACCAATGGAGAGTTTTATGTTAAGGAAATTTGTAATTTTTAAAAAATGGTAATGACAGATTTAAGTAATTTAAATAATATTTTTGTGTTTCTCTAAGACAAGACAGAACTGTGGAATATATAATACTGTCCCTCAGTGCCCATATAATATATAAAATAATCTGGTTATGCTTTTCTTTAAAAATGTGAAGAAAAATTCAAAAACTCTTAAAGATCAGAAAGAGAAAACTATACTCACAAGTCGGTCTCTGTCATTTTGGAGGGACGACATAGCTTTTTTTAAACTCTGTACTTCGGCTGGGCTCGCTGCTGGCTGGGCTGCAGACCTCTGCTTCCCTTCCTCCGTCTTGCGGAATTTCCCCAGTTCATTCAACAGGTGATCTCTCTCATTCTGTAGACTGGCCATAGCCTTAGAAAAAGACTGCACTTGGTTGTAAGAATCTTCTAGTTGTGAGGACAAGTGAAGCAGTTGTTCATCTTTGGACTGAAGCTGTTGGTTAAGTTTTTCCAGGTGAGGAATGCTGTCCCTGTCAGTGGAGCTCACTGGAAAGGCAGCTTTAGAAACAAGAACATTTCTCTCTCTGCCCGAGAGGCCCTGTTCTTCTTTCAGCTGTGCCAGTTCTTTCAGACTGGCATCATATTTCCTTTTTAGTTCATCAAACTCCTCCTTGGCATGGTCTCTACTATTTTGTAGGGAACTCATAGACCTTCCAAAAGACTGGATTTGTGCTGTGAGATCTTTATTTTCTTTTGTGACCACGAGTAATTTCTGTTCCATCTCCATCAGATCTCTTGCCAGCTCTGCCACCCTCTCTTCTGCTGTTTCCGTTTCATTTCGCATTATCCCTGCATCATGATGAAGATGCTTTAATTCCTTCTTCATTTTCGCTTCAATTTCACCTACTTTCTTGGCAGCTTCCATCTGAACATGAACCAATTCCTCTTCCAGCTCTGTAATTCTCCTTTGAGAGGAAGCAAGGGTAGTATTTAACCCCTGTACCTCTTCTTCTTTTACTTTTAATTGGGCCTGAAAGCGTCCTAAAGTGCCTTCTTCTTGCAAGGCTGTCAACTCTCTCTGTAGCTGGGATACAGATACTTTCAAGCTTTCAATCTCTTTAGATAAACATTGTTTCTCCTCCTGTAGGGCAACAGAGGACCTCTGCAGATCCTCCTTTGCTTCTTCAGACTCCTTCAGCTTTTCTTCTAATTTAGCATAGTCATTTTTCAGCTCCTTATTCTGTTGAAGTTGAACTTCAAGGAGTTGTTTTTGCTGGCAGTCCTTTCTTGCTATCACTTGGTTCAGGTCTTCTCTATATTGGATCAGTTCTGCATCTAGCTTGGCATTCTCAGAATTAAGATCATCCATATGACTTCTCAAGCATCGAATTTCTTCCTTCAGCTTATTATTCTCAGCAGCAGCCTCTTGTATGAGTTGGTCTTTTTCTAAGATTACAGAAAGATGTCGCTCTTCCAGCTTTTGGTAGTCACCTACTATGCGGTCTCGGTCATCCTGGAGAGAAGACATGGATTTAACAAAGGAATTCAACTGAGCCTTCTGCTGCATGTTTTCCTTTTTGATGGATTTCAGTGTTTCCATGAGCCGACTGGTTTTGTCAACAGCTTTTTTGTTCTCTTCTAAGACAATATTCTCTTCCCCCTGGGACAGCAAGTTTTCAAGTTCTTTAATTTCTTTATCATGTTGCTGATGCAGTTCAGCGACGGCTTCTTGGATTGCCTGTTCCTTGGCAGAAAGCAGGCTTATAATCTTCTGTTCTTTCATGTTTATTTCTTCATGCAGCCTACTGATCAGCTGTCTGGAGGTCTGAAGGTCGGTCTCTAGCTGTTCATAACTGAACTTACAATTTTGGATATCAGCCTCTTTCTGCTTTATGATCCCTTCCAAATTTTCTTTATTTTCCTTACATTTTTCTAAAGAATTATTTAAATCAGTCCACTGGTCTCTAAGAATCTTAAGTTCTGATTCTAATTTAGCTAATTCATTCTGAGAACTGTGGTACAGATGTTGAGTCTCTTCTAGCTGGGACAAAAGTTCTTTGTTTTCCGCCTGTAGAGTATCACAGACCTTCTGCTGAAGCTGGACCTCTGTCTGTGCCTTGGACTCCCAAGTCTGCCTGTCATGTTCAAGCCTAGAAAAAAAAGAGAAAAGGTCATAAATTACAGATTTAAAGGAAAATTACTTGATGCTTGAGAAACACATAGGACAACATGTACGCAGATCTACAAATAAATATTCATAATTGGTGTTCATCTTTTTAATGAAAAGATATTAGTTCTAGTGAATGTTTTATATATTACTGTATTAAAGGTATTTTGCACCTAATGATACAGATATTTAAATTATAAACTTCAAATTATCTTGCTTACTTTAGTGACATGGTTTTGGACACTCTAGAAAATAATACTTTTTACTACTTTGCTCTAGACAAGCTAATGGCTAGCCCCTTAAAAAAATAATCTTGATGTGAGAGGCAATAAGAAGAAAGATACTACTAAAAGTGGAGGAGTGTAAAGTGTGGGGGATACTATAAGTAACAAAAAATTGGAGTTTGAAGAAAATGACTCTAACACACATATGCAGTATGAATTGATACGGAATATGAGGAAGAGAAGAGAGGCTATCATTTAGGAGGCCACGGTGATGATTTGAGAGTGCTGTGGTACAAATCCAGACTAGAGGAGCAGAAATGGAAATGAAAAGAAAGGGAGAAATCTAGGAGATCGCTCGATTAAAAAATGGGAAGAGAAGCAGATGTGAATTTTTCATGTTAATACCATTGTAGTGGAAAGCCATTTGCAAAAAAAAAAAACAAGAGAGAGAGAGAAAGGCACGAGATTATGTCCTCTAGAGGGATTTAAGCCCAAATTAGTCCCATGTTAAGTGGAGACTTTCTTTGGCTTCAATTATCTTTGGAAGAGCAAAAAATATCTATATCTATATAAATGTATATATATACATACACATATATACATATGCATATATACATACATACGTGTGTGTGTGTGTATACACTTTTTACCTGGAAATGTTGATCTTCAGTTCCTCCATATGGATGGACATCTGCCTAAGTTGATCCTTTAGAACAGTGCAATTGTCCTCTTTGAGTCTAATTTCTTCTTCTTTAGTTTGAATAGCATCACTGAACTTCCTCTCCCATTTCTTGGCTTCGTCTATCACCCTGTCCCGATCATCCTGGAGGGAAGACATGCTCTTAGTGAAAGCTGCAAGCTGGGCCACAGTACTATCCAAGTTTTCCTGAAGTTGTTTTACTTCCTTGTCTTTCTTGTTTAAAGTAATCTGAATCTCTCCAAAAGTCTCTTCCAAATGGACTTTTTCTCTACTCAAAACATCCAGTTTCTCTTGCATGTTCTTCTTCTCTTTCAGATGTTTTTCTTCTACCTGCTCCAGTCTTCGCTCAAGATCTTCATCTTTTTGTTTCATTTGGCTTTTAATGGATTCTTTATTTGACTGAAGTTCCTTTTTCAACTTGAGATTGTCTGTTAGGATCCTTGCTGCTTCACTCTGAGTGTCATCTAGCAGTACCCTGAAGTTAGCTAATTCTGTTTCTGCCTTCTTGCGGTGTTCATTGGCTTGAGCCAGATTTTCTTTGGTTATTTCCAAATCTTTCTGGGACTCAGTTTGAACAAATTCTAGGGCCTTAACAGTTTTCTCCAGAGCACTAATTTTCTCCTGGTACCTGATGCAGTCCTTCTGCAGCTGCTTTACTTCTTGCTGTTTTTCTTTTAACAGTTCCTGAAGTTCCTTTGCATGGCTTTTATTGCTCGGTTCTTTCTGAGCACCTTGTATTTTCTCCAAATATTCTTTGCGGATTTCTGATTCTACCTGAGTTTTCTCCTTGACTAACTGCTGCTTTTCTTCTTCCAATTCACTCACACACTTTTTGAGGGTCTCCATTTCAGACTCTAGTAGCTCATTTTTTATTTGGGCATCTGTAACATCCTGATAATAATTCCCAATGCTCCCATTAAGTTCTGCTAACTGATTCATAAGCCTCTCTTCCAAATCATCTTTCTCTTCTTCTGCTACCTCCTTAAGCTTGGTAACTCTGGCAAGTTCTTCTTGGATTTGCTGATTTAAAAGGTTTATTTTGGTTACTTCTTCCTGGAGCATTTTTAGTTCGTCATCCTTTGCTGATATTTGATTTAGTAAAGCATTTTTCTCATTTTCTAAAGTCTGGCTAAATTCCTTTGCTTTCTGTTTCTCCTCCTCTAATTCGGCAATTCTTTCTTTGAACTGATCAATCTGTTGCAGGTAGTTATTAATTTCATCATGTGAGCTGCTATTCTCACTTGCATCAGGACTGGCACTGGCCTCTGGTAGAATGGATTCTAAACATTCAGGCCTTTTGTTCATACTCAAAGAGCTCTCCTCACTAGCCTCACTTGGGACAGGCTGTCTTGCCTCTTCAGTGATGTGCATCTGGTTATCATGTTTCTCAGTGGCCTCTAGGCTAGCTTGTTTGGGCACATTACCTTCTCTCTGTTGTTTTAAATTTTGAATCTCTTCACTTAGAGAGTCCTTCTCCGTCATCAGAGCCTCAAACTCCTTAGAAAGGGTTTTATACTCTGATTTGACCGTTTCTAGCTCTTCCTTCATGTTGGCATTGGAAGAAAGAAGTGCTTCCATACAATCTTGAGATGTACCTCCTGGAGAGTGTACCTCCGCTCTAAGCCGGTCATTCTCTTCTTCCAACTCTAGGATTTTTTGCTGTTTAGATTTAGCAAACTTTCTCATTTTTTCTTTCATTTCTTCCATTTCCTGTTGAGCTTCCTGCAACTGCTTTTCCACCTCTTTCTTGTTTGCTTCTGTGCTTCTTAGCTTGCCATATAGTTCTTGCTTCTCTTGCCTCACGTTTTCCACCACATGCTGAATTCTTTCTGCCTCATTACTAATGTTCTCATAGGACTGCAGGAGGGTTTCATATTCTTTTTGTAATTCTTTGTGTTTCTCTTGCCATTCAGTGATTTCCGCAATCTTAGAACATTTCAAAGATTCTATTTCCTTCACCAACTTCTCTTTGTCTTCTGTAAGACCCTCCAAAGCTAATTTCAGACTTTCACAAGAACCACTGAGACTTTGATTTTCCATTAAAGATCTGTCCACTTCTATAATAAGTTTGTCTCTTTCTTCTTGAAGAACAGCCAACTTCCCTAAGAATGTATCTTTTTCTTGATTCTGAGCAGAAACTTGGCTTTCCACATCTGCCAGAGACTTAGTGAGCTGTTCAATGGTATCTCTGGCCAAAGACAACTTCTCTTGGAGAGTTTTGTTTTCTTTTAGTGCTTCTTTTCGGGAAATGAGGGCAGCTTGCAGCTTCCTCTGTATTTGTTGTTTTGCTTTACTTTCGTCTCCAATCTCTTCTGGTTTTTGCTTCATTTCACAAAGTTCCACCTGTAACTGCTTCATCTTTTCATCATGTTCTTTGGCTTGCATTTCCAGCTGTGTATGCAGAGCCTTAATTAAATCCTCTTGCTCTATTATCTCTGTCCGTACTTTAGTTAGGGCTGCTTCTTTCTCATTAAGCTGCCCAGAAAGGTATCTAACTTCGTCTTCCTTTTTGCTTATGAGTTTTTGCAATTCATCTAGTTTGGGCTGTAGTTCTCGTAAACGTTCTAATCCAGCAATTTCTAGTTGACTGTTTTCTAATTTCTGCCTCAGGCTTTCTGCACAGGCTTCAGCTTCATGGGACGCCATTTGAAGACTTTGGATTTCAAAACCCTGCTTATTTATCTGCTCTTGTAATTGAAATACTTCTTCTGATTTTTTAGTAAGCTCACTTGCTGTAGAACTAACCCTCAATTCTAACTCCTTCTTCTCAGCCTCTATTTCTTTGAGCTGGGCTTGAATCTGAGAAATAGAGGTACTGCCCTGCACAGCATTTGCATCTCCAGGATGAGAAGGCCAGTCTGGGCACAAGTCAAACTCTAAGACAGGTTGAGCGGGTTGCTGCTCCATGGCTTTGAATAAAGGTTCTTCTAAACCTTGAGTGGGAGAGCCTTGTTCCTGCTGGTCAGTGCCTAGGAGTTTTCTGTCTACAGACTCCCTTATTTGACTCTGGAGCTGCTTTAGCTGATCTCCAATGTTCTCGTTTTCTTTGCTTTGTTCATCAAATTGTTCTCGCAAGCGATTATAGTCATCTTTCTGTTGCTTTAGCTCTTCCCTAAGATGTTTTTCTTTCTCCTGTGCCTTTTTAAGAATCACCTTGCGAGAGGTTAACACTTCCTGTAGCTTCTTTTGAAGTTGCTCCTTTTCTTTTTCAAGGTCCAGGATCTTTTCTTCCAGTTCTGGTTTCCAATGTTCTCCACCACCTGCACTAGGAGGACTGATCACCACTGTTTCCTTTACAGGTTCTTTTGAGCTGCCATCACCGGCATCCTTGTTACCTGTGGTTAACTTTTGGATAATTGCTTGGTTTTCATTGATTTCTGCTTCAAGCAAATCTATTTGGCTTGATTTCTCTTGAAGGTTCTGATTTATCTGTTTGATCACAGCCTGCAACTCTTCTTCAGCTGCTGCCTTTTCTTCCAAATCCTTCCTTAAATGCTCTAGTTCTACTTCTTTCTCAGATATCGTCTGTTTCAAGGAAGTTTTGATTTCTTGGCACTTAGAAGTGACACATTTTTCTGAGTCCTCTTTACTTTCTTTATCTTTCTCCGTTTCTCTCCTTTTACTCTCATTGAATGGGACCTCTTTCCTAGATTCATCTTTCACTTTGGCCAATTCCTCTTCCAATCTACTGACTCTTTGTAGAAGTTCCTTTCTGTTAATAAGAGCTGCCTGCAGCTTTTTCTTTCTCTGCTCACTTTCTTTCTTTACGAGGTCTAATTCATGCTGAAGTTCTTCATTATTTATTAGCCCTGCTGGGCTCAACTCATCAGAAGTCTGTTTAAGGCCAGAAACAACTTCTTTACCTTCTTCCACTTGCTCTCTTTTTGCCTCTTCAGCTCTGGATAATAAATTCAGCTGTTCTTTAAGAGTCTTAATTTCTACCCCAAGAGAAAACTTTTCTTCATTAAGCTGAACCATTTTCTCAGTCATACTAAAGCTGATTTCTGTCACTTGTTGATCCTTCTCCTCAATGGTTTGCTGGAGAGTTTCTACATCTCTCTTTTTCTCTAGTAAGAGTTGATTTATTTTTGCTATTTCAAGTTCCTTCTCTGAAAGAGCTTGTGAAAGTTCTTCCATCTTATTTGTGATGTCCCTCAGACGTTCTGTCCCCTCGAGCACTTCACTTTCCTTCTTCTGCAGCTGGCTCTGCAGGCTTTTAATCAGTGTACTCTGCTCAGAAAACTGAAGATGTACATCATCCAGTTCATTCTGCAAAACTTCAATTTTCACATCTTTGGATTTGGCTTCTATGCTGAGACTGTGGATCTGTTCGGTAAGCAAGTTGTGATGAGTAGTGTGACTTTCATAGTCCAGTCTTCTTTGCCTTTCTGCTTCTGCAAGATTCACTTCCAGTTGTTGTACCTTAGCCCTCAGTTCTGTTACCACACTAAGTTCCTTCACCTGAGAGAGAAGCTGGTCTCTTTCTTCAGACAAAGCAGTGAATGCACTGCTGGCGTCTTTGGCATTTTTCTTAAACTCTTCAATCAACTGAGTTAGGTTGCTTATTTCCTTAGCTTTCTCATCTAAATTTTTCCCATAGGTTTCTTCTGCTTTATGAAAGCTAATCTCAAGCTCCAAAATTTGACTTTTTAGCCTTTCCAATTCATCCTGGTGACACTGACAATTGCTTGGTACAGCAGAAGGGGGGTTATCAACATCACACTGTTTTGTTGACTTCAATTCCATTCCAGTGTCATTTAAAGATATTTTCTCAGATGTCCTATTTTGATGTCCAGTGCTCATCTGCTCTTCTTTCTCAAGTGCTGGAAGATGGCTCTCTTCATCTGACATCAGGGGGAAACCTTGCCCTGTACCTTCAGGCAATACTTGCATTGTGACGGGAGGTATTCCTTCGCTCTCCATCTGTTTCATTTCTTTCTGGTCATCGACCTCAGGGTCCCCCTCAGTCCTTTTGCCTTGGAGCTGCAACTTAAGAAATGCAATCTCCTCTTGAGCTTCTTTCATTTCCAACAATAAAACTGACAGTTCTTTATGTTTCTGAAAACATGTGTTCTCTAGGACACTTTCCTCAGCAGAAGAGTTGCTCTTGTTGAGCCTGGTAATATCAACCGTGCTGATCTGTTTTTAAAATAGGAAAGAAAGACAAAACTTCTATCAAATATTTTATAAGAAACAGCCTAACTAATACATGGCATTTTGTGTATTTTCCAAAACCTGAAACTTTTCAGCCCAAACCTTCTTCCTACCATAAAACTGCTAAATCCCTTTAAAGTTACATTTTATCTTCCAAATTGGACCTCTAAGAGCATCCTCTCATTTCTACACTGAAGTGAAGCAATATTCATAAGACCTAAGGAAAGCTGGAACTTGTCATCTAGATATTCCTTACCTGAAAATTTTATTTCAGATTAAAATACCTACTCGTTTCTCTAATGAACTACATAAAAATGAAAAGGGAAGCAAGAACTTAATTAAATTTTTCTTTCATCCCATACCAAGGAGGAAGTTATGGGATTCCTTTTACTAAACTATCAATTAAAATAAGCCATTAACAGACAAGTATACTGTCAACCAAGTACAGTAAGTCCTCACAATGTCGATAAATTCTAGGAACTGTGGCAAAACTAAGTATAATGAAACCAATTATATCATAGACTAATTGATAGAAATAAGAGTTAAATTCCTGAAGCATCTCATCAATATTATAATGAAACAACTTTGAATAAAATGACATTACTTGAGACCTGCTATAGACCGAAATAAATTACCAGGATCAAATAATAAAAAAGGAGTTTTACTGGAGTACAAGTATGAAATTATGGACTTGTTTGACAAAATATTAACCATTATTATTATAAAGATTATTGCATTAAACTGTTCAATCCATATAATAAATTACTTTCATAATTTATTTTTCATAATTTATTAATATTAAAATTAATATTTTCATTAATGTATTACTTTCATAATTTATCTGCTTTTAAAATATATTTTATTGATTATGATATTTATCATTTCTTCTAGAAAAACAAAATCAGTGAAATCTCATGTAAATTTAATTAGTATTTTATTAAATGAGTTTGGGGACAGTGTATACAAGAAAATCTCCACCTTTGTCAACAACACCTTTTCTTTCCAGAAAAAAATCCAATTTCATAGAAGACTACAAATAATGCAGTAGCCAAGAGTACAAGCTCTGCAGCCTGACTGAGTACACATCTGAGTTCTGCCATCTACTAGCAGAAGCTGGTACACAGTAGGTATTCAGTGAACGTTAGCTCTCATCATGGTATCATTCTTAGCCAATGGGTAAGAAAAAATTCATTATTTAGGAATTTATTATTTTAAAAGTTATCTCACTAGTTTTTATAAGCATTATTTCTTATCATTTAAAATTCTCGGCTCTCTATCACATTCACATTTCTAGAGACCAAAACTGGAAACAGTATTTGGGACAGGGAAAAAGTTCCTTTATAATTTTGGCATGTCTCATTCCTATTTATCCATCCCTATATACATTAAAGACCTAATACAGTTGAGGCAACACTCCTGCCGGAAGACTTCAGTATAACTCTTTTTTTGCTTTCTTTCTTTCCCTAAGTATTTTTATTTCCTCTCTTCTAACTATCTGTCATGATGCTCCCTATGATATATACGAAGTTTAACTTTTTGGCTCTAGAAAAAAAAAATCAATGTCATCCCACAAGGAGAGGGCAGAACATTAGAGAATTTAGCTCTTTCTAGCCATTCTCATTATTTTTTCTCATAAAACTAGTCTGCCTCTCTTAGCTGAGCTACACTTTCTATGAAAACTTTTCTATTCTCTCTTATCCCAAGGGATTATCTTATTCACCCTTCCTTTTGCAATGTGTGCTTTTTCTTTTCTTTTCTATTGTTCCCTCTTTGTTCTCCCTTCTGGTTCTTCTGTTTTTCTTTCTTTTTAACAGATTCCCATCTTTCTTATCTGTTCTTCTTTTTTGGGCTGTTATCTTGTTCTTACTAGCCATGACTACTAGGCATCTTAAAACATGAAGTACTCCCTGGCCAAACAAAATTTATTTTCACTTTGTCAGTATCCATATAATGCTACAATTTTCAAAATCTAGTTCCTTTTGACAATTTTCTGAACATCAGAAAATTGAGCATCAATGGCCAAATTAAAAGGTACTGAATGTAAGTATGGTGGTAATTTTATTGCCAACTTGGCTTGGCCACATTTGGTCAAATATTATTCTTTATGTTTCTGTGAAGGTATTTTTAGGTGAGATTAACATTTAAATCAGTAGACAATGAGTAAAGCATATTATCCCCTATAATGTGGGTGGGCCTCATCCGATCAGTGGAAGGTCTTTACAACAACAACAAAAAAAGACTGGCCTCCTTCAGAAAGAGGGAATTCTGCCAGTAGACTGTCTTTAGACTTGAACAGCAAGTCCTCCCTGGATCTCCAGCCTGCTGGCCTACCGCATATATTCTGAATTTGCCAGCCTCCACAACTGCATAAGATAATTCGTAAAATAAATCTCCCTCTATATATACACTTTCTATTAAATCTGCTTTCTCTGGAGAACTCTAATACAATAAGTAAGCAGTTACTTCTGTTAAGAAGTTACATTATTTCTCAAGGCCATTCATTACTCTGTCACTGACTTCTTGATTCAGAGAACATAGCTAAGTAAACACAATACAGCTAACAGTAATCTTATATCAACAGAATATTAAGGAACCATACATTATAGTAATTTTCAGGTTATAGAAAGCACCATTATCCAAATACCCTTTTAAATATAATCCTTAGTGAAACTGTGTCGAGTGATGGGGGAAGGGGATGAACTCGATTTTGTCTAATCTCTTTACTGAGGAACCTTTTAGAGATGGACAAAGAAGCTGAGATAAAATGGTAACCCAGTAAGAGAAATGGGTTATCAAATCATTTTTTATTTATTCAGGACAAATTAAAAAATCCAAATATTCAGAAACAAATGAAATTATATGGGAACTAATAACCATTATCAATTTCTTAAATAGGTCTCACTTTCTAAGTAATGTAATTCTCTGTCAACATTAGGAAGTTGCAGAAATGTTTAGGTTTGAAGGAAAGTCCTCTTGATGTAGTTCACATTCTGGTTATGTTGAGAATGCATCACTTACCTCACCGACTTCTCTATCTGCTTCTCCAGTTCTATTCTGAGCCTCCAGGAGAGTAATCTGAGAAGACAGTTTTTCTGAAAGTCACAAAATAAATATCCTTTATTTATTAATAAGATATAGGTAGAGTGTTTAAAAAATCAGAGGCATGCTTTTGTGTGTGAGACTATTTGAGATGCATGAAATAACCAAGAGGAAAAAGACAAAAACGTTTGGGGGAGATAAAAGGCTTATTTTATTAAAAAGAACTGGCGAGAAAAGAGAAGATATAAGATAGACTGTTACTATTAAGTGATAATAATTAACCTGAGAGTAAGTAAATAGTGGAGGCTTTAAAGTAGAAGGACACCAGAACATGTGACAAGGAACAGCTACTTCTATAACACAATTTGGAACTTCTAGGGCAATAAATTGGCCTTAATTTATTCATAACCCTACTGTGTTTATAATATACATCTTGTATTAATATAGCACTAATAATGCCTTCAATGTTCTTTTACATATGTTCATAACAACATCAAATTCTAGCACTAGAAGGGCATTATCCCATCTCCACAATGACCACATGAGGAAATGAAGAAATGACATGACCTGCAGCTAGTTCACAGAGAGCTGAAATCAGAATCCAGTCATCTGAGTTCTACCCCACGTTCTATTATAACGTGTATATCTAAAAAGGATAGTAGCACCTTGGAGGATAAAAATATTGAGTATTAATATGCCTCCAATGAGCTTATATTCCTTCTGAGAAGCTAAGACAGATATAACAAAGAAAAAAACCCAACATATTGTTTATACTACACCCAAATGTCTCAACATGACCTATGTGGGCCCTCATTGTTTGACCCCCACTTACTCTACAATCTCCTCTTCATGCACTGCCCCTTTTATGTGTACTCTACCTGCCAAACACTGACCCTCTTTCTGTCTGCAAACATACAAGGTTATTCATACCTCAGGGTACTTGGCACTGCTTTCTCTCTGCTTGGAATGCTCAGCCTTTTTGCATGGCTGCTCCTTTTCATCACATTCAGGTTTCAAGTTCTCATAAAGGCCTACCCTGACTACTATAATGCTGCTTTCTTCTTCCCACAGGCACACTTGAGTAACCTGTTTGATTTTTATCCTAATAGATATCACTCTCTGAAGTTTTATTATTTATTCACATAAGAGCAGTGACCTCTGCAGGGAAGAACAAGGAGTTTGAAACACACATAACACCTCTAAACTATAATGAATTACATGACAGTGATAGGTACTATTTGCAAAACTGCAAAAGAATCAGCAAAGTCTCAAAGAAATGCTTTGAGTGGATTGAATAATGAACTGAATTTGTGGTATTCTTTATGTATCAGCAATGTTGGGAATAGTCTAATAAAGGTATAATCCCTAGTTCAGAGCTAAATGGAACATGTGAAATGATTAGGGTGGGAATACTGGCTTGTAGGGGTGGCCAACCTGTGGCCCACAGGGCACATGCAGCCCAGGATGGTTGTGAATGTGGCCCAACACAACATTGTAGATTTACTTAAAACATTATGAAAAAAAAAAAAAACATTATGAGAGTTTTTTGTGATTATGTGTCACAGTGTATTTACTGTGTGACCCAAGATAACTCTTCTTCCACTGTGGCCCAGAGATGCCAAAAGGTTGGACAGCCAAGCTAAGAGTTTAAGAAATGATACAAACTTTACTTGGTGTTCATTTTCACTCAGAAGACAAAGCATATTAGTCAGTTAATCCAGGATAAAATAGATCAGTAAATCATTATTAATTACATGCTACTAAAACCGTAAGGTCCTTGTGATGGGGGTGATAAATGGAAGGAAGGTATGTCTTCATTGTTACCAATGAGTCACACACATTCCAACAGAATAAAATGCTAAATTTAGTTCAATCCAACAAAACTTTATTAGACAGCTACTATTTGCCAGGTATGATTCTAGTTCTTGTTCAAGGATAAAGCAAGGAAGACAAAAAAATGGCCCCTGTCCTGAAAGAGCTTAACTTTTTCTTTGAAAACCATACAGCATAAAATATAACTAGATTATTTTAGTATAATGTTAAAGGAATGCAAGGATATTACAAAAGCACAAAATACATTTAACCTAACTTTGGGGATCAAAGCTGACTCGCTGAGAAAGGCGATGCCCTAGCTGAGGCCTGTAAGGTGAGGAAGAACTAGCCAAGCTAAAGGAAAGAAAATAGGGTTCCAAGCTATGTATAGCATGAGGAACACCCAAAATGGTTTCTACCTTTGAACCTTTATTTATATTAACATCTCTTACCTCATCTCACAAATTTATTACCAGGAATTTCCTTTCTTTTTTTCATTTTGCCTATTTAAAAATTCATCATCTTGGCAAAGTCCTATTTAGGCCATATTTTCTAGAAGAGTCCTTGACCACTGCAAAATGAATACAGACAGCCCAAACTGCAAAATGTAAATATTGGTATTGTGTTCAAATTGTTTAATGTGTGTTAATGCTATCTTTGATAACCACCTGCTCAGCTAAGATTTTTATTATCAAGCAATGAGAGAATCTATAAATGACTGTATTTTTCAGATTATAAGACATACTTTCTTCCTTCCCCTCAAATTTGGGAGGAAAATGGGTGTGTGTTGTCTTGTAATTTGAATGTAGTGTACCTGGCTTGCCCCGGGGGGTGCGGGGGGGGGGACACATGTCCTATGTTATTTGTGTTATTAAATATTTTACCCCATTTTTTGCCTCAAAATTTTTTTTCCTATTTTCCTCCTCTAAAACCTAGGTGCGTCTCACGGTCCAGTACATCTTACAGTCCGAAAAAAATCAGTATTTACATATTGTGATAAAAGTAGAGGCCCTTGTGGGTTAAGAAGACACAATTATACTTTTTATTTATACATACCATTCTCGGCTTTCAGTCTCTCCAGCTCTATGGAACTACGGAGCAAGGTTTCCTTTTCATTCTCCAGCTCTACCACCCTCTTCTGCAAAAAGGCAGCACTGTCCTCAGTGATTGCCTAAATTGTAGAAAGACAACAAATTAATAATTTTCCAGTGAAAAACTCTCATAGTAATTGCCAGATAACCTCCAGCACTTTTTGTCTTCTACATGTTCTCCAGCTATAAAAATACTTTTAAAAGTAGCACTACTTACTGCCTAAGTGATCATTAAAAAATGTTGTTGCTATAAAGAAAAAATATTTCACACAAAATTCTAGTTCACTGGTTTTTGAAATTAAAATTGAAGCCTAGATTACAAAGACAGAAATCCCAAGTCTATTGAAGAGAAAGAAGATTTTCAGGTCCACAGATAACATCACAAAATTAATGTCACCTGATAACAAGGTTGCTCTTTTTTTTTTATTGTTGTTCAAGTACATTTGTCTCCATCTTCTCCCCACCACTCTCCCCTACCTGCACATAAAGAGCAGCTCCCAAAGAACAGAGGCAAAAGTTTTTGTTTTTTGAAGTATAGTAAAAATTTTCTTATGTTTCATTTATGCAAACATATTGTTTGCTAGGATTTCCTAATGACAAATATCAAATTATGTCACATCTTTAGTTTTGTGTCTTTTTATGGATTTTTCTTCTCCAATTACAAAAATTCTATGCAATTTTTCAGAAAAGTATAGACATTTTGAACCTTGAGGATCTTTATAGCTCACTCAGTCCCAAACTTTCATTTTATGTTTAAAACAATGATGAGATAAGTTTAAGGATTTTACGGCTTTTATCCCAAGGAAGTTCCCAATATGCATTATACAAGGAAGTAAAACACAGAAATGATACAGGTATTTGTAGCTTGAAGAATGAGGAGAGAGACTTTAGGACAAACACAGCTGCTAGAACTTAAGGGGGGAAATCAGAGAGAGAGAAAATTTTAGCAAGGGGGAGACCTAAATTTTATTGGATTACCCAAGAAGTGTTTCATTTTTTCTGTATGATGGCTCTAGTAGCACTTAATTGTCTTTAACTTCACTCGAAACAAGTCTGTTAATTCCTATTGTGACAGCTGTCATATCAGTGTTAATTTTAAAAAAAACTTATCAAAATTGGTGAATTCTGGAGCAGCCATTTTAATATTGAAGATGGAAGAAAATACACAACATTTTTGGCATACTACACTTCATGATTTCAAGAAAGGTGAAAATGCAACTGAAATGCAAAAAAAGATTTGTGCAGTGTATGGAGAAAGTACTGTGACTGATCAAACATGTCAAAAGTGGTTTGCGAAGTTTCTTGGTACTACTCACAATTTGGCCAAATTAATTCTTTGCTGTGGGGCTGTCTTATGCATTGGAAAATGTTTAGCAGCACCCCTGGCTTCTACCCACTAGAAGCCAATAGCAGGAGATAGCCAACATACTGAAAATATCCAAATCAGTAAATTTATTGGTGAAAATGGAAAATGTGTCTTTTATTATATAGAAAAAAGCATATTCAGAAATTCAACAAAGTCATTGAAGTCATTTGACTTCAGCCAAGCCAATATGAATAATGAACTATTCATTTGAAGGGCTGACTTGAAGCTAAGACAAAAATAATTCAACTGAGTTTTAAGTGGCTGACTACCATAGGCCAGTTGGTGGTTAGAGTCCAAATTACTAAAACTCCTCAGAAATTAGGTAACAGAAGAGAGTCTTGAGAACAAAACATACACGATACTCAGGATTCAATACAAAATCACTCATCACACAAAGAAATAGGAAAATGTGACCAATTCTCAGAACAAACGAAGAGATATATTCAACAGAGGCCAAGTACAATATGATGCAGATTTTGGAATTAGCAAACAATAATTTTAAAGACACTATTCATAACTACCTCAACATAAAGAAAAATGTGTTTATAATGAAAAAACCAGGAAGTCTTAGTAGATAGAGACTTCCATAGAAAGACAAAGGGCAAAATGGGCAGAAAGGTTTTTTAAAGAAATAATGGCCAAAATTTTCCCAAACATAAATTTATACATGTAAGAAACCTAACAAAAGCTAGGGAAGAAAATTATGTAGAAAACCACAACTAAATACAATACAAACAAAAAGAAAAAGAAAATTCTTAATATTAAAATTGTATCTGGTACTTCTAACTATTGTTAATATAATACAAACAGCACTTGTAGCATAAAAAATAGCACAAGGGTTTATGATCACAAGGTTTCTATTGTACATTTTAAGTGGAATGTAACAGTATTAATATTAACTGAGATGATGAAATGGTTAAGGATATATATTGTAAAAAAATGATATATCATGTTGACACTAGTCAGAAGAAAATTAGAGTAGCTATATTAGTATCAGAGAAAAGTAGAACTCAGAGCAAAGAATGACACCATGGATAAAAAAAGATCATTTTATAATGATAGATGGGTCACAATAAAAAAAGACATTTTTATATCTTTTTTATCTATATACAGAGAACAAACTGATGGGATGGGAGCTCACGGGGCTGGGTGGAAAAGGTGAAGAAGTCAGGAAGTACTAACTGGCAGTTACAAAATAGTCTCAGGGACACAAAGTAAAGCACAGGAAATATACTGAATAATAGTGTAATACCTATATATGCTGCCAGGTGGGTACTAGACTTAATGGGGTGGGGGAGGGGCCACTTTGCAAATTATACAGATGTCTAACTGCTATGCTGTACACTTGAAACTAAGATATTTGAATGTTAACTGTAATTGAAAAAAATTAAAACAAAACAAGAAAAAATGGTAAATGTTTAAATCTCCAACAATATAGCTTAAAAACACATGATACAAAAACTGATAAAACTATAATGAAAAATACATATATCCACAACTATAAACTGAGATTTCAATACTCATTTTAATAACAGAGAACAAGTAGGCAAAAAAGCAGCAAGTACATAGTCCACTTGAATAACATTATCAACCAATCTCACGTGACTGGTATTTATAAAACACGCCAGTCAAAAAGAACAGACTACACATTATTTTCAAGTACATATGGGACACATAGCAAAATAAACTAATATTCTGGGTCATAAAACAAGTCTCAATCAATTCTAAAAGACTCAAGTTATATAAAATAGGGACTCTGGAATTAAAGACTGCTAGGCATATCACCTACAAATATTCAGAAATTTAATAACCCAGAGGGCAAAGAAGAAATCAAAAGGTGTATTTGTATTTTGAACTGAATGAAAATGAAAACACAACAGGATTGGTGCGATGCTGCTAAATCAGATTTTAAAGGGAAATGTATATTTATAAAATGTCTATATTAGAAATAATAAAGGTCTCAAACTAATGGCCTCAGATTACACCTTAAGAAGCTAAGAAGAAATCAAATACAAAGTAAACAGAAGAAAGGAAATAGCACAGATCAAAATATAAATCAACAAAATGGATAATGGAAAAAAGAAAACAGCAAATCAATAAAAGCCAAAGCTGTTTATTTGACATCAGTAAAGTTAGTAAACCTCTGGTCAGTCTAATCTGTATAAGAAAGAAAACACGAATTACCATTACTGGGAATGGGCCAAGTGACATAACTATAGATTCAAGTGATAACAAAAGGATAATTAGGGACTATTATGAATTACTTTATACTTCTAAGTTTGAGACTTCTGATTAAATGGACAAATTCCCTAGAAGAGATATACAAAACACCGAAGCTCACTGAAGAACAAATAAATAATCTGAATAGCCATGTGGCTATTGGGTTGGCCAAAAAATCTGTATGGTTTTTTTTGTAAAATAAAAGACACATTTTCACCAATAACTTCATTGATTTGGATATTCTGAGTATGTCAGCTATCTCCAGCTATTGGTTTCTAGTGAGTAGAGGCCAGGGGTGCCACTAAACATCCCAAAGAGCTCCCATACCTTCCAATACATAAGACACCATCACAGCAAAGAATTACTTGGCCAACATGTCAACAGTACCAAGAAACTATGCGAACCACTTTTGACACGTTTGATCAGTCACAGTACCTTCTCCATACACTGCACAAGTCTTTTTTTGCATTTCAGTTGCGTTTTCACCTTCCTGGAAATCATGAAGCATAACATGGCAAAAAAGTTGCGCATTTTCTTCCATCTTCAGTAATAAAATGGCTGCCCAAAAATTCACCGATTTTGATTTTTTTTAGTTTGATGTATTTTTTAAATGCATGTTGATATGACAGCTGCCACAATACAAATTAACAAAATTGTTTCAAATGAAGTTAAAGACAATTAAGTACTACCAGAGTCATCATACGGAAAAAGTGAAAACAAGCTTTTTAGTCAACCCAATACTAAACAAATAAAATGTATACAAAAATATACTCCGACAAAGAAAACTCCAAAACTAATTGGCTTCTCTGGTGAATTTTCACAAAAAAACTTAAGAAAAAAATAATGCCAAATATACACAAAATGTTTAAAAAACTAAAGAGATAGGAATATTTCTCAATTCATTCTAAAAGGCTAGTATTAATCATATAGCAAAACCAGAAAAAGGTATTACAGAAAACTATAATTAAACTAATAATCCTCATGAACATAAATGCAAAATTTTAAAACAAAATTTTAGCAAACTGAATCTAACAAACTAGAAAGATAATGTATTATTGCCAAGCGAGGTTTATCTCTGAAACTCTCATCTGCTACTAGTGGGAATGTAAAATGATACAACCACTTTGGAAAACAGTCTGATAGTGTCTTAAAAACTCCCAATAGCTCCCATATGACCCAGACATTCCACTTCTAGGTATTCACCAAGAATAAAGAAAATGTCGGTTCAAACAAAGATTTGTAAAACAACATTCATAGCTTTATTTGTAATTGCCAAAAACTGTCAACTACCCAAATCTGTCCAATGATACACGGATAGACAAATTGTGGTATGTACAATACCCTCAATAATATAAAGGGATGAATTATTGCTACATACATAATAGGATGTCTTAAAATAAATATGCTAAAAAAACAGAAAAAGTAAAGAGTACCTACAAATTATATAAAATCCTAAAAAAACACAAACTAATCCATAATAATAGAAAAACATCACTGGTTGCCTGGGTAGGGGGAGATGTGAGGAAGAAATTAAAAGGGGGTATGATAATGAAAATGTTCATATTCTTGATTACAGTGATGGTTTAACACATACACCAAAATTTATCAAATTGTACACTTTAAAAGCGTGTATATTATTGTATGACAATTTTTACCTCTATTTGAACTGTTTAAAAGGAAAATAAGTCAATAGATAAATGAAAATAAAATTTAAAAAGCCTGAAATTATCAAGGAAATTATAGCCCAATCATGCAAAAGGAAAATGCAGCATATCCATAGAATGGAATACTTTTCAGTTATAAAAAAGAATTATAACATAAGAGCAATATGTATGAAACTCAAAATATGCTAAGTGAAAAAAGCTTTCCTCAAAAGCAGATGTATGTGTGACTAATTAACATGATGTTGTAAAACAGGCACAATCCATCCGCAGTGAAAACAATGCAGCGCTGGTTGCCTCTGGAAAGGAATGGCGGGACCGACCTTAAAAGTGTAGAAGCTGAAACCCATATAAATTTTATTAATCAATGTAACCCCAATAAATTCAATTTTAAAAAGTATGAGGATATTTTCTAGGATGATGGTAATAATATATCTTGATAAGGATCTGGGTAACAGGTATATGCATTCAACAAAACTCAATGAATGGTCCACTTAATATTTGTACTCATGTTCTGTAGATCCTCAAAAGAACCACAAACAAGTATTAAAATCTAATCAATGACATGCATGCTGAAATATGTAGAAGAAAACATACTGATATCCACAACTTATTGTGAAATGTATAAAAAAAATTAAGATAAATGGATGGATGGGTAAATGGGTATTTGGTAAAGCAAATACAGTAAAATGTTAGTAAGAGAATCTAGAAGGTGGGTATATATACATTCACTGTAAGTTTCTTTAAATTTTTTTGAATTGTTGAAAATGTCTTAACAAAACATTGAAGGAAAAGTTGAAAATGAAAGAATAGAAGAGACTGGAAAGCCTAGATGCTAGAAACCAGGAAATAAAAATTTTTATCAGAGTACAGGACTGCCCAGGAAACATGGGACTCTGCCGGCCAATATGTCTGTCCGTTTGGGAAAGTATAACCTTATAATGGAGATGAATGATGCCACTTACCCTTCTTTGACATTAGCTAAGTAAGATCATCAAACTAACTCCCCTTGTTCTGATCTTCTTGCTCAACAAGGAGCCTTCTGGTAATTATAAGCTAACTTCCCACAGAGATTTTTATAGAAGAAAAAATATACAGGTCAATCAACAGCTACTTGGTAATTAAATCTTTTACTGTTAATTAATTAATGGGAGCATTGTGATTTCTATAATAAACTTATAAATTTGGGTAGACCAAATTGTATATATTAAAGCTGATCAAATCTCAGCCTACCAAAAACAAATTGCCTTCTCAACTGAGAAAACTGATAGTAAGATTAAAAAATAATGATTCATCTCCAATACAGATTTCTAAGACCTCAGAACTGGAAAGCCTTCTGAGATCATGGTGCTTCTTACCTACATTTTTATCATTATTCATTGTTGAGACACGAAATTAATGTCTTTCCTGATTCCTTTCAAAAATGCATTTTATCAGGCATAAAAGACAGAAGGCTTATACTGCTTTATGGAATAAATTCTCATTAGAACACCCAAAGACAAAAAGATCATATTCATAAGAAGTATATATTTAATTACCTGTGCACCCTCATTATCAATATCTGGGAAAGAAGTCTGAGATGCTGTTTCATTTTTCTGCATGGTTGGTTTATTTAGAAATTGGCTAATTTCTTTGGATTTTTGCTGGAGTTGATCTAAGAAAAAGAAAGTAAATAGAAATGATCTCTGCCTCAAGTCTGAAATTTAGTGAGTTATTATTTTCCAGAGATACATTATATGCTGTTTACTCTAGTTATCTTAATTTAAAGTTGTGGTGCCAATGACAGCATTTTTTAAAATTGTTCAAATGCTCTTAAGGACCAAAAGGCAACTCAGTAAGCCACTTGCTTCAAAGGTGAAATAAAACAAGCCTAGGCATTTTTTAAAAAGTCATTTTTCCTTTCCCCCTTAAAAATGCCTTTATTGTTCTTTATTTCTCCACTCTTCACTTAAGTGTTATAAATCCCACTGAGATTCTATGGCAATTTTAAACATGAACATAGTCCACTTAGGACAACAGTGTGCTTGTAACATGCTGTTCCCACCATATTATCCGCCTCAAGGCTTCCTGGTTAATGATCAGTTCTTCAATACAGATCTTCAGCTCAATTCTCTCTAAAATCTTTCTTCTATGTATATGCCAATCCATTAGAATTAAACTAAATTAGAAGCGCCTATTACTTTAATATCATGTTTTTTAAAAAATAAGTTTCCTTTAAACCATCATAAAGGATAAAAGTTTTCTTTAAAAAGAAATTTCCAATACAAGAAAAACATTCAGATCCATCTTTAGAAGAAAAAATTACACCATGCAATTCAGTCTGCCTACCTATGCACCTAGATCTGGCCCAAGTCGTCCACGAATTAATTCAAATCCTACTCACTTCAGTCACCGAACCCTTCAGACCACAGTCATGTTTTACATAGCGTTCTTTTAAATATTTGGCACAGCATTATCAACAGTTTTTAGTACTACAATGATAATTATAATATTAAACAAGATTATAACTTTAGTCAGAAACAGGAGAAATGCAAGAGTTTAGAAGAGATGGCTTTCTCAATCCTTCTATTGATTCAATTGTTTTGAGCAAATGATACCATTAACAGATCCCTAGAATTTTGAAGTAGAACTCAAGTACGACACAGGTGGGCTTCAACAACAATCAAACACTGACCTTCCAGCTGTTGAATGGCCTGGGCTGAATGAAGTACCTGTTCACTCTTATCTTGGAGAAGCTTTGCAATTTCATCCTTTAGAGCATCACAGGCAGACTGTAGTTCTTGCTCAGTCTTTTGAAGACTCAAAATGTGAGAAGTCTTCTCTTCCATTTCCACTTTGTGCTTCTGCTCCAAAGCACTGTACTGGGACTGAAGGTCAGCCTGGGCTTGACCTGCTTGCTCGAGCCGTTCCAGCAGGTGATGCATTTCATCCTGTAGGTTATGGAAGGATAATTTTCTTTCTGCCACTTCAAGTTCCATCTTTTCCATTAAAATCTTGGACTCCTCTCTTTCTGATTCCACAGTGTTTCTTAAAGTATTATACTCAGCTTCCACCTGCTGTAACTGCTGAGAGAGAGTCTAAGGAAAAAAAGACAAGCCTCATGAACCATAAATTCTTTCAATAAGCACTAATTCATTTCAATAAGCATATTGAAATGAAGCATGGGGCTAGCCAACTGTGTAAGTCTAACCCTCTATTTTTGCTTCTTGCTACTTTTGAGAGTTTGTATTTATTTGTGCTATTATTATATATATTTATTGTCTTTATTGTATATATAAATATAACCTAATATATTTATTGTCTTTTAATTTCTGTCTCTCCCAAAACAAAATTTAGTAAGAGAAGGGATTATGTCTGTTTTATCATCATTGCTCTTCAGCATAGTATACAGTATTTTGAGTACTGAAATGAATAAATAAATGAATCCAGTCCCTGCTCTCAAAGAACTGAGTTCAGAGGGAGAGTCACACTTAAACAAAGCAGTATGCTGCAAAATAATAGAGGCTGTGAAACAGATACTTATAAGGAGCAGGGAAGAAGGGGAATTTACCAAAAGTCATATATATGTAACTATCTATACAGTACCTATCCAGTAAGTGGCATAACACGGATTTGAATCTGATTATCTGATGGCAGCCAAGAGAGGCCTTAGAGTCAGGTTGTACTTTTTGTTAGGACTGGAGAGAAGGGAACATGTTTCTGTGCAAGAAAGTCCTTGTTAAGGAGAGTTGAAAGTTAAGAAAAAAGGAGATACTTGACTTTCTCCAGCAGCAAGCTGCTCCCCAGTGAACAAGCAGAGAATGTGAACTGAGGCACCAATTCCACATTGCAATGTGGGTTTTTAAAAGGGATAGGCCAGGGACACAGGGAATCCAAGGGCTGTAACCTAGGTCTTGCAGTCAAGATGGTAGCGCAGGCAGACATGACTCATCTCCTCATACAACCACATCAAAATTAAAACCAAAATAGAGGACAATCATCACTCAGAAATGTCAGAAATTGAGTTGAATGGAAATCTGACAGCTACGGTATTAAAGAAATCACACCCATCTGGACTGGTAGGAGGGGTGCAGACGTGGAACAGGCTGGTCCCACACTCATGTGTGGTGGATAAAAATTTGGGAGGGATCTTGGGAGTGAGGAGTCCCAGTCCCACACCAGGCACCAGCACAGGATTCCAGTGCCAAGAAGGTAAGCCCCTGTAATTTCTGGCTGCAAAAACCTGTGGGGATTCTCGGTGGAAGAAAATCCTGTAGCCCCAAGAAGTTCCTCTTAAAGAAGCCACACATGGACTCACCTACTCAGACTCACTCCTTCTGAGTTCCAGCACTGGGGTAGCAGCTTGAAAGGCACGAGAAGTATACAGGGAGGAAATGACATGTCTAGCATCAAGGCAAGCAGAGGTCACTGTCCCTTTCCTAAACCCTCTCCCCTAAAAGCCACAGAGGCATCAGAGCAGGTACAATCGCTGTGACTCCATCAAACTGGCTAACTCTGTTAACCTGCCTTAGAGATCCCTAGAGACCTGGCCCCACCCAACTTACAGGCCCACCCAAGCTGCTTTTCCATATGAATGGCAGATCTTGGCTCAAGCTTCACAATTTCCTAAATCCTTTCAACAAGCAACCACTGGCCTCAGCGAGCCCCATGCCCAGCACTAGAAGCAGCCTATTTGGATTCATAGCTTGTCTTCGCCCGGGAATCACCAAGCCTAGCACAAGTAGCAACCACCTCAAATTGCTTTGTAGCTCAAGTAGGATTGCCCCAGGCAAAACATAGGTGGGGGCTGACCTTGGCCTGCACTACCTAGGAAACCCTAGGGCAGGGGTGTCAAACTCATTTTCACCTGGGGCCACATCAGCCTTGTGGTTGCCTTCAAAGGGCCGAATGTAATTTTACAACTATATAAATGTAACTACTCCTTAACTGTTAAGGAGGTGAAATTATGTTTGGCACTTTGAAGGCAACCATGAGGCTGATGTGGCCCCAGGTGAAAATGAGTCTGACATCCCTGCCCTAGGGCCAGCTCACCCAGTGGACATCTACAGACCACATCAGAGCACCACTACCCTGCCCCTGCGCAGCCGATTCTCCATAGAGGGCAGAGGTTGGTGGCAAGTGGTCACAGCCAGTACTTGCAGCTGACTGGCCTGGGTAAATCCCTACCATTGATCTGCCAATAGCAACCAAGGATCAACTACAAGAAGAGGGTGTACTCAGCCCACATGAAGGGCTGGGTACCTTGAGTACCCAGCTATGGTGATAGAAGAGGCTGTGCCTCTGGACCCTATAAGATACCTAGTACAACAGACCACACTACTAAGACACAAGACAAAACAGCTCTACCTACATAGAAACAAACACATGGAGGCTGCCAAAACAAGGAGACAAAGAAATATGGCCCAAATGAAAGAACGGATTAACATTCCTAAACAAAAGGGAGATAAACAATCTATCAGATGCAATGTTCAAAACATGGTTATAAGGATGCTCAAGGAACTTAGTGATGACCTCAACAGGATAAAAAAGATCCAGTCAGAAATGAAGGATACACCAAGTGAAATAAAGAACAATTTACAGGGAAACAACAGTAGACTGGATGAAGCCAAGAACCAAATCAATGATTTGGAAGATAAGGAACCAAAAAACCACCAATCAGAATAACAAGAAGAAAACAGAATCCAAAAAAATGAGGGCAGTATGAGCAGTCTCTGGGACAACTTCAAGAAGTCCAATGTTCGTATCATAGGGGTGTCAGAAGGAGAAGAGAGAGAGCAAGAAATTGGAAATCTATTTGAAAAAAAATAACGTAAGAAAATTCCCTAATTGGTGAAGGAAATAGACATGCAAATCCAGGAAGCACAGAGAGTCCCAAACAAGATAGATACAAAGAGGCCCACCCCAAGACACATCATAATTATAATGCCAAAGGTTAAAGATAAAGAGAGAATCTTAAAAGCAGCAAGAGAAAAGCAGTTAGTTACATACAAGGGCGTTCCCATAAGACTGCCAGTTGATTTCTCAAAAGAAATGTTGCAGGCAAGGAAGGACTGGCAAGAAATATTCAAAGTCATGAAAAGCAGGGACCTACAGCCAAGATTGCTCTATCCAGCAAAGCTATCATTCAAAATCAAAGGGCAGATAAAGAGCTTCCCAGAGAAGAAAAAACTGAAGGAGTTCATCATCACCAAACTATTATTATATGAAATGTTAAAGGGACTTTTTTAAGAAAAAGAAGATCAAAACTATGGGAATAAAATGGCAAATACATATCTATCAACAATTGAATCTATAAAAAAAAACTAAGCAAACATGAAAAACAGAGACAGAATCATGGATATGGGAAGTGTTTTGATGGTTGCCAGATGGAGGGGGTGTGAGGGACTGGGTGAAGAGGTGAGGGGATTAAGAAGTACAAATAGGTGGTTACAGAATAGCCACGGGGATGTAAAGTACAGTATAGGAAATGGAGTAGCCAAAGAACTTATACACATGACCCATGGGCATGAACAATGGTGGGGGATTGCTTGAGGGACTGGGTGTTCTAGGTGGAGTGGGGCAAAGGGGGAAAAAAACAAGACAACTGTAATAGCATAACCAAAAAATGTAAATAAAAAAAAAGAGTGCCCAGCCCTAGCTGGTGTGGCTCAGTGGCTTGGACACTGGCCTGTGAACCAAAGGGTAACTGCTTAGATTCCTGGTGAGGGTACATGCCTGACATGCAGGCTAGGCCCCCTTTACAGGGCGCAGGAGAGGCTACCACACTCTGATGTTTCTCTGCCTCTCTTTCTTTCTCCCTTCACCTCTCTAAAAATAAATGAATAACAATCTTTAAAAAAATAAAAATAAAAAAGAGCCAAATAGCTAACCATGGGTCTGTACCAGATAGGCAGAAAAGAGGGATCAAAAAACAACTAACAATACTAGAGGAACAAACTGAAAAAATCAAGGGAACCTCAATGAGAAGCAAGGCCAGGACTGTCTAAGAAAGAGAACAACGAGATGGGTTACAGTCAGGAAATGGGATACTTGAGTTTAAGATCTTAGAACATCCGCATCATTGATCTCCTTTAGATTGAGGGAAATATTGCATAGTGGGATTATGTCAATCCCACAGAAAGTCAACCAGCAAAAAGTAGCAAAGAAGGGACAGTACATAAGGCGCAAGAATCAGTCAAGACAGAGAAGAGGTAAACTGACAGACAAATAACTCACCAGAGGAAAATACAACACTCTTAGAGAAACTAGGACCCTAGATCTAAAATCTCAAAGGAAAAGACCAGCATTGAAAGATGTGGAATGTAAGCTTCACAAGGGAGATAACAGACCTGTAGCTATTTGGCTCATAACACTTCACCACCATAGGGAATTTGTTGAAAGAATGAAGAAATCCCATCATTTCTCTGAAAAGTTATAACACAAATCTTACATATGCTGTCTGAAAACTAAAGTAGAAATGAGTACTCCCAGGGCAGACAGTAAATACCATGAGGCAGTGAGTACCTGGTTTCTCTGTTCGGCAGCAGTCAGCTCCTGTTGCAGCAGGTCCACAACCTGAGCCCGGCCCAGCAAGGCTTCTTCATGTTCTTCAAGCTTCCTCTGTAGCACCCTCAATTTCTGAGAAAAAAATGTTTTACACTTAATGTGCTAACAAATGAGCACTATCACCTGCTTACCTTTCAAAATGTCATGTAGATGTCTGCACTTAAGATTTCTGGATGCTGAGGATAATGTTAAAGAGTGGGACACCAGCATGCCATGCTCCCCATCCAGCAGCAAGAAAGAACCTCCGAAACTCTCTCGTCCCAAGCACTGATAACCATCAAATGGAGACTCAAGCAAGTCACTGAATTAGGGAGCCTTTTTAATTATTAAAGAATATGACACATATCTACTTTTTAAATAATATAGTCTATGGCCTGTACCTAAATAACCTAAGTACATGTACATCTCACTCACCAAAGAGAATATTCTTTACAGGCAAGAACCATTTCTCTTCTAATGTCATGCATGGGACATGCACTCAATATACATTTGTTGAATGAGTAAATCTATGATACATGTGTACATTAATATTCTACTTTAAAAAGTGTTATATTCTAAACCTCATTTAGTGGTGTTTTCTGAAGCATTGCTTAGAACTTAGAAGACATTTTCACTCAAAAACAATTAAATGGATCAATCATGAAAGACCACTGGAGTGCCTTTAGGTACCACACTGCACTACACACCAAACAGAAACAAATATCTTTGAGTTAGTAGATGATAAGCTCAAAAACAATGAAGCCAATTTTCAAAATAAACCGATGAAATTTTTAAAAATATTGATTTAATAAAAGACTTCATGGCTCTGAAATCAATCCTTTTCATCTTTAATTTTTGAAAGTTTAAAACTGGTTTCATTGATTTGAAGATTTGGATCAGGTTTTTAATGCACAGAGCTAGTATCCATGATAGCAAATGAAAGAGAAATCAATTTCTGACCACCACATACATTTGGCAATTAAACTCAGCTTTTGAGTACCGACAACCTGGTTAAAGAGGCAAGGTAAGGATAAGAAAAAATAAATACACCGAAAAGAAGCCAATTAAGGAGCACACTAAGACCATGTGAAGAGCAGTGGGTAAAGGTGGAAAAGTGGCTGTTACCATTTAATTAAATGTTAACTAAAATGATAGTCATTCTACTAAGTTTTAGCAACACACCTGTTGCATCTCTGTTTCCACATCTGCCTGGGTTACTAACTGAAGAAGCTCATCTTCATGAAGACGAACCTGTGTTTCAAAGCGGGCATCTTTCTCTCGGACCACCTGCTGCATGGAACTCAACTAAAGACATACACCAGAGAAACTATACAAGTTACACTCCCCAAATATCACAAACAAAACTCATAGACTATTCTCCAAAGATAGACACTGAAAATTGATAGACAATAGGTTTTTTAAATTAAATTTTGAATGTCAAAGTCAATAATGTTAGAAGAGAGACAGGCCTGACAGTAACTTCCAAATGTGACAGTAGGTCTATTATCAAATTCAGAAGTCAGCCTAAATATAAATTTTGATGGAAAACTACATTTGCATGGTTGCTAGAAATGTTTAAGTATAAAACAGGTACATATTTTTGAAGTTTTAAAGAGATTAGAATATTAAACATACAAAGTGAAGTTAGATTTCCGTTAAGCCCTAGACACTACTTGCAATATCACACTCATGCTCAAAAACTTTCAATGAAATTCTCTAAGACAAACTTCAAACTATGGATCTTTTATTCAAGATTCTCTGCAACTGACAATACAAATCTTTCTTTCTAGACTTCAAAGAATTTTCAAAGAATTTTGAAAGAATTGCTTCAAAGAATTGCTTCTACCAAAACACTCTGTGTATTTCCAAACCCACACCACCTCCCCAGATAGCTGTTTTCAGCTGTTCATTACTTGAAGGCTTTGAAATCACCCTCATTTGTAACTGGCTCTTAACAAAATGCAATGGCAGTAAAAAGACCGACTGTGAGCTGCTCAGTTTGAGCACTGTTGCGTTTTGAGGTTTTGTGTGTGTGTGCCTGCTCATTCATTTCGTTAAGATCTCTGGTTGAGTATGCCCTCCAGTTCTTGGGATGTCCATTTTGCAACAGTTGTCAACTACTGCAGATTTCTCAGTTTGTGACACTTTGAATTGACCTTGGCTTTCCTTCTAGGTGGGACAAAAATCTTCAAAATTTTTGTGATTATCTGAATTCTAACATCACCATGAACTTAAGAATCCTGTGTTTCAAGTGTATAGGCACTGGAGTCCTTCATTAGTCAAACACATCTATACATCCTTTCCTGTAAATGTACCATATTCTTTTTCCTTTCTGAGACTGTGCTCACACCATTCTCCACAAATGCAATACCTTTCCCCACCCTCTCTAGAGTAATACCTATCTGTCACAATTTTGCCTAAATCTAACTTTTTCATGTAATCTTCTTTGGTTGTCACACTGAAAGGAACCACTTTCACATCTCAAAATACTTTCAGTCTGCATTGCTGTGGCTATGCACTTACTTGGAATGACTTGCATTAGGATGGACCTGTTAATGTTTATAAATCTTGACTCCCAATGTTTTAAGTCACTTGTAGGAAAATTCATATTTTGTATTTTTCCATCCTAAATTGTATATAATGTTTGTAATATAAAAAGAGCACAATAAAAGCTAATAGCTAAAAGTAAGGACTTCAGGAAATACAATTTTAACTGTATACAAAGCAGTAGGCCATCCATAGACAGAAAGCATCTCTAATACTGCAAGTTATCAGTAAAGTGAACACCTCATGGATAAGATTAAGTACTGTGCAAAGGCACTTCAGGAAAAAAATGTGTCAGGAGTCAAAAGCATTCCCAAAAGAAAAATATGGGGGTAAGTGGTCAAACTGGAAATTTAGAAAAAGAGAAAGAAAGAGCTGAGGACACCAGTGCAAATGGTCTGGTCCTGGTAGCAGAAAAAATATGAAAAATGTCACATAACAGTGCCATTTAATATTAAATCACATAACCTGTATCACTTTCTCATATTACACACTCATTAAGTAATCTTCTGATTATAATTTAACTTCCCAATGAAATTTTATTAAGGGAAAGAACAGACATAATCATTTGTATTTCTTTTAGTTTATCTATCAGTCTCTTTTGAACTTAACACAAGCTCATTCCTAAGAGACTGAATTTCTGTGTGCTATTAAACTCAAATATCTAATATCGGGGCCCGTAGAACCAAGAAACGAGTATCAATTAAGCAATGGCAAATTAATCAAGGTAAATAACACTTCTAATAACATACCCTTTTAATTTCTAGTGTAACACTCTAAGCTTTAGTCTTTCATCTACTAAGCTTTTAAAAGCGAGTGTCTGAATTGCCTTATGTTGTGATAACCTGTTAGACTTTCGTGATTCTTCATACTACTGATTAGGAGGTACCTCCCACCCTACCTGAGCAGCTTGTTCTGCCTGTGTCTGGCTGAGCTGGGCTTGCAAAGTACCAATGAGCTCCTCCTTCTCTTGGAGTTGTTGCTTCATCACTGAAAGTTTTTCCATCTCTGTTGAACTCTTGTGAAATTAAAGACACAGAAGGAAAAAATATTTATTTAATTAAAAGAATTAGCATTCTCAATTTTTTCACCTCCCTTTCCCATGAACCCTAAATACCTACCAATATCCTTCCAATTTTTACTTAACACAAAAGGGAACTGCATGTACTGCAGCTTTTAAAAAAATACAAACTATTTTTCAGAGGAAGACAGAAGCAATAATAGCATTTTACAATGTCTCTCACATAGAGACAGTACAACTAGATAGCAAAACCCAAAACCCATAAACGATATGTACAGTACAACGAGGAAGGCAGTCACACAAACGCTAAAATACAAGCAGGTAGGGACAATCTACCAAAAGGCACAAGACCTGCATGGTATTAGAGTCTGTATGAGAGGAAACAACAGAGAAACATCTGACCGCCTTGAAAAGAGGAAAACCCCAAAAGGGCCAATAAACACTCACGGGAAAACACAACTATCCAATCTTAGAACAGCAGCTTAAATGGGCACGACTTGACCATTCTCCAATATTAGATAAATGCAAGGGATCCACAGAAAGGACTAAAAGACTAGAACAATCTTGCTCCTCTGAACTCTCAAAACTGACTTAGCAGAGCTGCCTTCCAAGACATGAACCTGCACTAAGCAGATATGTCTAGGAATGAAATAAAAATTGAGGAGAATAGGGATAACCAAAACAGGAAAAAAGGTCTATACATGTGCTACATATGTCATTATTGACTAGCCATATATTGCTACAAAAGGTCTGAAATATGCCTAATGTGAAAGAGGAATTTAATTATGAATATTATTTCATTTTAATTAATTTAAATTTAAAAATTGAAGAAATAGAATATTTTTCCACTAAATATAACTGTTTTGATATGAGTACACTTCACTTTACTGTATCATATAAGGTACTTTTGAACTGTCTTGCAAGTAATAAGTGTGCATATTGTTCCTGGTGTTATAATATAATAAATACACCTCCTATTTAGTTGGTGCAAATGGATTGATTCAGTTTGAATAATATCTTTTCTACACATCTATATAACATTGTAGTATGTTTATTTGAATGCTCTACGCAGAGTCGGAGTAACAGCTGATACCTATGAAAATGATCATTGGTAATTAAAATGACATATACTTATTATGTTAATTATAACTGAATTATTTTTCTAGTGCAAAAATAAATATAGTCACTTCTTTTTATCCTTACCCAAGGACATTTTTTCATTGCCTTCTAGAGAGAGAAGAAGGGAGACAGAGAAACACTGATGCGAGAGAGAAGTATCAATTGGTTGCCTCCCTTATGCACCTGGACTGGGGATCATATACACCAGACCAGGGATCAAACATGCAATCTAGACATGCCCTGACTGAGAACTGAACCCACAACCTTCAGTTATGGGAAGACACTACAACCAACTGAGCCACAATGGTCAGGGCAGTATAAACACATTTTTAAGTTTAAAGTCATAGTGCTGACACACAATTCATTCCACTTGATTTCTAGGAGTATTCAATTATGAAAATATATCATAGTTGAACTATTTATCTGTTGATAGACATGAACAGTTTCAAGTTTTTGGCTAATACAAGTAAAGCTCCTATGAACATTTAAATAAAAGTCTTTGTATGAACACATGCTTTCATTTCTCACAGATGTAGCTTTGACGTTGGTATGATTTTCAAAGTCCAATTATTCTCCTAAAAATAATGAACTAGTTTCTCAATGTAGATGCAAATACTAAAGGAAAATGATATTTCAACCCTCAGTTCGGCAATGGGAAAACTTATAGGTATGTTTGGAACAACTTAACTAATGGATCTATTTTCTCAACTGGAAATTTTATAAAATCAAAACACAGATAAATTATTCCCAATGAAAATGTAACATCCAAATTGTGATGTAATATAAAATATACACGAAATTTCAGACTTAGTGCAGAAAAAAATGTAAAATAACACAGAAATATTTTTTTTCCAACTTTGAGTTACATTATGAAGAAGTATCTATCTAGTACTTTAGCCTTAATATCCAGGACAGGAGGTGGGGTCACCACAAACCTAATGCAAAGGGAAATGTGACTAGTGGAAACTTCAAACTTATACCATATAGATTTATATATATAGGCCTACTGCACCTGCTAAGTTAATTGCTTGGAAAATCATAATGACAATATTCAAAAAAATAATATTACAGAAGAGATTATGAAGGATAAGGAGGACCCTCTGCTGTAAGGAAAGGCAGGATTAGGTTTCCAGAAACTAATCCTTTGGGCTTTGGGAGGCATACATGAGTCTCCTAGAGAGTATACAGTCACAGGGAGAGTGTCAGATAGGGCTTTGAAAACATCAGCAAGATGTATAAGCAGAATAACTTGTATATAGTGTATGATGATTAAATACTTGTTGAATTACTGAATTATTAAAAATACAGTAGGGTTGATAAGACCTGCCATAATTCAAAGGTACCAAAAAAAGTAACTGATTTCTTCTAAGGACTCTCATTTTGATTTTGAGCCTACTCAACAGAACAGATCTATCTTCAACTCATACATGAACATAACTTAGTCTTTCAATTTTAGCCAATGCTTTTTAGGTGTTATCTCAGTTGCTTCAGGATTTAATCTCAGTAAATTACATCTTTTTTCTCCCTCATTGTGATGAGCTCCTCTCCAGAGACTAAGTTCTCGCAGATCGGAGGCAGAGATGTTTTAGCACTGACATGCTCTGATCTAGCCCCTCGAGGGAAGGGCATCCTGCTACAGTGAGGCTAGTCCCGCCTGTTTCCAGCATGAGGCCACTGTTAAAATGGAAGTCCTTACTATAGACTCCAGTTATACAGATGCCCTATTTTGCAGCCTCCTTGCCCTGACTTCATGTCTCTTCCAGTCCTCTTAGCTTTTGTGCATCCCCCACAGTGCTGTAAGTAGTTCTGAACTCCCTAGATGACAAACATGCCACAGGAACCCGGGATCCTAGCACAGGCTTATTTGCCAAGACCTCTCCTCCACACAGTTCAAATAAGCCACAGCTGGCTGCTCTGCATACTGAATATACTCAATATTTGACTTCCCTAAAGGGACTGCAGTTTCCCCAGGCTATGCACTGAGAAGCAAGTAAGCCCCCTAGCTCCAAGATTCCCCAAATCTCTCTGGACCTCCCCTTACCCTTTGCCCATTTCCCAAAGATCTGATTGTGGGATAGGAGAAAATGATGTTTATATTATCTTGAAAGTATAGTATTTTGAACATAAAGGACTCAATTAATTTCACCTGTTTCTTCATAACCTATTATAATGCAGCTACTAGAAATTTAAAATTATACGTGGGACTTGCATTACATGTGACTTACTGGACAACATGGGCATAGACCAAAGTAAAGGGTAGGGGAAAGGAAGCAAGAAAATCTTAGAAATTCAGCAGTCATATCTTTGAATACAATACAAAAACAGCAGAAGAGACAGGTCTGTTAAGTCAAAAAAGCTTCCTTGAACCAAGACTCCTATTATTATTTTTTTATTACTACTTTTTAAATCCTAACCCAAGGATATGTTTATTGCTTTTAGAGAAGAAGGGGGGAAGCAAGAGAAAGAGAGAAACATCAATGTGAGAGAAACATTCATTGGTTCTCTCTCCATTCATTGGAGAAACATGCCATGACAGGGATTGAACCCACAACCCAGGTATGTGCCCAATCAGGAATCACACCAGCAACCTTTTGGTGTACAGGAGGACACTCCCACTAACTGGGCCACCTGGCTAGCGTAAGACTCCTTTTAAAAGTTAAGGAATATTACCAGACTTAGGAAGAAAGGAAGGAAAGTAAGGAAGCATATCAATAGATAACATGGATAAATATCTACCGGGCACCTAAAAGATGTATTTGTCATATAATAATTCAATGGGCTTTAGTGATTGTTAACTTAATGATTATGAGGTGACATTCACCCTTACCTGTGCGGCTTGCTCTGCCTGTGCCTGAGTAAGCTGGGCTTGCAAACTGCTAATTAGCTCCTCCTTCTCCTGAAGTTTATGTTTTATCTTTTCTACTTCCATCTCTTCCTCTGTAGAACTCCGGTCATGCTGAAAACACAAGAGATAGTCATTTATTTTAAAAAATTACAGTCACTATACATTTGATCTTTGGCTCTAATTTGCCCTATAAAGCTATTTCATTATAGTTTTATCAAACTGATGTGAGTGAGAAATTTAACACCTGACCTAACAAGGAAGAAACCTTTGAGTTTCCCAGTTTCAGTGGGGCCAAGTAGCTCCTACGGAGGCCTATCCTCCCTCAGATAACAGCTCTAAGTCTGAATAAGAAATAAAATCAAGTATGTGAAAATGAGGAGGGCAACCAAAAGCCAATGATACTGCAGGGGATCTGAAGTTGGAACAGATGGCACCATGTATCCCATTTTTATGTTTTTTTTTTTTAGTCTGAGGGCAAAGGCAGTCAGTGTCATACAGGACTCAACAGAAAACTCAGTCTCACTGCCTTGACTAACCAGAAGCCAAAACTGCAAAGTGAGGGGCAAAACATCATAAAAGAACCAGTGAGAGGAAATGTAAATCTTTCAATAGTCTATTTTTCCTCCCCAAAGCCCCTTAGACTGAACCAGATCATGCCTTCCCCACTTTAAATTCACATCCCCTTTCCCAAATGAACCTAGTCTTCTTATTGGAACTACACAGAATAATTTTATACTTTTTTCCACATAGTAGTTGGTCAAGCGTCTGAAGATTGCTATCATTTCTTCAACTATAGTTTGCACAGAACACCTAGCTCTGTGATACATGTATAACAGTTAGCTGCTCGGACTGACTGCTGGAGCTTCGAAATCTTTTAATCCAGCCCTTTAACTTAACAGAGGAAGGAACTGATGTTGTAAAATGTTGATTTGTTTAAGGTCTCAGCTTTAAAAAGAAGGCAGATTATGAAATGGGTAATTTAAAAATGTAACAACATAGCAGAGGGAAGGGAAGTTAGAAGAAATAAAGTGACTTGGAGAGAGAGAAGTTGCTGCTACCGCAGCTAGGGGAAGAAGGAATTACTAGAGGAAAAACCCAGAAGAAAAGAAGAATCAAAATGAAGAAATTATATGAAAAAATGAGAGAAGTTTCTAAAATAAGCTTTGAGAAATTTAGTAAGTCTATCAATGAGGAAAAGTAGTGTCTTCAGAGCATCAGACCCAATAAGAATGACTAACTAGGGAGCTAACTAGTTATCTCCAGGGTTATAACTAGAGAATCGATTATAACCTAATTTCCCAAGAACTAAGTATGGAGAATAAGAGTACTGGTGGGTCAAAGGATGAGGCAGGAGGAAGTTAAAGAAAATAAAAAGATTCCTTATGCAGAGTGAAGTCTAGGCCAACTGTAGTATGTACACGTGATTTATTAGCCTCCATACATTCTATACCAACCTCAGAAAGGAGTCAACACTAGTATTAAAACAATGCTCTATTCCTCAAAAGGCACTACTTTCCATACCCCTCTCTCTATCTCCAACCTCACACGTTTTCCTGGTGGTGGTCATCAATCTAAAGAACACACGTGATAGGGGGGCAAGGCAATCTAAATGATTCAGCCTACAATGCATGAAACTTTAATCCACTACTATATTGCCATATAAGGACACAGGATATTCTGTATTAAGTCACTGAATTAAAGAATTTCAGAGCTGGAAGAAACATAGAGACCAGCTAGCTTAACCTTCTTACCAATGATGAAACTTCTCCAAAAGCTATGTACCTCTCCTATCTAAAAACCTCACTATAGTATTTACTTCTTCTCACTGGCCTTTTTATTTCTCTAAAAGTCTAAGTAACAACTGGCACTTCATTTCCATGTTTTCTGTTGATCTTTTGTTCACCCTGTGTATGGCCCGTAGCCCAGCTACACTGCAAGTTCAATAAGAAAGAACAGCATTTAAACTGTAGTTGAACAACAATAAAAAATGTGGGGGGAACAATAAAGGTCTTCTTGGCTCCCTCTCCCCGTCAAAAAAGGAAGGAAGGAAGGGAGGGAGGGAGGGGAACGAAAGAACAGAATTTAGTGTTTATTATTTTAGCTTCATAAGTATGTAACTAATAAAGATCTGTCATATTGGAAGGCCTTTTGCACTCAGAAAATATGTATTTTACCCAGTCACCATACCTTGGAGAGCTGCTCTTCTGACTGAGGTCCTGTAGGCAGACCAGTCCCTCCTTGTGCCTTAATTTCTTCTATGTGTTTATTCAAAGAAGTTAATTTGGCCTTAGCATGAAGTTTCAGCTTTTTGATTTTGTTATCAGCAGCTTTTCTTTCTTCCTGTCAGAGAACAATGATGACAAATACATATGTTTGCTCATCGTTTATCTAGCACATAACAAAAGTAGGCATCATCCTATAGTACCAGAGAAATAAGAATTGGATTCTCCAATAATCTTTTAGTAAATACTGAGCAAGAAAGAAGTTAGAACAATGGTACCTGCAGAACTTCATCTTTCTGTTGCAGTTCAGTATCCTTCTGTCTAATGACTTCTTTTAGCTCCACCACCAACCTCTCTGCATGAGCCAGGCGCTCCAGGACATCCTCTTGAGTTTTATCATTAAATTTCATATCAGACTCTTGGGGTAATTCCTAGCATTTAGACAAAAAATTGCCAATGTACCAGGGAAAAGGTATTAACTTCTAAACAGAGTTCCTTCACTGCAACTTCATCTTATCCCAACTCATATCCTTACTCAGGAAATCTATCCAACTCTAAACCAATAATAATTGTTACCACAGCCATTATAATATGTTAAGTATTTTGTAAATGTTAAGCATTTACAAACATTATCTTATTTACAGTTTTATTATTCTAATTTTACCAAAGAGAAAAATAAAGGGAAGCAAAGATCACAAACCATTACACCCAAAATTTTAAATTTAAAATTAAGAGAGTAGTTAAATAAAATTCTCTTAACCACTAGGCAATACTGCTTGTCTTTTCAGAAAACTAAAGGATTTCTTTTGATTCCTTATGTGGCCCTCAGAAAATACAATGCCAACTATAAGAGAAGTGATAGGTGAATTTACAATAGCAAACAGATATTCTTAAACAGGAAAGGAGAACCAATTCTACCATTTGTCATTCAGATCCTTCCTAGAGAAAATGAATCTACTATATACCCAAGTAGGAGTTAAAACAATGTAACACTAGACAAGTCTCTGGGGGCCACGTGTAAAAGATCTCAGGACTCTCATCCGGGACTTGATTCCTATCTGTGGCTCTTAGGATATAAACTACAGGAAAGGGACTATTTATAGCCTCAATATTTTTCTTAATCCTCTCTTCTACCTAGCAGCACAAGGGAGGCACTCAAACCCTTCCATCTTAAATTATTTTTCTCAGAAGAACGTGAAACATATGTCTCATCAGTTCAATTCAGAGCAGAACTACTTACGGAGTCTAAGGAAGCCGTCATATTCTGATCTGTGTCATCCCCTGATAATTCATGTAAAACAACATTTGCTAATCCTGACAATCGACTCAGCATTTCTGCAGGAAGAGAAAACATAAGAACCAGTAAAATATAGAAACACACAGTCTCTTCCTACATGGGTAACTGTATCATCTGTAAGAGAGATAAGAAAACGGCGGGTGGTATGTGTTAGAAACAGACCGGAGCACCACAGTATCTTTTAAAGAGGCATCTGAGTATACCCAGTGCAGTCATACACTTTTCAGTGGCAACAGCAGAGATTATAATCACCATAACCAAAATTTTAAAATAAAACACAAATACATAATTGTTTAGTGGGAGATAACCTACAGGTTATCTTCAATGCCATTTCTTTCATCAGAACTTCATTTACAACCATGAACTTCTAACTGCTCCTTCCCCTCCTACACTTTGTTCTTTCCTACTCTGTCAAATAAACCCCATGATTCAGTGATTTTTTTTGATGTGCCCCACAAACCCCATTCTTTCAGGAAGCTTTCCTGATAAATCATGTGTTTTTGCTAAAACTTAAATATAATCCTTGTTCAAAATCCAGTAAATTTAATTAAAAGAAGAAAAAATGTATAGCATTAACTGCATACATTAGAAAAGAAATAAGGAATCCGCAACCTATGCTTCTCTTATACGAAATTAGAAAACAAAGAGCAAATTAAATGTTAGCAGAAAAAATAAATTAAGATTAGAGCAGTAAATTAAAAAAGTTGAAAACAGAAAAACAGAGAAAATCAATAAAATCAAAAGTTTGATTTTTTTTTAAGGTCAGTAAGATTGATAAAGCTCTGGTCAGGCTGACCAAGAAAAGAAGAAAGAAGACACAAATTATCAACACCAGATATGAAAGAAGAGACATCACTACTGATCTAACATACATTAAAAAATAATAAAGGAACACTACAAATAACTCTATGTCTATAAATACATTAATATGGATAAAATAGGCCAATTCCTTAAAAGACACAAACTACCAAAAATCACAAGACATAGACAGTGTAAATATATACACACACACACGTGCACACACACACATCAATACTTCCCTTCCCTCCCTCCCAATCTTCCTCCCTCCTAAAGTTTCCAACAAACTGTAAAATAAACATGGATCGTCACAAACCCCCAACAGCCATAGATCTATGTGGCACTGTTGCCCAGGCAGGAGAAACTAGAGGAAAGTGAAGGGTGGCATAATGAGCCACTCCAAAATATGATACTTTGGCATAAATATTATTCTGAGCTAAAGACACTTGGAAAAAAAAGCAGAAAAAGAATAGCTGCTGAATTGCTGAATTGATGCCACAAATACTGAATTGCTTCATCTGATGCCACAAGCCCATTACAACCCTGCAATGAGAGGATATAGTTTTCCTTGCTACAGACATCAATCTCCCCCTGCTGTGAACTGGGTGATGATGCAGAGTCCTGTTTCAGCTTTCATTTCATGTTAGTCTTGGAGAAACAGAAGTATGATAGGCACCAGCAGTTCTTTGCAATTGTACAGATGATACAACATGCAAGCAAGCTGAAAATTTTGTGTATGGACTTGAGCTAAATGGTAGGGATTCAGGCAGGACTGACTTTGAAAGCCACTCCTTGGTTTATGCATGAGGGAACTGCAACAGCCATTATGAATAGTGACTGTCTAGTCCTTCATGCTAGCACTGCACAGCTTTTTGCAGAAAATGGCAATTCAGGCATCAATGTAAAACAGAAAAACCCAGAAGTGAAGTGGAAAAAACTGAAATTTCTAAAAAATCATTTTGGTACTCCTGGCTGGCGTAGCTCAGTAGATTGAGCGCGGGCTGGGAACCAAAGTGTCCCAGGTTCGATTCCCAGCCAGTGTACATGCCTGGGTTGCAGGCCATAACCCCCAGCAACCGCACATTGACGTTTCTCTCTCTCTCTCTCTCTATCTCCCTCCCTTCCCTCTCTAAAAGTAAATAAATAAAATCTTTAAAAAAAATCATTTTGGAAATGAAGATGAAACTAAAAGGAAGAGTAAAATGAATAATTATAACAAATCATCTCTTAAGAAGAAAGCTCAAATAAAAAATAATTTTAAAAATCAGAAAATAACTATAAATATACTACATTATAACCCAGTACTGTTATACCTAAGCATTTATTTCAAAGAAATAAAAACTTAAATTCAAACAAAAACCTGTATATGAACATTCATAGGAGCTTCAGTGGAAGGAATCAGCAAGGATGTCCTCTAACAAGTAAATGGTTAGACAGACCATGATATATCACTACTGTGGAATACTTTGTATAAATACAATGGAATAAACTGTTGATACACCCAACCATTTAATCTCTAGGGATTTAGGAATGAAAAAAGGATAATTCCAAAAGGTTATATACTATAGAATTCTCTACTTATATTTTTGAAATGACAAAATTTTAGGAATGGAGGACAGATTAGTGGCTGCCAGTATTTATGGAGGGCTTGGAGGCAGGAAGGTAGGAGGTAGTTACAATTTTAAAAAAGCAACACAAGGGGTCTTTGTGGTCTTGACACCTTGCAGTATTTTAACTGTGGTGGATATGGAACCTACACAGCTGATAAAATTGTATAGTATACAAATAAAACTAGGGGATGTATTAATGTCAGTATCCTGGTTGTAGCATTACACAATAGATCTGTAAAATGGTACCATTGAGGGAAACTCCACAAAGAGTACAGGGATCTCTTAGAATTATTTATTGCATGTGATTCTATAATTATCCCAATTAAAAAAGAAATGGTAGCCCTGGCTGGCGTAGCTCAGTGGATTGAGCGCAGGCTGTGAACCAAAGTGTCTCAGGTTCGGTTCCCAGTCGGGGCACATGCCTGGGTTGCAGGCCGTGGCCCCCAGCAACCTCACATTGACGTTTCTCTCTCTCTCTCTCTCCCCCCCTCCCTCTCTAAAAAAATAAATAAATAAAATCTTTAAAAAAAAAAAAAAGAAATGGACTTACTCGATTTTTTTGGACTATAAGACGCACATTCCGCACCCCGCACCCCGCAAATTTGGAAGAAATAATGGTTGTTAATGCTACTGTTGAGTTCTGTTTACACTTACATTGGTGAAATATTATGTTATTTTATATTATTAAATATTTTACCACATTTTTTGCTTCAAAATTTATTTTCCTATTTTCCTCCTCTAAAACCTAGGCACGTCTTATGGTCTGAAAAATACGGTAAATGCAATGTGATTTCCTATGATATGTTCAGGGCACTAATGGAGAAACTGGAAATTAAAACAAAGTATGGAGTTTAGTTAATAGTAATGAATCAATGTTGTTTTCTTAAGTTTTGACAAATGTACTTTGCTAATGGAACATGTTAAGATATTAAGGAATACTGGGTGAGAGATCAACTGAATGCAACTGTCTTTGCAAATTTTCTATAGAAAATCTAAGTTATTCCTAATGATTTATTTTAAACATTTTTAAAGAAATAGCAATAATTAAAAAGGAACCAAGAGAAAATGATAAATACTGCAGATAAGCAATGAAGATGATAGGATTTCCTGAAGAAAACCAAAGGTACAGAACACAAAAAACAAAGCCAAGAACAATTACTTCAAATTTAAAAAGACTTCAAGCTACATATTAAAAGAGCCTACAATGTACCTGAGAATATCAACCCACAATGCCCAAAAAGACATTTACTAGAGTAAAATCAACACACTTAAAAAATAATCCTTTGAGATTTAAGCCAAAAGCTCATCTGACTTTTGCAAGATAAAGAAAATAAAGACTATCATAACACTTTTCAACAGCAATGTTTTTGTCAGAAAAAAAACTAGAGTTACAGCCCTGGCTGGTGTGGCTCAAGTGGACTGAGTGCCCACCTGGGAACCAAAAGGTGGTCAGTTCAATCCCCAACCAGGACACAAACCTGGGTTGCAGGCCAGGTCCCCAGTTGGGGGCCTGGAAGATACAATCTGTCAATGTATATCTCACACATTGATGTTTCTCTCCTCTCTTTCTCCCTTCCCCCTCTCTAAAAATAAAAAGATATAATCTAAAAAAAAACCAAACTGGAGTTACAGATTTGAGCTATTCAAGGACAGAACATGTAAGCCAAGGATTTTATTTTTAGCAAAAATGACCTTCAACTATAGAGAACAGAGACAGAATGTTACAAATATGTAAGAAAATTCATGAAAATTTTCCCATGAGCCTTTCCTAAGGCATCTACTCAGAGAAAGCTTGAGACAACCAAAAGACCAAAACATCATTATAGGCATTGGTTGTACTGGCATAAAAACAGATATAGAGATCAGAACAGCGAGCCCAGAAATAAAACCACGCCTCTATGGTCAATTAGTATTTGACAAAGGAGGTAAGAACATACAATGGGGTAAAGACAGTCTGTTTAGTAAATGGTGTTGGGAAAATTGGAAAGATACATGCAAAAAAATGAAACTAAACCATCTTCTCACACCGCACACAAGAATGAATTCAAAATGGGTTAAAGACTTAAATATTAGATCCCAAACCATAAAAACCCTGGATGAAAACATAGGCAGTAAACTATCAGACACTGCTCATAGCAACATTTTTTTTTTTATATATATCTCCTTGAGCAAGATAGGAAAAAGAAAAAACAAACAAATGGGACTACCATCAAATTGAGTTTTTGGACATCAAAGGAAACCATCAACAAAATGAAGAGAAAACGTACTGCATGAGAGAACATATTCACTAATGATACATCTGATAAGGGGTTAATATCTAAAATTTATAAAAGACTTATAAAACTCAACAACAAAAACAACCTAATTTAAAAAATGGGCAAAGGACCTGAACAGACTCTTCTCTGAAGAGGACCTACAGATGGCCAACACACAGATGCAAAGATGCTCAACATCATTATTCATCAGAGAAATGCAAATTAAAACCACAATGAGGTATCACCTCACACCTGTCAGAATGGCTATCATCAGTAAGTCAATAAACAAGTGCTGATCAGGATGTGAAGAAAAGGAAACCCTCACGCACTGTTGGTGGGAATGCAGACTGGTGCAGCCACTGTGAAATGTAGTATGGAGATACCTCAAAAAATTAAACATGGAGCTGCCTTATGGACCCAGTGATTCCACTTCTGGGAACTTATTCAAAGAAACCCAGAAACACTAACTTGAAAGAATACAGGTACACTTATGTTCATTGTAGCATTATTTATAACAGCCAAGATTTGGAAGCAGCCCAAATGTCTATCAGCAGATGAATGGATAAAAAAGCTGAGTTACATTTACATGGTGGAATACTACACAGCCATAAAAAGAAGGAAATCTTACCTTTTGGGACAGCATGGATGGACATGTAGAGTATTATACTAAATGAAATAAGCCAGTAAGAGAAAGACAAATATCATATGATTTCACTTATATGTAGAATCTAATGGACAAGATAAACTAACAAACAAAACAAAAACAGACTCATAGAGACAGTGATCAGACAGATAGCTGTCATAGGGAAGGGGGGTTAGGTTAGGGGCTAGGTAGAATAGGTGAAGGGATTAAGCAAGCAAGAAAGCAAGCAAGCAAGAAAGCAAGAAAGCAAGAAAGAAAAGAAAGAAACAAAACTCGGACAAAGACAAAAGAATATGGTGATTATCAGAGGCAAGAGTGAGTGGCGGGAGATAGAAGGTATATGAGGATAAATAGTGAAAGAAAGGAGACTTGACTTGGGGTGGTGAACACACAATATAATATACAGATGATATGTTATAAAATTTTACACTTGACATCTATGTAACCTTATTAACTGATATCACTCTGATAAATTCAATAAAATTTTTTAAGTTTTTTTTAATTGACTCAAGAAAGAGAAGGGGGGAAGAGGGAGACAAACATGGTTGTGAGAACAAAACAGATCAGTTGCCATCTATATATGCCTGACCAGGGACTAAACCAGCCACCCAGGCATGTGTCCTAACCAGGAATCAAGCCCATGACCTTTTGGTTTGCAGAACGACACCCTACCAACTTAGACACACTAGCCAGGACAACAAAAAGAAATATTGTAAGCATTCAGTATATAGTTACTTGTGGGACTAAGACTGGGATGGAGAGAGCATAGTATTTAATGATTATATGCTCTGACAATATATAGAGCTACCATGAGAAAATATTTCAGGAGGATGTAAATAGCATATGCAAAGAAACCCTTTAAAAATTGTTTTTGGTAACCAAAAATTGGTGGTAGTTCTATCAGTATTGTTATTTCTAGACTATTATATGCGTTATGTGGAATTAAAGTAAATGAGTAATTATAGGCACAGTAATTCTATCATATCTTCAGCATGTAAAAAGGAGTAACAGCTATAACGCAGAAGAAACTAAGAACTGTGAAATAAAAACTGATTTTGAATTTGAATTGAAAATACCAGCATGAACCTACAAAGTATATTACCTTAATAGATACATGTTTCTAGCTCTGTCCTCTGAAAAGGCTTAAAAACAATGATGAACTGAGAAGCAGTGAGCATCTTTTATGCATAGACTGGGGTCTTAAAATAGCATTTCCCATTAAAAAAATATTTTTAAATAGGAGGGCTTCTTGGAGAAATGACTGATTCCAGTTTAGTAGGAAATGCACAAAATGAGTCTGAAACATCTTGTCATATGAAATAGCAAGGAAGCCATCGAAGACTTCTACAGTCATGTCAAAATGGCTAAGGAGCCGAACTAAAATTCTCATAGGCCAAAAGAACAATGTAAGTTTCTGGTAAGAGTATGAATTGCAATGCATTAAAAGACACCAAAAATGTTTAAAGCCGTAAGTTCATAATAATAAACTGGTCATCATCTGAACTGATTATGTTGAAATTAGGTAAATACAAGAATTAATCCTGCCTTTCCTACTTGAACTTTATCACTCAGGAAGCAAATAATAAATGAGGCAACACATTGCCCTATAAAATTATTCCAGCTAATAAATGAAAATAAAATGGCTGCATTAAAATTTGTAGTCCCGTATTTACAACTCCTAATAAATTCATGCATTTAGACAGCACATCTGTAGCTAATAACAAAAAAGAGCAAAAACCAGACTTTATGACCTTCCCAATGAAAGAATATACCACCACCTATAGTCATGCCAAAGGAATTGAACCTCAGTCTGGTGAAGCCACTGGATGGGCTGCCAATTTGCAGGAAATGCAGAGGACAGAGGAATAGCTGAACTGAACCCATAAAAAGGAAATTCCAAGAGTAAAGGAAACTCCACAGGTTAAAAGGCGTCAGTTCTTCAACAGAAATTTTAAGAAAAAGGGGCACACAAAGTTAAAAAGGTGGAGGGAAAGTTCACATTTGGGTGATCAACCCATAGAAAAACCACAGGAAATGCTACTTGGGAATAAAAGGGAGGGCTTTTATTGGGATGGGGTGCGTGGAGGGGATGACGAGATGTTCATATTATAATAATTAATTAAACTATATACATTTGGGGGTATTTTTTAGTACTTGAGTTTTATTTTATAATTAAAAGGGTTTTGGGGTTTTTTATTTTGTTTTTGTTGTTGTTTTTACAAATCAATTAACAGCCAGAGTTGTCCATAAAAGAGTTTCTAAGCTTAACCCCTGGTTTTGCTCACGTGCTGACCTGTATTTACCTCACTCACTGGCCATTTCCCGTCACTTTCAGTTCAGATTCCCCAAACACCAACCAATCCACCTCTATTATAGCCCTGCTGTTTGTCCTACAAGTTCTGCTCTAAGTAGCTTGGGTCCTTCTGCTACAGCTACTTCCTTTAGGGATAAACAGAATAATACTGAGATGTCAAACCCAATGACAGTGTTTCTCGACCATTTTAAAACCATACACCCTTTGGAGACATGTAAGATTATCAGGTATGCACAAACATGTGCACACACATACACACCCAAGATGGTATGCCCTAGATCAGATATTTTGCATATCACCATCAGCCAAGAAGATTGTGATGAATTTATAATTTCTATTGTAAAAATGTTTTTTCATATTCCAAATATAAAATTAACATTCTGAATGTTTTTTTCAAACTGAAACTTCCCTCTTCCCATCCACCACTACCACATATCAAATTCTGATTCATTTCTCTAGAAGGGTGTGTCTTCTTCACCAGCATCCTACTAAAAATTATTGCATATAAAGGATACATACAGATGGGAACATAGAATGATATTAAGAGTAACAATTACTGAGCAATATGTACCAGATACTTTACATTTTTCTCTGTAATCCTTACTAAATTTGCAAAGTAGATATTATCATTATCCCCATTTTATAGATGAGGAAAACTGACAGAGAAGTTAAGATGTTTCAAAGTCTCTCAGATAATTAAGCATTACTGAGTAAGATAAAATACTCTTTAAATGAAAAATAGGTTACTTTTCTCACATAAGTGGTTAAAAATGTATATTTGAAGAAAGACAACATTGTTATCATGTCTATATCATTGCAGGCCAGGGTAAAAGGAATCTGCTTGTAGAGTGATTCAATAATATCAGAGGGCCATGAGAAAGAAGATGGCATAGTGGAAAGAGCACCAAATTGAGAGCCAGGAACTGAGCTTTTGGTAGTGGCTCCAACACAAAGTAGTTAGATTGTAGTAAGTCATTTAAAATGAAGACTGACAAGGAACATTCTAATGCCCAGTATTATGACTATGATTCAAGAGTAATTTTTCTAGTTGTTGCCATTAAAGGAATAATATAGAAATAGAAGTGGAAAGAGTATCTCAGATCCAGTTAAGTGCTTTATGTAGCTCAAAGGTTGTGAATTCAAGGGCAAGAGAACCACTAAGTAGCATGTTTAAACTAAATGAAGAAAGATGGACTTCCACCTCTCTTAGCTCACTGTAGGACAGAAATGGGCAAATGCATACATAAAAATTAGTGAAGGGGAAAATATTTATGTTCATAGTAATAAATTCATGTGTGGAATATGTGCAACTGTTGGACAAACAATGCTTTTCCCATTGTTTCATAAAGCACCAGAATGAGTAGCAATGTGGGAAAAGAAAAAAAAAATGATGATATGCCAAGGCCAAGGTTCAATAAAAAACCAAGGCAAATAAAACAATATCCTGAAGACAATGCTGGCCACACCTTCCAAAAACCCTGAACAGGAGCTTGACACTTGCCTGTTGAGGTGGCACTTAAAACTTTAGTAAGTCTTATTTTATAAGTCTTCACTACTATAAATAACTATTTTTTATTTTATTTTTTTAAAGATTTATTTATTTTTAGAGAGAGGGGAAGGGAGGGAGAAAGGGAGAGAAACAGCAATGTGTGGTTGCCTCTCACGTGGCCCCCTGGGGACCTGGCCTGCAACCCAGGTGTGTGTCCTGACTGGGAATCGAACCCAAAATGCTTTGGTTCTCAGCCCATGCTCAACCCACAGAGCTATACCAACAGGGCTAAACAAACTATTTTTAAAATAATTGCGTGGTGTACAGCATAGTGCCAGGAGTCACAAAAATATAAAAAGAAATATAAAGTATGTTTCTAACCGCAGAGAACTTAATACAAAATAATGGGAAAATCAAGAAAATAACTGAAAGATAGTACATGCCTGTGTGTACATCCATTTGCTTGGGAATTTAAATCACATTTTCCCACAGAAACAACACAGAAAATGGTGAGACGTCCAGGTCCCTCTTCAAACTTATTTAATGGTTATTTGGTTGAGCCTCAGTTTTCCTTATTATCAAAATGGTTCTCAACCAGTTTGACATAAAGCTGGAAAAAGCATATGCAAATTATAACTTTATAATTAGAAAATAACAACTTATTTTTCATGACACAAAAACCTACCATTTTCATTAAATAAATTTAGAGTACATGGCAGCTATAATTATATACAGTTACTCTGTATTAAGTACTGCTCCAATTGCTTTATGTATAACTTACTTGTCATCATTATTTTACTCATTTTATTATTAAAAACAACCCCAAGGAGGAGGTTCAATCAACACACCCAGTATAAAGATGAGTAAACTAAGACATGTCAAGGTCAAATACTTTGCCTAGTCACAGAACTCAGCAAAGCTTCTTGGCTGATGTAGATACACAAAAGATACTCTGTCTTCTGAGCAACCTCATCACCCAGCATTTGTTACTGCAGCTAAAAATAAGGTTGGAGGCATGAGGACACTTACAGTTCCATAAGCACTTTTTTGAGGGCTATATCAACTAAAATGAAAGGATTCAGAATAGTATAGCTCCAAAGAATTCCATATTGCTTATATGATAGACAAGCTCACACAAGGGCCAAGGATATACAAAGTATGTCCAGAAGGTATCCAGCCATGCAATATGAAAAATAGAGACATTTATTGAAGATACAAGAGACTATAAACATTGTACATAGGACAATGATGCCTCAGTCCCCTTCAAAGTAGGCACCTTGGGACCTCACACAGTTCTCCCAATCAGCATCAGCTGCCCTGTCGTATTTTCCTGGATCTCATCAATGGTCTGAAATCTCCTCCCCTTTCAAAGGTGACTTTACTTTTGGGAAAAGTCAGAAGTCACAGGGCACCAAATCTGGGCTGTGGGAGAGTGGTGTTTAGTCACCTGGTTAACTTGATGTTTCACCAAAAATCTCTGCACAAGATATAATGCATGAGCAGGCGTGTTGTCATGATAAAGCTGCCAATCACCACTTGCCCATAGCTGCAGCCTTCTGAATCCTCCAAATAGTTTTGGCAGAGGAATGTTCAAGCTTAATGCAAAAGATAATGCAGATTTGTTGCTCTATGCACTCAGTCGTTTTAAATGCAATGGCCATACAGTACACATGCTCACTCACTGGTGTATACCATACCCACTGACTAATACAGTAAAGCCGCCATTGTTCACACATGCACATTCTAGTCCTCTCTCCTTGGCTGCCAGGTTACATCAATGTGGTGCAAACCCATCTTATTATCTTAACAATGGCTGGACTTTTTATGGACAGACCTCGTTATGTACATGGATATTCACTAGAGCAGGGTCTGTGATGGTCAATAACTGGAAGCAATTTAAATGTCCATTAATAGAGGACAGGTTAAATACATTTTGATATTTCTACAAGGGAATGCTATGTAGCCTTCTTAAAAAATGATGTGGTTTTATACTTACAGATATGAAAGAATACCTAACATATAGTATCGAGTGGCACAGAAAGGTGTAAAATAGCATGTGTTTTATGATTCCACTTGTGGAGATAAAAAGGAGAGGGAAATATATATATGTGTGTGTGCTTGAATATGATCAGAAGGCTTCTTAGGAAAAAAAATTATTTACAGTGCTTACTTCTGGAAGGTGGGAAATGGGGAAAAGAGTAGATAGACTTTTGTTTTTATATTATACTCTTTTGTATTAAATTTCATTTTACCAGCCCTGGCTGGCGTAGCTCAGTGGATTGAGCACGGGCTGGGAACCAAAGTATCCCAGGTTCGATTCCCAGCCAGGGTACATTCCTGGGTTGCAGGCCATAACTCCCAGGAACCGCACATTGATGTTTCTCTCTCTCTCTCTCTAGCTCCCTCCCTTCCCTCTCTAAAAATAAATAAATAAAATCTTAAAAAAAAAAAACAAAAAAACCCTGAACTATTAAAAAAAAAATTTCATTTTACCAAAAGCACACATTGCAGATTTTAAAAAGGCTTATTAAAAATAGAGTATTCAAGAGCCTAAACTCCACTTACATAGCAGCTCCTACCAATAAAGTAGTATGTAATGATCAGTGGCAAGACAGTTCCCAAATAATTTATTCCTACTGAGTTAACCTAAGTTGTTTATGAATGGTTTATTTTTAATAAAGAAGAGTAAAACCTACATCCTTCTAATCAATCCATTAATGCAAAGGAGAAGAAAGGCATTTAAGAATCAAGCAGAAGGAAAAAATAATTGTCTCCAACAGATGAATATTTTTAGGAGAATCTGCATTCCAGAACAATGGAGGGCCTCAAAAAATATTTTAAAAAGGAAATCCCCTCAGTCTGAAAGTCCTTAAAGATGCAGACAGCCTTCTTGAAAAGTAAGGAAACACCTTTATATGGACTCCATATTGATTTGGGAGCATCCCAGGGAGTAAGAGTTGTTTTTCAGCCTTTAAAAAGTATGCTTTTGCATATTTTATATTTACAGTGCCATTTATCCATTACCTACAATTAAAGACACATTATTTTGAGAATGCTTATTTTAAATGTTCTACTGATAAAGGTTGCAATAAAAATGTTTGGAAATTATTGACATAGACAAACAAATTTAATGCAGCAAAGAGAAAAGCATTTAATGGTCATTCGTTCCACAGCCCAGGGATGAAAAATCAAAGATGTGAAACAGTGTACAATGCCTGTAATTTTTTAGTTCTCTTCAACTTTTTCCTATATCTATTCCATGACCAAATCCTGCCATTTTCCAAAAGAGCATTTCCTGGTTTTGACCATTCACAATCATGGAACCATCCAAATTTAACTTACTTCCTGCTTTGGGAAAGGCCTTCAGCTTCTCTGTACAGAGTTCTCCACTGTCATCTTGCAGACTATAAGATTCTTTAAAAGCTCTGAGAGTGTCCAACCATTTTCGTAAGTGCAAGTATTTACCTAGTGGTGTTAGATATCTGTTCCACTCTTAAACTGTCCACTCCACACAGACCAACTGGAGCTCTTTTAATAAATCAAAGATAGTCCACACTTGTCAAGGGGCTCATCCCCCTCTTTCACACTACCATCACTCACGTTATGCAGAATAAATATCCTCCACACCACCATATCAAGTTCTTTTGTCTGCAGTACCTCCAGTACTCTTTCCAGGAGTCCCTTTCACTCTAACAGCCGGCCCACCTCTGATTCCTGGGATTTTAGGCTTGGTGGACTTGCAATAATCATCCCTGTCTCCGAATCTCTCCAGCAACTCCTAGTCAGGACTGTCTCACGGGCCCCCGTTTACGTTCGTGTCTCCAAAGTTTCTGTGATCTCCGCCCTCAAGACCTTTGATTTGTTTGGGTCCTGCCTCCCCTTCCAGACACTGTCTGTTTAGGGCTTGAGCGCAGAGCCGTAAGGTTCTCTCCGACGTCAGCCACTGCGTACTTAGGCTGGCCTCAACAAGCCCTTCAGGAAGCCAGGCCACGCAGGCAAGACTGACTCGAGCACTTTTCTCGGTCGCTCCAGGCAGAGAAAGGTCCTGGAGGAGAAGCCCTCTGGCCGGGCCAGTAGGCGTGTGGGCGACTAGAACTAGGCCTGGTAGGTGAAGGGAGGCGAGTGAAGGGCCAGATCTTGGACTGAGTCAAAGAGGCCGGGCAGGCAGGGGACCCGAGTGTGGCTGCTTCGGCAGCCGTGGGCCCTGTAGCTGGGGTTACCGTTAAAAGACAACGTATGGGAGGAGTTGGGGAGCATCCCCCACTCACCTGAAAGAGGCTGACGCCAGTGGCTCCAGCTGCCCCCCTCCCAAATTTAAGCCACGTCAGCCTGGGAATCCCGAACACTACGCCTACCGCCGCCGCGCCCCACCGAAGGACTCAACCACTCGCTGTAGGGCAGGAAGACAGGATTAGGCCAAGGGCCAATCAGGACTTTCGGCAAAGCGTTGCCAGGGAGACCAGGCACGCCTTGTTTGTAACTAACTCATCAACAATGACGGAAACCAATCACCTCCGCAAATGCTCTGCTTCCTCAAAGAAACAGCCAATGGACTTTAAAGAATGGTGGACGGGCAGAGTCAGAAGGGAGCTAGTGTTCCGGAAGAGGATCGGAGTTCAAGCCGGAAGTGTCGGGGTGGGGCGGGGAATAGCGTTTTGGTAAAGGTCAGGTGTTTCCATTGTCAGGTGGTTCGGCCGAATTCCTCGAATTCCTCTGTCTCCTAGGCCGTGACTAACCCAGCTTAGCGCTTAGGCTTTTTGCCAAAACGGCATACTGCGGGCGCCTGTTGCCATTGGGCTTGTGGAAAAAAGCTGTGAGAAGAGTGGGGTTGTGGATTATACTCTTAGAGTCATAAAATATTAGGGCTGGAAAGTAAGTTGTCTAATACTAGCTTTTCATTTTACTGCTGAAAAATGAGAACAAGACCAGAGTGCCTCACCCACAGACAAATGGCGACTTGATGAAACTTGGACGAGAACCTGGTGTCTGTATGAAAGAGGATCAGAGATGTCTCTAAGGACGAGCGAATAGTGAATACTAGGAAAGTACTTCTTTCTTGAAATGATAAAAGCATAGAGAATCTAGGATTCTAGGTTTCAGGGTGGGCGAGAAAGGATGCTGAATGGGTTTATAAAGGCCACATAAAGAATTTTTATGATGGTAGACCAACCTGTTTCTGCATCTTGACTGGTGGAGGATATATGAACCCATAAATGTAGTAAAAATAGAACTAAATACACACACAATCACACACGTACACAAGTACAAGTAAAACGGGCATGTGATGAGACTGAGAGTTGTATCAGTTTCAGTATCCTGGTTGAGAGATATGCACTGTGGTTTGACATGATGTTACCATTGGGGAGAACAGTAAATGGTATACAGATCTCTCCATTACACCTTTACAACTGCAGGTGGACCCACAGTTACTTCTAAATATAAGTTTAATTTGAAAACCAAAAAAAGCAGCGCTTGAGATGCGCTAAAGGTGAGATTTGAAGATTCGGTCCTGGAATGGGAGCAAGTGAGCTGCTATGTCCGTGTTCCTTGTCCAGGAACAAGTCACTGAAATCATGCATGCTCTACTTAAGGCCCCCTAAAGGAAGGGGGGAAAGTAGCCAGGTCCTGTGATTTCAGGCGCTGTCTTGACAGTAAGAATATTAGTTTGAATTTATTGCGGCTTACTGTATGCCAGGCACTCAGCCCACTATATGCATCCTTACCTTCATGCTCAGTAAGGCTTTTGCAAGCTGCCCATCTAAAATTTCAGTCCCCTGCAATTACTGTATACTGTTCTTAGAACTGAAGATAGAGCTGAGATCAAAAGAGGAAAAAAATTCCTGCTTTTTTCTAACTCAATTTAGTGAGGAGAGAGAAAATGAAGACAAATAAATAATATAATACGGCAGATGACAAAATGCTTAGGAAAAAAATTAGCAGAGAAAGGGGTACAGTGCATGCAGGGGGCTGCAATTAAAAAAAAAAAAAAAAAACAGACCAGGCCTGATGACTTTTGTTTTATTCTCTTGTAATCAAAACTTGGAATGTGTGGGCAGCCCTTCCAGAGCCTGACATGAGCCAGGACTTGGAAGGTCTTCTCCAGGCTCTCCAAGAGCTTCTAGTTGAGGTCAATAAACAAAGGGAATGTTGCTGAATAGGAACTGCAGCTGCTTAGGGCTGAGGCACCCAGCTGACTGCATCAACAGCTGAAAATGCTCCCTGATGATACGCAGACCTCGTATGTAGCTGGTCTCTCAGTGTTATATTTAAATAGGCATTAAGTATAATCCTTATTAATCAGGGTTTCTCTAGGCGTGAAGAAAAGTCTAAATTATGAGATTTGGATTTTGTATGAAAATGTTTGTGTATATTTCCCCTGCAGAGCTCTGGCTTCTTATCAGTTATATTCCCCTTCATCAACAAAAACCCCAGAAGAATCCAAAGTATACTAAACACCCCATACTCAAAGCCTAAGAAAAGATTATGCTTCTAAAATACCTAGCCCCCATAGATAGTGAGTCATGGGTGTTTCTTCTGGAAGTGCAGAGATACCTGATCATATCTTGTTGCTCATTTTCTCATTTTTCAAGTAGAGCTTGCCGACAGAATATTCCTGTAGTAAATGGGAACTTGTGTCATACCTGTGCTGTGGCCAGAGGGACTGCTGTTCTGAATTGTTTGGGCTCTCTTCTGATGTCCTAGGAGGCCAATAGACATGAGGTAGATTTCAGACTATTTGTTTCCATGTAACAGTTGGTAGTCATCCTTCATACCGATTGACACCTAGAAATAGATGTCAGAGGAGACCTCCTACAGGAATTGGGACTTCTGTTCTCTCGACTTTTCTCCTAGGAACATTGACACTGCTGATTAGACACTAGACCCATGGAGAGGCTGAGATGGCTTTACAAAAACTAAGACCAGGCCTGATGACTTTTGTTTCATCCTCTCAGAGTCCTTAAAACTTACCATGTACAGCAATCCTTAATGTGTATTTTTGTGCCTACCTTCAGGCTTCTGGTCTCCTTAGGTCTCTGTATATGGTCTGTCTTTGAGAATGGAAATAATTAAGATTTAGGGATCTATTCTGTCTGCGGTATCTCCTTGCCTCCTGCTGGATAAGCTTTGGGCTGGGGAGGATGGGTGATAGGTTGGATCCTAGAAGGGCTATAAGTGTAGAATAAGTAGTCTTCTCAGAGGCATTAGAGATGCCTGAGGGATGGAGAAGCTTGTTGGTTTCTGCTCCTACTTTGATATTAAGGCCCTATTCTGTCTTTCAGTTCTTGCTAAGAACTGAAAGCAGTAGCAGTTTTTCCTGGCACACGGGAGAACAGAGCTATGAAGGCCAGGCATCCTTGTATGGGAATTGATAAGGGTTCTCTTCCAGCCATGGTCTGGCTGGCAGCTGCTGCTGTTACAGCTAAAGAAGAGAACACTTAGAAACTTCCACTGTGTCTTCAGAGACTAGAAAGGGTAGAGTTTTTTTTTATGCAAAGGCCTGGAATAGGCTTGCCTCCAGGAAAATTGAGGCTTCTTTTAACTTCAAGTCTTCCCCACAGAATCAGCAGACTTTAGGTACTTCATGGAGCATGTGGGGCCAGGCAGAAAACCTTGGAAGCCATTGTAAGCAAAGGGTGGGAATGGCTCAGGCAAGTGGGCTTGTTCTCCATAGGAGATGAAGCCACAGTGTTTTGTAGAAGAAAAGCAGCATTTATGCCACAATAATTCAGATACTATTTTGATATGAATCACTATTGAGCATTTGCAGTACACGAGGAAGTCACAGGGGGAGCAATTATGACTTTCTCATCCTAAGGCACCTAAAGACAAGGGTGTGAAGAATCTTAAACCAAAGAGAAAAAAACTTCTAAGAGGTATAACTGTAAAGCTTATTCAGTGTTCATTCAACAAACACTTATAAGTACAGACTATGTGCCTCACACTGGTGTGGCTAATTTTTATATAGCAGCTAAGAATAAATCCCAGGCTCCTAAGTAAGCTTTGTGATGGGGACTTCTCTAGCCCATCAATTTGAAGAATGTTCTTATGTACCTTAGAGGATGTGGCAGGCCCCTCTTTTGGATAACTTCCAAGTATAAAAGTTCCTAAGGATGCAGCTGTACTAATGTGTTAATATACTGGCACAATGAGAACACTAGAACTCAAATTATATATCAAACTGACATCTCTGATATACTTCATTGGAACTTTCAAGGACTATATCACTAAAGTCTACCCTCAGTAGTATTCCTAGCAAAAGAATAACCAAGATTAACAAAGTCACCCTACCACTGTTGATATAACCAGTAAATTTGAAGATTTTCATATAAGACATACTGTGAAAAAGTCTATGGACTTCCTAATTGCCTGTAGGTGTGTCCTAGGTGTGTCTTGCTCAATAAACTCTCGATTTTTTTCAGAAGTTTTTTAACAAGTTATCTTCTTCATTTACTACTTGAATACTAAGCATGCTATTTAGGAAGGATATTCAACCTAGAGTCAAAACCAAGTTATTGCTGGGTTTTATATAATCAGCAGCAGTTAACAGCCCACCTTCTGATTTCTGAAGTACCGTAAATGCAACACTACCCTCCATCTCCTGCCTCATCCCTCTCAGCCCTGAAGATTATCAACCTTCTCCCAGGATTATCGACCTTCTCTTTCACTTTCCCTACATATACTTTAATTAGGTTGATGGGAAAATAATGCAGACTGATTAATATAAATGATTTAGCTACATAATTTATATACCCACTAATAAAATAGCTTATAAGAGTCCTCTATGGGTACAAGTGTTTAGTCTGTTCCCTGGGACTGTCTTTTCCATTATGATATGAATTCCTCTTTATGCCTGCATCGTGCTGAAGTTTGTACAATCTGGAAAAGAGCAGCTAGGACATTGCCTCATGTTTTCTCTTCTCTATGTCATACTGGAATTGCATGGAGCCAGTATAGGCAATCCACATTTATTACTTTTTGTTTTTATTAATCTTTCTATGCTGCTGATTATACTTATGACTGTATTGCATGATATCCAGAGCACTAACACTGTTTGGATCCCTTAATACTAGGGCAAGCCCACTTTTCCAAGTGTGCTAGAAAAATCCACACTCAACAAGTAGTTACTAAGTACCTCTTCAGGATTAATTGATTGAATAGATATTTTTCATTCCCTCTGCCTTCTCCTTCAGCTGGCCAGTTTATTCTTTGGTTCACTTCCTTGAGAGGCTCTGTCCATCTCCCAGATCAAGTTAGTGAAACATATGTATATATCATTTCCTGAGAAATAACAGTCATGGCACTTTATATCACATGCTTGGTTAATATTTATCTCTTCTATTGGAATGTAAGGTCCATTAACAGAGAGCATCTCCTGCATCTAGCACAGCCTTTTTAAAACATTTTATTTATTTTTAGAGGGGGATGGAGGGAGAAAAAGAAGGAGGACAGAATCATCAATATGAGAAACATTGATTGATTGCCTCTTCAATGTGCCCCAAACCCACAACCCAGACAAATACCTGACGTGGAATTGAACAGGCAACATTTCTCTTTGCAGGATGATGCCCAACCAATTGAGCAACTCCAGTCAGGGGTAGCACATCATCATTTACATTATAAATGCTTCCAGGTGACTTCCGGCCAAGATGAAGGCATAGGTAGACACACTGTGCCTCCTCACACAAACAAAAGAAGGACAATGACAATTTAAAAACAAAAAGGACAACCAGAACTGACAGATATTTGAACTGTATGGAAGTCCAACAACCACGGAATTAAAGAAGAAACTTTCATCCAGATCGATAGGAGGGGTGGAGTCCGGCAGCTGGGTGGAGAGGACTCACAGCAAGGCAGTGGCTGGAGGGCCAGGGTGGTTGAGGCTGCAGCTGGTGGAGTGGTGAGGCAGCAGATGGTGGAGCAGGCGGTCCCACATTTGTGTGCAGATAAACCGGTAGGAATAACTGGGGAGTGAGACAGACCCACAACCCAGGGTTCCAGCCTGGGGAAATAAAGACTCAAACCTCTGACTGAAAACACCTGTGGGGGTTGAGGCGGCAGCAGAAAAAAACTCCCAGCCTCATAGGAGACTTCGTTGGGGAGACCTACAGGGTCCTAGAATGTACACAAGCCCACCCACCCAGAAATCAGCACCAGAAGGAGCCCACTTTACTTGTGGGTAGTGGGGGAAGTGACTGAAATCTGGCAGAGAGTTGAGTAAGCACCATCGTTCCCTCTCGGACCCCTCCCCCACATATGGTGTCACAATGCAGCAACATGGGTTGCCCTACCCTGCTGAACACCCAAGGCTCTGCCCCTTACTAGGTAACAGGCACACCAAGACAAAAAAAAATGGCCCAAATGAAAGAACAGATCAAAGCTCCAGAAAAAATACAACTAAGCAATGAAGAGATAGCCAACCTATCACATGCACAGTTCACAACACTGGTAATCAAGATGCTCACGGAATTGATTGAATTTGGTTGCAAATTAGATGAAAAAATGAAGGCTATACTAACTGAAATAAAGGAAAAATATACAGGGAACCAACAGTGATGGGAAAGAAACTCAGACTCAGATCAACAGTGTGGACCCAAAGAAAGAAAGAAACATCCAATCAAAAAAGAATGAAGAAACAAGAATTCAAAAAAAAAATGAGAGGCTTAGGAACCTCCAGGACATCTTTAAGCATTACAACATCCAAATTATAGGGGTACCAGAAGGAGAAGAAGAAGAGCAACAAATTAAAAACTTACTTGAACAAATAATGAAGGAGAACTTCCCCAATATGGCAAAGAAAATAGACTTTCAGGAAGTCCAAGAACCTCAGAGAATCCCAAAGAAGTTGGACCCAAGGAGGAACACACCAAAGCACATCATCATTACATTACCCAAGATTAAAAATAAGGAGAGAATCTTAGATTCAGCAAGAGAAAAGAAGACAATTACTACAAAGGAGTTCCCATAAGATTGTCAGCTGATTTCTCAAAAGAGACCTTGCAGGCAAAAAGAGGCTGGAATGGAGTATTCCAAGTCATGAAAGGCAAGAACCTACATCCAAGATTGCTCTATGCAGCAAAGCTTTCATTTAGAAGGGCAGATAAAGTGCCTCCCAAATACAGTCGAGTTAAAGAAGTTCATCATCATCAAGCCCTTATTTTATGAAATGTTAAAGGGATTATTTAAGAAAAAGAAGATAAAAAATATGTACAGTAAAATGACAGCAGACTCATGGTTATTAACAACCACACCTAAAATAAAAACAAAAGCAAACTAAGCAAACAACAGAATTGCTTAGAAAGAAACCACAGAGATGGAGAACACAGGAAAGAAACCACAGAGATGGAGAACACATGGAGGGTTGTCAACAGGGGAGTAGGATGAGGGGAGAGGAGGGAAAGGTACAGAGAATAAGTAGCATGAATGGTAGGTAGAAAATAGACAGGGGGAGGGCAAGAATAGTATGGGAAAATATGTAGAAGCCAAAAAACATATGTATGACCCATGAACATGAACTAAAGGGGGGGAATGTGGGTGGGAGGGTGTGAAAGGTGGAGGGAAATAAAGGGAAAATAGGACAACTGTAATAACATAATCAATAGAAATATATAAAATAAATGCTTCTAGATAATCATTGAATGAATAGCTGTATCTTAGTTTAACAGCTCTTGGTCAGATATTGAAAACTTAGTCATTTAAAAGTTATTAAGTGTATAAGATGCATAATGGAGGTATATATATATATTTGGCACCACCTCAGCACTCAATAGGGCTTCCATAAAGGAAATGGGCCATTTTCATGTAGCCAATTAAATACCTACATAAAGCCCAAGTATAAAAAGTGTGAAGTACTGATTAACTAAAATGAATAAGTGGCTTATTTAGAGTTTTGTAGACTTGTATTTAAACTTGGGGGAGTTAGTTAATGTCTCTCATCAACAGTTTACACATTTGTAAACTAGAAATTATAAATGTTCCTATTATAGGGTTGTTGTAAGAATTAAATGAGATAATAACTATAAAATAATTAGCAGAGATGGGCACATATCACACAATAAATTTTAACTATTAGCAGCAGCAGCAGCAGCAGCAGATTCCCAGAATAAGGTGGGATGTTTTGATGAAAGGTCTATGAATACCATATCCTTAGATTTTCAAATAGACTAAGGGAGCAACTATTAAAGATTAATGCTGAAATTATCATCTTAGATCAGCAGTACATGTATTTTTGTTGATTTATTAATAATAGCCATTCTGACAGGTGTGAAGTGATATCTCATTGTGGTTTTAATTCCATACATAACACTTAGAGTATGATTCTCTTTTTAAATTATATTTATTTTAAGTATATTTTATTGATTATGTTATTATAGTTGTCCCATATTCCCCCCTCCCTTTACTCCCCTTGGTCCTGCACCCTCCCTCCTAATAGCATTCTCCCACCTTATTTCATGTCCATGGGTTGTACATATAAGTTATTTGGCTTCTCCATTTCTTATACTATTCTTGACCTCCCCACTGTCTATTTTGTACCTACCATTTATGCTTTTTTTTTTTCCGGTTTATATTGTTCTTTATTTTTAAAATATATTTTATTGATTATGCTATTACAGTTGTCCCATTTTCCCCTTCACTCCTCTCCCCCCTACCCACCCCTCCCACCCACATTCCCCCCCTTTAACTCATATTCATGGGTCATAAATTCTTTCGCTTCTACATTTCCCACACCATTCCTGCCCTCCCTCTATTTTCTATCTATTGTCTATGCTACTTATTCTCTATATCTTTTCCCCCTCTCTCCTCTTCCTACTTCCTTGTTGCTAACCCTCCATGTGATCTCCATTTCTGTGGTTCCGCTCCTGTTCTCTTTGTTTGCTTAGTTTGCTTTTGTTTTAGGTGTGATTGTCACTGACTATGAGTTTGATGTCTTTTTTAACTGTTCATATTTTTTATCTTCTTTTTCTTAGATAAGTCCCTTTAACATTTCATATAATAAGGGCTTGGTGATGATGAACTCCTTTAACTTGACCTTATCTGAGAAGCACTTTATCTGCCCTTCCATTTTAAATGAAAGCTTTGCTGGATAGAGTATTATTGGATGTAGGTCCTTGCCTTTCATGACTTGGAATACTTCTTTCCAGCCCCTTCTTGCCTGCAAGGTTTCTTTTGAGAAATCAGTTGACATTCTGATGGGAGCTCCTTTGTAGGTAACTATCCCCTTATCTCTTGCTGCTTCTAGAATTCTCTCCTTCATTTTTATCTTGGGTAATGTAATGATGATGTGCCTTGGCGTGTTCCTCCTTGGGTCCAACTTCTTTGGGACTCTCTGAGCTCCCTGGACTTCCTGGAAGTCTATATCCTTTGCCAGATTGGGGAAGTTGTCCTTTATTATTTGTTCAAATAACTTTTCCACTTATTGCTCTTCCTCTTCCCCTTCTGGTACCCCTATAATTTGGATATTGGAATGTTTAAAGGTATCCTGGAGGTCCCTAAGCCTCTCCTCATTTTTTTGAATTCTTGTTTCTTCATTCTTTTCTGTTTGGTTGTTCCTTTCCTCCTTCTGGTCCCTTCCATTCATTTGAAACCCAGTTTTCGTTCCATCACTATTGGTTCTGTGTGCATTTTTCTTCATTTCACTTATTGTAGTCTGCTTTTGTTCATCTAATTTATGACTAAAGTCCACCAATTCTGTGAGCATCCTGATCACCAGTGCTTTGAACTGTGCATTTGATAGGTTGGCTATTTCTTGGTTGCTTAAAAAGATTGGCTCTGGGGCTTTTAACTCTGTTTGAGCCATCTTTTTAATTTAATTTAATTTTTTTCCTTTGGTCTGGTCACACCTGTTATGTATGAGGGGTAGAGCCTTAGTTGTTCACCAGGGCGGGGCACCTCAGTTGCTAGGTTGTGATGTTGTATGTGGGGGCAGGGTCCAAGAGGGAACAATGGCGCCCACTCGGCTCTCACCAGGACTCCAGTCCCCCTTGCCGCTTCCCACAAGCAAATTGGGCCCCTGTCCTGCTGGCTCCTGGGTGGGTGGGCTTGTGCACCCTCTCAGACTCTGTGCGTTTCTCCAAGGAGCCTCCTGTGAGGCTGAGAGAATCTCCCGGCCTCAACTTCCACAGGTGTTTTCAATCCATGCCTTCAGGCTTTGTTTCCCGGCTCTGGGTCCCTGGGTTGTGCGGTTTGTGTCGAGCTGCCTGTTTTCACTTATTTTGTCTGTGTGAGAATGTGCAGCTGCGGACAGCCAGCTGCCTCGTGCGCCTCACTGGGTCTGCTAGTTGCCTTCCATGCCCAGGGTCTGCACTGGCCCGTCAGCTGCCCCTGCGCTTCTGGGTTCCGCCAACTGCGGTCTGCGCCCTGCACGCGTGTCTGCCAGCCACCGCTTTTTCCTGCCGGTACCCCTCGACCCCTCTCCGTAGGCCTCCGATTCTGCCCCTCCTTACCAGACTGGATGTATGGTATTCAGGCTTTCAGTTCATTTCTCTGTTCTGGTTGTTTTTCCTTTGTAAATTCTTTTTGTCCTTACTTTTGATTGCGTGAGGAGGTGCAGTGCGACCACCTATGCCTCCATCGTGGATCCTCTCTTCCCAGTTCTGCTTCTTATTCCCCATACTGTTTCCCCATTCTCCTCCTTCTCCCTATATACTGATAACCCTCCATGTGATCTCCATTTCTGTGATTCTGTTTCTGTTCTAGTTTGCTTGGTTTGTTTTTTGTTAGGTTAGTAGTTGATAGTTTTGTGTGTTGTCATTTTACCGTTCATATTCTTTTTCTTAGGTAAGCCCCTTTAACATTTCATATAGTAAGGGCTTGGTGATGATGAACTTTTTTTTTTTCTTTTTTTTTTAGAGAATACTTCCTTTATTTATTTATTTTTAGAGAGGGAAGGGAGGGAGAAAGAGAGAGAGAGAAACATGAATGTACATTTGCTGGGGGCCTTGGCCTGCAACCCTGGCATGTGCCTTGGCTGGAAATCGAACCTGCTATACTTTGGTTCGCAGCCTGCGCTCAATCCACTGAGCTACACCAGCCAGGGCTGATGATGAACTCCTTTAACTTGACCTTATCTGGGAAGCACTTTATCTGCCCTTCCATTCTAAATGATAGCTTTGCTGGATATAGAAATCTTGGATTTAAGCCCCTGCCTTTCATGACTTCTTTCCAGCCCCTTTTTGCCTGCAAGAATTCTCTTGAGAAATCAGCTCATAGTCTTATGGGAACTCCTTTGTAGGGAACTGTCTTCTTCTCTTGCTGCTTTTAAGATTCTCTCCTTATTTTTAATCTTGGGTAATGTAATGATGTGCTTTGGTGTGTTCCTCTTTGGGTCCAACTTCTTTGGGACTCTCTGAGGTTCTTGGACTTCCTGGAAGTCTATTTCCTTTGCCAGATTGGGGAAATTCTCCTTCATTATGTTTTCAAATAAGTTTTCCATTTTTCTTTGGCATCTCCTTTTGGCATCCCTATGATTTGGATACAGAAATGTTTAAAAGTGTCCCAGAGGTCTCTAAGCCTCTCTTCATATTTTGAATTCTTCTTTCTTCATTCTATTCCTGTTGAATATTTATTTCTTCCTTTTGTTCCAAATTGTTGATTTGAGTCCCTGTTTCCTTCCCTTTGCTGTTGGTTCCCTGTAAATTTTCCTTCATTTCACTTTTTATAGCTTTCACTTTTTCCTCTATTTTGTGACCTCACTCAACCATGTTTGTGAACATCCTGATTACCAGTGTTTTGAACTGTGCATCTGATAGGTTGGCTATCTCTTCATCATTTAGTTGTATTTTTTCTGGGGCTTTGATCTGTTCTTTTATTTGGGATATATATATATATATATATATATATATATATAATTTTTTTTTCTCTACACACCTGTTATGTAGTAAGGTGCAGAGCCTTAGGTGTTCACCAGGTAGGACAACCCAGGTCACTGCATCTTGATGCCATATGTGGGGGAGGGGTCTGAGAGGGAACAATGTGGCTTGCCCAGCCATTGGCCAACTTCCAGTCACTTCCTCCACTACCCACAAGGAAATGGGCCCTTCTGGTGCTGATTCTCAGGTGGGTGGGTTTTTGTATGTTTTAGGACTGTGTAGGCCTCTCAAACACTGTCTCCTCCTAGGGTGGGAGTTTGTCCTGCCACCTCAACCCCCACAGACTTTTTTCAGTCAGAGTTTTTGAGGCTTTATTTTCTCACACTGGAACCCTGGGTTTTGCAGTCTGCCTTACTCCCCAGTTGTTCCTCCCATTTTATCTGCATGAAAATGTCGGACCACCTGCTCAGCCAGATGCCACCTTGCTTACCCCGGTCCTCCCACCCTGGCTACCCATCTCCACCTCTCCTACCAGTCTGGATGAATGTTTCTTCTTTAAGTCCTTGGTTGTCAGACTTCCATACAGTCTGATTTCCTGGCACTTCTGTTTTTTTTTTTTTTTTTTTTTTTAATTTTAAATTTGTTGCCCTTCTTCGGGTTGTGCAAGGAGGCAAAGTGTATCTACCTACACCTCCATCTTGGTCGGAAGTCCCAGACTTATTGTTAATATATCAACTATAACAGCATTAAAAGTCAGAAAATAAGCATTGTCAGAAGTTAAGAGATTGTATTTCAGTATTGCAGGGGGGTTGAGTTAAACTAGTCAGTTTAGCTGGATTTGGCTTTCTTTTTATCTTCAAGGAACAATAGGCTTCAAATTACTTTTTAGCTGCAATTACATTGTGCTTAGAGTGGGGTCTGGAAAGCTGTTCTCAGTAGTCCTGCTACACCTTCCACTGTTAGCCACCCCTGTATGCTTTTGCCACAGAGGGGGTTCTGTCTCTATGTATTTTTTCCCTATCCCTGCCATTGTTTATCACTTGGTGCTGGACAAGTCTTGGGGACATGGGTGGTCTGTTGTCCTGATCCAGCCTAAATTTAGGGCCAGGTTTCTTCTTTTTGGGGTCAGGGTGGGGCCTCCTCAGTGTTCTTATTTTCTACCCCCTGGCAGTCAAATTGCCTCATGTCAGTGGTTGTTTTTTAGCGGGAAAGTTTCCTCCCCAGCATTTGCAGACCTCTAGTTTGTATTGGTGTAGAATTTCTAGGCCCAAGATTTCTGGGTTCTCCTAGGAGTGGAAGGTTTTGTGTCTATCACTCTCTCAGCAATGCTGGTTCTCTACTTGTGCTGGGGTCTAGTGTTTCCTATCCTGCTCCCAGGGACAGACAGATTTTGTTCCTATTCCTTTCTGACATACAGTAAAATTTTGTCTGAGCTTTGTGGGTAAGAGGACTTGCTGTTCTGTTCTTGCAGCTTGAAGGCTTTTAAGGCAAGGGTTTGTGAAAGTGGGTGATATGCTTTGAGCATGTCACCCCAGTAAGTAGCAGCCTACCACTTCATGTTTGCCTGCACCCCTAAGGGCACGTTTTAGGCCTCCTGCTTCCAAAGTTTCTTGTATTTGGTAGAGGTCTAAATTTTCCCATCTGAATCTCGTAGATATTATAAACTGACATCCTACCCCACACTTGGCCTTTAAGTAAGTTGCTAAAACTTGGTTTCCTATCCCACCACCTTTGTCTTCTATGCTCTACTGAAGATGAAATAGTTCATTTCACAGATGTTGAGTCCTGCCTCAATTTACTTGGTTGTTTTGAGGCTTCAGAATCTCATAAGGCTTGAAAAAGCATTCCTGTCATTTCTTTTGTTATGGTGGGAGGAACATTCTCGGAAAGCTTCCTACATTCCAAGTGAAACCATAACTCTCATCTGCTTATTCTTACATGTGAATTTTAGACATTTCTTTTTGAATTAGTAATAAAAATTATATTAGGATTTTTACTAGAATTTTACGAATGTCAAATTTAGTGGAATGGACATTACACTAGTTGGTCTTCCCATGTAGATAATACTGGTATTTTCAGAATTTTTACAAAACTTATTTATACAAAGCACACATTCCAGGTTCCTTTTATGGAGTCTATGATTTGTTAATTGATTTTAATTTAAATTCCATAGTTACAAACACAAATAGTGGTGGCTTATGCTATTGAAACAAAATTAAAGGTAAATAGGAACATCAGGAATTACTAGGTTGGAACCAAATAATCATATATGTACCTCAGGTCATAAAAGAAATTAAGCATTATATTTAGCTCTGAGATTCCTAGGAGATAAGACAAAAAGGGAAATAGTGGGATACAGAGTTCTCATAGAAAAAACAATTTTATCTGGAGAAATTTTTCTTGCATTGAATCCTAGGATTTTAAAATGTAGTTCCTTCTAGAAATAACAAGACAGAAATTTAGTTCAAACACTGTTTTGTAGAAAATAGTCAAATGTCCTTCAGGTGACCATTTCTTTTCCTTACCTTTAAAGGTTAGGAGCATACTTTACTCTATTAACAGAAAAATAGGAATTCTAATAATGAATGTGAAAAGTTCAAATAATCCTGACAAATTTTTCAGAACTGTTGAAAATATTTATTTCGAGAACGCCTTTAATTGGAAAACATCAGAAACAAAAAGAGAAATATCACATTTTATAAAAGCAGCAGAATAACATTCTGAGTTTAGTTCCACAAGAAAAGCTACCATCAATCTGTGTGTGGCCAGGGGTGGAGATGTGGAAAAAAATTTTAAACTTGAGATAGAGGTAGAAGATAATTCTTTGCTTGCTTCTTATAAATCTTATTTGAAGAACCTCTGAAAAACCATAAGTTAGGATAGGTCTAGTCTACTAGCATGCCAGAGGCAGAACCAATATAATCTCCTGAAATACAGGACTTGAATAATTCCTCAGGACAACTCCTTAAGGAGGTTTGGTGCCACCAATGAATAAAGTTCCTAACTCGACACTAAGCTCATCCTTTGGGACATCAATCTCATCTCCTGCTTCTTCCCCAAGCTTTTTCCACCAGGGTGCTTGTATATGCTTCAGAGTAGTAAGATGGTCCTGCTTGGCCTTGGCCACCACAGGTCTGGATCTACTTAGGAAGAGCTCGGGTTCTTTCCATTCTGCCTCCTTCAGATTTGGTGCCTCTGTGGTAAATAGAAAATAAAGAGGTGTGAATGGAAGAGTTCTGTACAAATAAGTAGGAACTTGAAAACTACTGAGGTGGAATTCTGCAAATGCAGGCAGGAACATGTCTAGATGATGGCACGTGACTGACTATTCCCAAGTTGTAGCTGTGGCTGGCAGCAATTGTACCCACCACCTCATTTTGTGTTTAAAAGAATAAAACAAGATGTAGGTTTATTTAAAATCAGGAATTTAAAAAACAATAGCAGAACTCCATTCTACAGAGGAGAGGCTCAGTTACAGCCACCTATCCATTTTTGCATTCAAAAATACAAAATTTGCAAGTAATGGCATTAAACAGAAGATGCTGGCTCTCTGCGCTCCATATATATAGTTCAAGTGTTTCAGAGAATGACTGAAACACTGAAGCTTCATGGACGGGATATCTCATTAAATATACTAGTAAGGATAACACAAATTAACTTTTGTGCAAGCCCTTCATTGAAAATTATAATGTGGCACTGCAACCACTGTTGCGATCTACTTCTAAAATATGATCAACAGCTTATGAGACTACATGACAGAATCCAGCTAATAGGTCTCAATAATCCTAAAGTTAATAACTTTGAGTTGATACACATGAATGATAGCAAAGCTAGGAAAGTAGTTAAGGAGGAGGTTATGGGACTTCCAGCCAAGGGAGAGACATAGGTAGACTTACTCGGCCTCCTTGCACAGCCACAAGGATAACAACCAATCTAAAAATAAGAAACAACTATAACTGCCAGAAAATCAAACTATATACAAGTCCAACAACCATGGATTTAAAGAAGCCATTTTTATCGAGACTGGAAGGAGGGGCAAAGAGGATGTTGTGTGGTTTGGCCAGGTGGCAGCAGGAGGCAGTGGCAGGGGCAGAATGGGAGGTCCCATGTTCATGTGCGGCAGACAAAAACCCAGAGGGACAGTGGGGAAGCGAGCAATACCAGCCCTAGGCAAGACTATGCAGCCCAGGGTTCCAGCGCCTGGAAAATAAAGTCTGCAAAAACCAGTGGGGGTTGGGACAGCAGAAAAAACTTTCAGTCTTTCAGAAGAGTCTGCTTAAAGGGCCCACAGGGTCCTAGAACATATGCAAACCCACCTACTCTGGGAATCAGCACCAGGGCAGCAGCTACAAGGGCACTAGTCGCTTACAGGAAGTAGGGGATGTGACTCGAAATAAGGTGAGAGCTGAGCAAGTGGCACTGTTCCCTCTCTGACCCTTCGCTCACATACAGCACCACAAAGTGGCAAAGTGGGTTGCACCTAAGGCTCCACCCCTTACAACATAACAGGTGCACCCACACCAGGAACCAAAGCAGCTCTACCTAACATACAGAAGCACATGGAGGCTGCCATATTGAGAAGACAAAGAAATATGGCCCACAGAAAAGAACAGATCAAAACTCCAGAAAAAAAACTAAGCAACACAGAAATAGCCAACCTATCAAATACAGAGTTCAAAACACTGGTGATCAGGATGCTCACAGAAATGACTGAGTATGGCTACAAAATAAAGGAAGAAGTAAAGGCTATACAAAGTGAAATAAAGAAAAATATACTGGGAACCAACAGAGAAGGGATGGAAACTGGGACTCAAATCAACAGAGCAGAAGGAAGAAATAAACATTTAGCTGGAACAGAAAGAAGAAACAAGTATTCAGAAAAAATGAGGAGAGGCTCAGGAACCTCTGGGACATCTCCAAACATGCCAATATCTGAATCATAGGGGTACTAGAAGGAGAAGAGAACAAGCAAGAAATTGAAAGCTTATTTGAAAAAATAATGAAAGGAAACTTCCCCAATTTGGTGAAGGAAATACACATACAGGCCCAGGAAGCTCAGAAAATCCCAAAGAGGGCCACACCAAGACATGTCAAAATTAAAATGCCAAAGGTTAAAAATAAGGAGAGAACCTTTTTTTTAAAAAAAAAAAGATTTTATTTATTTTTAGAGGGTAAGGGAAAGACAAAGAGAGGGAGAAAAACATTAATGTGTGGTTGCCTCTTGCATACCCCCACTGGGGACCTGGCCCAAAACCCAGGCATATGCCCTGACTGGGAATCATACCAGCAACCCTTTGGTTCACAGGCTGGCACTCAATCCCCAGAGCCACACCAGCCAGTGCAAGGAAAAAATCTTAAAAGCAGCAAGAGAAAAGGAGACAGTTATCTAAAAAGGAGTTCCCATATGACTATTAGCTGATTTCTCAAAAGAAACCTTGCAGGCAAGAACATGCTGGAAAGAAGTATTCCACGTCATGAAAGGCAAAGATGTACATCCAAGATTGCTCTATCCAGCAAAGCTATCATTTAAAATGGAAGGGCAGATAAAGTGCTTCCCAGATACGGTTAAGTTAAAGGAATTCATCATCACCAAGTCCTTATTATAGGAAATGTTAAAGGGATTTATCTAAGAAAAAGAAGATGATCAAAACTATGAACAGTAAAATGGCAACAAACTCACAATTATCAACAACAGAATCTAAAAAAAACAAAAATGAACTAAGCAAATGACTAGAACAGGAACAGAATCATAAAAATGTAGATCACATGGAGGGTTATCAGTGGAGAAGATTTAGGGGAAGAATGAGGGAAAAGGTACAGAGAAATAAGCATAATTGGTAGGTATAAAACAGACAGGGGGAGGTTAAGAAAGTATAAGAAATGGAGAAGCCAAAGGACTCACATGTACAACCCATGGACATTAAAAAAGGGGTGGGGATTGCTGGAAGAAATGGGGGTTCTTGGCAGAGGGACACAAAGGAGAAAAATGGGACAACCTGTAATAGCGTAATCAGTAAAATATACTTAATTTTAAAAAGGAGGTTATGGGATCTGTATCATTTGGGAACACTGTGTGCTGGTATGATCTAGAAATAGAAATTTTTGAGGAAAGGAGATGGACTGAAAGACCATTTCTGGTGTTTTTCTTCTGAAGATTTTGGATGTCATGAAATCATGTATAGGTTCCTTTTAGTAAAGACAAATAGAATGGGCACATACTTATTAACTGTTCAATGTTGGTGCTGATCTGTGCCTTCAGAGCCTCCCTGTGCAGCTGGGCTCTATCTTCTAGGGCTCTGCCCATGAAGTAGTGTTGCAGTCGTTCTTGGGCTTGGGAATGGAGCTCCCTGCTGGTCACATCTGACATCTGAGAGCCCTGGGAACAGAAGACATAAAAAATTGTCACAGGAAGGGCAAATGCACCAAAGTATGTTTCACCCAACCACTCAGCAGAGGTTACAGAATGCTTAACTGTCTCTCATCAACTGAATGTTATGACTGATGTCTACCTTCTACCTTGTCCAAGCATTTAAGCAGACTTTTAAAAGCAGTTTTAGATGAAAATGCAGGTGGGGAAGTTTCTTTTTGGTATGCTCGCTCCCAAGTGTCACTTCCTCACACAGTGTGGTTTACTGGGAGAAGAGGTAAGATTGAGAAACAGTGAAAATGACAAATGGTTTGGCAAAGAGACTGGCCTGGAAGAGAAGTAATAAGACGAAGCCTTTTGTTCTGGACACCACCTGATAAGACTATCTTGTGATAAAATTATCTTACTAATCTTACCCCTAAACTTATCTGATCCATAATGTTATGATTGCTTCAGATTTCACAGCAGGAGGGACAAAATCAGCCAAAGGACTGTTCTTTTGGCTAGTCAGCTAATTTAAAAATAACTTAATTTGGAGAATGAAATAATCTTAACAAAGCTGATAAACATTCCACTAGCACTAAAGTTCCAATCCCTGGGTCTTGGAAGTAGCTCTGTTCCAGCGAACACACTTTTCAGCCATGGAATTTAAACAGCTGTACTAGATTATGAATAAAGCAGCATTGCTTTTTAAACAGGAATATGCATTAGAATCACACACAGTGCATTAAAGAGAAAAAGGACACTGGAGACCTAAACATAAAAGCTAAAACTATAAAACTCTCAGAAAAGATGGAGGAAAAACTTCATGACATTGGATTTTGCAATGATTTCTTGCATATGACACCAAAGGCACAGGCTACAAAAGAAAAAACTGACAAACGAGACACTTCACCAAAACTAAAAAATTTTCGACATCAAAGGATGCTATCAACAGACTAAAAAGTAAGTCCAAATAATGGAAGAAAATATCAATATATGCAAATCATATATCTGATAAGGAATTAATGTCCAAAATATATAAAGAGCTCCTAAAATTCAACAATAACAACAAAAACCTGATTTAAAAAATTAACAAAGGCTCTGGCTGGTGTGGCTCAGTTGATTGAGTGTGGGCTGGGAACCAAAGGGTCACTGGTTTGATTCCCAGTCAGGGTACATGCCTGGGTTGAGGGCCAGGTCCCCACTGGGGGCCACATGAGGGGCAACCACACATTGATGTTTCTCTCCCTCTCTCCCTTCCCCTCTCTAAAAAATAAATAAAATCTTTAAAAAAAATTAATAAAGAACCTGAAAAGATATTTCTCCAAAAAAGATACAAAAATGGCCAATAAACACATGAAAAGATGCTTAAAATCACTAATCATTAGGGAAATGTAAATCCAGATTATAATACCATGTCACTTATTAGGATGTAAAACTAACATATTGGTGGGGATGTAAAGATAGTCTTGCTGATGCAGTATGGAACTTAACTGACTTGAAGCAAAGTCTCCTCCTGTACTACTGAGTATACCTCTAGGTCCTATGAAATTATATAGAAGACTCCAAATCCACTAACTCTGTGGTAAAGCAACTTATTACCTTATACTATCAGTCTATGTACTTATTCACCTGAGACTCTCTGTTGGTGAATGTAATGTACTAAAATAATGAAACAATGAGTCCTGGCTGGTGCGGCTCAGTAGATAACAGTGCTGGTCTGTGAACCAAAAAGTCACCAGCTCAATTCCTAGTCAGGGCACATGCCTAGGTTGTGGGCCAGGTTCCTGGTTGGGAGCATGTGACAGGCAACTGTTTCTCACACAAAGATGTTTCTCTCCCTCTCTGTCTCCTTCCCTTCCCCTATTCTCTATAAATAAATAAATAAATAAATATTTACTTTATAACAAAAAAGTATGATAAAATAAAATAATGTAACACTGACATAGCATAGAAGGCCATATACATACTGGATGTCTTCTGACATAGTCATCCACTTGTTGCTTCAGTTCAATCCTACGTGCATCAGTGAGTTCTCTGAATCCTTGCCAAGGAGTATATAGTTTCTTTTTCTTACGGCACTTTGCTAGGAATTTAAGAGTCTGGAAAAAAAAAAAAGATTCGTGATTTTTCTTCCCTAACAGAACTACTTTCTTTCTACAACATATGGTAGCAACAGTACTGCAACAGTTGCTAAACTGACTGTGTATGAGGAAACAGATGGGACTGTGATAGGGGCGAGAGAGAACAATGACTTTTTAATTACATTCTTCTGTAGTGTTTTAGTATTTTAAGAGGATACATTCCTGTATTATTTGTATAGTAAGCAATAAAGAGGAAAAAACGGAAAATAAGCATTGGGTTCTAGTCTCAATTCCAGTTCCTTGTAAGTGTATGATTTGGGGCAAGTCACTCATATCCATAGGACAGAAAACAGCAACCCTAATTCTACTTAGCCTACAGGGGTGGTAAAGATCAAAGAGACAATCTAGAAGTAAAAGCTTTATAACTGATGTTCTTCCTCACGTCCTTTAGAATGAACTTCTGATAAAACAGGAAATCTTGTTAAGAGGCAAGATTTGGAGACAAATTTGAAATTATTCTGCCCAATGTTTTTATTCTTTTCCCTTCTTTGTAATTTTTATTTCCATTGAAATTATAGGTTCACATTGTTTAAGGCAGAAGTTTTCAACACTTTTCATCTCATGGCACACATAAACTTACTACTAAAAGTCTGTGGCACACAAAAAAATTGGGTTAATATTTCAATATTATAACTATATAAAATATAATATTTTTTCCATAGGAAAAGGCTGTTGTGCTGGCTGCTGTCATTTTTTTTTTATTTGACAATTTAAGGGAAAAGCAGTCAGTACCCCTGACTAAATTCAGGTATTGCATGTTTTAAAAGTTCTTGTGGCACACCAGTTGTACTTGCTCTGTTACACCAGTTGAAAATTGCTGGTTTAAGGAAAGACCCGGAAAATCCAGCTCACTGCCTATTTTTGAATGGGTTGTGAGTTAAGAATGTTTTGGATTTTTCTTACATTTTATATGGTTACAAAGTTTAAAAGGAAACTTTTGTACATATGAAAATTATATGAAATTCAAAATTCAGTCTACAAATAACGTTTTACTGAAACGCAGTCACATTCATTTGTTTACATATCATCTACAGCTTCCAACTGTAGAGTTGAATTGCTATAGACTGCATGGCCTGCAAGGCCTCAAATATTTTACTGTTTCATGCTTTGCCCAAATAATTTATTGATGTAATTCTATTGTGTAAAGTGTCAGTTTTAAAAGAATTAACAAAAACACTATATTTCTCTGCCTACTTACTGTGTTCCCTCCCCACAATGCGACTTTTAAGTCTTTCGGGTTTCTTTTGATGCTTACCTCCATCTACTTTTCTGTGATTTTTCAGATATAGGTATTATCCATGAACTCTCTTGTATGGAAACAGAGACTTAGCTCTTTCATTGCTTGTACTCCTACATACTTTCCATGTCACCAAACATCAAATATTAGTTACACAATAATTACGGTGTTGTAAAATACAGCATAGGGAATATAGTCAATAATATTGTAGTGACTATGTATGATGCCAGGTTGGTACTTGAAATACTGGGGGAATCACTTTGTATAATATATGACTGACTAACCACTATGCTGTACACCTGAAACTAATACAAAATAATATTGAATGTAAACTGTAAGTGAAAAATAAAATTAAAAAAATAAATTATATCATAGTTTCAGTAAATCAATGTTCATGTTTATACAATTATGACTACATAAAGGCTATTAATTTTTGAATATAGTATATCATTACTTTTCCTTTCTTGTATATTTTTTATTTTCATTGGAATTAATAACTTATTGTTTTCCTGTGCTTAGTTTTCTATGTACTTATCACTGATTATATATCACAAACTCTGCTCTGTCAGTATGTTAAAGCACATCAGGCATTCTACCAAATTCATTTTGTTGGAAAGTTTTCTGGAGCTTTCTGATGTGCTCCAATTTGGATTGATAGCTCTCTATGGCTGGTGCATAGCTAGCTGTCATCCTGAGATCTCATTCACCATCATCTTGGTGGCTCCTTTTCATCTGTTTCCTGAATTCTACGCTGTTTTATTTTTTGGGTATTCCTTTGTTTTAGTGACTTTGTGATGAGAGACTACAACTTTAGTTTACATTTACCTTTAACTGATGATTTAGTTGCATGTGGAATTCTAGTTGGAAATCATTTTTGCTCAAGCATGTCACAGCCTTACTAGAATGGCTTTTCACTGCCAATGATGCCATAGATAAGTACTTTTGTCTCCAGTGTATTTCACAGTAATGTAAAATAAATGTAATGTGTCTCTGTTATTACATTGGACATTTAGTCAGTCTTTTAGTCTAAAATTCATGACTTTCAGTTTGGAAAATCTTGAATTATTTGATATCCTCTCCTTAGGTTTTCTTTGTCATTTGCTTCAAATGTTGGGCTGTTTGACCTCCTGGACTGGTTATCTTTTCTTTTTTGCCCTGCTTTATAGATTTCTCAAACCTTTTTCCCTAACCCTTTTATTACATCTTTTATTTTTTTTTCTGTTAAATTTTATTCTATTTTTTTCTCCTTAGAAGCATCCTGGTTTTATTATTTTCTTTTAGCTGAGGAAATAACAGATTTTTAAAAGGTTTACTTATCCTTGTAATTTCTCTATTTCTACCAAGTTGTTGTGTTCAGCCTTAGCTCTCCTCAGACTTCCTGTGATACTTTCAGCTGATATTTAAGAGAGAGCACTAAAAAGATGTTCAGAAATTCTGAGCAGGTAGGTGGGTAGGGTTTATCTACTGCGTACATCAATGTAGGGCTACTGAATTGAGTGGTTTCACTGGAGTACCTGATTGTGAGTATACTTATGACTTTTCCCTTGGGCTATTCAGATTTCCCAAAGAAAACATATTCAATCTGCTGTATGTAGGAAATCAGCCTGGCTGACAGCACCCAGAAAGCTGAGATGAAAGAAAGGGCTAGTGGTCTTTACATTCAGTATGTAAAATTTCCCTTATAGCCCTGTCTTTTTAGTATGGCACTCAAGCCTTCAATTGTACTTGCACCCTTCTGTTGAGAGATCCTCTTATTTACCTTTGATTCTTCCATTTCTTCATTTTTCTTGCATGCTTCTTCTGTCTTTACCTCTTGTTTTTAGCACCATCTTTTTTTTTAAGTTTAGTACCAAAACTTTTGAAACGTTTTCTGAAAAAGCTGAGTACCAAAAATTTTAGTACCAAGTTTTAGGCTTATGACGCTATGCTGAGAACTGCAGAGCAAATGTTCCAAAATAGAGGAATCTCTGCCCTTAGAAGAGAAAAGCCCACCTTGATGTTTCTCTCTTTTCCTCATTCTTTGTCATTTCAGGACTTTGTGAAATTGTATTTAGTTCCCAAGTTTTATTTGTTTTCTCAACTGCCAATGGTGTGTTTCACTAAGTGCTTTTGTGGTTGGTCTGTGATGGATATGTGTAATGACACAATAGTACTTTTCTGCTTATAATCAAGTAGCAAGAATTAACCATCACATTCTGCCTTAGCGACCAAATACATACTAGCAACCATTACCTTCCTTGTCAACTTCTTAAAAGATGAGAATGCAAGAAAAGAAAATCCTGCAGCATTAAGAGGGAAAAGGTAGCTAACTTCAAATTAAATTCCAACACTATACCACTACAGAGAATTCCAATTTGTCTATATAAGTAAAGATGTTAAATTTGAACTTAGCAATTCTACATAGGGTTTTCTCAATTTTTAGCTACCTAAAAAGCAATGCCCCTGCTTTTGCACAAGGTAGGGGATGAACAAAAAATAAACAACAGTTCTAGCCTTTTTTGGTGAAGGACACTAATAACCAGTTCCTCCTGACGGACGAGTTAAACGAAATGATAATCCTACTTTTTCCTCTGTGAAACTGATGAGTAATTATTTCCTTTTCTTTCTAATCAAGGTCAACTGCAGTGGCAACAAAACTATAGGGTGGGCCCTGGCTGGTGTGGCTCAGTGGACTGAACACTGGCCTGAGAACCAAAGGGTCATGGGTTTGATTCCTAGTTAGGGCACATGCCTGGGTTGTGGGCCAGATTCCCAGTAGGGGGAGCACAAGAGGCAACCACACATTGATGTTTCTTCCCCTCTCCTTCTTCCTCTTTTCCCATCTCTGAAAATAAAATATTTAAAACAAAATACAGGGTGGGGCAAATGTAGGCTTACAGTTGTTAGTATGCGAAACAAGAGTTCATTTTTGTATTATTATTTATTAATAACTGTATTATTTTCCATATGAACTGTAGACCTACTTTTGCCCCACCCTGTATAATGAATGTTATATGTGTAGCTTTAAATTATGTAGTAGACACATTAGAAAAGTACAAAAAATGTACTTGAACAATAAAAAATTAAAAAGAAAGTAAAAAGAAAGAGGTCAAATTAATATTTTGCATAGTTACATAAACATAACTCAAATATGTAAAATATTAGCATGTCAACATAAAATCAGTATAAAAAGTTATTAGTGAAATATTTAACACTCTTTTTTTTTCCCCATAGTAAGTTTTCAAAATCTGATGGGTACTTTACACTTACAACACATTTCAATTTGGATGGCTACATGTAAATATCAATAGCCACATGTGGTTATTGGTTACTGTACTGGAAAATACAAATCCAACTAAGTGTATGTCTTAGAAATGGATGCTTAAAAATGTGGCAAATGTGTCCTTTACTCACCATTGCCCTGTTCTAATTTTCCCTAATTTCTTTTTTTCTTCCCTGCCTGTACTGTCATTTTTCTTTCTCTTTTCCCTCTTTGAAAGTAATCTTCTTTCCTTTTCTATTTTTTGACTAGCTTTGCTCTGGCTTCACTGTTACTTTTATTTATTTTTGATTTTAGAGAGAGGGGAAGGGAGGGAGGAAAGAGAGGGAAAGAAACCCTGATGTGAGACAGAAACATTGATTGGCTGCTTCTTGTACCCATCCTGGCCAGGGATCAAGCTCACAACCCAGGCATGTGCCCTGACCAGGAATGAAACTGGCAACATTTGGGTTTGCAGGATGACACCCAACCAACTGAGCCATGCAGGCCAGAGCTTCACTGTTATTCTTAGTAGCGAGTTGCAAAGACTATAAATATGATCTTCACCCATACCTTTTCTACCTTCAGTGGAGACCTATTCCTCTTTTTGGGTGGTTAAGCCATATTCCTCTTTTTGGGTGGTTAAGTTGCAAAGCAGAGCTGATGAATTTTGTTCCTCTTATGCCAAAGGAAAGTGTGAAAGCCAAAACAACTTTGCCTGCACAGCCCTCAGATCTTTTCCTATGCCGACCCCTGCTTTTCTGTCAAAGTAATAATGGTTGATAAATTAAGGTATCTCACTTTAGGGTAAATGCCCTTTTACAAAGTATTGGGCTTATCTAAACCAGGCAAGGTAGTTAGTCAACTCAATAAGGACCCTGTTGATTATCTGACAGGGAAGAGTTTTAAAAAGGAGGTTGCCGTGAGGTAAAAGTATTAGAACGGACACAAGGGGTCCTCTAAAGGAAATGTCTCCAATGCTGACATCCATGAGTTAATCCTTAGATGGCCTTGCTTAGCAGAGGGTTCATATCAGGTGTTGGTGTGATTCAGCAGTGGTACAGGACTGTCTGATGCAGGTATAGCCTGAGATTAAAAGTCTGAGGAAGGAGGTGGCAAACATCTCTTCCTATTTTCCTAAAACTGATCTTAGCCTTTTTTTTTAATGGTTTAAAAAAAATCTTTGTAAAAGGTTAATCAGAGAATTCAGCAAAGAAACTGTTCAAAATCTATCACTGTGTAATACCAAAATTGGCCTGATATTCAACAAGCGGTTGTAAAACTCTCTAGGGGTTGTAAGAACACCTCTCTATGGTTCAAAAATTATAATGATCTCATTATATCAATACTTTACCTGTGCATTAAAAAAATCAAATATGACATACTGTACTTGCAATTTATAAACCACTTTTCAATGTATTAGGTCATCTGATCCAAACAACAACCAAATGAAAATGGTAGGGTAGACATTCATTCATATATCAAACACATGCCGAGAGCTGACAACAATAAATAAACTTAATTCCTTATACTTGAGGTGCTCACAGCTCAAGTAAGAAAGAAAAAAAATTAACAAATAAACATTGCTGTACATCATAAATGTGTATAAGGGTCTATGAAAATGCTAGGGACTGAGTATCTAAAGTGGTAAGAAGATTCTTCTTTTATGGAGGAGAAACTATGGCTCAGGAAAGCTAAGTGACCTGACCAAGACTTCACAGGAGGTAAACAGCAATGTTTTTGCCTCCTAATCCAGTATTCTTTTTACTACATCAGACTCACTGCTCTCTGAAGTATGACAGCTGCTTTATACTCCACGAGAGATGGCTTCTGTTGGAGAAAAATTTTCCTTTCCCTGTACCCTCTCCAATGTTTCTGGATAATCAATGCTGATTTCTCTTCTATTTCCCGATTATGTTTTTCCACCTGACCTAAAAAGAGGATAGACACCATTACAACCTACTGACCTCTATGCTGAATCAAATTCTGGAATTAGGACAATGATAGTAACAAAAATATTGCAGTCCTTTTTTTAAAAAGAATACTTTTCACTTATTTTCCCAATTCTATTATTTTACAAGGGTTCAAAGATTTCAGAAACAAAGAACTCCAAAAGGTTTCTCAGATTTTAGATTACACAGCTTCTTTGGAGAAAAGATTCATAAAATGTTTTGTGTCACAGAAAAAAAAAGGCTGAAAATCCAATAGCAAGAACATTTAGAAAAAAGAATCAGCAGTATATGGTTAGAAAGTCATTTAGTACTTCCAGAGGGAAAGGGAAAAACAGATCTATGTGTTATCTGTGTTTCCAAATTTCTCTTTAGTCAATGACTTGGTTTAACAGATGACTTTGTTTTCACTTTCTGGAAGTTGGTTAGTATATAGCCCAGGGTTCACAGCAGCTAACTGATAGAATACGGCAGTAGAAGGTAATAATAAAAAGGGGTGTATTTGAGATAGTATGAAAAATTGATAGGATTTAATGACCAACTGAATGTAGCAAAAAGAGAGGGAAAAAACTCTAGGTTGTTTCACGGATGGGAAACTGAGCAGACTATTGGTACAATTACCTGAGATTGGAAATACAGAGAGAGGAAATTAGAAGGGGGGATATCAGGACTAGATTTTGGGATGTTTGTGGCTAGCTAAATAAAACTACCCAATAGGCAGCCGGTTACAAAGCTATGTTGTCCAATATAGTCAACATTAGCCAAAAAATAAAAAATAAAAAAAAAAAGCTACTTAAGTTTAAATAAAATAAAGTAAAAAAACTCAGGCCCTCAAGTACACTCACTAGCCACATTTCAAGTACTTGAGCCACTTCTAGCCAGTGGCTAAGTTTGGACAGTACGAATACAAAACACTTCATTTTGTTTTGGAGGGAGGGTGAGAGTGGATTTCAGAGTGCTTAACAATCAGTTAGTAGTTGAGGCTATAGTCATGGATATAATACCACAGGAAGAGCAGCCTGAGAATAATAGGGTAGAGATGCAACACTGAGAAGCAGCTATATTTATGGAAAGGTAGCAAAATAGGAAGCTAGTAAAGGACACCGGAAATGAGTAGTAGGAAGGAAGAACAAAAAAAGACCGAGAAACCAGTCAGATCTCTCAGACTACACTTTAATATGAATTTCAGCTTAGTGTGTCAAAGGTGACAAGAAGGTGTCACAAGGTTTGTACTGGGGTATGAGTATAGTTTCTGATGGTGGAATGGTGATATTCTAACTCCAGCTGTCAATTCACGGGATTCTTTCTCTATGTCATTGACATCTATCTTTAAGAATATGTTTGCCCATTTCACTAATTTATCTGAAATACAGGAATAGAAAAATTAGTGGAGAGATAGCTCATTATCAAGCAATAGGCTTTAATAAGAAAACCAGTAACTTTTTTTTTAATTCAAGAGATTTAATAAGGTTTATCTTACTAAAAAGGAAAAGGCCCAAATTTTAAAAAAGAAATCACCAAGTATCTAGGAAATTTGGTTTATTATAAGATACCCTAAACATTCTTACACTTATAAAATTGATACTGCTACCCACCTGGATGAACTATTTCAAGCATACTCAGCCGTAGTTCTCGGGAAAGTCTCATGGCTCTCTGTCTTTGAAGCTGCAGTTGTAATCTGCGGTCCTCTTCTTCCTTCTGCCTATTTAGCTCCAGTAATATCTTTGCTCGTTTAGATCTGTGATGGAAACAGTAAGTACCATATACACAATTTTCATAAATCCTATGTCCACTCAGAAGTATATGAAAAATGCTTAAACTCATTAATAATCATATAAATACAGACAGAAACATTTTCTTAACATAATTCCTAGTGTTGTTGGAGTATAATGAAATGAATTTTCACATGCTGTTGCTATATAACCTTCCTGGAGAAATATTTTAAAAACATATCAAAGCCCTAATGTTAACCAATTAATGCCATTTCTAATAATTTTCTTAAGTAAAACCTGATACGTGTGTGAAGGTTTATGTTCATAGATGTTCTCCATAGCACTGCAACGTAACAAGTTGAAAACAAACTATATATCCCACAATAGTGAGTTGGATAAATAGTGGTTCATTCACTGGATAGGTACTATGAAAAAAAAAATTTTTTTTCAAAGAATTCAGTAACATGGGAATACATCAACCATCTAATGCCAAGTGAAAATAAAATCAGGACATAGAAAAGACCCATATTCTATTAAAACATATATAGTTATAATACCTATATAGGAAAGTAAATGATTAAAAACAAAAATTTCTACAGGGATCTACACTGCATGGAATGATTATGGATGATTTTAATTTTCTTTATATGTTTACCTATTTCTCAATTATTAATGTTACTTTTATAATATGTGGCCACAAAATTTTATTTAATTAGTATTTCTGCATTATCTGCTTTTACTCACCAAACTTTCTCCTTAGCCATTTCCAGCCAGGTTTGAATGCTTCCTACATCACTATGTAAGGGGATCACATATATCAGTCTCTAGTAAACATACTATACTCAAAAAGCCTTCAGATAAACACAGAAAAGAGAAATCAAAGAGGATAAGAAGAGAAGCAGAATGCAGTATTTATCTCTATAGACTTAATTTGCATGTACCTCACTGAAGAACATTTGCTGTCTCTTAGATTCTTATAATTAAACTGCCAACAAATGTGGTACCTTGGCTATAGCTTTGTAGTCTTAAAAGGCAGACACAAGCCCTGGCTGGTGTAGCTCAGTAGACTGAGCACCAGCCTGGGAACTGAGAGGTCATAGGTTCAATGCCCAGTCAAGACATATTCCTGGATTGTGGGACAATGTTTCTCCCCGTCTCTCTAAAAATAAATAAACAAGAAAAGGCAGACATAATGGTGTAGAGAGGGTTATATTTTTTAACTCAATTTCTTTTGAAAAAATCAGGAACAATTAGGCATAAGACAACTTTAAAATAAAATATTTTAAGATAAAAAATATTTTAAAGTAGAGAAGAACTCAAAATAATTTTGATAACATTTCATGTTTGTTGTTTTCTTTCAATTTCTTAACTGCTACCAATTACAATTTGTTTTCTTTGGTTTTACACTTAGGCCTAAGTGAGAGGTTATTTGTTTCAAAATGTCTTTCTTGATCATTCCAAGATGGCTGTGAACTGGTAGAAGCTACACTCATATCCTCTCAGCTCCAAACTGGACTTGTAGTTAAGTTATAGAGCAATCAACCTAAATAACCAACTGAAAGCTAGTTGAACAAAAGTATTATAACCAAGGGTTTACAAAAAAGCCACACAGAGACTATTAGGAAGCATGGAGACATGGAAAGGGCTGGCCCCTGCACCCAAGTGAGGCAGTTGAGAATCTGGAGGGATATCTTGGCTACAAAAGTACCCCCTGAAGAGTGGGGGGTCTCAGCCCCATGCTGGATCCCCAACCCATGGCACCAGAGCTGTGAAGTGCACCAGAATCAGGAAAAGGAACTCACATAACATGTGGCAGTGAAAATCAATGGAGGTTCTGTCTGCCTAGGAGGGAAGGGAATATGCTTGAAACCCAAGTGCTCTCTTAAAGGGCAACACACAGAATCTTGATCTTGGACACTTACCAAGGGCTCTGGTAGAGGGAAGACAACTAAGCTCATGTGACAGTTATAATGAGATCTGCGTGATATGGCCACAAGGAAAGATCTGGAGAGTCAGCCACAGAGGTCTGAGGTCCCTGTGCTGAGTCCCTATCCCATACTACACTCAGACACCATTTCCCCAGGATCGAGCACTCGTATTCTTATAGCACCAGCCTGGGAACTGCATTAACCCATCCTCCAACTACTGTTGGTACCACCCAGCTGAACTTGAGTCCTGCAGGAAGGTCTTTCTGTTGGCTGCACACAACAAGGATGTTTGATGTGCTCTTTTTCTGGAGAAACTCTTGGCAGGCACTCGAGCACTGAGCTGTGTAGTTTTGGAACAGGGGCCATTCTTCTCTTCATTGTGTGCACAGATGTAGCACACAAAAGTGTAACAGGAGACTCATTTGACCTGTCCTACCAACTCCCACTGCCCCATGCTGCTGCACTTGCTCCTGCAGAAGGACTGGCTGGCTGGCTATACCCAAATGGAACCTGTGTTGTACTCCTGCTGGAACAATTAGGGGCAGAGATTCGAAAAGAGACTCAGTGGAATGGCTCTGGAGTAGGGGCCACTTTTCCAACACTGAGTGCCTGCTCATGCTACTCCCAAGCATGAGACCCACGAGCCCTGTCTTCCTGACACAAGTTGCCCACCCTATTGAGCGTGTGGCTCATGGAAGAGACTGAAGGCTGTGGCCAGCCTGGGCCCATTCTATAGTCTGTCTTCGGGAGGTTCTTGAGGAAGACCAGTTAACCTCAGCAGATAGTGAAGCAGTGCGCGGGTAGAGGCAAATCTTGGGGTGCCTTTGGCCTTTAACTGATCTGCCCCTGCTGCGAAGCTGGGTGAAGCCAACCCTTGTATACAGCTTGGCCCCTTCCATGTGGGTCTCTACTGGCCCAGTAGAGGCAGCTACAGTGAATCACATGATAGCTCCAGATAGGTGGCCAAAGGCTGGTTATAGGCAGCATCTGACACTGACATTCCTGCAACCCCACCAAAGTGACCCAGAACCAACACAACCAGTGGTGGGCTTCAGGCCACACCAAAGCTCGACCTAACTAACCATACAAGAGAGACGCCCAAAGGCAGATCCTGGCAGGCACTAGACCCTGCTAGGGACAACTCTACCTTGGCGGGCAACCCCTGCACAGTGGCTCATACACTGTAACCGAGGTCAACTGTTATAGTCAGCCAGCCTGAAGGTTAACCCTACCCACAAATGGGCCAACAGCATTCAAGACTCGACTATAATAGGAGGGTACACACAACTCACGCAAGACACATTCCTGGAGCATCTAGCTCAAGTGAACTGGAAGACTGTGCCACTGAGCCCCACAAGACACCTACAACATAAAACCACAGAAACAAGTTTGGGAGTCATAGCAGATATACATAATATACTGAGATAAAAAAAGGCAGAAAATGAGGAAACAAACATGCCCCAAGTGAAAGAACAGAAATCCCCAGATAAGGAATTAAATGAAATAGAAGCAACAAAGACACCAGATGCAGAGTTCAAAACAATGGTTATAAGGATACTCAAAACTTTAGGGAAAAGTGATCTCAGTGAGAACTTAAAAAAGGAGATAGGAGGCAATAAAAAAGACATAGAAACTATAAAAAAAGAAAAACAGGAATACAATATCTAAAATAAAGAATACACTAGAAAGAATCAACAACAGGTTAGATAAAGCAGAGGACTGAATCAGCAATTTAGAGGACAAGATAACAGAAAACATGCAAGCAGAGCAGGAAAAATAAAAAAGAATTTTAGTAAGCGATTAAAGTGTACAAGACCTCCAGCACAACATCAATCATAACAGCTTCCACACAATAGGAATACCAGAAGGAGAAAGGAGAGGTCAAGAGATCAAGAATCTGTTTGAAGAAATAATGGCTTAACCTGGTGAATGAAAAAGACATACCTGTTCAAAAAGCACAGAGAGTCCCAATCAAGATGAACCCAAAGAGGCCCACACCAAAACACATAAAAATTAAAATAGCAAATGTTAAAGACAAAGAAAGAATCTTAAAAGCAGTAAGAGGAAAGTAGTTACTGAAAAGGAGCCCCATAAGACTGTCATCTAATTTCTCAACAGAAACCCTTCAGGCCAGAAGGGACTGGCATGAAATATTCCAAGTAATGAAAAGCAAGGAGCTATAACCAAGACTACTCTATCCAGTAAGGCTATCATTTAAAAATTGAAGGTAAAGAGCTTGCTAAACAAAAAGAAGCTAAAGGAGTTCATTACAACCAAACTAGTCCTACAAGAAAGGTAAAGGGTCTTCTTTAAGGAAAAAAAAAAAAAAACCTCTTGAGGAATATTGTTATAAAGAACAAAACGGCAATAAATACATACCTGTCGATAATTTTAAATGGAAACAGATTAAATTCTTCAATCAAAAGACATGGGATTGCTGAATGGATAACAAGACCCATATATATGCTATTTATAAGAGACCATCTCAGGACAAAAGATACACACAGGCTGAAAGGGATGAAAAGAAGATTTTGTACATGAAACAGCAATACTTCTATCAGACAAAACAGACTTCAAAACAAAGGCCATAACAACAGACAAAAAAGACATTACATAATACTAAACACACAACAAAAGGATATACCCCTTGTAAACACTGAGTAACCCAATATAGGAGTCCTTAAACATGGACTAAAGGGAGAGACTGACAGTAATATAGTCATAGCAGGGGATTTTACCACCCCATTAACATAAGTGGATAGATCTTCCAGACAAAAAAATCAACAAGGAAACAGCAGCCTTAAACGACACACTACACCAGATAGATTTAATTGTTAGTGAAAATGCAGATTGGTGTGGCCACTGTGGAAAGCAGTATGAAGTTTTTTCAAAAAATTAAAAATAGAACTGCCTTCTGACCCAGGAATTTCACTTCTGGGAATATATCCAAAGAAATCTAAAACACTATTTGAAAGAATGTATGTTCCCCTATGTTCATTACATTGTTATTTATAATTGCTAAGATTTGGAAGCAGTCCAAGAGCCCATCAGTGGGTGGGTAGATAAAAAAGCTGTGGTAGATTTACACAGTGGACTACTACTTGGCTGTAAAAAAGTGAAATCTTACCTTTTGTGACATCATGGATGGACCTGGAGAGTATTACACTAAGTGAAATAAGCCAGTTAGGGAAAGATAAGCACCGTATGATCTTACTTGTATGTGGCATCTAATGAACAAAATAAACTAATAAAACAGAAACGGATTCATAGCTACAGAGAAGACTGTCAGCCGTCAGAGAGGAGGGCAATTGGGGGTCTGGGTGATAAAGGTGACAGGATTAAGCAAAGTAAACAAACAAAAACTCACATAGAAAACAGTATTGTGTACCAGAGTGAAAAGGGGGATGGGGCAGGTAGACCAGGGCATGGGGGGATAAATGGTGATGGAAGGAGACTTGACATTGGGTGGGGAACACACAATACAATATACAGATAATGTATTATAGAATTGTACACTTAAAACCTATATAATTTTATTAACCAATATCACCCCAATAAATTCATAAAAATTAAAACAAAAAACCCCCCAGAATGTCTTTCTTACCTATATTATCAAAGTAGAGAAGACCTCAAGTGTATGTGTGCTGAAAGGAGAAAGGGTTCTAGAGAGGTTGTAGGGTGAGTTGAATAGTATCTAAGTATTTCTTGCTTCTCCTGAGAGTCAGATCAGCTTAAGAACCTTTTTCCTCCCTTCCCAGTAGCTGTTGGAAACATGCCTCTCCTATGGGACCTCTGGGAACTTCTAGGTTGTTAGCATGTAGGTAAGAATGTTTTGCCCTTTACCTACTTATGAAGGGTAAAAGAGAACAGACCCTAAAACAGCATCTTCTTCCAAGTTGATGAAAACAGAACAACAACAAAAAAAACACTTGTTTCTAACTACTAGGTAATTATAGATTACAACACCTATTATGTATTATCATGATTTTTAATACAGTAAACATAGAAATCATTAAAACTGCTTCATTAGGACATTTAGTCTGGCAAAAAACCCCTAAGTTTGGGAAACAGCTTAAGCATACAGGTGATAAAATATGGCAAAACTGAAAGACTATGAAGCATATAGGTGAAAGTAAAATATAAACCAACAAGACAGTCAAAAAGTGAGGTTCACTGACTGAAATGACTATAAATTGTAAATATGTTTCTGGATTCATATGATTTAATTTCATGTTTGAAAGCATGCATGTGCACACACACACCACAAACAAGTTAGCTCTTAGGTCATTTTATGAAAAAGTCATTCATGATAAAGAATGCATTTCTCATGCAGTCTAGCTTAAAGCTAAATATTAGTTCACTATTTAAAAATATTTTTTGATAACTTTTATTTTAATTGTTGTTCAAGTACAGCTTTCTGTCTTTTACTCCCATCCCAGCCCACCCCGCCCCGTGCTCCCCACCTCCCTCCCATTTTCACCCCCCTTAGTTTTTGTCCATGTGTCCTCTATACTTGTTCTTGTAAACCCTTCCCCTTCCCCCCTGAAATTCCCTCCCCTCTCTGCTCTGGTCATTTTCAGCCTGTTCTCTATTTCAGTGTCTTTGGTTATATTTTGCTTGTTTGTTTGTTTTGTTGTTTAGGTTCCTGTTAAAGGTGAGATCATATGGTATTTTAAAATATTTTTATAACTGAGAAATGCAGCTGCACTAAGAGTTTCAGTTTGCTTGTTTTTTTTTTAAAAAAACACTGACTTCTGCAACATGCAAGTTTCACTTTAGCAAACTAAAACTTAGCTTTAAGTTATGCTGAACAAAAAAAATCACCTCTGAGATGGGTCTATTTAAGTGACCTGAGAGCTAAGTCATTTATGTGTGTGTTCTTTTCATTGCCTCTAAGAACCTGATAAGTTAGTCATATCAAAAACTAGGCCATGTCTTCAGCATTTCATTTTTAGTCTACTTGAAATAGACATAAATGATAAACTATATCATATCTCAATAACTTTATCTATTCACGCCCTATTTACTGAGAAAAATAAGGTTGACATATTTATACATGTTTTTATTATAACTACATATAAACAATTAATGGCAATTTTTGGTTTAAAGGGTTTACAAAGTAATCAACTATCACTGGCTCCCCCCATAGGCTTAGACCACAAAAACATCTTGTTAAGTGAATAGATTGTGTATTTGTTACATTACAGTCTTGTCTTACATTATGTCCTTTGCTTTGAAAGTGCATCTGGTTACTGGAGTGCTGTTACTCAGAAATGTATAGAACAACAATGAAAATAAGAATAAAAGAAACAAATTAGAAAATTGGGGGGAAAACCCCCAAATCTCTACGTTTTCACTCAGCTATACTCTAATTAAGATGTACCTAGACCTCTCGGGTCATCATTCTTCTCACCCAAATTTTTTACCTGAAATTCCTCTGTAAAATAATTACAGCAGATGGAAGCTTCTTTAATCTCTTCCTAGTTTGGAAACCCTTCCAATAAGCTTGAATCAAGCAAGCTGCCTGATGTAGTTTCTGAAATTAAATGCCAGAATTAACTGAGAGTCATCTAAAAAAGACTTGTTTAGTAAGTTTACCTCTTAAACTATCAGGCCTGAGGAAATATTAATATCATCTCTAATATGCTGGGCATGAGGCAACATTTTCTTAGGCCATGTCAAGGAAAGTGTATGAATATTAAACCTGACCCCCCAAAGGAGGTATGTTAGGCTCAGGCAATATCTAAAATGTGGATTCAAGGTATGAAGAACTCTGTACAGGCTAAAAAATAAAAATAAAAAAGGTCTGGTGTTAAAATTCAGTCCATAAATAATCCCTTTCCCCTTCAAACTATGGCTGCTCTGGATCTTGGGAAATAACTAAAAAAATGGGGAGAGAGAAAAAAATTAAAGATTCAAGAGGCTACCACTCCAAATTTTGAAATTAAAACATGTACTGAAATGTTAGCAAGTATCATGCATATCATTTTTCATAAATTAATACCTGTTCTTCTACTTCCTGATGGACCTTAGGGCTTAAAAGGCAAATGAGTTGTCTAAATTCTTGACAAAACTCTGTCCCAGGTTCTTGTTTATTTAGCAGGCTTCTGAGTCCTGAAATGGAATAAAGAAGATACAACTAATACTAATAAAACATGATTTTATTAGCTAATCTGTTAATTTGAGGTTAAAAAGGCTGATTTAGAAACAAAAGAATATAATAAGATTAATCACATGATTTTGTTTTTCTTTATCTCAAAGACTTTTAGAGTAAGAACTTTAGGATACTCCTCTAAGAGTTCTTATGTGCTCTGTCCTAAAAATTCTTGTGCAATCTGAAGCAAAATCTGTTTAGTCAATCTCTTTAATTAAAAAAAGGAGAGTGGAATCATTGCAGTAAGTCAAAAAGTAGAGATACATAATTTACTTTGTTTTAACATAACTACCTTAAACTGAAATATTTTTTAAAAATTTTAAAAGATTTTATTTATTTATTTTTAGAGAGAGAAGGGAGGGAGAAAGAGACAGAAACATCAATGTGCAGTTGCTGGGGGCCATGGCCTGCAACCCAAGCATGTGCCCTGACTGGGAATCGAACCTGTGACACTTTGGTTTGCAGCCTGCGCTCAATCCACTGAGCTAAACTAGCCAGGGCATTGAAATATTTTTTTAAAAAGATAACGAATACATACTGAGTAATGCCTACCCAGTGGAAACACTTAAGCAAGTTTAATAATTAGTCATTATTAATTAAAGTTACTGTTAAATAAAAATATACAGTACTGTAAATAACTTGGGACAAATCGGTAAGTTCCTGAGCAAATAGTATAGAAGTGTTATAACACTAAAATATTGTACTTTCATTCCAAAATAAAACACAACAGTATGAGGTACAAAGTATGTACAATTTCCAAGGCATGTTGAAATGACATATTATAATGTATATATTCAATGTAAATAAGTAAGCTATAATGGCTTTGGAGTGTATAATTGGGGAAGCCACTATATGAATCTTTCCACAATTCTTACTCTTTTAAGACTGAAGTTCTCAGGGAGTGGGGTGGATGGAGGTGGAAGAGGGGATAGGGGGATAAATGATGATGGGGAAAAAAAGACTGCAGTTCTCAGTAGTATTAGTAATTGTAAAATATCTTGAAGAAACTGAGTAAGTTCCACTATTAAAAAAAAGAAAGGGAAGAAGGATTGTTAAGGTGAAATTCCTTTATAATGAACTCTGATGGAATATTTGTGTTTCTACAGAAGAAATTACAGATTTAAAAAATGTACATCTGGCACAATACCAACTAGATGGTTTTATTACTGGCACTTTCTCTCCCTCTCTATCCCTATAACACAAAATAATTACAATGTTCACAATAATGGCTGGTACAAGGCAAGTCAGTAAAAGTGTACCAACAAAAATTATAAAATAGCCCTGGCTGGTGTGGCTCAGTGGATGGAGTCCCGGCCTGGGAACCAAAGGGTTGCCGATTAGATTCCCAGTCAGGGCATGTGCCTGGGTCGTGGGCCAGGCCCCCAGTAGGGGGCGCTCAAGAGGCAACCACACACTGATGTTTCCCTCTCCTCCCTCCCTTGCCCTCTCTTTAAAAAAATAAATAAAATCTTTAAAAAAAGAATTATAAAAGAACATTTTGGTATTAAATGCATAACATTGCATTCTAACCTTTTAAATTTTCCACATAATATAACCCCATATAAATGCATATATTTAATAAACTAGAATCCATTTCCCTACTGTAAGAAAATATACTGTAGTGATTCATGACTCTGGCTAGCAAAGAAATAAAACAAAGCTAACATATAACTTTATTGAAAATTTTTAAAAACTGTGTAATCTTAAATAAATTACCTAACTTTTCTATGTCTCTGTTCCCACTGCTATAAAATAAAGAATAAATAGCCCTCATAGGGTTGTTATGATGATTAGATATTTCAATGAATTTAAAGTATGTAGAATAGAATCTAACACACAGTAAACCTTCAATTAAATGGAAGCTATTATATGAGAATGGTAATACATTAAGCCCTTTCCACCTTACATTTTCTGACTTTCTATTCACATATACATTTGATTTAGTAGTGAGGAAAATGTTTTGTTTTTGAGGAATGTTTGTTTTTTAGCAGCGAAGGAGTTAAAGAATAATTATTAATTGATGTAAAGATCAAAAGTGCAGTCAATTGTCAAGCACAGCTCTGTTTTCCCCAGTAAAGTTAGTCTTGGTAAGGTCACTAATCTGTTTGGTCATAATTTTATAACATTATGTGGTACATTCAATACACAACTTTTTTGTCAGAGAGAAAGTAAATATTAATTGTCAACTCATCAACAATGTACCATATGCTGTCTGTGAAGACAGGAAGACAGCTTTATTACATAAACACTTTTTCCTCAAATGGTTATCTGTTGTGATAGGGTTTCATTTGCACATTTTGATTATTGCCTTTTTCAATAAAAATGTTATTTTTTCAAATCTCAAGAAAAGAAAGAATAAATGTACTACCTTTGTAGCAGGCACTTAGTCTTAGTAAAATCAAAATTTCCTGATGGGATTGTGCCATCAACAGTAGCAGCTTTGTAGCAGTATTTCTCATGACGGGACTAAGAGTTGATAAAAGCTTGAAAATAACTTCATCTAGAATTGAATGAAGTGTTTTTGCTTCTATTCTGAGTAAATCACCACTAATAAAACAAAAGAAAAAAAAGAAAAATGTACCATTACTAATTGATATATACATATCACAACAAATTAAAGATAAAATGTTCAGCAACTTGATGCCTGACTGGCCTGATCCAAGAAGATAACCATTTTTTTAAATATATAGCTTAGTTCCAATAATGCAACACAATAATTAATATTTACTGAATTCATACTATGTCTAAGGCACCATGCTAGGTAAAATAGGGAATACAAAGTAGCCAGAGGCCCTCTCCTCAGAAAAACATACAACCAAATTGTGGAGTAAAGATAAATGTGTAAAATATTAAACAGATGACTCAAAAGCTTCAAGACAACAATAAGAAAATCACAAGACAATAGTATATGGTTCATTGCTTAATGATGTATGGAGACAAAAATGCTTGACTGTACTAGCTAGAAACTCCAGTACAATGTTCAGAAATGGCATTGTTCAGAGTGGGCATTCTTGTCTTGGTCAATATTACAAGGAAAGCATTTAGTAATTTACCATTAAGAATCTCAACTGTAGGTTTCTCCTAGATGTCCTTCAGCAGGTTGAGGAAGTACTACTTTCTATTACTACTTTGCTAAGAGTTTTGTTTTAAACTGAATTTACTGAGGTAATCTTGGTTAATGAAATTATATAGGTTTCAGTTGTACGATTCTATAATAAATAATCTGTATATTGTATTGTGTGTTCTCCACCCAAGGTCAAGTCTCCTTCACTACCATTTAACCCATCATACCCTCTTTTATCTTTCCCAAACCCCCTCTCTCTCTGGTAATCATCCTATTGTTGTCTGTGTCTATGAGGCTTTTTCTGGGGGTGGGAGGCTTAATCCCATTACTTTTTCCAGTCCCCAAACTCCCTTCCCATCTGACAGCTGTCAGTCTGTTTTCTGTATCCACGAGTCTGTTTCCATTGTATTTATTTTGATAAACACATAAAAGTGAAATCATATGGTACTTGCTTTTCTCTAAATGGCCTATTTCACACAGAATGACACTCTCCAGGACCATCCAAGACATTACAGAAGGTAAGATCTCATTCTTTTTACAGACGAGTAGTATTTACATTGTGTAAAAGCACCACAGCTGTTTTATCACTCATCTACTGATGGGTACCTGGGCTGCTTCCAAATCTTGGCTATTGTAAACAATGCTGTAGTAAATATAGGGGTGCATATATTCTTTCAAATTAGTGTTTCAGGTTTCTTCAGCTATAATCCCAGAAATGGAATTTGCTGCGTCATAAAGCAATTCCATTTTTAAGTTTTGCAGGTAACTCCATACTGCCTTTCACAGTGGCTGCACCATTCTGCATTCCCACCAACAGTGCACTAGCCTACACTTGCTTGCTAATTTATTAATGATAGACATTCTGATAGGCATGAGATATCTCATTGTGGTTTTAATTTGCATTTCTCTGATGATTAGCAACAATGAGCATCTTGCATGTCTATTAGCCATCTGCATGATCTCTTTGCAAAAGTGTCAGTTCAGGTCCTTTGCCCATTTTTATATCGGTTTCTTTTTTCTTGGTATTGAGTTTTATAAGTTCCTTACAAATTTTAGATATTGACCCACTATCAGATATATCACTGACAAATTCATTCTCCCATTCAGTGGGTTTTCTCTTCATTTTGTTGATGGTTTCCTTTGCTATGCAAAAACTTTTCAGTTTGATGGTGGTCACATTTATTTTTTCTTTTGTTTCCCTTGCCCATGAAGATATATCAGAAAAAATATTTCTATGAGAAATGTTCGAGATTTTACTGCCTATATTTTCTCCTAGCGTTTTTATGGTTTCAAGTCTTACATTTAAGTCTTTAATCCATTTTGAGTTTTTCTTGTGTATGGTTTAAGGTGGTGTAGTTTCACTTTTTTTGCATGTCAAATTTTACCTATACCATTTACTGAAAAGACTGTCTTTACCCCTCTGCATATTCTTGCCTGCTTTGTCAAATATTAATTGACCATATAGGCATGGGTTTATTTCTTGGCTCTCTATCCCATTCCATTGGTCTATATGTCTGTTTTTATGCGAGTACCATGCTGTTTTGATTACTATGGCCTTGTAGTATAGTTTGATACCAGATAGTGTGATTCCTTCAACTTTGTTCTTCTTTCTGTGGCTAGCTGGGGTCTATTGTAGTTCCATATAAATTTTTGGATTATTTCTTCTAGTTCTGTAAAATATGCCATTGGTATCTCAATAGGAATTGCACTGAATCTATAGATTGTTTTGGGTAGTATTGACATTTTAATGATACTAATTTCTCCTATCTGTGAACATGATACATGCTTTCACTTATTTTATCTTCTTTAATTTCTTTCTTCAGTGTCTTATTTTCCCAGTAAATCTTTTAGATGTTTGGCTAAATTTATTCCTAAATTTACATTTTTTTCATGCAATGTAAATGGGATTGTTTTCTTAGATTCCCTTTGTGACAGTTTGTTATTGGTGTATAAACTGCAACTGATTCCTGGATATTTATTTTTCATCCTGCTACTTTACTGAATTCATGTATCAATTCTAATAGATTTTATTTAAAATGTTTGATTTATTTAATTTTAGAGAGAGGGGAAGGACAGAAAAAGAGGAGATAAACATCAATATGCAGTTGCCTCTCACACATGCCCAACAGGGGACCTGGCCCACAACCCAGGCATGTGCCCTGACTGGGAATCAAGCCAGTGACCCTTTGGTGCAGGCTGGCACTCAATCCACTGAGCCACGCCAGCCTGGGCAGTATTTTGATCAAAGTTTTAGGGTTCTCTCTATACAGTATCATGTCATTTGCAAGTAATTACAGTTTTATTTCCTCCTTTCCAATTAGGATGCCTTTTATTTCTTCTTCTCGTCTGATTGCTGTGGCTGACTTCCAGAACTATGTTGAATAAGAGTGGTGAAAGTGGACACGCCTGTCTTGTTCTTGACCTTAAGAGGAATGCCTGCAGTTTTTACCTATTGAGTGTAATGTTGGCTATGGGTTTGTCATATATGGCCTCTATTATGTTGAGGTATGTTCCTTCTATTCTCAGTTTGCTGACAGTTTTGATCATAAGTGGTGTTAGATTCTATCAAATGCTTTTTCTGCATCTATTTGTATGATCTCATGGTTTCTATCCTTCATTTTGCTTATGTGGTATATCATGTTTATTAGTTGTGGATACTGTAGCAACCAGCCCTGGAATAAACAGCACCTGATCATTGTGTATGACCTTTTCAGTGTGTTGCTGGATCCAGTTTGCCAATATTTTGTTGACAACTTTAGCATTCAGCAGGGATATTGATCTATAATTTTCCTATTTGTAGTGTCTTTGTCCAGTTTTGAAATTATGATAATGCAGGCCTCATAAAATGAGTTTGGAGTTTCTTCCTCTTGAATTTTTTGGAATACTTTGAGAAAGAGAGGCATTAATTCTTCTTTGAACGTTTGGTCAAATTCACCCGTGAAGCCAAGTGGTCCAGGACTTTTGTTTATTGGAATTTTTTTTTTTTACTGCTTCAATTTCATTAGGTGTAATCTATCTATTCAAATTCTCTGATTCTTCCTGATTTAATTTTGGAAGATTGTATGTTTGTAGGAGTTTATCCATTTCATTCAGATTTTCCAGATTTCATCAGGTTGTACCAATCTTTTTGGCATATAGTTGTTTGTATTCTTTTCTTAGAATCCTTTATATTTCTTTGGTATCAGCTGTTACTTCTGTTTCATTCTCTTTCATTTCTGATTTTATTTGGTGTCCTCTCTCTCTCTGATCTGATTAGAAGTTTGCCAATCTTTGACAAGTAGTACAGTCATAGTAAGGGATTTTAATCCCCATTGATATCAATGGATAGATCTTCCAAACAGAAAATAAAAAAGACCTAGACCTAGCTGGTGTGGCTCAGTGGTTGAGTGCCAGTCTGTGAATCAAAGGGAGGTGGGTTTGATTCCCAGTCTAGGACACAAGGCTGGGTTGCGGGCCAGGTCCCCAGTAAGGGGTGCGTGAGAGGCAACCACACATTGATGTTTCTCTCCCTTTTTCTCCCTCCCTTCCCTTCTCTAAAAAATACATTAAATAAAATCTTGTTTTAATATTGTCTTTTTCTTAAAAAAAAAAAAGAAGAAAAGAAACAAGAAAACTTCTGCCTTAAATGACACATAGAGCAGATGGATTTAATTTATATATTCAGAGCATTTCACCCCAAAGCAGTAGCATATACATTTTTTAAGTGCACATGAAACATTTTATATAATAGACCACATGTTAGACTACAAAACAAGCCTCAATACATTTAAGACTGAAATCATATCAAGCATCTTGTCTGACCATAATGCTATGAAATTAGAAGTCATTCACAAGAAAAAAAATAATAAACAGTGGGGAAGGATGGGTGGGTGGGCTGGGATGGTAGTAAAAGACAGAAAACTGTACTTAAACAACAATTAAAATAAAATTTAAAAAAATATACTCAATAAAAGCCATTGGAATTGTAAAAAAAAAAAATAAAATGTTACATGGACAACAGTAACAACAACAACAACAAACTGAAAAACACACAAAGACATGGAGGATAAATAACATGTTACTAAACAATGAATGGGTTTAAAATGAAATAAAGGAAGAAATCAAGAGACACTCTGAAACAAATAAAAATGAGAATATAATAACCCAAAACATGAAACACAATGAAAGCAGCCCTAGTAGGGAAATTCATAGCATTACAGCCTATTTTAAGAAACAAGAAAAAAACTCAAGTAAACCACCTAACTTTACTGTTAAAGGACCTAGAAAAAGAACAAAGTGCAAAATGAGTAGAAGAAATAATAAAGATCAGACCAGAAATAAATAAAAAAGAGTCTAAAAAAATAGAAAACATCAGTGAAACCAAGGGCTGGTTCTTTGCAGTTTTTCTTTTTTCAAAAATCAGGAATAAATGTTGAATTTATCAAATACTTCTTCTGCATCTATTAATATGATAAGTTTTTCCTTTTCTGGTTTGTTACTATGATGAATTATACTGATTTACTTTAGAATATTATACTAGTCCTGAATTCTTGGGCTAAACCCAACTTATTCAAGTTGTATTGACTTTTTAATATAGTTGGGTTCAACTTGCTAATTTTTGTTTATAATATTCTGCACCTCTGTTCCTTAATATATTGATGAGTAGTTTTTTCGTGTCTTTGTCTGGTTTTGGTATCAAGGTATTGCTGACCTCATATAATGATTTTGGAAGTATTTCTTCCTCTTCAATTTCCTGGAAGTATTTGTTTAGGATCATTTAGTCCTTAAATGTTTAGTAGAATTTATCAGTGAAGAAACTGTCTAGTCCTAGAATTAGTTCTGTGAAAAGTGTTTCAGTTACAAATTCAATTTTTCTTAGTTATAGGGATATTTAGGTTATCTATGGTTTCTTGATGAGTTTTGGTAGTTTGTGTTTTTCAACTAAGTTGTTTGTTTCATCTAGACAAAGTTGTTTCATATTATTCCCTTGTACTTTAAATATCTATAGACTCGACCCATCTTATCTCAAATTCCTGATATTAGCAGTTTGCATTCTCTTTCCCCCCATGATCAGTCTTGTTACATGTTTATTAATTTCATTAGATCTTCTCAAAGAACCAGCTTATAGTTTCAGTGATTTTCTCTATATTTTTGTTTACTATTTTATTTCTTCTTTGATTTTTATTATTTTCTTTCTTTTGCTTACTTTGAGTTTAATTCCCTCTTTTCTTAGTTTCTTAAAGAGAAAGCCAAGGTCAATGATTTGAGACTTTTCCAATACAGGCATTTAGTGGTATAAGTGATATAAATTTTTCCGTTGACATTATACTGTTATACTAGTCCTGAATTCCTGGGATAAAGTCCTGATTTAATTTAGATGCATCCCCCCCAAATATGGACATGTTGTGTTTTCATTTCCATTCATTTAAAAATAATTTCAAACTTAATTTCTGATTTCTTCTTTGTCCTTTGGGTTATTGCATTGCTATTTCCCAAATGTTTGGGGATTTTTTTTAGAGATCTTCTTGGTGTTAATTTCCATTTTAATTCCATTGAGGGCAGTATGAGTTAAACAGTTTTGTTTATTGGAATTTGTCCCCCCCCATTGTTTATCTTTGTTAATGTTTATTTGCATTTGAAAATAGGCATTTGCTGTTGTTTGGTAGTTTCTGACAATGTCAATCAGGTCAAGTTAGTTAATATTGTTATTCAAATATTCTGCAGTCATAATAATTTTTTCTCTTCTTATTCTATTAACTATCAATATAGTTAATAGACATCTATTGACTATATACACATCTATTGACTATTGGGTATACTGACATGTTTCACTTTAACTGAAGATTTGTCTATTTGTTCTTGAAGTTCTATCAATTTTTTAAGTGTATTTTGGAGCTCTGCTATTAGGTCAATAAATATTTTCTTGATGAATTGAGTTATTATTATGAAATAACTTTATCACTAATAATATTCTTTACTGTGAAACTTACTTCTTCTGATATTAATGTAGGCATTCTGGCTGCCTTTTGACTGGTATATCGATTTAGCATGGTATATCTATTTTCATCCTTTTACTTTTAAGCATATATCCAACTGCATGCTTCCATTTCTCTCCTTCCAGCATTTATGTTACTGTTGTAATTATTTAACTAACACGTATGTTATAAAACCCCAAATACATTACTATTTTTATGTGAGCAAATCTTATGTTATTATATAAGAAAAATAAGCCCTGGCTGGCGTAGCTCAGTGGATTGAGCGCGGGCTGGGAACCAAAGTGTCCCAGGTTCGATTCCCAGCCAGGGTACATTCCTGGGTTGCAGGCCATAACCCCCAGCAACCGCACATTGATGTTTCTCTCTCTCTCTCTCTCTCTCTCTTTCTCTCTCTCTCTCTCCCTCTCTCCCCCCCCTCTCTCTCCCCCCCCTTCCTTCCCTCCCTAAAAATAAATAAATAAAATCTTAAAAAAAAATAATAATCTTAAGCAGTTACCTATAAATACCATTTCTGATATTCTTCATTTTTTGTGTAAACCTACTTTCCTTCTGGCTGCAGGACTTACTTAAAACATTTCTTTAAATGTGGGTCTGCTGCTGACTTCTGAAAAAATATTTTGCCTTTATGTAAACATATTTTCACCGAGGATAAAATTTTAGCTTGACAGTATTTTCTTTCAGTATTTTAAAAATGTTGCTCTACAAACATCCAATTAAAAAATAAATAAGCCACAGGGATGTAGTGTACAGTACAGGGAATATGTCAGCAATATATAATAACTTTGCAAGTGACAGCTGGTTACTAGACTGATCACCGTGATTATACTGTAAGGTATATAAATGTCCAATCTCTGTTGTACACTTGAAATTAACGATATTGTATGTCAATTATACTTTTATTAAAAAAATTTTAAAAGATATACAAACATTGCTCAACTACCTTTTTCTTCAATTGTTTCTGATAAAAATGTTACTGTAATTCCTCATCTTCATTCCTCTGTATATAATACCTTTTTCCCTCTGGCTGCTTTTAATATTTTTTCTTTTCACAGTTTAAACACTTTGGTTACATGCCTTGGTGTAGAATTTTCTTCACTTTTATTTGTCCGGGGGGTTTCATGAGCTTCTTGAGTGCAAGATTACGGTTTTCATCAAATTTGGAAAATTTTCAGCAACCATTCCTTTGAATATTTTCTTCTGACTCTACTATCTCTTTTAGATACTCTGATTATACTATATAAAGCTATTTGAAATAGTACTACAGATCAATGATGTTCCCTGTCTCCTTCTTTCCTATTTTTGATTACTTTTCTCCATTTCATTTTGGATAGTTTCTACTGCTATGTCTTCAAATCCACTAATCTTTTTCCATGTTAATCTGCTATTAATCCAATCCTGTATTTTCATCTCATTTTGCGTCTTATATATGTCTCTATTAAATATCTTGAACAAATGAAACATAGCTATAATAACTATTCTAATGTCCTTGCCTGTTTGTATATGTTAGTCTTGATCAACTGATTCTTCTCATTAGGGGTTCTGTTGTTCTGCTTGTTTGTATGCCTGGTACTTGTATGAATTTTATCTCATTGGATGATAGATATTTTTGTATTCCTAAAAATATTTTTAAGTTTTCTTTCAGTTAGAGATTTTCAAGAGCCATTTTAGCAAAACTGGTAACAATTCTGACCAAAACAAAAAAACAGAAATGTTTTGTAAAAACCAAGTCATCTGCTGATCTGTATTGTTTTATAGCATAATTGTAATTGTAGATTCTATCTGAACATCATCAGTTTGCAGTGACTATAAGAAGTGATCACCTTCTCTTCCAAAGGAAGAGAAAAGAGATTAAAGCAAAGATTATCTGATAGCACAAGTGGGACTCCCTTATCCTTATGAAGTCAAATCAAAGCATTACCATTTCTGCTAAATTTTCTGCTCTGTGTACTTTACAATAAAGATTCTAAGAAGTAGGCAATTTCAACAAGATGTAGTTAAAAATTAACTGAAAATAACTTGATTCTTTTGGGTCCTGCTTTTATTTTGTTTGGATGGTCAGGAATAGTGCTCGGTCTAGTGATAATTATGCCCCACTACCAAGGTAAAATCTTCTTGAGTACTCTACACAATGGTCCATACTTCATGAGATTTTCCAGTTTGGCTGTTGGAATCAGGCACTATTCTTGGCTCTGTGTGACTTTCTGATACTGCCCCTTTTAATCCTTTTGGATCGTTTTCCCTTACATTGGGTAGTTTCCTAGAACATATGTGCTGATCAGCAGTCTACTGAATAATGGAAGGGAACTCTCTGAAGATGTCTAGAGTTGTCTCTCTATGTGGCTCTCTCTTCTATGATACTGTCTTATGAACTCTAGCCATTTTGTTTTCCCCAGACTCTCAGCTCTATCTCTTGAATTCGGCCTGGCTGGAATACCCCTCCCTGCATCACTTTGTTCATTCCTTTTTCTCAGGGCTCACTTCCTTTCATTGACTGAAATCCAGTTTCTTGAAGACTGTTTTTCATGTTTTACCTGGTGTTTGTTTTGTTTTGTTTTTCGAGTGATAGGGTAAATCCATTCTATTATTCCATCCTGATCCCAAGTGGAAGTGAAATCCTGATGATTTTATTCATTAGTTTTTAAAAACCATTCCCCTGGTAGCAGTGCCCAAGGCCAAAATGTTATTACTTGTAGTTGGATTACTATGGTTTCTTCCTCTAATTGCTTTCTTGGTCTAAAGTTTTATCCCCCATAAATCTTTCCTCCACAGTGACCAGAGTGACATAAGTGAAATACAATCTGACCATTTTTATTCACTTTAAAAACCTTTCAATGGTCACCATTTCCCACAGAGTAAGACTAGTGTCCTTAACACAACATATAAACTCTTCATGATTTAAGTCTCTGCAGAACTTGTTAACCACCTTCACATACCAAATTTTAAATGCTGGCAACAATGAACTATACCTACTCTTCACCCTCGGTATGTTTTTACTTATCTCTGTGCATTTGCTTATGTTGTTACATCTGACTAGACATACTTTTCTTCCTTGTTAGCTAATTTCTCATTCTTAAAGTTTCATCTCAGTTGTTACCTTCTCCAGCAAGCATCACCCCTCAGTTTAGGTTAGAATCTCCTCTAATCAAACACTTGTGCACACCTTTAACATTGCAACTTAATACACTATATTATAATATGTTCATGTGTTGCTCTCTTCCATTATATTGTAAGTTACTTGAAGACAAGGTTTATATCTTAATCAATTTAGTAAGCCTAACACACACACACAGTGGGCACATAGTAGATGCTTAATAAATCCACACTGAACTGAAAAAAATCAATTATTTCAACTGTGAATTCCATTTTAACTTATTGCTTCTTTTATGCCCTTCCATAGCACCTGGTACAATGCTAAGCATTTTGTGATCTTAAAATTTTACTTTACAAATGACAGTAATTTTTTTTCACAAACTGTGAGATCTGGAATAAAACCTTAAGCTCTCAAATAAGATGGCAATTTAATAATAAATTTTTAGTGTTTCAATGTATTTTACATTTATTTTTCTAAAAGACACTGGTAATAAGTGTCATGTACAATCCACATGCAATTAATTTCAACAAAACTGAAATAAATTGATATTGCTTCTAATCAAAAATAAAAATTATAAATATTTTGTAAAACCAAGTCACCTGTTGATGTGTAGTATGTTCTGTACCATAGTCATGACTGTAGATCCTATTTGAACATTATCAGTTTGCAGTAAGTGCAAGAAATGATCACTTTGTAGTACTAAAGTAAGAGAGAAAAAGGAAAATTAAAACAAAGATTCTATAACACAATTGAGATTTGCTTGTCCTTTCCAAACCAAATCAAAGTATGACTATTTCTGCTAAACTTCCTGCCTGTGTGTAATTAACAATAAAGAGAATTTTTGAGATAGGCAATTTCAATAACCATAAATAAGTGATTCCATTTTTTAAATCCTTACTCAAGGACATGCCTGCAGATTTTAGAGAGAGGGAGAGAAATATTGATGTGACAGATATTGACTGGCCACCTCCCACAAGTGCCCCAACTGGGGACCAAACCCACAACCCAGGCATGTGCCCTGACCAGGAATCAAACCCACGATGCCTCAGTCTATAGGACAATGCACCAACCAATGGAGTCACAATGACCATAGTAGTCATTCCATTTCTATGAACAATTATGATAAACAGTCAGAGAGCATCTGCAAATACTAAGCTAAGAATCTCTTATCTCCCCTTAAATAAAATATATCTTAAATTTGAATCTTTTTCTAGTAGTGAATTTCAGTGAATAAAACCAAATTTTTTGTGAAGAGAAACTATGAAAATGGTACATATGAATATAATCACATCCTTAAAAAAATTTAAGCCCTAGCTGGCGTAGCTCAGTGGATTGAGCTCGGGCTGCAAATCAAAGTGTTGCAGGTTCGATTCCCAGCCAGGGTACATGCCTGGGTTGCAGGCCATGGCCCCCAGCAACTGCACATTGATGTTTCTCTCTCTCTTTCTCTAAAAATAAATAAATAAAATCTTTAAAAAATTTTTAATTGTTATAAAATGTATCAAGCTTGCTAACATTTTGTTTTTAAAAATAATATAATCATTAAGAACAAAATAACACTTGCTTTTATCAGTTAATAATTTTTAGGTTCTCAGCAGCCAGTTATGAAGACTTGGCATTGAATGTTTACTGCCAAGTTGATTAACCTCTGGGAACATTCATTTCTTCACTAGAAACAGCAGCTGTATCACAGACTACTGTAGAATGTCCCAGAATGGGGTAGGTTCCCAATAAATCTTAGTTTCTATTTCCTTCTCCACTAATTAATCAGAATTTTAATTAAGGCAGAATCAGTTATGTGGCAAGGAAGAACTGTGAACACTCCCTTAGTTTCTACAAAACTAACTCCTTTCCTCTTTCTATCTCCAGAAGGAACATATTTGATTTCTTTCACATATTGACTAGTGTTCTTCATGTCTGTTTACATAATTTGTATTTCAATATTTCACTAGACGTCACTTTTAAAATAATTAACAACATCAAAAAACAATTCCACTACAATTAAATATTTCTGTGGCTTATTTTCTAGGACTTCCATTGTAAAAAAAAAATTATTTTAAGTAGCTGGGATAAGTAAGTATATTACTACATTTTTACCTACTTAAAGATGTTTTACTAACTCTTGAATTAACTTTGAATTCACTGAAATCATGTAATATAGGAGGTCTGTCCGGAAAAAGTCCAGCCATTGCTAATATAATGAGAACAGTTTGTACCACATTGATGTAACCTGGTAGCCAAGGAGAGTGGACTAGACTGCACATGCGTGAATGATGACAACTTCACTGTACTAGTCAGTCCGGTGATAGACACTAGTGAGTGAGCATGTGTACTGTGTGGCCATTGCCTTCAAAATGACTGAGTAAGTAGAGCAATGAATCTGCATCAAATTTTGCATTAAGCTAGAACATTCCTCTGTGGAAACTATTTGGAAGATTCCAAAGGCCACAGCTGTGAGCAACTAGTAACTGGAGCTTCATCATGACAATGCACCTGCTCATGCATCACATCTCATGCAGAGGTTTTTGGCAAAACATCAAATTGCCCAGGTGACTCAGCCCCCCTACAGCCCAGAGTTGGTGTCCTGCGATTTCTGACTTTTCCCAAAACTAAAATCACCTTTGAAAGGAAAAAGATTTCAGACCATCAACAAGATTCAGGAATATGTGACGGGGCAGCTGGTGACAACTGAAAGAACTGTGTGAGGTCCAAAGGTGCCTACTGTGAAGGGGACTGAGGCATCATTGTCCTATGTACAATGTTTCCTGTATCTTCTTCAATAAATGTCTCTATTTTTCATATTACATGGGTGGATACCTTCTGGACAGACCTTATATACTGTGTATATTAATTTATCTTTTTTTATATTGGAAAAAGTATGCTAAAATAATTTGTCATTCTATTTTATTTTTATATTGTTTATCTTATAACATATTACTATGCAACTTATTTTTGGAGACTCTATTTTGTTTTTCAAGTGTAGTCAGATAACAATTTACTCCCTGAAACAAAAACTAATACTTTTGTATATTTCTTTATTTAAGTCAACTTTTTATGATGAAAGTTTCAAATATATGAGTTGAGAAAATAGTATAATTGCCTTCCATGTACCAGTTATTTAACTTTACAATGATCTTCGTTCACTGGCCAAACTTGCTTCACCGGTTATTCCATCTGTTTCCTATCTCCCATTTAATTTTGAAGTAAATCCAAGAAATTGATTCATTTAATCTACAAATATTTCAATATGTATTCACAAAAGAAATGAATTATTAAACAATAAAATACAACCATTATCTAACCTAATCATAATTCCTTAATTTTATCAAATACTCAGTTAGTGCTCCAATTTCCAATTGCGTTGTGACTTTTTAAAAGTTTGTTTGAATTAAGATCTAAGTAAGATACCACACATTGTAACTAATTATATTTCAACTTCTTTTAATCTTTAGTGGATTCCTCCTCTACCCTTTTATTTCCCTCGAAATGGGTTTGTTAGTAAAACTATGTCAATTGTTGTATGAGCTTCCCGCAGTCTGTTTTTGATAGTTGCATTTCTGGGGTATAATTCATTTCACCTTCTATAAAGTAATAGTTGAGCTAGAGGACTGAAAAGATGCATGTTTGAATTTTTGTCATATATATTTCATATGTAGGTTATACCAAGCCATTAGGAGGCACTTAGTTTCTGGTTATACCTCCTTCTGAGATGTAGACAGTGACAAATGATTAATTTCTAAATCTGTTAATTCACTAAGAGTTGCAAAATAGTGCTAGTCATCATTCCTTTTCCACTTATTAGTTGGAATACTTTACAAAGAGAAATTCTCATCAATATGTTAGAAAAAGGCAAGATAAATGCTGGTGTCTCCATTTACCAAAATGAATTGGTTCCCTAGTAGACTCTAATGGTAATTTTTAGAAAGTCTCATTATATTTGATGTGTTTCAATCAACTGTTATCATCCTGATTGCTGTTCAAATTTCCCATTTTTGACTAGTAGAAACTTCCTTAGTTTGGCTCCTAAATCCTCTTCACAGAATTCTAATACACTTTGATTGCTTCCTTTCTATCTGGTATTCTAGTTATTTCAGTTTTACCTTGCATATTTTCTACTCCAGACCTACAGCCAGCCATTTCTCCAAGCAGCTGATTCTTGTTAGAGAGGAAAGGTTACTAAAGACTCCTACTTTGGACCACCTTATTTTTGCATTTGAACTTCACAATTGCTTACTTTAGTTTTAGTACATATTTATTGACATTTAAATCTACAAATATGAGTTATAATGTCATGTTGTTATAGTTATTATTTTTAAAAAGGAATATGGCCTATGTTTTAAACCAGTCAAGTATTTTTTCTCTTGCTGTCTCTCTTTTTACGAGGTCTTTCACATCCCACTATAGTGAGTCTAACTACTTTATATTGTATTTTTGGTAAAACAGTTCTTTAAATTGGAGACTTTATAATAATACTCATGCCATAATGGGAAATGAGTAGATAATGGTTTTTGTTTTTCCAAAAGGAAGCATCTAAGCATGTTCTTTAGCTCTATTGGAATATAACTACCAAGAGTATTAGTTATACTAACTGAAAGTATCAATAGTTGCCTTGGGAAAATGGGATATAGAGTGAAGCAAGAAGACCAGAGATTGTATTTCTTGTTTAATAATCCTTACAAACTATTTGTTCTTTAAATTATGTGTGTGGATAATTCTAAAAGAAAAGATTAAATTAAAAATAGAAATACAGTTCAAATTTCAATTTCTAAAATATATCAATGTTCTTATATAGTTCTATTTACCTCAGAATAAATCTTTCAAGAAGATGGAAATGCTGCCATAATTATCATTAAGGATTATTTTTCAGCATTAAGAAAACATAATATAATACTAACACATATAGTTCTCAATGTAAGTGTAGAAATATCCTATAACTTTCAAATTAAAATGTCATTATATAAAAGCTTACTCTGCATGAATAGTTAGTCTATGAGTTAAATTGTATCTACTCTGTACACAGGGATTTCTCTCACACTAAGTCTAAAATACAACTGTAATCTTTGAAACTTAAAAAAAATGTCCTCTCTACACTAAATTATCAAAATTATCATTAATTCTTATCTTGGACTTGCTAAATGGAAAAAGCTCAGGAAAAAGTTGTATTTTAGCAATTGTCCCCTTAATATAATATTCACATTGTTAATGTTGGCTATTTAAAGCTGGAATGTCCAAATGGGCTCTTATTTTCTTGTATGTGGGGTTATTTCAACGTGGGTTAACTTAACTATGGTTATGTGTATAGTCAATGAGGTATGTATTTTTTTTTTAATAAAAAAAAAGATCAAACTGTCAGCAGATGACTTTATAATGACTATCAGTTACATTAAATATTTGTTGTCTTACCATTTTGGATAAGTTGAACATGGCCTCCTACTAGCCAGAAGAGAGAATCAGTCACAATTTGGAAAAAGTGTAGTAATTCATCTTTTTCTTCACCCTTAATACATACAAAAAAAAATACCAATTGACTTTTCTATAATTGCTTTATTTAAAAGAGAAAGCACTACTTCTCTCTGAGGAATTAGAGAGCTTGGTTTCTGGATCTAACAACTACTTACGAGGTAAGTAATCTTGAAGCCATTACTTAATAAAACTTGTGCTTACAGGCTAGTAATACCTATTCTACTTACTAGAAATGGTTGTTACCCAGAGGTCAAATAAGACAACGATAGCGTAAAAACTGCAATAGCTATGTGTGAGAATCACCTGTGGAGCTTTTTAAATATATCATGCACATGCAATTCTGTCACTTACTGGCCATGTAACTTTAGAGTAAGTTGTATAAAGGCCAGTAATCTTTTCCATGTCCTGAATAAACGTTTGTACTGAGCACTAAAATAATAATGACAACAGCAAAAAGATTATGATTGCTATGATTATTCTTCATAATGATGAAAGTATATTTTTTCCTATTATTATAGCACACGGTTAGATATGTGCTTAAATAGAAATATGCTGACTTATAGTAAATAAAAAAGAAAGAAATATCACATTAGATAAAGAATTTCTTTAGTCTAATAATCTGCCTTTGCCAGTTTTACCAAAACACACAGCAGGTAATCCTCACTGTTGTCTGTCTCAAAGGATAGTGCTGGGCTCCTAGCCTTCCTACTTTCCTTAAAAACCCATTAGATGATGTTACCCAGAAATTTATGGTTTCTGAGACTGGTTAACACAATTTATCATGAAATCACTTCAAAATTCTCCCATAGGTGTTTTACTATTCTTATATATCATATGTATTATATATTCTTATATAATACATTCTTATACAGATAATATATATTATTCATTATTTTAGGCCAGAAGGTCCTGTGTATGTCCTGCCATGTGATCTACTAAAAAAATCTGATTGGGAAAGACCTAATAAATACAGTTTTCTTATCACATCTTTTTTATCCCCCTTTTTAATTTTGCCCTATAGTTAAGTAGACTTCTTTTTCTATAGCTCATTCACTCTCTTTGATGTATGTACTAAACAGTTTTTTCTCATATATTATCATGCACCTTTTTATTAAAAAATTTATTATGTTAGTATTAAAATAAGCTTTAGACACATCATCCTTTTCTCACCATTAAAATAGGACCACTTGAGGCAATTATTCTGAAATCTATAAATGTGCGTATAGAGTGCACTGAAAAGCTAAGCATGTCAACATCTGTTAGGCTTTTTCTTTTTATCATAAAATGAGCAAAAGTAGATTTATTAAATCCAACATTAGCAATTTAGTTCTAGCAAAACATTATCCATCACACAGTTTTCAATTTGAACTCTAGTGATTTTGTAGGTTTGTGTGTTTTTAATTAACAACTACATGACCTTTAGCTAATAAGTATTTAGGATTTTTTAATCTCTATACAAATACCATAATAAAAATATAAAAGTATAATATAAGGTATTAAAGGACTATATAAGTGAAAAGCCTATAATAATTATTGCCCTTAAAGGGTGAATACTAGAGTGCTTTGAAGAAGACATAAAACTTTCACAATGGTCTGAACTATTCACAAGATAGAAATCATTTCACAAGGGAGAAACTGAAATACAGTGAAATCAAGCAATTAGAACATAGTCTGTGGCACAGCCAGAAAAAGAAATTAAGTTCAACAAAATTTCCATAATCCATGCCACTTCAATTGACCTGAATTAAATTCAATGTAGCAAATATGTAAATGTTGATTTAGTGCTAGCATCCCTCAAAAATGCCAGTGGAGATTCTGTTGGGAACCGCCCTGCCTGGTTTCAGAAGCTGTAACCCCCGCCAAGGCTAAGGCTGAGGGAGTGACCTTGGACTGTAAGCCACCCAGGAGACAAAAGCTTATCTCCCTGGCAGGAGCGCTGCTTCTGCTCCTTTTATTTCACCCATAACTGGCCCCCAATGCTTGGTCGGTTAGCCAATGATAGGTAAGATTCCCCAAGGGGGGTACAACCTAAGACAGGCATGACCACATGGGAGTCCCCCAAGGAAGGACTTTGGGGGCTACAGCAAAAAGGGGTGAAGGACCCTTGCCCCTTGGCTTTGACAAAGCCTGAGTCCTCATTGTCTGCGAGAAATCTCCTAATCTCTTGGCTGCCTTACTTCCCTTGCTCCACCTAAGCCTGAAACAATGACAGAGGGTGGTGGAGCCCTGTGCTGGAACGGATGGGTTCCCTGGGAGATTAGGCCTAAGAAAAAATATGTAAAATCCTATGAAACCTGCTTTGTTTAGAATGCTCTCAATTAACTGATAAGGGTCCAAGCAAGAAGTAAGTTTGTTCCTCAAAGTTTTACAGCTCTTTAGCTATCTGACCCTGACTCAAAATAGGCCCTCAGAGTTTTTTGTTATCCATTGTTTGATCCTTACTTCCTGGCAATGATTAATGAGCTTTACCTGAATTCTTGTGTAAACGAACCCAATAAAAGCCAATTGAGGAACAGGCTCCTGGCCCTTCCCTTTCCTCCCCAAGCAGATCATGTCTTGGTAGACTTATTCTCATCTGTGGTGGATGGGGGGGCTCTGCAGACAAAGCTTCCCCACAAGATTCTACAGTGGAATTTGTGACCTATTACAAAGAGAACATATACTCTACCACTAAGTTAAATTCTCTGCCAACAATGAATCTTAATAATCAAACCACTATGTTCCCCATATTGTTCACTATCTCATTCACTTTCACTCGTATAGCTTTTTTATTTCTTGTTTAAGTTAATAATATATTTGTTCTTAGGTTTTCTACAAGAAATATCTAAAGAGTTTGTCTATTTTACTAGCCTGGGAGTATTCAAGTGCAAGACTTTATCTATTCCTTATATCCTAAGAGCACCTCAAATAAAAATATCCCATGGTAAGTTAAGTTTTGCTCTCCATAATTCACAAAAATTGTTAATCTGCACAATCTTTAATGTAGCAGTAGGCCCAAATGTATATATAGCCAGCCAAGAACAATTCTAATACAAAGGACTTTCAGCCTTATAGACTTATGATTTCTTATCCATTCTATAACCAAACTGACTTAATTGACATTCATGAAACATTACACAAACTGCAGAATTCACATTCAAGTATATAGGGAGTGTTTGCTTTTGCATGATACCACACTAAATGAAAAGTGCATATCAAAATCTTTATTTTTGCTTCACATGGTAGATTTTATTTAAAAAAAATTTTTATTGTATTTTTTCCACACATATCAAAACCTTTACATAGTTCTGATATGCTTGAGCTTTGGTTAAGAAGCACTATGCAAAGCAAAGACTGCTGGTAACAGAATATTTGCCAAGATAAATACATATGGAGGGACATAAAACAAGTCTAAAACATTTCATAGGATTTAACTGATACACTATATGTTATCTGACCATGATAGAATAAGAAACAAATAATAAAATGTCAGGAATATCCTCAAATATCTGGAAATTAAGCAATATACTTCTAAATTAATTCTTAATTCTAAATTGTTAATTCCATGGGTTGGAAGTAAAGAGTACATATATACTTGTTGGATTAAAACAACCCTGTGTTAGGGTTGAAATATTCTGACTGGAGAAGATTTGAAAGATCAAATAGGAAGTTCACTTTTATTCTGCTTCACTGTTGGAGTTATTGAGGGAAGCCTTGGACCTAGAGAACAACACTTTCCTCTACTGCTAATTTAAGTAGAAGGGATACAGACAACAGTATGGTGATTACCAGAGGGAGAGGGGGAAGGGGGAGGTAGAGGAGAGTGAAAGGGGATGATTGGTGATGGAAGGAGACTTGACTTTGGGTACTGAACACACAATATAAAAATGATGTATTATAAAACTGTACACCTAAAACCTATATAATTTTATTAACCAATGTCACCCCAATAAATTCAATTAAAAAATTTAAGTAGAAGGTGTGTTTTAGGAAAATGCTATGGAAATATAAATGTCTACAAGTGCTGCTCGAAGTTGAGTACTAAGGCAGATTCTTCAAAAAGTCACACAGTATGCTTCTGCTAAGCACTTTAAAAATTTAATGTAGAACTTTTTTGGGGGTTGTAACCTTAAAAAATATTGAATTGACTACTTCAATTGTACTTTCGCCAAATGTTGTACATCTGAGAAATAACATGGAACAACATCTCAAGAATTAAACTGTTTTGACGACAATATACAAACACTAAATAAACACATACCTTAGCTGCATTGATGAAACATGTTTGCAATTGTCTCCCTAAAATCAGAAAATTTTCTGCCGCTGATGGAAGTAATTCATTGTAAAATTCCTCCGCATCTTCTCCTGGCTCTAAGCCCACACAGCAATGGCTGAAATAAGAGCACAAGTTTGTGACTCAGGTTGTGGTAATTATAAACTTCAAATGAATGCTAAAGCTTTTATAGACACTGTGCCTTGATGAGAATTTTTAGTATCTTCCTTTGGTTGTCAAGCCAATAAAAAACTTTTGCTGGAAAATCATGTAATAACTTTCTAGAAAAGTAATAGTCATGCCGGGTTTGCCTATACTTGGAGCCAGGACTCCTAAGTCCTAAAAACCTATTTGTCAACTCCTCAGCAAAAAAAATACACTTGACTCACAAGAGAAATTAGGCGAGTTTTCAGTGAATGAGCATACACATGCTCTAAAAACAATAGGATTAACTTGAAAGTCTAATTCATACATATCACTTGTGCAAACTGATACATTTTAGACATCAAATAGCTGAAAAACACACGGGTGAGATTAGTCTGCAAAGGACAGATTCGAAAATCAAACACTCTAATTTTATACCAATTCTACTTTCTAATACGTCTACTTTCCTAAAATCTGCAAAATAAAGGACTGCATATTCCTTAAATCAGAAGGGGAAACCCAAAAAATGGTCTCCATATGTACTTCAGTGAGTAGTACTGCTATCTGAGACTTTTACACAAAGTGTGCAGATATAAAATGAGCAACAGTAACTATATACTGAATATGCTAAAGACTTAACTGGCTAATGCTCAATGTACCATGTTTTATTTTTGTTTTTGCACCTCATTTCCTAAAGTTAATGGACTAATGCTCATATATGTTTCTCTTTTCTGTTTGGTTCCTAAAGTTAATTATTTAAGAATACCTATTTTGACTGAGAACATGAAATGAAATTATATTTTTTGTATATTCACAAACACTGGATTCCACTCAAGAGAGCCCACATCAACCAATATTTTCATGAGCTTACATATCTAATATAAACAAAAACATAAGGCTTTATTAATTTAAGAAAATAATCTTGAAAATCAAAGTAGAAAAAAGAATATTATGTACAGTGTTAAGTGTTTTTTCTAACAATATACCTGAATCCAGCTTTCATCTAGTAACAAATTAGGAATAAGCAGTTCCCAGAGCCAAGATCTACTTAGTAACGGGCACTTTGTTACTTAATTAGAAGTGGCTTAGACACTGAGAACACCTGGTTTATATTATTGACTCCTTTAAAAATACAAAGATTTTTCTCTCTTTGATCTTTAATTTTTAGCATGGCAGATTAGTACATGCTGTTTATACATTTTATTGACAGGATTTGGGTTACCCAGTGGAATATACAGTTGATAGCCAAATCACTACAAAGTGAAATGAATAGCTTCTGAATATGTTCTCTTATACTCTTTTGTTTATGCCTTTCATTTCAGCACCTGTTTCATTCTGCGTTGTATGATAAAATCACATTACTGTGATACAATCTCTATTATAAGTTGTTCCAGTATAGAACCAGTGCCTATATTTTCATTTCTTCCTGTATTCCTAAGTTAATAAAGAGTCCACTGGCATTTGGAATTCAATGGTGAGTAAAAGATATGATCATCATCTTCAGAGAGCTTATGGAGCAAAAATTTACAGTGAAATATTCACAAACATACAGTTATGAACAACACAGTATGAAGGAAAGGTGCAGCCATAACTCACCACTGGAGATTGCCAATGCTTGTTAGGCAGATGAATAAAAGAGGTAAATGTTGAAAATAAAAATTTACCAATGTATCCCTTAAGAACGAGCTGACTTAACACTTCATTTTACCTTAATATCTGTGTAAGCTGGGAAATTGTAGCCCAACCACCCTGGATTCGAGAATAATCTTGACTGAGCACCAGGAGGCAATATCGAATGAGGTCATAACAATATATATCTTGCTTGATTTTCTTCAACTCTGAGCTTCCTAAAGGTGTGTTGTTTATTATTTCTAAGGCAAAAGAAAATAAGACACTTACTTTTACTTAATAAACCCAAGAACTATTTGTATTTGTATAGGTTGAATAACTAAAAATACATTAAAAAGAAAAAAATCACTGTTTTATCACAATGTTAAGATTGCTCATGAACCAAAGTCTCACAGGTTCGATTCCCAGTCAGGGTACATGCCTGGGTTGCAGGCCATGACCGCAGCAACCACACATTGATGTTTCTCTCTCTCTCTATTTCCCTCCCTAAAAATAAATAAATAAAATCTTAAAAAAAAAAAGAAAAAAAGATTTCTCTTAACTAGAAACAAATACTAAAATTTACCCATGATGGAACTGTTTTATTACTTAACCAGTGTTAGCCAATCATGAAAAGATTTTCTTACCTTTTAACTTCAGCAGTACAACAGGGACATTTTGCTCAGGACTTTTTACAACTTCGGAAGCTAAAGATAAGATTCTTGGGTCTGTACCTGTTGGCTTCATTTCTCATATCATCTAGATTTTGATAGAATCAGGAAAATAAAGTTCAAATAGAATACCCTCAAATATTCACTTCTTAAATGTTTGAAATATAATTTAAACATAAATGAAAACTTAACTTTGTTTTGTTTGAGAAGTGAAGGGTAGGTTTGTTTTTTTTCTTTTCTTCCTTATAAAAAATGGGGTTTTCTAACTAGAGTACCTGTATCTTTGAAAGAGCTAGAGACCCCTATACTTCACTGTAACAGCTACAGTACATATTGTTTACTGTGTACTCAGTCAGGAACTGTGTCTGAGGCTTCACATTTGCACTTTCTAATCTGCACAACAATCCTAGGATAGAAATTAATGTTCTTTTATAATAAAAGAAAAATCCCGTATGCATAAAAGAGCTAACATGGACCTGAGACTGCTATTTTTTCAAAGGTCCTCACAAATTTGGCCCTTGGCTGGTACCTGGAAACTTGGATTTCAGGAGGTTTCTACCATTCCCTAATAAGAATGGCTCACTCTGTCTAAATAGTATCATTTATGCTGAATGCCTGCTTTCCTTCTTGAAGTTTGGAATTCTGGTACATGCAAGCAGAGAATGCCTACATGACCATCCTCCGATAAAGACCCTGGTCATTGTTTCTCCAGTGAGCTTCCCTGATAGACAACACTTCAATATATTGTCACAATTCATTGCAACAGAAATTAAGAATGTTCTATGTGACTCTACAAGGAGAGGACTTTTGGAAGTTTGCAACTGTTTTCCTCTAGATTTTGCCCCATGGGCCTTTTCCTTTTGTGATTTTGGTTTTATCTTTTCATCACTATAATAAATCATAGTCATGACTATGGCTATATACTGAGAACTGTGAGCCTTCCTAGCAAATCATAAAACCTGGGCTTGGTCTTGGGCATCCCCAATACACAACTCAGAAATGTTATGTAATTATAAGATAATCAAAGCCTGTTTATAAAAACATACTAAATAAAATCAGTTATCTTAAAATTTCTTAGAAATCCACATCCCAATTCAATTTGTTGCTAAAAATTTATAAAAAATAATTTAATTTAGTCCTAGCTGGTAGTTCAGTGGATTCAGTACGAGCTGCGAACCAAAGGGTTGCCGGTTGGATTCCCAGTCAGGGCATATACCTGGGTTGCAGACCAGGTCCTCAGTGGGGGCAATGCGAGAGGCAACTACACACTGATGTTTCTCTCCCTCTCTTTCCCCCTCCCTTCCCCTCTCTCTAAAAATTAATAAATCTTTAAAAAAATTTAAAGCATTCCAAGCTCAAAGAGATCACTCTAGTAAGTATAATTTTCACTTATAATTAACAGAAGCTAACATATATCATTTATTATGTACTACACTAAGTGCATTTATATGCATACCCTATTTAATCCTCAAAACAGGATTATAAAGTAAAGCTGTAATCATCTCTATTTTACAGATAAGAAAAAGCTGGAGGAACTCAAAAAACTTGTCATGACTCCACAGCATGTATTCAAATTCCTATCAATCTGACTCCAAAGTATGTGGTTTTAATTACAATGTTTATAATATTCCCTCCCATGTAAAAGAGTAAACAACACAAAACATACCTCAAACTACTACTTCTAACTCACTTTTTAAACTACTATTCTCCACAACTGCCCATCCTTTATATTGCAGAGTTGCCTGTAATACAGGCAGCCCAAATCATTCCTTATTAGATAAAATATGAATCATTAAAAAAAAAGCAAATTTTCAGGAAATATTTTCAGGAAAGTCCAGTACAACTTCCAGAACATATCAGGCTTGCCACTTTCCAAGAATGTGGATATAATTATCTCATCCTTATCAACAGCAGCATTATGTTATGCTTCCTCTGTAAGAGTGAATCAAAATACAGCAGTACCCACTTTATCCAGTTTCACTTTCTGCAGTTTCAGTTACCCACAGTCAATAAAGGCTCAAAAGTATTAAAGAGAAAATTCCAGAAATGAACAATTTACAGTTTTTAAGTTGTATACCAATCTGAGGAGCATGATGAAATCTCACATCATCCCTTTACCAGTGTCTCCACACACTCCCTGCCCATTAGTCACTTAGTAGCCTTCTCAGTGATGACATCACCTGGCCTGGTGTTGAAGTGTTTGTATTCAAGTAACCTTTATTTTACTAAATAATGGACCTGAAGCACAAGAATAGTGATGCTGGCCAATTTGGGTATGTCAAAGAGAAGCTGTAAAGTACTTCCTTTAAGTAAAAAGGTGATTATATCATAAGACATTTTGAGAGACCACATTCACATACCTTTTATTAATTTACTGTTATAATTATTCTATTTTATTATTAGTTATTGTTGTTAATCTATTGTGCCTAATTTATAAACTTTATTAAAAGTATGTATACATAGGTAAAAATATTGTATATGTAGGATTCAGTACTATTTGCAGTTGCAGGCATCCACAGTGGGTCTTGAAATGTATCCCCTGTGGATAAAGGGGGTCTACCGTATATTCAAACATCCCCTCTACTGGAAGTAATTCAGAGTGTATGCTATTATAAGCAATGCTACAATGAGTACCAATGTACATATCTTTATGCATTCATGCTTATACTTCATAAGATGAATTTTCCTTGAAGTTGGGTCTATCATAGTTTTATAATTTTTATGTCATCAAGTGTAACAACCTTTTTCCTCTATGGCTTCTGCCATTGGTGTCATCCTTAGAAATGTCCTCCCTACCCTAAAAGCTAAATATATATACATTCTCATAATTTTTCTAGTGTTTTTACGGTTTTGTTATATATCTTCAACATACACATTAAGTTATTTTTGTGAATGGTGTGAAATAGGAACCTAACTAAATTTTTTTAAGTAGATGAGGTTATCAGTTGTGGAAAAAGTAAATGCACATAGCTGTCATAACTAAGGTAACTAGTCATGAACAGATACAACAGAAGCAACCTGAAATTCCACTTGGGCATATTTGTGGACTCTATTTAGTTCATTAATCTATTTGTTCATTCCTCAACTAGTACAACATAATTCATTTTACTATATGTTTGGAGAAAATTCACACTAGAAAGTAAGCTTCATGAGGGCAAAACTCAGACCACCCTTGATGGCTGCCTTCTTCTTCCCAGAAACTAAACTAGAACATGGCATATGGTAGGTACTTAATGAATCTATGTTGAAAGAACAATTAAATACATGAACTTTGGGCATTCCAAAAGTCAATTTCTTGACCCCCTGCTTTTCTCGTTACAAAATGGAAACATCAGGTTTCTGGTTGGAAGACTTTTTAGCTAAAACAGGCTTAAAACACTGTTCTTGCCCTTCTGGATTACATAATAAAACATCACTGAAACATTATCCTCCTCACCCAATGTGTGTTAAGGGGCCACTATGTTAGATGCAAGGGTCACAAAGATTTTTATATAGGGCAGATTCCCGGCTAATGTTCTGATTGGGAAGGGAAAGCGTACACACACAAACACGTATATGTAAAATAAATAATTATATAAAATATTAAGTGCCAAATGGATGATGCAGAAGAATACAGACCATAGAGTCAGAGGACTGGGCTTCCCTGAACCAGTTTTCTTATTGATAAAATAAGCAAAATAGAAATTCCTACTTCCTAGAATAATTCAAGATTTAGATGAGAAGGCAGTCACCAAAGATGGTCCTAAAATGTTGCATTACAGTACAATTAAGCCTCAATAATAATGACTTGGAGAGTTTCTATTATATGAGTTTTAAGTACTTTCACGTATTCACTCATTTAATTCTCTCATCTAAGGTGTAATAACTATTATTTTTTCCCCAATTTTAATGAGAGCATATTTAATTTTAGTTTGCACAAAAATAAAGTATGAAGTTCAAACCCAAAGATTCTGGGTTTGACTTAACTATCACACAAAACAGTATTAGTACACCCTGAAAGTCAAATTTAGACAAGCAGATAGATTGTGGGAGACACATTCATCTACCTGCCTTGAGCAATAAACTGACAAGTTTGGTTATATTAGTAGTTAAGGGAGCAGAATTTGATTACATAATTAACTTGGGGGGGGGGCTTCTCTTTCTTTACTATTACTAAATTCATGGAGTTTTTGACAGAAAACAAGACAATCATTTTTCAATTGTAAATATTACCCTGCTGCCAGAGCACAAGCTCCGGCCGCGATCGTTTCGTAATCTGGTCTGCTTGGCTGTGGGGTTACTGCCTCCACGGATCACTGTGAAAACAACCCAGTTTAATCTAGTTGCAACTGATCCTAAACATCCACAGCTCCGAACTCCGAATCTCCACCGCCCCCCCCCTCCCCTTCACGCCCTGTCCCTGTGGGTCCTAACAGCGCCGGGAACTTCTGGAACAGAAGGTCAGAAAACAATTGCCTAGGTAACTGCGTCGCCTTCCAGTCAAGTCCAAGGACCAAGCCTCTGAGGCCGCGGGCTCCTTTACCCCTACTTTAGCCTCCACTTTGGCGCTATCAGGCCTTGGGGCCAAGCATCAGGCCTTGTGCTGGAGTCCGCCCTTCCCCGAGCCTCAGTTTCCACACTAAATCTCCACAGAAAAGCTTTGGAGCAGGCCCATTCTCCGGTTAAAAGTTCCTACATTCCGGTCCACTTGACCCAGAGGTCTGGGGTCCTAGCCCCTTGGTACTTCTGGGCCTTCTCCTTCCCCACCTCAGCTTACGCCCGTTACCTCATCCCAAGCGTTCTTCCACCAAAGCACCCTACTCCTACCGCGCACCACAGTTTGCGCGGCGTTCCCAGAGCGGCGTGCGTCGCACCGCGGGAAGGGGCCTGGAGGCGGGATCAGAATCTTGGAGCCAAGGGGCGGGCGTCTTTCACGCAAGCAGCCAATCAACATGCGAGACTCTCCCAATCGGCGCGCGCGTTGAGCGCGGGGCGGAGTCTGGGTTGGCTGCGCCGACGTTTGAGTATGCTACTCTTTCAGGCTGAGGTGGCAGATGGTGGGGATCCCGGGTGGCTAAGACGAAGTCGGAGTCGGAGGAGAATGATGAGTGGACCCTGGCACGTCGACGGTCGCGAGCGGGTTCTCAAGTTAGGCGAGAGTTTGAGAAGCAGCCGCGCTGCGCCTTTCACACTGTGCGCTGTGAGTGAGGACGACCCCAGGGAAAAAGGGGGGGATCTCTGGGTTTATGGGGGTTTTGGAGGCACATCTCCGAGTTGTGTTCCCACAGACTCCCTTGTTTTGCTGGAGATAGGGGTGCCCAGAGATCCTCTGCCCTGCCTGGAGTCCTACAGGGTAGGTAAGAAGGAGTAGAAGTCAACAGGTGTGGGTAAAACCCGGGGCAGGGGGATTTATGTGAAACCAACAAAGGGAAACTTTGTGCAGGTTTGCAGGAGTGACTGTGGAAACAGACGTGGATGATGTAGAGGTGGAAAGGAAAACAGTAAGGTGACGAATGGAAGGGGGCAAAGGACCGACTTAGAGGGAAGGCAACACCTTGAGACTGCTGGGGAAATATTCTCTCCTTTCTTGACTTTTCTTTTTGGCTAATTAGGGTTCTTATTAGTGTGTTTCTGGGGAGAGATATGACCATCCCAATAATCTGCATCTCTTAGATTCCTGATTTCATTCAGTTATCAAATACTATCAAACTGTTGGAGGGTGTATTATTAATTTCTTTATTGCAAGGATATTTACTTCCCTATGATTTCTTCTTTGATTCCCTTTTGGTTTGCCCTCTGAAACTGGTTTTGATAAATTATACATTTTTATGTTGTTGAGTTGAAAAGGGAGCTCTTTTGCCTTAGTAGTTGGATGGTTATATATATTCCAGGAGGGAAATATAGCATATTATGATATGATATGTAAAACATTCATTCTTTGCATGATAGCCCCCATAAAATTATAGAGCAGAAAGGAAACTCTGAGATCATTGAATCATAACCTCTTGTTTTTTCTGTGCTAAAATTGTAAAGTAGGTATTTTTTCACTTCCTTCTTCAAGCTCTACATTTCCTTGTTGTGTAGTATCTCATCATTCTACCTTTCTCACTTATTCTGTCCCTAGACTGTCCAGAGATCCTTATGGTTTTTACTCTGACTTGTTCCATGCTTCAGTCAGAACATCCAATTAAAACTTAACATTCCCCAAAAGTTTAAGTTTTAGACAATCTAATTATATAACTCACAGTAAAGATATTAAGAACCAATAGGTTTTTTAACTCTCCAATAATATATTTACATTTTATTAAGGATTTTGCTAAGCAAAATTAACATCTAATTGATGGAATAATGGGAGATATATTTGCAAACAGAGAGGGGTTTTAAACAATGTCCTTGATTATTATTATCCATATTCTGTTGGTTCTAAGCTCCCCACAATGAGACATTCACTGCTGGCTGTAGTCTCTTGCCCTTGTTCAGTCCATTTTACAAAAGTATGTTGTAGTTATGTGGTTTCTGTATGCCATAATCTAATAGTTTCACCTCTCTCCTTTTCTCTTTTTTGTCAGGTATACAGTAGTCTAATTTTTCAAAAGACAAATTTAAGATTATAAAAATCTGCTCAAGGATATATTTTCGTATATCTTGGGTATATAGTCTCATTTTAAAAGTGTGAACCCCATATTAAGTGAATAAAAGTAGCTTTTGAAAACTTTGCAGGTGCTTCAAAGCTTTTCATTTATAAAGGTTCTCAGAATACTGGAATTTGTCTTAATCTGAAATCAGTGGGTTGGCTGGATTGGAGTAAAAGGGAGAAAACTGTACTTGAACAATAATTAAAATAAGAAAAAGAAATTTGTACTGCAACAACAATTAAAATTTAAAATATTAAATAAAAAAAAAGAATGGCTGGCTGGCGTAGCTCAGTGGATTGAGCGCGGGCTGCGAACCAAAGTGTCTCAGGTTCGATTCCCAGTCAGGGTACATGCCTGGGTTGCAGGCCATGGAACGCACATTGAAGTTTCTCTCTCTCTCCCTTCCTCCCTTCCCTCTCTAAAAATAAATAAATAAAATCTTAAAAAAAGAATTAAAGTTACTTCAATATAAATGTGGAGCAGTATGCAAATGCAGGTCTGTCTGACTTAGGAGACTGTCTTCTGTTAAAAAAAAAAAATCTGAGAATCAGCTGATCCACCTATAAAAATGAAAATAAACAAAACAACAACCATAATAAACCCAAATGTGTGAATACATTAAAAAGGTTTTCAGCCCCTTTGTTTTATTCTTGTTGTGAAGCAGGCAGAATCTTTCTAGATTTATTTAAATAAAACCAGTCACTTTCTTGAGGATAGATTCATTTTGTATATGATCTTCACTCTGTAAAGAACTCATAATGAAGGAAGAAAACTATAGAATAAGAATTCTGACTTTTTTTATGTATTTTTTCATTGCCATTAGTTCTCTTATACCTCCCTTCCCCTTTCAGTCACCACATTGTTGTCTATGTCCCCTGAGTCCTTTTACCTTTTTGCTCAATCCCTCCACCCTCTAACCTCCCTCGACCCTTAGCTGTCTTCCTGCTATGAATCTGTTTCTATTTTGCTTGTTAGTTCACCTTGTTCATTAGATTCCACATATAAGTCAGATCACAAGGTATTTGTCTTTGACTGGCTTATTTCACTTGGCATGATATTCTCCAGGTCCATCCATACTGTAACAAAGGGTAAAATTTTCTTCTTTTTTATGTCTGAGTAGTATTCCATTGTATAAATGTCCCATAGTTGTTTTATCCATTCATCTACTGATGGACACTTGGGCTGCTTCCATATCTTGGTGATTGTAAATAACACTGCAGTGAACATAGAGGTGCCTATGTACTTTCGAATTCGTGTTTTGGGCTCCTTTGGATATATTCCCAGAAGTGGGATTGCTGGGTCAAAAGGCAGTTCCATTTTTAATCTTTTGAGGTATCTCCATTGTGCAGCCACTGTGGAGATTAGACTTCCATGCAGAGCAGTGGACCTTATTTGTAAGAAACACTCAAGTTAATGTAGTCTGGGAAGAAGTAATATTCTGTCTTCATGTAAAGCGGTAATTATGCCTGTCCAACATGCTGAGGCTTTGGAAAATCTGTATATGAATTCTAGCCTCCACATATATTTTATATTACTCTGGGAATATCTCCAAACTCTCACCTCAGTTTTTAAATATGTAAAATGAGAATAATAATATCTAAATGTCAGAATTTTTAAAGGATTAAATAAGATAGCATAAACAACCTAGCACAGTATTTGGTGCATGGTAGAGAATAAATAGTTATTCTGTTTATAGTTATAGCTATAGTAATATACTATAGTAATAGTTATAGTACTATCGTAATAGTATAGTACTATAGTAATAGTTATAGTTATATAACCCTTCATTATTCTTGAAGGGTTATATATTTATGTGTTTATGAGTAGTGCCAGTGAATGTCATTTATTTAGACTTTCAGAAACATCAGGCTTGGCAATAAACTATCAAAAAGATAGTTTGGCATGTGTAGGGCAGACATATGATGTTTTATAAATGATTAGCTGAAGGCTTAGCAGATGTTTCACAGGGTAGAAGAGTTTGAGTAACATGTCTCGGCAGAATAAATTTTGGATTTGGGCTAGGACTAGTTTTACAATGTGTATCCAGATAAAGGAATAAACATTGAAATTTCTAAGTTTGTGAATGGTACCAGTTTTTGCTGTCATGAAATGATGAGCTCACGGGCATTGACTACAGGGAGATTTTCTGAGATGTCAAACAGAGACACTCCAAATAAAGTGTGTGTTAAGCTTTTGTGTCAGAAAATACTAGGAAGTACAGTAATGGAAAGTAGGTTTAAAGTTATATTTATACTTAATATTCTCTGATCAATGTGACATATTAGAAATGGTGTGGATTTTGGAGTTAGTTGAATTGGGTCAAATCCCAGGAAGTAAATTTATTACAGTAATTTTGAATTCTTTTGTGAAGGTAGTGATGTTATGTGACAGTACAGCTAAAATAGAAATGTGATCAACACTGACAGAAAAGTATTAAGTGCAAATTGGGGAGTTTTCTATTCTTTATTCTTTATCCTTTGTGTCATTGTCAGGAAAATAACCAGTTTTTTAACACAATATAAGTAATTGTATTGTAAACCTGAAGAAAATAACATAGATACAGGAAATCCAGAGAGAATAAATACAGTAAAATTGGTGGTGAGGTTTCCAAACCAATGGTAACTGAAAGAAATAAATTATTTAGTCTGGAATCAGCAATTTACAAGAGAATGCATTTGACATTTGGAAGCATAACCATGAGATTATTCAACAAATTCTAGAATTCTATAACTATACTTAACCCTTTGAAACTCAAAAGTTGTATATTTTTTAAAACTTGTTTGAAGGTAAATAAAAGACAACATTATTTAAGTAAAAGATAACTAGAGGTGAAATGTGTTAATCCTAATAGTAGAATAATTAGAAATGCAAATAGGTCAGAATAGTTTGATAGACTTACTGATTTTAAGTTCATGCTTATCATTAAGTACATCTATAGATATTTTGAGTGTATTTCTGTGTTTTTAGTTATCTCAGTTACTATAGGCATTTATGGATAGGGTTTAGGGGCTTGTAAATGACTTGAAATTATATTGTATTTGATATGTATGTTTATGCATTTTTTGTGGAAAGGATCTATAGCTGGTGTAAGTTTCATCAGATGCCCATAGGGATTTACGACTTAACACCACCCCCCAAAACATACACATACACAAAAGTTAAGAATTGTACTTAAAGCAAAGAGGCTGTATGAGTGGATAGAGAATGTGGCTTGAGTTCTTGACTTGATCTTATACTGGTTTTATTACTGATGAGTGCCCCATTGGCAAAATATGGGTCAGAATATTCAATTCAAATAGATGTTGTAAAGATAAAAAGTAATAACTTATTATAAAGGAAATAACCAGTTTTTTAAACACAAAATAGGTTCTACTTAGCCTATTGGCAGAATTTACATTAGAAATACTTTTTTTCCCTCACCCAAAACATTTTTTTATTGGTTTTAGAGTGAACGAGGAAGGGGGAGCGAGGAGCATTGATTGGTTGCCTCTCATATGCCCTGGGCCAGGGATCCTGACTGCAAACTTAGGTATGGGCCCTAACAAAGTATCAAACCCACAACCTTTCAGTTACTGGATGATGCTCTAACCAGCTGAGCCACACTGGCCAGGGCAGAGATGCTGTGTTTCACTCACACAGTTAACTATTTAGAACTATCATGAATGAATTGTAAATACCCCCCAAATCAAGATCTTTTATACAGAAATCTGGATGACCAGCTTATCTTTTAAAAATCAGAAGATAATCTGGCATTACATAGCCCATATTCTTTTCTGGCAGCACTAGGCTGGAGTCAAGTTATAGTTGTCTCTTGAGATTGGACTTATTCATTCTCTGGGTCTCTATGGTTCCTGCTGGTCTTCTGCGTCACTGCTTTGGGTTACCTTTCTGATTTCAAAGCATTATTTAGATGTAGTCTAATGACAGTCATACCTCCTCAGTATTGTCCTTTGTGTCATTGTCAGAAAAACATGGGAGATCAGAGGGCCATGGTTTACTTTAGGACATAATTTCTAATATTTTACCTATTATAGATAATTTTTTATTGTCAAATATTAAGTAATGGGTGCCTTTTAATGAGAACAGAAGCATGCTAGTGAAAAGTACAAAGGGAATATGTCAGTATCTATCCATAATCTTGCTTCATTGGTAAGATTTTGAGGATAGTTCTGATTAGCAAAGTATCTTAATTTCTGGTAAATCAACAGAAAGAAGTAAGTCTCTAAATTATAAATGCGAAAACTGAGGCATAAGGAAAAGTTGACTAGGTTAAGATATTTTGAAAAGTAGTAAGACAATATTTATATAACAGTTATGTAACAACTTAACCATTTACAGAATATAGCCTGTTCATTTATCTGAAATTTATAATTGTTTATATTAACATCATTCTTTTGGAGCAAGAAGAGGATATATTCATCTCTTGTTATAAATCTGTATTTTAGGTCTTTTTCCTTCAACGAGTATGTATGACATATAAAAGGTAGAAAATAAAATAAATAAATCAAGAGCCTAAATTTTATATAATTTATTTTTACTGTGAAAAAAAAGATTAGTACCTTATTATTAGTGCATTCCTTTGTTTTCCAGGGGGAAAAAAGTGTATTTGACCTCTACCTAGTTTTCTCAAATAAAATATTAAACTACTAAAAAGAAAAAAAAAGAAACAATAGTCTTGAAGTAAAGGTGAATCTAATCCTCAGGAAAACAGTGGGAAAACAAGCTTCTGTACATAATTGAACTTAAATTAGTTTATACCTAAAAATAAGTTTGGAGGTGGTTCAGAGAAGGTTTAACAAATACAGGGCCCCAGCACAAACAGCATCCCTTTTTTTTTAAATATATTTTATTGATTATGCTATTACAGTTGTCCCATTTCCCCCCTTCTCTCCCCTCCACCCTGTACACCCTTCCCACCTACATTTCCCCGCTTTAGATCATGTCCAAGTGTCATACTTATGAGTTCTTAGCTTCTACATTTCCCGTACTATTCTTGCCCTCCCCCTATCTATTTTCAACCTACATTCTATGCTACTTATTCTCTATACCTTTGCCCCCTCTCTCCTCCTCCCACACCCCCTGCTGCTAACCCTCCATGTGCCCTCCATTTCTGTGGTTCTGTTCCTGTTCTAATTGTTTACTTAGTTTCTTTTGGTTTTGCTTTAGGTGTGGTTGTTAATAATTGTGAGTTTGCTGTCCTTTTACTATACATGTCTTTTCTTATCTTCTTTTCTTAGATAAGTCCCTTTAGCATTTCATAAAATAAGGGCTTGGTGATGATGAACTCCTTTAACTTGACCTTATCTGAGAAGCACTTTATCTGCCCTTCCATTCTAAATGAGAGCTTTGCTGGATAGAGCAATCTGGGATGTAGGTCCTTGTCTTTCATGACTTGGAATATTTCTTTCCAGCCCCTTCTTGCCTGTAAGGTCTCTTTGGAGAAATCAGCTGACAGTCTGATGGGAACTCCTTTGTAGGTTACTGTCCCTTATCTCTTGCTGCTTTTAGGGTTCTCTCCTTCGTTTTTACCTTGGCTAATGTAATTATGATGTGCCTTGGTGTGTTTCTTCTTGGGTTCCAACTTCTTTGGGCTCTCTGAGCTTCTTGGATTTCTTGGAAGACTGTTCCCTTTGCCAGATTGGGAAGTTCTCCTTTATTATTTGTTCAAATACGTGCTCAATTTGTTGCTTTTCCCCTTCCGATTCTGGTACCCCTATAATTCGGATGTTTGGAACGTTTAAAGGTGTCTTGGATGCTCTTAATCTTTTCCTCAATTTTTTGAATTCTTATTTCATCATGCTTTCCTGCTTGGTTGATTCTATCTTCCTTCTGGTCCACTGTATTGTTTTGAGACCTCAGATTCCTTCCTTTCACTATTGGCTCTCCTCTGCATATCTTCCTGCATCTCTTTTATGGTAACGTGCATCCTTTCATCTAAATTGCGCCCAAAATCAACCAATTCCGTGAGCTTTCTGATCACCAGTGTTTTGAACTGCGCATCTGATAGACTGGCTATTCTTCGTTGCTCAAACGGATGAGTCCTGGGGGACTGACCTGTTCTGTTGGAAACATGTCTTAGTCTTTCCCTGTCTCTCCTTTTTTTTTTTTCCCCCGTCTGGTCACTCTTGTTAGGTGGGGGCGGAGCCTTAGGTGTTCACTGGGGCTGAGCACCCCAGTCGCTAGATTGTGACGTTATATGTGGGGGCGGGGCGGGAGCAGGAGCGGGGACAGGAGAAAACAATGGCGGTAGTTCCGTTCTCCTGGACTCAGACCCTTCTCTGGGCTCCCGGACTGCGAGTTCTGCCCTGGTCCACAGTTGCTACCCTCTGGGTCTGCCAGCCGCAGCTTGCGTACTCAGGGATCACCGCTGCATTCCTGCACCCCGGATGGCTGTCGCACCGATTTCGAGCCAAACTTTCCCTGACCTCCGAGCGCCGCCGACCCCAGCCAGCCCCGCGCCCGCCTGGCTCACCTTCTCCTACCAGTCCGGATGAACGTGTCTACTTCAACTTCTTGGCTGCCCGACTTCCATTCAGATAAATCCTTTGCCGGATCTGGGCCTTATTCTGACTGTAAATTATTGTTGTAAATTATTGTTGTTCTAATCTTGGTTGTGCGAGGAGGTACGATACATCCACCTATTCCTCCATCTTGCTGGAAGTCAGCATCCCTTTTGTTTTTATTACAAATTCTTTTATTACAAAATCATAGGCATGTAATTCTATAACATAACAACATTACATTCAAGCTCAACACATGGCATTTTAGGTTCAAATCAAATGTTCAAATCAAAACTATAAATTATACACCCATATCATTGCCTACCAACTACAGTCAAGCAGGCGTTACTTCTGACAGGCCCTGTATAAACCAGAGTAAATTACCAAGATCTCTTATATACCCATTATATTAAAGACATTGTGCTAGGAGCCACAATTGTGGAGGAATTAATTTATGAGGCATTGTGCTTTAAGAAATTACAGTCTGATAGAACATTTCCACAAAGAGTGAAATAATTTCAGGTAATATATATTCGGTTTTCCTGAATGATATGGTAAGTGCTACAAATATGGATAAGAATTGAGATTTTGGAAAGTAGGGAAAAGCCTAAAACACATCTACCCCCTCAGGGAAAAGGGAACTTGGAAATAGGATTCAAATTCTAAGAGAGCAAAAGCACAGGAAAAAGCCAAAGGGCAGGCTTAGGTACTTTGTTAGTTTAGGTTTTTGTTTATTAGAAACTAGTTTGTCCTAGGCAAGAATGGAAGAAGTCTCTGGAAAGGTATTATGAAAGAAGACACAGCTATCTTCTCTCCCCATTGATGTTGCTATCAGTGAAACTGATGGCAGAGATTGTTGGCCAAGCTCTCTTCTTTATTCTAGCTGGATTTTGTGGTTCCTTATTCTAGCTTTAGCAGATACTAATTCCATGATCTTGGACAAAGGACTTAATTCCTTACACCCTCACTTCCCTTATCTGTAAGATAGGGATATTCACTACTTTATAAAATTATTGTGAAGCTTAGAGGTAAAAGTGAACAGGAAAAAATGTTTTTTGAATTTTTCAAAATTTTGGGTCATAAGTAGTTTTAATATTTTGAAAAATTTCCACGCTGTAGGAAAATTTTTTTTAAACAACTAATCAGCACATAAGTTATAGCTGTTATTATTGTTTTGTTTTATATCTTAGCTCGTTCTCTTGGATTTATCTGCGTTCTCTTCTGCTTTCTACTTTCTCATCAGAACTCGGTGACACTCAGGCTCAGTTCTGATTTTTTCTCTTTAAATTACTTCATCAGTGACACTGACAGTTATTTCTCTAAGACCTCTCCAAAACCTCTCTCTCCAAACCTCTTTCAAGCATCTAAAATTTAACACCTTAATTATCTTTTATCTTTTTTAAAATATATTTATTGATTATACTATTACAGTTGTCCCATTTTCACCCCTTCACTCCCCTCCACCCTGTACTCCCTCTCCCACCTACATTCCCCCCTTTAGTTCATGTCCATGTGTCATACTTATAAGTTCTTTAGCTTCTACATTTCCCATACTATCCTTACCCTCCCCCTATCTATTTTCAACCTACAATCTATGCTACTTATTCTCTGTACCTTTTCCCCCTCTCTCCTCCTCCACTCCCCTGTTGCTAACCCTCCATGAGATCTCCATTTCTGTGGTTCTGTTCCTGTTCTAGTTGTTTGCTTAGTTTCTTTTGGTTTTGCTTTAGGTGTGTTTGTTAATAATTGTGAGTTTGCTGTCCTTATACTATACATGTTTTTCTTTATCTTCTTTTCTTAGATAAGTCCCTTCAGCATTTCATAAAATAAGGGCTTGGTGATGATGAACTCCTTTAACTTGACCTTATCTGAGAAGCACTTTATCTGCCCTTCCATTCTAAATGAGAGCTTTGCTGGATAGAGTAATCTGGGATATAGGTCCTTGTCTTTCATGACTTGGAATATTTCTTTCAGCCCCTTCTTGCCTGTAAGGTCTCTTGAGAAATCAACTGACAGTCTGATGGGAACTCCTTTGTAGGTTACTGTCCCTTTATCTCTGGCTGTTTCTAGGATTCTCCCTTCATTTTTTACCTTGGCTGATGGAATTATGATGTGCCTTGGTGTGTTTCTTCTTGGGTCCAACTTCTTTGGGCTCTCTGAGCTTCCTGGATTTCCTGGAAGTCTATTTCCTTAGCCAGATTTGGGAAGTTCTTCTTTATTATTTGTTCAAATACGTGCTCAATTGTTGCTTTTCCTCTTCCCCTTCTGGTACCTGTATAATTCGGATGTTGGAACGTTTAAAGATGTCCTGGAGGTTCCTAAGCTTCTCGTTTTTTTTGAATTCTTATTTCTTCATTCTTTCCTGCTTGGTGTTTTTTTTCTTCCTTCTGTTCCACTCTATTGTTTTGAGTCCCAGTTTCCTTCCCATCCCTATTGGTTCTCCATGCATCTTCCTTCATCTCTTATGGTAACCTGCATTTTGTCATGTAATTTGCGCCCAAAATCAACCAATTCTGTGAGCTTCCTGATCACCAGTGTTTTGAACTGTGCATCTGATAGATTGGCAATCTCTTGGTCACTCAAAAGGATGAGCCCTGGGGCATTCATCTGTTTTTCTGTTTGAGACATGTCGCTCCTGTTACGGTGAGGGGCGGAGCCTTAGGTGTTTACTGGGGCTGGGCACCCTAGTCTCTAGGTTGTGACATTGTATGTGGGGGCGGGGGCAGGAGGGAACAATGGCGGTAGCTCTGCTCTCCCAGGATCCCAGTCCCCTCCCTGGGATCCTGGGCTGCGCACTCTGCCCTGGTTCACAATCACAGCCTCACTGGGTTCGCCAGATGCGGCTTGAGTACTCAGGGTCCACCCGCTGCGATCCTGCACGCCCTGGATGGCCTACGGATGGCTTACACGCTCCCGGTTGCCCTCTGCACCCAGTACTCCCTGTTCTCTGCACTCCGCAACCTGTGCCCGGCTGCTGCTTGTCTCCTCCCCTCCTACCGGTCTGGATGAACGGGTCTACTTCAACTTCTTGGCTGTCCGACTTCCGTCAGATAAATTCTCTGTCAGTTCTGGGTGTTATTCTGCCTCTAAATTGTTGTTGTTCTAATCTTGGTTGTACATGGAGGTACGACGCATCCACCTATGCCTCCATCTTGCTGGAAGTCCCCACAAAATCTTTATTACAAAATCACAAGCATGGAACTGGGTGATGTAACAATATCACACTCAAGTGTTCCATATGACATTTTAGGTAAAATGTTCAAATTAAAACGATAAATTATTACACTCCATTATTACCCTACTAACCACACTCAAGCAGGCCTTACTTCTGCTGGACCCTGTATATTGATGTGAATTATTTTTAAGTGGTTTTCATATCTTAGAGGTTTTTAAGCTTTTTCAGAATGTGAAGTATCTCAGCATCCTAAATTCCTCCTAGGTGATATATTTTAATGACATCATTTGAATTACAGTTTAACTCAATATGAAAACTATTGAAGTTCTTCTGAAGTGGCAGATCTAGTTAACTTTATACATCTGTAGTGGTGTATATGTCCATGAAAAGCTCAAGCTGTTAAGCTAAATAAGAATGCTTTATTATAAGTTTCCCCATGAATATGTGTTTGCCATGTATTAATTCATTTTGCATTCTGCTAGGACATTAAATAAGTAGTAGTAGGGACCCATGATGGCTTAAAAAAAAATTATGGGAGAAAAAGGACTGAAAATTGAAAAGATTTTACTAATTTCAGCTTTTACCCATTGTGAAAACACTGATATTTAGTTTTTCACATTGGAACACTGTAGCCTAGTTCATATTGATATAAACAGGATTCCAGGGAGCATGGTTTGAAGAATACTGTTTTATAGAGTATAGTTATTTCTTTTTTTCTCAGAATTATACATATAGAAGTAAGCTAGATTTTGTTTGTGTGTTTGTAATATAAACATTCTTTGAAACCATTTTAATTACTGGTTGAAAAATAATTTATCACTCTGAAACATGCTCATATTTTTAATAACCAGGTATTCAGCTGTTGTCCCATCTTATAAAAATCTGTATCTGTATCTGCTTTTAGATGACTTCAAACCTGCTTCTGTTGACACTTCTTGTGAAGGAGAGCTTGAGGTCGGCAAAGGCGAACAGGTGACAATAACTCTGCCAAATATAGAAGTGAGTATTTCTATATGTTGAGACTAAGGGGATATTTTTGTAAGATTTCCACTAAATTTAAATAAAATAATTACACAACTCATGTAGTGATAGTTAAAGTGATTAATACACACAGAGAAGGAAAAAAAAACCCTTTATTTTGGGTAAAACAACCTAAACATATTTTAATCTATTTTTAATTACATTTTATTGATTATGCTATTACAGCTGTCTTAATTCTTCCCCTTTTGTCCTTCTCCACCTAGTGCCCCTTACTCCTTCAGGCAATCCCCCAGCATTGTTCACATCCATGGGTCAAGTGTATAAGTTCTTTGGCTTCTCCATTTCCTGTACTGTGCTTTACATCCCCATGGCTATTCTGTAACTACCTATTTATACTTCTTAATCCCCTCATCTCATCACCCACTCTCCGTCTGCCACTCTCATCTGACAACCACATGGAAACTAACTTCATTTCTCTTGCTGCTTTTAAGTCTCTCTTTATCTTTAATTTTTGGCTTTTTAATTATGATGTGTCTTGGAGTAGGCTTCATTGACCCATCATAATTGGGACCGTATGTGTTTCTTGGACTTGCATGTCTATTTCCTTCACCAAATTAGGGAAGTTTTCTTCCATTGTTTTTTCAGATAGATTTCCAATTTCTTGCTCACTCTCTATTCTTCTTCTCGCACCCCTGTGATGTGAATGTTGGACTTCTTGAAGTTGTCCCAGAGGCTGCCTACACTAAACTCATTTTTTTTTTGGATTATTTTTTCTTCTTGTCTGCATGGTGGTTTTTTGCTTCCTTACATTCCAAGTCATTGACTTGATTTTCAGCTTCATTCACTCTACTATTGTCTCCCTATAAAGGGTTCTTTATTTCACTTAGTGTATCCTTCATTTCTGACTGGATCATTTTTATGCTGTTGGTATCCTCACTAATTCCTTGAGCATCCTTATAACCAGTGTTTTGAACTCTGCATCTGATAGATTGCTTGTTTCCATTTTGTTTAGCTCTTTTTCTGGAGGTTTGACCCATTCTTTCATTTGGGCCATGTTTCTTCTTCTGCTCATTTTGGCAGCCTCCCTGTTGTTTGTTTCCATGTATTAGGTAGAGCTTCTTTGACTCCATGTCTTGGTAGCATGGTCTAATGCAGTAGGTGTCTTGTAGGGTCCAGTGACACAGCCTCCCCTAACACCCAAGTGGGTACTTGAGGTGTACCCTTAGTGTGGGCTGAATAAACCCTCTCCTTGTAGTTGAACCTTGGTTGCTGTTGTCAGGTCAGTAGGAGGGATTTTCCCAGGCCAGTCAGCTGCAAGGATTGGCTGTGACCACCTACCACCAACCTCCACCCTCTGTGGAGGATCAGCTGAGCAGGGCCAGAGTGTTGGTGCTCAGACATGGTCTGTAGCTGTCCACTGGGTGCACTGGGCCTGGGGTTTCCCAGGTATCTCCGGCCAAGGTCAGCCCTCACCTGTGTTTTGCCTCAGGCTACCCTGCCTGGGCTATAAAGTTATGTGAAGTGGTGCTGCTTATGTGAGGCTTGGAGATACCCAGGTGAAGAGAAGCTGTGCTAGTTTTAGGCTTGGGGCTCACTGAAGCCAGCTTGTTTGGGAGGATTTGGGAAGTTGTACAGCATGAGCCAAGATGTGGTGGTCATATGGAAAAGCAGCTTGGGTAGGCTCTTAAGTTGGGTGGGGCAGAGTCTCTGGGCATCTCCAAGGCAGCTCGGAAAGTGTTAGCCAGGTCAACAGAGTGTCAGATATGGCTCCAGCTTGCCAGCTCTATGGCTCCGTTTGGGGAAGGTTTAGAAGTAGGACAATGGCCTCTGCTTGCTTTGATACCAGACACTTCACTTTCTCTCAGTATGCCACTGGTGCCTTTCAGGCTGCTACCCTGGTGCTGAAGCTCAGAGTGAGTGAGTCTGAGGAAGTTTGTGGTGGTTTATTTAAAAAGAACTGCTTGGGGCTCCAGGAGTTCTTCCACCAACTCAATCCCCAGTGGTTTTTGCTGCCAGGAGTTGTGGGGACTTACCTTTTTGGCAATGGAACCCTGGGCTGGTAGTCCTGGTGTGGGGCTGGGATTCCTCACTCCTGAGATACCTCTCTGGAATTTTTACCCACCACACGTGGGTATGGGACCAGCCCATTCCACCCTTGCACCCCTCCTACCAGTCTGGATGGATGAAGTTTCTTTAATCCATAGTTGTCAGACTTCCATTCAACTCCATTTTGTGGTTGTCGGACTTCCATTCAGCTCAATTTCTGATGTTTCTGAGGTATGGTTGTTCTATATTTTAGTTGTAATTTTGATGTGGTTGTGCAAAGAGAGAGCCACGTCTGCCTATGCTGCCATCTTGACTGAAAGTCTTAATCTATTTAAAAAGTTTCAACAGTTATATCAAATAACTTGATATAATTAGATATCCAAATGAATATTTTTTTAATTACTTCTATAAGTCAGATTGTATATTCCAAGTAAGGAATAATAACATATCCCCTCCCTTCTAGTCCAAATCTGTAAAAGCAGGTAGACATGTAAACATGTATTTTGTAAGTTAGAGCATGTACAAAATTCTGTGTAAGCTCATAAGTGGAATCAAATACCCTATCTTGTGGAATCTTGGAAGGCTTCAATGAGGGTGCTGTTTGAGCTGAGCCTTAAAGGACAAATCAAATATCATCAGGTAGAAAAAGAATAGAATTTTCTGGGCAGAAGAAATGGTATGTGAAAGACTAGTGGTGAAAGAGCAATAAGTTTGTGGAATAAATGAATTAATGTAGTACATTACAGAATAATGAAATATAACTAATAGGAGTAGAATCCAGAAATGTAGGTTGGTATTAGATTGTGAAGAATCTTTTGTGTGTAATACAATATTTGGACTTTATCTAGGTATTAGAGAACTATTAGAGATTTTTAATCAGAGAGCTGAGGTGAATAAATTTGTGCTTTTTGAATGATTTTACCATTAGTTTAGGGAATAGGGTAGAAAAAGAAAGAGACTAAGGTCAGGGAGACCTTAACCAAACGTTTTAAATTTTGACCACTTTTTAAATTTCCAGATGTATCCAGGTAACACTATTTACATAATTATATGAGCTCTTTGTTTATATGCTCTTGTTTTTTCAGTCCTTGAGTTAGAAATTTCTTAGCATTCAGCTTAAGTTTTTTTTTTCTTTTATACTGATATGATCTCTTTTCAGAGAAAACCAAGACTGTAACTTTAACGTAGAAAGAAAACACTGTATACTCTATTTTGAAAGTGAGTTGAAGTTGCCTAGGTGAAAGAAAGAGGGAAGGACATTTTAGGCAGAGACAAGAAAATATATGGGCTAAGATAAAGCAAGAAAGGAGTCTGGTACATTTGAAGAACTACATATAAGCCAATGTGGCTAGGTGAGAAGGGGTGTATATGAGGACATAGTGGGGTTAGAAAGGTATTTAGGAATCAGATAATAAAGGACTTTTGGATAATGTATAAGTGTTTGAACTTTATCCTGTAACTCTTAGACAGCTAGAATGAAAGAATTGGTAAAATTACCACCTGTCAATAGCAATTTTTTTTCTGCTGGTCTTATAGTTCTCTTCTTGTGAACAAGAAGAGAATTTACAGTCTCAAATGAACTATGTGAATTTTTCCCTTTTAATTAAAGAACTTTAAACAAGTAGAAGATTTATGTTTCTTCAGATCTCTTAATTATGTGGGTACTTTATGAAAATGTAATGGTTATTAGTTTGAGGCATTTAGATTCTATTTTATGAATTCATTTTTGTCATCCTGGTAAAAATGTCTAGAAGCTTAGTCATCCCATTAAAATAGAACTTTTATTATGCTATACTTGGTGGTATAGCATATACTTGGTGGTATATCACCAAGTATATGCTATGTGAAGGTTCTGGTGGCTGTTCAATTGGGTAGATTTTCTAATTTTCATTCCTCTAATGGTTTTTTTGATAATAACAAACAGAAGAAACAAATAAAAATAAATATAGTATATAGCTCATTAATATTGGGCACTGCAAATCTCTCTTCTTTACAAACAATTCTATATGGTTGAATGGAATAAAATTTCAAAATGTTGAATTTTGAAAGGAATAGACTTACTTACTTGACTATTATAATTTGTCTTTGGTGTAGCCCAACTTTAGCATATTTTTAGTGCCAACTATCTTGTAGGGTACTTTTGTGGGCCTTGATGAAATAGCCCACGGGAAACTTCCAACTACAACTCCTATTATGCAGGAAAGGCATCACTAATAATTGCTTATGACTTTATCCTCAAACCCTGGACCTGTGAGAGTTCTGTATGTCTGGTGGGCTACTATGCCACTCTATATGACCCTCTTGAGCAGAGCGGGGTGAACCAACTCTGATTTCCTTTCATTAAGTTTACTTAGCTCACGTGGGAAAATAGCCTACCACATTCCGGGGACTTTAGCCTATTTCACTACCAGAGCCCTATTTTAACGGCCTGTTACAGTTATATTTTTATTGAGAGAGAGAGAGAGTGAAACGTCAATTTTGTTGTTCCACTTATTTGTGCACTTATTGGTTGATTCTTGTATGTGCACTGACCAGGGATTGAACCCACAAGCTTGGCATATTGGGACGATGCTCTAACCAGCTGAGCTACTGGCCAGGGCTTATATTTTTAAATGAATTATATCATTTATCATTACATAATCAATAGTTTTTATCCTGTTTTGGTGACTGTAAACTTAAATACCACCTTGTCTAATGTTAATATTGCCACCTTTGCTTTCTGTTTTCATGTTCGTGGAATCTTAGTGTCTCTTTTATTTAGCTGACATTTTGTTTTAATTATATCTCTTGTTAACAGAATATTGTTTCATTTTTAAAGCTACTTTGACACATTCTATTTTTATTAGGAGAATTATATCCACAGTTTTTTGAAGTTGACATACTTGATTTTTATTTCTATTATTTTGTAGTAGGTTTATTGGTTATTTTACTTCATTTCCTTTTTTTTCTTTATTTAGTTTCAGGCATCTCTTCTTTCTTGCTTTTTCGCTTTTTTCTTTCATGCTACTTTGGGAATACTATTGTACTAGTACTATTCCATTCTATTACTGATTCCTTTCCTTCCCTGGTATTTATAATCAGGCATGGTCACATTTGCCCGTCAGCAGATGAGAGAAACAAAACTGGAAGGAGAGTGTAGAGAAAGATAACACTACTCTAGGTGAGATGCTGATTGGCTTCCAAGTTGGGTAACAGCAGTAAACATGATAGGATATATTCAGTGGTTATTTAGAGGCAAGGATAGTTCATATGCTTAGGGGTTTCCTGGTACTTTAAATCTTTAATACCCTTTCCTTGAGGTCTGGAATAAGATACTGGGCAAAAATTAGAGTTAATATAAGAATGATGCTCAATTTCATGAGAAAAAGTTTAATTTTTAAAAACTTGTTCAAAGTGTAAAAAGCAGGTATAGAAATTATGAAAGTCTTATTTAACTTGTTAGTTATGATAAAAAATATTCAGATTGTTTGTTTTCAACATTCGTTGAGTATCTGTGAAGGGTGTGGGGGTTTAGGTGGTAAGAGCAATACAAAATATTTATGATCCAATCTTTATTCTTTAGTAACTTAGAGTACAATAAAGTATTGTAATTTTAAGATGTATTCTATTCTAAGTAATAATGCAAATATATTTAAGAATATATTGCATGAATCTCTTGTCAACCATAATTTGGAGTCCTTGGGTTACTATTTTGGGGTATCACAGTCACTAGTTTTCAACTAGGACATTTGAAAAATATACTTAAACTCAGTAGGCTCAGTTTGTTTTGTCATAGTCATGCTTCACCAGTGCTTCACCCAAGGGCACCACATCTCACTCTTCTACAGCCAGTCCAAACATGTCCTTGTCTATGTGCTATGCATGCCTGATTTTCTGTAGATGATTTTAGTCTTAGATATGTGGTGAAAAATCGTTTCTTTTGGTTTTATCATTTTTCTCTTCCTATCTCCCAGAAGTCTCTAATCTACCTCCATTTGTGGTATCCTTAATCACCAAATTTATCTCATAGCACTACTCCTTGTGGTCACATATTAAATCTCTAATGAAATTAAAATGACATAAAAATATATGATATACCTTTTAGTCTTTTTAGAAGTCACCCTTTTCTAATCTGATCTAATATTACTGTTGTACAAAATTATTATAATTAGTACTTTAAAAGTTTAATGCACTTTTATAAAGTTCAAAAACAAGCAACTGTAACAGTTTATTGTTTGGGGATACATAAATATGGAATAAAGTTAGAGAAAAACATGAAATTCCTTCAGGATTGAGGAATGCAGACGTAGGATGGGGGAGAATCATATGTAGCTGTAGGTTGTCAGTAATGATCTAGGTTTCTTTAACTGTTTATTAGAGAATAGTATAATGAACCCCCATATACTTTATCATCAAGGTGCAATAATTACTATTTTGCTATTTTTTACATATTCTCCTACCACTTTTTTCCTAATATAACTTAAAACAATCCCAAATTTTATGCCATTTCATAAGTGCTAATGTGTGCGTGTCTAATTGACAAGGATGTTTTTTTTAAACCTAAGTACCATGCATGCTATTATCACATGAAGCAGAATTAATTATAATACCTGGTCCATACTCACATTTTCATAATGGTCTCAAAAAATGTTTTTCCCCTAGGAACCCAAACAAGATTCCTATAATATGTTGACATTATGTTCCTTAAGTCTTTTTTATTCTGAAAGAGTTCCTTCTCCTTTATATTCTATGAGTTTGTTAGAGAAAACTGGTCATTTGTCTTAGAGAATATACTCATGTTCTGGGTTCAAATTACTCGTGTCTGGTGTTATTTAACTTGTCCCTTTATTCCCCATATTTCCTATAAACTAGTGGTTTATTCAAAGGATTGGTGAGAGTTAGATTCTTTGTGGGGTTTTTTTGTTTTGTTTGTTTTTAGCAAGAATATAGGTGATGCTGCATACTTGCTTTTTTATCACATCATGAAGCACATAATGTCTGGTTGTCCCACTTTTAATGATGCTAAAATTAATCTGTGGGTTTAGTGTAACAGGTATTCCTTGATACATTAATTTTCCTTAATCTGCATAGGGGAGCACCACTCTAAGAAAATACTTAAAAAGCTAAATGTATGAAGGAAGAAGAGGGATAGGAAATATAATTCAGGGCTTCTACTGCCTTATCTGTAAATTATATTGGTTGTGTTAGAATAGAATCCCAATTGCCAGTTGTAGGCAAATGAAACAAGTCTTTACTGTCTCAGGGAAAGTACTTCCTCCTATGCCCTATCCTCAAGGATAGTAGCTTTAAGATCTAGCCTCTCTTGATCTCGGGCTTTTTACTAAATTTAGGTTGTTAAGTGACTTGAAGTATAACAGATTGAGAAACACAGATCTCAAAGTCCCTCCCAACTGAACTAATACAAATTTTAAGTAATGATAATTAACTTTTTAAACAGGGATCAACTCCGCCAGTAACTGTTTTCAAAGGTTCAAAGAAACCTTACTTAAAAGAATGCATTTTGATAATTAACCATGATACTGGAGAATGTCGACTAGAAAAACTCAGTAGCAACATCACTGTAAAAAAAACAAGGTATGTGGTTAACAAAACAAATTATTTTACCAGCACATAAATTGCTAAGGAAATGTCAGTGAAAAAAATTATTTTATTAAGTCACATTATTATATAAGGGTTATCGCTGTGTGGTACAAAAATGTTTTAACCTTTTTCCAAGTTTAAATTTGGTGAAGAACCTTAGCCAAAAGCTCATAGGACTTTTCTTTTTTATATATAAAAGCTTCTTTTGTTCTGAATATTTTCTATGTGTGTATATTTGTATACCTTAGTTTACTGTAGATGCTTATATAGAACTGGACTGAAAAGAGCCATTGTATGCTCTTCAGTGTAATTTCATCTTGATTAGTAAGAATTTATTGAAATCTAGAAAATATGTAAAGGAAAGTTTTCTCTATAAGAATTGAAATTTCTGTATTTTAATTGGATTAACATTGTTTTATTAGGAAGGTCAATAAGAGAATATAGCCATCTCATATCCTTTTTTGGAACCAGGAAAGTGCCTTGATTAACACATAATGTAATGGACTTGCTCTAAAAGCCATTCAAAAGTATGGACAAAAATTGGTCCAGGAATTAAAGAAAGGGAAAAGTTATGGTTGGTTGGAGCATATCAGGGAGCCCTTACTGATGTAACTTGAGAGAAGGTTAGATTTAGGACTTTTTCCTCCCCAAATATACTTGATAAGAATTACCTTTAGTGCTTATAAAAATGAGTTCTCATATTAGATTTCAAATTAGGAAGGAGCCTGGGAAGCTGTATTTTTCATTACCCTCTCCCTCTAGGTGATTTTTATTGGTAGGAAAATTTGAAAACAAGTGACTTAATTGATCAGAAAGAACATGAGGATGTAAGCAAGGTTTGAAGGTAGGTATATATATATCTGACTTATTTGGGGCCAATGGACAAGACCTGTTTGAATAGAGCAGAGATTTGTCTCTGTGCCTGCATATAAATAAATATTGGAAAGTGAGGGGTGTGGTTGATAGTGGCTTAGAAGTAAGGTCATAAAGGTAAGTTGAAGCTAATGCCTTCAATATTAACTATGAACTTAGGGCATTGTCTTAAGGGCTACGTAACAGTACTGAAATTTTTTAAACTAGGGAATAAATTTTTTTAATTAATGGTTCAAAACAAAAATATTTTTAATTCACCAAATTGAGTATAATGAAACTATAAGGGCAGCAGAAGTGCATAAACCAGTTTTGAGAAGAGGAAGGAAGAGAAAAATGAGGTGCTAAATACTTAGTTAAGGAAGAACTAACAGGATTTGGTGACTGGAAATAGGAGAGGCAGAAATCAAGCATAATTGTATTATATAGACTTCTTAAAAGAATTGAAAGGAAAGAAAGTAAATGAATCTGCTTTAGTAATGTGGCTTAACGTAATGAATGAAAAATGTGAAAGCGATTTAATTTTACAGAAATGATCATTTTATAATTTAGGGAATACATTTGCACCTACTGTACACTAAGGTATATTTTATTTTTGGCATTTGTGTATTTTTTTTTTATCCTTACCCAAGGATATTTTTCATTGCTTTTAGAGACAGGAAAGGGGAGGGGTATAGGGGAGTGGCATGGAGAGAGAGATATTGATGTGAGAGAGAAACATCAATTGGTTGCCTCCTCCTTTGAGCCCTGACCAGGAATCAAGCCTGCAACCTTTCAGTGGTATGGGACAACATTCCAACCAACTGAGCCAGGGCCATTTGTGTAGGTTTTATCTCTTTAATTTTGAGCAGTAATTTTGTTTTTATTCATATCTGTACCCCTTAATGGAAGTGTGTATATGCCATGCATAAATAGCAGGAATCCATAAACATTTGTAAATAATGGATTAGATTATTGTTTTAATTCTTGAAAACCGTTTAAAGATGTCTAGGGAAAGGAATAAGTGCTTAATTTTAGTAACTTTGTAAGTTGAAATTGTTATTACATTGCCCTCATAACTGCTTTGACCTGCTTTTGACCTATGTCAGAAAAACATTTTGACATACATGTTTTTAATTGCAGGGTTGAAGGAAGCAGTAAAATGCAGTCTCGTGTAGAGTATCAGCAGCAACATCGCGTAGAGCATCAGCAGCAACAAATGCGGAATTTAACGAGGACCCCCAATCTTGTAAAACATTCTCCACCGGAAGACAAGATGTCTCCAACATCTTCAATGGATGATATTGAAAGAGGTAAAATCTAGGTATATATAATATTCCTTTATAAGGAATGATTAAGAATAAGTAAAACTTTCATTTTAATTAACAGGGGAACTAACTATAAAGTTTTATTGAGAGCAAAGTATTTTTTTATTATGGGTTTTCTTGCAGGGAGAAGAGCGTAGTTTATGATTTAGGGTATTATGTAATTATGTATCTATATAAGAGAATTCTTTTTTAACTTCTTTTTTTTAAGATTTTATTTATTTATTTTTAGGGAGGGAAGGGAGGGAGAGAGGGAGAGAGAGAGAGAGAGGAGAGAGGGAGGGAGAGAGAGAGAGAGAAACATCAATGTGCGGTTGCTGGGGGTTATGGCCTGCAACCTAGGAATGTACCCTGGCTGGGAATCGAACCCGGGACACTTTGGTTCCCAGCCCGAGCTCAATCCACTGAGCTACGCCAGCCAGGGCTTATATAAGAGAATTCTTATGTTCTCATTCAGGGGGAAAGTGTTTAGATGTGTGTAACTGGAGTTTTCTTCTTTTTGACAGTTGTGATGATTCAAATTCAGTTCTTCACAGCATTTCCTGTGGAAGTTATTTATGCATAGCCAGACTATAGATGTCTAAGATGTCACCAAAACAATAGTGAAGTGAGGAGATATAGTAAGCGGAAGCAGCAGGCAAGTTCTCCTGAATTGCTGCTCACTTCTCAGCAGGAAGGTGTTTCTAGGGAGGCACAGTCCCTTTGAAAGTAAGGAAATTTAAATCTCCATTTTTTTCCCTAGCTGCAGTGCGGGTGTTGGTGTTATAGTTAGTTGTGGTAGAAGTAAGACCCTGGTCACCAAAATATATTTGCTTCTACACTTTTCCTTCATAACTTACACATCGTAGTGCAATTCCAGCTGCTCCCTTCTAGGCCCAGTAGAGTATTAGTTCTTTAATATATGTGTCCCTATTACTAGTAGTAAGGAAGATAAAGCTCAGAACCTTTATTGTGAAAAGGAATCTTGAATTTTATTTTATCATGTCTGCTTCCAAAATGGATTTTAATCATGGTATCATTAATATACATGTATACAGTAAAATACTGGAAAAGAAAAACATGGTGTTAAAGGGAAAGAAGAAGCAAATTTGTTAACTTATAAAACATTAAATTTAGATCTGAGTTTCCTAGTCACTAAGGCAAAAATAGAGACAAAAGTAGTATATTTTGTGTTATTTAAACGACAGGTTCCAAAGATTTAAACTCTTTCCTGCTACTAAATTCCAAAAGGAGTTCATCATGTGGAACCTATTCTAGGGAATATTAAATGATACAGTATTTTCAACAATAATTTGACAATATGGAATTTCCTCTATGTGTCAGTTTTTTAGCAAAGACCTTAATAAAAACAGTGTATTGAAGCATTGTATCATAGAGGATAAGTTAACATGATCCAAGCATAAGATCTAATTTTGTATGAGAATTTACACTGAGATGTTTGTGTACCCTGTCCCTTTGACAGTCTTCTTTTAAATATTTTCTTGACCCTTCTCTGCCAATGTCTCCTCCTGTGGTTGAAGCATGTTTTCAGATTTATATCTAGATGTCTGAAATTTATATTAGTGTTTCTATGGTTTAATGTTCACATTTACATCTTTGAGCTATGTGGAATTTTAGTTTAAGGAATAAGAATTCAAACTTCTATCCACCCCCAGCAGTCACAATAAATAGTGTTGATAGAGAATCTACAAATATTGTATTGATAGAGTATATATCAATACCATTAATTGAATAAGTCATCGTTTCTTTCCCTGATATGGAAAGCCAATTTTATCACATGCAAAATTTCTATATGGACTTAAGTCTGTCTCACAACATAAAATATACAATGGTCAATAAAATCATGGTGAGGCAAAAGGTTTATAGTATTGAGTATGCAAAACAGCATTTATTGTATTATTATTTATCAATTATTATATTATTTTTCACACGAACAACTGTAAATCCACTGTTGCCCTACCCTGTATATAAGAAATTGATGAAACTCTCTAATACAATGCAATTTTAAGATTAAGAGGTAGGTAGTTTTTCATTTATGAGGTTGGCAGTAGCTAAAACACTTGTTAACATCCAGCAGTTGTAAGGACAAAAGGGGACAAGAGGGGAAAAAGGGGGACATCTGTAATAATGTGAATGATAAAAATAAAACTTAAAAGTAAAAATAAATAAAAATTGATATTGCACAATACAAAAAAAGGAACATGAAGCAAGTATATACGTACATTTTTTTAAAGAAATTCTTTTTTTCTTTTAGATTTTATTTATTTATTTTTAGAGACAGAGGAATGGAGGGAGAAAGAGAGGGAGAGAAATATCAATGTATGGTTGCCTCCCACATGGCCCCTACTGGGAACCTGGCCCATAACCCAGGTATGTGCCCTGACTGGGAATCAAACCCGTGACCCTTTGGTTCGCAGTCTGTGCTCAATCCACTCAACTACACCAGCCAGGGCTATTCATGCATTTTTGAAAGATTTTATTTTATTTTTAAATTTTTTAAAAACTGTTTATTCTGTTTACAGTTGTCCCAGTTTTTTTACCTTTTGTTCTCTCCATTCAGCCTACCTCTCACTCCCAGAGACAGTCTCCATTCCATTGTTCATGTCCATGGATCATTCATGTATGTTCTTTGACTAATCCCTTCCCCTTCCTTCGATCATTCCACCCTTACACCTCCCTTCTTACAACTGTCAGTGTGTTCATGTTTCCATGTCTCTGGTTCTATTTTTCTCATTAAGTTACTTTACTCATTAGATTCCAGTTATAAGTGAAACCATATGGTGTTAGTCTTTCACCATCTGGCTTATTTCACTTAGCATAATAGTCTCCAGTTCCATCCAAGCTGTTGCAAAAGTTAGGAATTCCTCATTTTTTCCTGTTATATAGTATTCCATTGTGTAAATGTACCACAGTTTTTTAATCTGCTCATCTACTGATGGAGACTTAGACTGTTTCAAACACTTGACTATTATAAATAGTGCTGCTATGAACATTGGGGTGCACACGTTCTTTTGAATTGGTGTTTCAGGAATCTTAGGGTATATTCCCAGCAGTGGAATCACTGGTCAAAAGGCAGTTCCATTTTTAATTTTGAAAAAAATTCTATGCTGTTTTCACAGTGGCTACACTAGTCTGCATTCCCACCAACAGTGTACTAGGGTTCCCTTTTCTCCACATCCTCACCATCCCTTGTTTGTTGATTTATTAATGATGGCCATTCTGACTGGTGTGAGGTGATATCTCATTATGATTTTAATTTATATCTCTTTGATGGCTAGTGATGTTTAGTACTTTTTCATGTGTCTATAGACCATCTGTATGTCCCCCTCAGTGAAGTATGTATTCGTGTCCTTTGCCCATTTTTAATTGCATTGTTTTTTCTTGGTGTTGAGTCCTATGAGTTCTTTTTATATTTTGGAGATTAAACCCTTGCCTGATGTATTATTACCAAATATGTTCTCCCATACAGTTGGTTTCCTTTTCTTTTTCATGATGATTTCCTTAGCCATGCAGAGGCTTTTTGGTTTGTTGTAGCCCCATTTGTTTATTTTTCCTTTATTTCCCTTGCCCAAGGAGATATATCAGCAAAAATATTGCTACATGGGATGTCTGAAATTTTACTGCCTATGTTTTCCACTAGGACTTTTATGGTATCATGACTTATATTTAAGTCTTTTATCCATTTTCAGTTTATGGTGTAAGTTGGTGGTCTAGTTTAATTTTTTTGCATGTACCAGTCCAATTTTCCCAGCACCATTTGTGGAAGAGACTATTTTTACTACATTGTATGCTTGTGTTCTCTTTGTCAAATATTAATTGACTGTAGAGACATGGGTTAATTTCTGGGTTCTCTATTCTATTCCATTGGTATATGTGTCTGTTCTTATGCCAGTACCAGACTTTTGATTATGGTGGCCTTGTAGTACAATTTGATATCAAGTATTGTGATCCCTCCGACTTCATTGTTCTTTCTCAGGATTGCGGAGGCTATTCAGAGTCTTTTTTGGTTCCATGTAAATTTTTTAAATATTCTAGATCTGTGAAATATGTCATTGATATTTTAATAGGGATTGCATTGAATCTGTAGATTGCTTTGGGTAGTATAGACATTTTAAAGATGTTAATTCTTCCAAACCATTAACTTGGTATATACTTCCAATTTTTGTATCTTCCTCAATTTCTTCAGTGTCCTGTAGTTTCTGAGTACAGATCTTTTACATCCTTGGTTAAATTTATTCATAGGTACTTTATTTTTCATGTTGTTACAGTAAATGGCATTTTTTTTCTTAGTTTCTCTTTCTGATAGTTCATTGTTGGTATACAAAAATACCGTCATTTTCTGTTTATTGATTTTGTATCTCTTTGCTGATTTCACTTGTTAGGTAGAGTAATTTTTTGGTGGATATTATAGGGTTTTGTATGTACACTATCATGTAATCTGCAAATAATGACAGTTTTACTTCCTCCTTTTCATTTTGGATGTTTTTTATATCTTTTTCTTGTCTAATCACTGTGGCTGGGACTTCTGGTACTGGGTTGAATAAGAGTGGTGAAAGTGGCACCCTGTCTTGTTCCTTATCTTAAGGGAAATGCTTTTAGTTTTTGTGCACTGAGGATGATACTGGCAGTAGGTTTCTCATATATATCATTTACTATATTGAGGTATGCTCCCTCTCTTGCCACTTGGTTGATTGTTTTTATCATAAATGGGTTCTCTATTTCATCAAATGCTTTTTCAGCATCTATCAACGTGCTCATGTGATTTTTCTTCATTTTCTTTGTGATGTATTATATTAATTGATTTGCAAATATTGTACCATCCTTGCACCCCTGGGATAAATCCCACTTGATCATGGTATATGATTTTGTTTTGTTTGTTTTGTATTTTAGTTGTTATTCTATTGTAGTTGTTCCAGTTTTTCCCCTTTTGCCCTCCTCTGCCCAGCCCACCCCACTGCTACCATTGTTAATCCCCACACTGTTGTCCATGTCCATAGGTCATTCATACATGTTCTTTAACTAATCTTTTCCTCTTCTTTCCACTATTATCCCCTTCCTCCCTCTCCTCTGGTCACTGTATGATATTTTTAATGTATTTCTGGGTCCAATTGACAATATTTTGTTGAGGATTTTAGCATCTATGTTATCAGAGATATTGGCCTGAAGTTTTCTTTCTTTGTTGTGTCTTTACCTGGTTTTGGAATTAGGATAATACTGGCTTTGTAAAAAGGGTGTGGGAGTCCTTCCTCTTATTGAATTTTTGGAATAGTTTGAGAAGGATAGCTGTTAGTTTTTTGAGTGTTTGGTAAAATTTGCCTGTGAAGCCATCTCGTCCAGAACTTTTGTATGCCAGGAGTTTTTTGATTACTGCTTCAATTTTGCTAGTTGTTATTTGTCTGTTCAGGCTTTCTGCTTCTTCTTGATTTAGTTTTGGAAGATTGTATGTTTCTAAAAATGTGTCTATTTTGCCCAGGTTGTTCAATTTCTTGGCATGTAATTGTTCATAATATTTTCTTATAATCCTTTGTATTTCTTTGGTGTCATTTGTTATTTTTCCTCTTTCATTTCTGATTTTGTTTATTTGAGTCCTCTCTCTTTTTTTCTTGATGAGTCTGGTTAAAGGCTTGTTGATTTTGTTTATCTTTTCCAAGAATCAGCTCCTGGATTCATTGACCCTTAGGATTGTTTTTTAGTCTCTATGTTATTTAATTCTGTTCTGATCTTGATTATTTCCTTCCTTCTGTTTGCTGTGGGCTTTGTTTGTTGTTGTTCCTCTAGTTCTCTTAGATGTAGGGTTAGGTTATTTATTTGAAATGTTTCTGTCTTCTTTAGGTAGATCCATGTTGCTATGAACTTCCCTTTCAGGACTGCCTTCACTGTGTCCCATAGGTTTTGGGTTGTTATGTGTTCATTTTTATTTGTTTCCAGATTTTTTTTATTTCTTTGTTGGTCTCATTGCTAACCCATTCATTATTTAATAACATGTTATTTAGTCTCCATGTATTTGAGTGCTTTTGAGGTTTTTACTTAAGGTTGGTTTCTAGTTTCAAGCCATTGTGATCCAAGAAGATGCTTGATGTGATTTCAATTTTCTTGTTAAGAAAATTCTCAATTTGTTAAGGCTTTTTTTGTATTCTACCATATGGTCTGTCTTTGAAAATGATCCATGTGCGTTTGAAAAGAATGTATATTTTGCTTCTTTGTGGTGAAATGTTCTGTAAATATCAATTAAGTCCATTTGACTTAGAGTGTTGGTCTGTGCCACAATATCCTTGTTTCTTTGAAAGATCTATCCATTGTTGACAGTGGGATATTAAAATCCTTTATGATGACTGTATTGCTGTCAATCTCTTTCTTAAAGTCCTCCAAGGTTTTCCTTACACTATATTTAGGTGCTCCTATGTTGGGCGCATACATGTTTACCAGAGTTATATCCTCTTATTGGACTGCTCCCTTAAGTATTGCGTAGTGACCTTCTTTGTCTCTTGTTAATGGCCTTTGTTTTAAAGTCTATTTTGTCTGATATAAGTATTGCTACCCCAGCTTTATTTTTATGTCCATTTGCTTAGAATATTTTTTCCCATCCCTTCACTTTCAGCCTGGGTAGATCTTTTGTTCTGAGGTGGGTCTCCTATAGACAACATTATGCAGGTCATGTTTTCTAATCCATTCAGCTGCCCTTTGTCTTTTGACTGGATCATTTAATTTATTTACATTTAAGGTTATTAATGATAGGTACTCATTCATTGCCATTTCTCCCTTTTTACCTGTCCTTCCCTCCACCCTCCCCCACCCCCCCTTTAGCATCTCATACATTGCAGTTCCTTTAGTATCTCATGCATTGCTGTTCCTTTAGCATCTCATGCATTGCTGGTTTGGTGGAGATGGACTGTTTTAGACTTTTCTTTTTTGTCTGGAGAGCTTTTAATTCCACCTTCCATTTTAAATGAGAGTCAGTCCCTTCTGGATTGTGTGTTTCTGTTGAAAAGTCAGCTGATAGCCTTATTGGAGCTCTGTTGTATATTACTAGCTATTTCTCCCTTGCTGCCTGTAGGATTTTCTCTTTGTGTTTAAATTTTGCTATTTTAACTGTGCTATGTCTTGGAGTAGGCTTCTTTGGGTTCTTGATTGGGGCCCTCTGTTCTTCCTGAACTTGTATGGCTTTTCTCCTCTCCAAGTTTGGAAAGTTTCTGTCATTATTTTTTCAAACAGGTTTTCTATCCCTTGCTCTTTTTCCTCTTCTTCTGATATCCCTATGGTTTGGATGTTGTTACATTTCATGTTGTCCTGAAGCTCCCTTAAACATTTCTCATTCTTTATGAGTCTTTTTCATTTTGGTGCTGTTACTGGGTGTTGTTTCCTATCTTGTCTTCCAACTCACTGATTCAGTCCTCTGCTTCATCTAGCCTGCTTCTAATTACTTCTAGTGTGTTCTTTATTTCAGATATTGTATTTTTAATTTCCACTCAGTTCTTACTCGTATTCTTTTGAGTATATCCTTTTTCATTGCTGATGTAGTTCCCACTAAGTTATTTTAGTGTCTATAAATTTCCTTGTAATTCTCACTGAGTTGCTTGAGCATCTTTATAACCATTACTTTGAATTCTGTGTCCGATAAATCGCTTGCTTCAATTTCACTTAGCTCCTTTTATAGTGATTCCTCATTTCCTTGTGGCTGGGGGTTGTTTCTTTTTCTCCCCATTTTAGGTGACTCTTTTTATTTATTTTTGCATATTAAATTGGTCTACTTTGACCCCCTGTCTTTGTGGGGTGGCCTTTTGTGGTAGGAGTCCTCTGGGACTCAGTGGTGCAGTCTCCTTGATTTCCTGAGGTGGATGCTGTAGGGATGCCTTTTATGCAATTCATGTGGGCTCTGATATTGTAATTGGGTTTTGGTTGTTGGTGACTCGTTTGTTGGTGGGTTCTCCCTTCCAGCTTGTTGACTGAGAGTCACGGCCCCCAGCATGTCTTGTATGCTGTTGTACAGGTGCTGGCAGAACAAGACAGAACAACCCAGAAAACAAAACCCACACCAACAAAAATAACCCCCAATTGCAACAGCAATATAAACATGAAATGAGCAAAGATTAATAAAAGTAGAAAAAAATAAAATGTTATATGAAAGGCAAAAAGAATATGATATGAGTAAAAGAAGGAAAAATGATTTTGAGAGGATAGAGGGAGGAGAAATAATAAGTTTAGGGATTAGAAACAAGGAAAAGAAGTAGAGGAAAAAATTAAAACATAAATTAGAAAAGTGAAGGAAGAAGGCAAAATGGAATAAGGAAAGGGAAGAGTATAATATGAGGTTTGAAATTAAAAAAAAAAAGTGAGGCAATAGGAACAGAATTGTAAAAAAAACAACAGCAGCAATATCAATGACAAACGAACAGATTAATAAAGGTGGAAAGAGATGAGAATATTATAAGAAAGAGAAAAGAATATGCTGTGTCTACAGGAAAGAAAAATGATTTTGAGGGGATAGAGGAGAAATAATAAGAGTAAGGAATAGATACCACACTAGGAGAGGGAAAAATAAAATTTCAAATGAAAATAAGAAAGGGCAGGAGAAAGGCAAAATGGAGTAAGACAGGAAGAGTAAACCATGAGATTTGAAAATAAAATAGTGAACAAATAGGCATAAAATTGATGAAAAACAACAACCACAGTATCAATGACAAATGTGCAAAGATTAATAAAGGTGGGAAGGCAATAATAATATAACAAAGGGAAAAAGAATGTGAGATGATTAAGGGAAAGAAAAATGATTTTGAGACAATAGAAGGAGAAATAGTAAGAGTAAGAAATAGAAACAGGTGCAGAAAGGGAGAAAATAAAATGTAAAACAAGGATAAGAATGGGAAGGAAGAAGGCAAAATGGAGTAGGGCAAAGGAAGAGTATTTGAAATAAAAATAAAATTATAAAGTGAAATAATAGTGTCACAGGTGGGCACAGGTAACCAGGTTCTTAGTGATCGGGACAAAGAATTGAACCGAACACCCAGAGTTTATAGCAGAGAACATGGGAGCAGGCCAACTCCAAGCAGAGATTGACCTCATGGGCTGGAGGGACTCTATTCTTATAGGGCGGATCCTTCCTGGCTAGTTTTGGTGGGCTTTTACTGAGTATATACAAGTAGTTGTATTACTTTAAAGTTACTGTACATATGGTCTCCCATGATTTTCCCTGATTGACCACCAGGGAAGAGGGTCCCACAATGCTACCAAATTGACCCCCATTTCTTTTGGGGTCCCCCTGTACTAGGTTCACCTTTCTCTTCTCCAGAGAATTGTAACTCTCCATGTTAGAGATTGGTGAAAAGGAAAGGAGTTATTTATTCAAGTTATACAGACTAAGAATAATGACTTAATGTCTTCATCGAAGTCCCAACACTCACAGACACACACAGTCCTTCTTTCCCTCGTTTGCCCAGTCTGGGGTACCATATCTCAGGAAAAGAAATAGAAGTCCATGGCTCAGGCAGCCCCCGGTTCTTCCCAGTAATCTGTGCTCAGCTGGTAGGACTCCTTCGGTTCCCAGCACCATCAGCTGTGTTGCCGGGATCTCCAGCTAAAGCTGTGTGGCGGTTCTCTGCCACAGCTGCATGGTCCTCTCTTCAATGGCTGCCAAGCCTGGGTTTAAATTCCCTTGCCAGTATTCCTCTGCAGCTCCATTTCCGACTCCTCCCACAATTGACCACACTTGGCAGCATTCCCATATCCTTCCAGCTTTACTGGGCTGCCATCATGAATCTGTGCAGGTGTGACCCCATGTTGTGGAGCCAGTCATCTCCAAGCTCTCACACAGGTGCTGTAACTAGGGGGAGTTGCCTCCCAGTTACATCTTGGGGGGAAGTTCCTTCCATCCCCCTGGCTCAGAGCATGGCCACAGCTATTTAACATATCTATGCAACCAGTTAAAGGTTATAGATGTGTTAAATGACCAAGCCAGAGGTTAGCTGCAAAGCTGTTGCTATGCAAAACAGCTCTCAATGGCCCTGCTCCATGTGTCCCTTCCCTCAACTCACACCTGTGGTGGAGGGTGAGGACATCCTATATATCTTTCTAACATTTCCTGAACACTTTGAGTTCTGGACCCCATTACAAATCCTTCTTTTGGGGGCCCCCTGGCTGCACCCTCCTACAATAGGAATGAAATTGAAGAAAAAAGAAAAAAAACATTAAAAAGCTATGCAAGGCAAAAATAGTGCAAATCTTGAAAAAGAACAAGGTAGAATTTGTCTCAGCTGAGTTTGGTGTTTACCTGGTGTCTTCTCCTTCTGGATGTGACTCTAGTAATGTCTGATGGTGTCCCCATCTACCTCTAGGCAGCCTTTTCAAGACTGCAAGCAGTCCACAGTCTGTGGCTGTCTTTTTCAGGCATGGCTGCGTTTGTGCTGGTCCTCACTACTCTGCACTGTTGGCTTTTTATCAGCAGAAGGTCCAGGGGTGGGTCATCTAACATCTGGCAGTACAGTAGCTACCACCTCCACCTGCCTTTAGAGGGAACTTTTGGTGTGACCAGGGGGGTAGGATTCCTGGATCTCCTTTGGGAGGTGCTATTCAGTCTTCAGGGAAGATTGTGGGTGTGTTTTGCCCACCCCTGCACCACTTATCTGAGTCTGACTGAGATTATTTCCAGTTATGTATAGTTTCTGATGAGTTAGCTGTCCATTTCATGTGAGGGACCAATCTGTGTAAGAAGGTCAGCACATTCCTACTTAGTGCTGATGGCAGTTATGTATAAGGGCCAGTGTTGGGCGGGGCCCTGAATTTCCCTTGTGCTAATTTCTGCACTCTCAGCCCAGCTGGTTTCAGTGAAATAAGGCCCAAGGAACCAGCGTATCTCGTCATGGCTAAGAAGAATTCAGAAAGGCCCCTCTTGGTGTTCTCTATTTTTCCCCTATGAATATGTACCCAGCAGGCCTAACTGTTTTACAGAGTTTCTCCATTGGATGTGGTGCTTGCAGTCCTGCAGGAGGGTGTGCTGACTCTTTCTCTTCTGAGAGGCTTTTACTCTGCAGGTCATAGGGGGTCTTCCTGGCTGCAAAGAATCTCAGGTGCTCAACTCTTGCCTGTCTCCCAGCCCACTGCCCTCACAAGAAGCACAGTCCTGAACTCTGTTCTGCCCCTGGCTTGCTAGCCACACTTGGTGGCAGCCTAGCAATCCCTTTGCTGTACCACTTTCTAAATGCCCTATCCAGCTTGATTCAGTGGGAATGAACTGCACTTTCAATCTGGCCTTTACTGACAGAGCAGCTATGCACAAGATCCCTGCCTAGCCACACCTCAGCTCTCCTATTAAAACAACTCTGTGTGGCACCCATACTGCAATACTGAGTCACTGCCCTTTTCTCTGCACAAACCACCTCCCCCCAAAAGCAGAAAGTCTCTCTTGGTCACGGTCACGACTGGCTGCAGCCTGCCGAAGCCTCTAAGTGACCCAGGTGCAACGCCTCATATTTTTAGGAGATAGGGTCCCTCTCTGGCACTCTCCCAGTTGGTGCTGCAGCTATGGACATGCTGCTTGCTGTGTGTGTGTGTGTGTGTGTGTGTGTGTGTAGCCTGCATCTCCCAGACTCCATATATTCTCCCAAGTCACTCCTGATTAGGGTTAAAGGGTCCCTGTGTAGGACTAGGGTCCCCTGACCTGGTAGAGGAGGGAGCTGCAATGCTGTGATTTCTTTCTGATCTCTGCACTGCTGCAGGTGCCACACACAGGGTATTTCCCCTTCAATTTATAAAATCTTACCAGACGGTGTGAAGCTACTTCTGTATTCCTTGGCTTCAAATCATATCAGCTAAGATTCTGTCGATTGTTCAGGTTATCAGAAGATCAGCCAGAATTCCAAGTTGGATGCAGCTTCTGCCTACCTGACCACCATCTTCCAATCTCCTCCAAAAAAAAGTTTTCATTTTCATGAAGACTAAGTTGAAGCTTTAGGACACAGGTGACGAACACAAGGTCCACAGGCCTAATCTGGACCTCCACCTTGTTTTATCTGCCCAGCACCTTGTTTTTACCTGGCAGCAGCGTCAAGCTCTCACTTAACTGTTACGTAGTAGTTATATTTATACAGTCCTAAAATTACATCCGACCCTTTGAGGGCAACTGTGAGGCTGATGTGGCCCCTGGTGAAAATGAGTTTGACACCCCTGCTTTAGGAGGACTAGATAGAGTTGAGTCAAAAAAAAAAAATGGCTTAGATTTAAATGTGCTAACACAGCTGGAATTGGAGGGTAGACTGAAATCACAAACATTTATATCCAGACTGCTCCAGGTATGGTCCATGGGTTAGTAACACCAGCATCAACTGGTATTTATTTATTTTTAGAGAGAGGGGAAGGGAGTGAGAAAGAGAGGGAGAGAAACATCAATGTGAGAGAGAAACATCAGTTGGTTGCCTCTTGTACACACCCTGAGGGGGGACTGAATCTGCAACTTAGGGATGTACCCTGACCAGGAATCAAACCAGCGACCTTTAGCTTTGTGAGACAATGCCCATCCATCTGAGCCACATCAGTCAGGGCTGTTCATACATTTTTTTAACAATTTATAAATTGGCACATACTTATTTCTTGTAGAGGAATTTTTTTCTGCAAGCACTTGAAACAGTGTCTAGTACATAGAAAGTACTATATGAAGGTTTGTAATTATCATTTTTATTTGCTAATAACTATTAAAATAAAAATATATGTATCCCTTATCTAGAAATTTTAGAAGTTTCTCTTATAGTGAAACTTGTACAGATAGCCATATTAGATATATGCAGAGATATGTCTGTGTCAGTCATATAAGAATGTTTCATTAAACATTTTCCATACTAAGGAAAAAAATGGATAAAATCCCAAGTGTGTAAGGAGAGATTATAACACTATACATATCAATTTTTAAAATTTATTGGGATGATACTGGTTAACAAAATTATATAGGTTGCAGCTGCACAGTTCTATGACACATCGTCTGTACACTGTATTGTGTGTTCACCACCCCAAGTCAAGTCTCTGTCCAGCACCATTTATCCTTCCATGTCCTCCTTCACCTCCCTTTACCCCTCTCATCCAAATCCCCCCACCCCCAACAGTTGTCAGCTTGCTCTCTGTCTGTGAGTCTGTCTCTTTTTTGCTGGTTAGTTCATTTTGTTCATTAGATTCCACATATAAGTGAAATCATACAGTGCTTGTCTTTCTCTGACTGGCTCATTTCACTAGCATAATAATCTCCAGGTCTGTCCATGCTGTTGCAAAGGGTAAGATTCCCTCCTTTTTTATAGCCAAGCAGTGTTCCATTGTGTAAATGTACCACAGCTTTTGTATCCACTCATCTGGATAATCGGACTGCTTCCAAATCTTGGCTATTATAAATAATACTGCAGTGAACATAAAGATACATATAGTCTTTCAAATTAGCTACATATGGATTTTTTAAAAAAGATCATATTTTTAGTAACAGGAGGTTATCCATATATATAATTAAGCAAAAAAAAAAGTTTTGTGTGTGTCTGAATCATTTTTGAAAACAAAATTTGTATAAGTTTGTAGATACATAGAAGAACTTGGAAGAATTATACTAAAATGTGAGTATTATCTTTGAGGGTTTAGATTATAGGAACCTCTCATTTTTATGTAAAAATTATTTGAATTTTTAAAGTGAATTTGTTATTTTTTAGACAATGGCTTTATTTAGTAGATAATATAATGTTGAAGAATAATTTTAACGTAAAACCACTTAATCTCACCATGCTAATGTAAATATCAATTTCTACATGCATTGTAAAATGTTTACATTTTGTTTTTATAAATACTATATGCCAAATTGTCACATACATTATCTCAACTAACCTTTATATTTTTAATAAATATTTTACATATATAGAAAATACAGATAATAATGTAATAGATTATATACCTACAGCTTAGATTTAACATTTTACCACTTTGGCTTTAGGTTTTAAAAAAAATTACAGAAGTTTCTTTCCTTTCTAATATATTGCTTCCTTTTTCTATCTATGTGTGCACATATCTGAATGTACTTTAAAGGATTTATATATGTTTCTATTTCTTGAAAGTTTGTATATGATAGGTTTTTCTGATTCTTAGTAGTTTGGGTAAATTTTTTTAATGACTTTAGGTTTACTTAGGTTTCTTATTTCTCTATTCAGTTTTGGTAATTCATATTTGTCTTGAAACTCATCCATTTAATTCACATTTTCAGATTGCTGGCATAATTTATCCATACATAGTCCTATAATAGTCATGGTTATGGTCCTTTTTTATTCCTAACATTGATTATTTGTGCCCTCTCTCTCTCATTTTCTTGACCAATATTGCAAGAATTTGATATATTTCATTATTCTTCAAAGAGCCAGGTTTTGGTCTTAGTGAGATAGAGTATTGGTGTATGTGGTGGCTAAGAATGATATCTTTGGAGTCACATTACTTGGATTTAAATCTCAGCTCTATCACCTACTGGCTGTGTGGCCTAGGGGAAATTGCTTAACCTCTTCTTCTTTCTGTATATGCACATAAGTTTGGTAAAGTAGATGAAATGGACCAGTCCCTTAAAGGGCACAAAGTTCAGGCAAGAAGAAACACATAACCTGAATATTCCTAAATCTTTAAAGATATTGAGTTGTATTTAATACCTTTCCCCTACCCCAACAAACACAAATCTCCAGCCACACAGATGATAGAGAATTCTACCAGTCACTTAAGGAAGAAATGGTATCAATTTGATACAAAATCTTCTGTATAATTAAAAAGGAAATAATATTTTCCAACTCATTCTTCAAGGTCAGAATTACTGCTACCAAAACTTGTAAGACATTATAAGCAAAAAAAAGGCTACAAACATATATACTTTATGAACACAGATGCAAAAAATTTAAACAAAATTTTAGCAAATTGAATTTAACAATATATAACAGTGGTTCCCAACTAGGGATGATTTTTGTCCCCCAGGGGGACACCTGGCAATGTCTGGAAGCATTTTTGTTGTCACAACTAGGGGGCAGTAGTGCTACAAGCGTCTAGTGGATAGAAGCTAAGAATGCTGTTAAACATCCTATAATGCACAGGACAGCAACAAAGAGTCACAGCCTTGAATGCCAATATTGCTGAGGCTGGGAAATGCTAATATATTTAAAAGTATATCATGACCAAGTGGTATTTTCCCAGGAATACAGACTTCCAAAAATCAACCAATATTCACCATATTAAAACTAAAAAATAAAAGCCATCTCAAAACACTAGAAAGAACATTTGACAGCTTCCAGGTTATTCTTTTTAAAAATATTTTGTTTAATTACAGTTGGCATGCAGTATTATATTAGTTTCAGGTGTGCAAAATAGTGACTAGACATGTATATAACTTCCGAAATGATCACTCCAATAAGTCTAGTAGTACTAATCTATCACCATGTGTAGTTATTACAGTATTATTGACTGTATTCCCTATACTGTACTTTATATCTGACCTCAACAGTCATTCTAGTCCTAGCTGGTGTAGCTCAGTGGATTGAGCACGGGCCTGGAAACCAAAGAGATAGCAGTTCGATTCCCAGTCAGGGCACATGCCTGGGTTGGGGGCCAGGTCCCCAGATTGGGGCACGTGAGAGGCTGCCACACATTGATGTTTTCTCCCCCTCTTTGTCTTTCCCTTCCCCTCTCTAAAAATAAATAAAATCTTTTATTATATGTTCAACAAAAAAAAGTCTTTAAAAAACAGGAAAAGTCATTATTGATTTTAAAAATCTTTAAACAAAATAGAAATAGCAGGGAATTTAATCTGATGAAGGTCATGCAGGAAAAGCCTACAGCTGAAATCACACATAATTGTAAGAGACTAAATGTTTTCCCTCTAATATCAGAAATAAGAGAAGATTCTTCACTGTCATTACCTCTATTCATTGTATTAGAGGGTCTAATTGGTATAGTAAGTCAAGCAAAAGAAATCAGTGGTTCCCAGGTGGGAAAAGAAGAGGTAAAACTCATTATTCACAGATTACATGATTGTCTATGTAGAAAATATGATAGTGCCTACGAAAAAACTACTAGAATAGTGAGTTAAGCAAGGTTAAAGAATATAGGGGCAGTATACAAAAATCAATTGTATTTCTATGTACTAGCAATGAGTAATTAGAAATTAAAATTATGAAAACAAGGGCATTTATAACAGCTTCCAAAAATTAAATAATTATACGTAGATCTGACAAAATATGTGAAGGACCTGTATACTGAAAAATATAAAGCATTGTTGAGAGTAGTGGAGTAAGTAAATGGAGAGAGATACTGTGTTTATATATCAAAAGAATCAATATTCATTTTTTAAAAGATTTTATTTATTTTTAGACAAAGGGGAAGGGAGGGAAAAAGAGAGGGAGAGAAACAGCAATGTGCAGTTGCCTCTTGTGTGTTCACTATTGGGGACCTGGCCCACAACCCAGGCATGTGCCCTGACTGGGAATCAAACCAGCGACCCTTTGGTTCGCAGCCCAGTGCTCAGTCCACTGAGCCACACCAGCCAGGGCAGAATCAATAATTCTAAGATGCCAAATTGATCAGTGGATTCAATGCAATTCCAGTTAAAATTGCAAGTCTTTTTAAGAAATTGAGAAGCAGTGGCTCTGAAAATTAGGCTGCTGTTTGAACCAAAGCCCACAAAAGTAAACAAGAATCTGCATGCTAAACCTATGGGGTGACCACCTGTGAAAATACAAATAATAATAATAAATAGGATACAGACTTTTAAAGCAATTATCATAAACATGATTTTAAAAACAACTATAAATTCTCTTGAAACAAATGAAAAAATAGAAAGTAGCAGCAAAGAAATAGAAATTATAAACAAAAATCAAGTATGACTTCTAGAACTGGCAAATACAATAACAATAATAACAACAAAAAACTAAGATGACAAAAGATCCAACATTTGTATCAACATCATGTTGGAGGAGAGGGAAAATGGTTCTAAAACTGTATTTAAAGAAATAATGCCTGAAAACATCCCAAGTGAGATAAAAGATACAAGCCCACAGATTCAAAAAGCTGGGAAAAAATCTCATGTATGATCAACTCAAATAAATCCATGCCAGGATACATCATAATAAAATTGAAAGCTACCCCCGGCCAGGTGGAGTGTTGTCCCGATACACCAAAGTTGAGGTTCAATCCCTAGTACTTCGATCCCAAAGTACATAAAACAATCAACTAATCAATGCATAAATAGGTTGAATAGCATATCTCCCCCCACTGTCTTCTTGTCCTCTCTCTCTCTCAAATCAATAAATAAAATGGAAAGCAAACTTTGAAAGGAAGAGAAAGGACACATTACCTATAAAAAAGTGCTGTTTAAATGACAACACATTTCTCATCTGAAACTATAGAGACCAGAAGGAAGTGGCACAATATTGTTTGAGTGCTAAAAGAAATGGCAACCATGAATTCAATATCTGGTGAAATGACTCTTAAGAAGGGAAAATAGCCTTTCTCAAAAAAGAGAACTAGGAGAATTTGTTACTACCAGACTACCCTTAAATATTGGCTGAAGAGAGTTATCTAACAAAAGAAATTATAAAAGGGAATCAGGAAGGGAGCAAGAACAACAGAAAAAGCAGAAATAAAAATACAGACTCAAAAGATTATGGATTTTTTGTAACTTGTCTAAGTTACATGTGATGATTAAAACAAAAATGGTAACATGTTTTGATACTCCAGATAATATTTACAAGTGGAGAATGTAAAGGAATCTAAATGAAAGTGAGGGTTCTATACCTTCCTTGAAGTGGTAAAGTATTGATAAGTCATATATACAAATATTTGGAAATACTCAAAGCAGCCACTAGGAAAAACATACAAAGTGATACTTTCAAAAACACCATAAATAAAGATGGAATTCTAAAGTGGTTCAAGTAACCCACAGAAAGGCAAGAAAAGAGAAACAGAATAATGAATACAGAGGGAAAAAACAGAAAACAAATAACAAAGTGATACATATAAGGTCTAACATATCATTAATTACCTTAAATGTAAATGGTTTAATAAACCAACTAAAATTTCTTCTACCAGAAATTTGTAGAAGATATAAAAAACAGACACATCTACATGCTGTTAAAAGGAAACAGATCTCAATATCTATAAAATACGTAGATTGAAAAATATATGCCATGCAAACATTGATTTTAAAAAGCTGTGTGGCTGCATTAATATTATAAAAAGTAGACTCAGAGCAAAGCAAATTACTACAAAATGGGACATCCCCAAAACAAAATACATAAATCAAAAACTAATAGAGCTGAAGCGAGAAATAAACAAATCCAGAGTTATACTTGGGTTCATCAATACTCTGCTGTTAGCAACTGAAAGACCTACTAGACAGAAAGTCAGCAAAGATATAAAAAAACTGAAAAATGTAATTAACAGGATTTAATTGACACCTATATATCTAGATCTCTATTATATTTATCATGCAACAACAGTGGGCTTCACCTTTTTTTCAAGTGCCCCTGGAATGTTTATCAAGGTAGACCATATCCTGGGCTATAAAACAAGTCTTGATAAATTTATAAAAACTGAAATTATTACATGTTTTCTGACTATAATAGAATAAAACTAAAAGTAACAAACAACGAGGGGACTTCTAAACATTTGGAAATGAAACAACACACTTCTAAATGATCCATGGTTTAAAGAGGAAGAATCAAGGATAATTAAAATACGTAGAACTAAATGTGTAAAGTAAATGCAACATACCAAAATATGTAGGTTACAGCTAAAGGAGTGCTCAGAGGAAAATTTACTGCATGAAACAATTACTTTTGTGTGTGTGTGTGTGTGTGTGTGTGTTTCTAAGTAGTGCGGTAAGGTTTCTTTTTTTTTTTTTTTAAATATATTTGATTGATTATGCTATTACATTTGTCCCATTTCCCCCCTTCTCTCCCCTCCACCCTGAACCCCCCTCACACCAGTTTCTACATTTCCCGTACTATTCTTGCCCTCCCCCTATCTATTTTCAACCTACATTCTATGCTACTTATTCTCTATACCTTTCCCCCTCTCTCCTCCTCCCACCCCCCTGCTGCTAACCCTCCATGTGCCCTCCATTTCTCTGGTTCTGTTCCTGTTCTAATTGTTTGCTTAGTTTCTTTTGGTTTTGCTTTAGGTGTGGTTAATATTTGTGAGTTTGCTGTCCTTTTACTATACATGTGTTTTCTTTATCTTTTCTTAGATAAGTCCCTTTAGCATTTCATAAAATAAGGGCTTGGTGATGATGAACTCCTTTAACTTGACCTTATCTGAGAAGCACTTTATCTGCCCTTCCATTCTAAATGAGAGCTTTGCTGGATAGAGCAATCTGGGATGTAGGTCCTTGTCTTTCATGACTTGGAATATTTCTTTCCAGCCCCTTCTTGCCTGTAAGGTCTCTTTGGAGAAATCAGCTGACAGTCTGATGGGAACTCCTTTGTAGGTGACTGTCCCCTTACCTCTTGCTGCTTCTAGGATTCTCTCCTTCGTTTTTACCTTGGCTAATGTAATTATGATGTGCCTTGGTGTGTTTCTTCTTGGGTCCAACTTCTTTGGGGCTCTCTGAGCTTCTTGGATTTCTTGGAAGACTGTTCCCTTTGCCAGATTGGGGAAGTTCTCCTTTATTATTTGTTCAAATACATGCTCAGTCTGTTGCTTTTCCCCTTCCGATTCTGGTACCCCTATAATTCGGATATTGGAACGTTTAAAGGTGTCTTGGATGCTCTTAATCTTTTCCTCAATTTTTTGAATTCTTATTTCATCATGCTTTCCTGCTTGGTTGATTCTATCTTCCTTCTGGTCCACTGTATTGTTTGGAGACTCATATTCCTTCCTTTCACTATTGGCTCTCCTCCGCGTGTCTCCCTGCATCTGTTTTATGGTAATCTGCATTCTTTCATCTAAATTTCGTCCAAAATCAACCAGTTCCGTGAGCTTTCTGATCACCAGTGTTTTGAACTGCGCATCTGATAGATTGGCTAATTCTTGGTCACTCAAAAGGATGAGTCCTGGGGGACTGATCTGCTCTATTGAAAACATGGATTTTTTTTTCACCGTCTCTCCTTTTTTTTTTCCGGTCTGGTTGCTCTTGTTACGGTGGGGGGCGGAGCCTTAGGTGCTCACCGGGGCTGGGCACCCCAGTCGCTAGATTGTGACGTTATATGTGGGGGCAGGGCGGGAGCGGGGCAGGAGAAAACAATGGCGGTAGTTCCGTTCCTCTGGACTCAGACCCTTGTCTGGGCTTCTGGGCCGCGAGTTCTGCCCTGGTCCACAATCGCTACCCCTCTGGGTCTGTCAGCCGCAGCTTGCGTACTCAGGGATCACCGCTGCCTTCTTGCGCCCCCGGGATGGCTTTTGCGCCGATTTCGCGCCAGACCTTTCCCCAACCTCCGCGCGCCGCTGACCCGAGCCAGCCCCGCGCCCACCCGGCTTGTCTTTTCCTACCAGTCCGAATGAATGCGTCTACTTCAACTTCTTGGCTGCCCGACTTCCATTCAGATGAATCCTCTGCCGGATGTGGGTGTTATTCTGATAGTAAATTATTGTTGTAAATTATTGGTTTTCTAGTCTTGGTTGTACGAGGAGGTACGGTGCGTCCACCTATTCCTCCATCTTGCCGGAAGTCCGCATGAAACAATTACTTTAGGAATAAGGAAAGTTGTCATATCAATATGACAACTGCTAAGAAAGTAAATTTCTTAGCAGAACACTTGCATGCTGAGAGAGTGGGATGATATTTTCATAGTGGTTTAAAAAAAACAAAAAACCCTCCCAACCAAGAATACTTTAACCAACAAAATTCTCCTTCAGAAACAAAGGAGATATAAAGAGTCTCCCAGATAAACAAAAGGTGAGGGATTTCATTGCCATCAGACACGCCTTATAAGAAATGCAAAAGGAAATGTGAAACCTGCTTTACTATAAATTTAAAGGACAAAAGTATTGAAATTAACTGGAGCTACAATAATTTGTTAATGAATACACAATTTTCAAGGATGTAAGTTGTGGCATCAAAACACAAAATGTAAAGATGGGAATAAAAAGGTAAGGTCTTTTAAGACAAATTATTATCAGCTTAAAATAGACTGTTATAACCATAAGAGATTTTATTTAGCCTTATAGTAAACCACAAAGCAAAAACTTCTAGTAAATACATAAACAGAAGGGAATGAAGTGTACCACTATGGAAATTTATCAGATAACCAAGGAAAACAGCCAGAAGAACAAAAGAACTATAAAACAGCCAGAAAACAATTAATAAGGTGGCACTTTATCAATAATTACTTCAAAGTGAAATGGATTAAATTCTCCAATCAAAAGATAATAGAGTAGCTGAATGAATAAAAAACAAGATCCCAGGGAAAGTGTTTAAAGTTAGAAGACCAAGGACAGAACCTTAAAATCCAATGATTAAAGATCAAACGTAGAGCCTTCCTACCCCCAGACCCCCCAAAAAGAAAACAAGATCCAACTATTAGTACCTACAGGAGATTTACTTCAGTTTGAGGACATACGTAGTGAAAGTGAAGGGATAGAAAAAGATTCCATTCAAAGGGAAACTGAAAGAGTGCAACTAAGTCAAAAGCCTGTCACAAGAGACAAAGAAGGTCATTATCAAATGATAAAGGGATCAGTCATCAAGAGGATATAACAGTTGTATGTGTTCCTGGTATTGGAGCACCTAAATGTAGTAAATATTAATACATTTGAAGGGAGAAATAGAGACAGCCATGCAATAATAGCCAGGGACTTTAATACCCTATTTTTAACAATGGATAAACTATCCATCCAGAAAATCAATAACGTTAGATTTGAACTACATGTTAAACAACATAGACCCAACAGATGTAACATAAAATAATCTATCCAACAGCAGCAGAACACACATTCTTCTCAAGCAGGCACGGAACATTCTTTGTGATAGATCATATGTTAGGTTAAAAAAATCAGTCTTAAACAGTAAGTGCTGGCGAGGTTGTGGAGAAAAGGAAAACCTACTACATTGTTGATGGGAGTGCAGACTGGTGCAGCTACTGCAGAAAGCATGGAATTTCCTCAGAAATCTAAAATTGGAACTGCCTTTTGACCCAGAAGTTCCACTGCTGGGATTATACCCTAAGAATCCTGAAACACCAATTCAAAGGAACCTATGTACCCCAATGTTCATAGTAGCACAATTTATAATAGCCAAGTGCTGGAAGCAACCTAGGTGCCCAACCTAGTAAATAAGTGACTCAAAAAACTGTGGTACACTAACACAGTGGAATACTACACAGCAGAAGGAAAGAAGGAACTCCTACCCTTCACAACAGTATGGATGGGACTGGAGAGCATTATGCTCAGTAAAATAAGCCAGGCAGTGAAAGAAAAATCCCATATGATCCCTATAAGTGGAACCTAATCAACAAAACAAACAAGCAAGCAAAATATGACCAGAGACACTGAAATAAAGAACAAACTGACAATAACCAGAGGGGAGAGGGATAATGGGGGAAAGAAGGGAAAGATTCGTCCAGCAACATGTATAAAGGACACATGAACAAAGCCAAAGCACACTAGGATTGACGGTGGGGCAGGGGAAAACGGTGGCAGGAAAAATGGAGACCATACTTGAACAACAATTTTTAAAAATCAGTCTTAACAAAATTTAGGAGATTGAAATCATATTGCATATCTTTTCCAACCAAAGTAGTATGAAACTAAAATCAATGACAGGAAGAAAATTACACAAATCACAAGTATGTGGAAATCAAACAACATAATCCTAAACACCAATGGGTCAAAGAAGAAATAAAAAATATCTTAAGATAAATGAAAATTGAAGTGTCATATGACAGAACTTATGGGATGCAATAATAAGAGCAGTTCTAAAAGGGATGATTATAGCAGTAAATGCCTACAGTAAGAAAAAAAGAAAGATCTCAACTCACCTAACTTTATACCTCAAGGAACAAACTAAGCCAAAAGTTAAAAGAAGGAGGAAATAATAAAGGTTAGAGCAGAACTAAAAGAAATGGAGACTAGAAAACAATAGAAAAGGTGAGTGAAACTAAGTTGTTGTTTTGAAAATATAAAACTGACAAAACTTAAATTAGACTAACATTGAAAAGTAGAAGACTCAAAATCTGAAATAAAAGGGACATCACGACAAATACCATAGAAATACAAAAATTCATAAGAGATTACTATGAATAATTATATGCCAACAAATTGGATTACCTAGAGAAAATGGACAAGTTCTTAGAAATCTGATCTAAGATGGCGTCGGAGTAGGAAGGAGCAGATTTGGCTTTCCTCTGCTCAGGGGAGAGAGTCCTGACCGATCTTTGGAGTGGAAAGGCAAGCAACCAACATATTTCAGCATTTTTGAGAACAGAGGACCAAGGATTGTGGCAGAACCGAAAGAACAAAGAACAGATCGCTGCATCAAGGTAGGCTCCCGGGACAGGCGTGTGGTACCGGGGCTGCAGCCCCAGGCCCGGGGGCCGCGGCTGGGTTTGCCGTAGGGTTAGTGGGAGAGAGCCAGGTCCGCTGCTCCCTCCCCAGCCGAGCAAGGTCTGGGCGGCTCTGGGAGGAGTCCAGGTGCTGGCGGGCACACCGGGTGGCGAGCAGCTTTGGAGGCGGTGAACGCCAGAGCCGAGTCGCGCTGCGGACCCGGACTCCGAGGGTCTCCGTTCTGGCTGGAGCTTTGGCGGTGAGAGAAACCGGGCCATTGGAGAGCGGCGGGCTCGATCAGGAGGAATTTCCCAAGAGGAAGGAGTGAATGGACACAGACACTGTTTGGGGAATTCTCCTGAAGTGATCAGTGGCTCTGGCCTGTTTGCTCCCCAGCTGTGAGCGCGCAGGCTGCGGACAGGCCGCGCCCGCCCGCCCGCGGGGGCACCGGCATGTGGCAGACGGCCGTGCAGGCAGCAGACGGGCCGCGCCCGCTCACCGGAGCGCGAGCGCGGGTAGCCAGGGTCGCGCCGGTCCGCACCGGGCGGCGGACAGGCCGCAGAGCCAGTGCGAACCCCACGGGCCTAGGAAGAAAACCCAAACAAGTCATCCTTCAGACTGCCTCAGCCAGCAAGAGCAGAAAAACCGGTTTGGCCACTTTGAAATCAAGAGACTTTTTAATTTGATTCTATTTTTTTAACAATTTTTAATTTTTTAAGTTTTATTGTTTTTATTCTCTTTTGATTTCTTTTTCCTCTCTTACCTGATTTCTTGTTTTATTCCTTCCTCCTTCCTGTCCTCCAATTTTATCTCTTCTTCCTGCCTTCGTCTGCCTTTTCTATTTTTTTTCTTTTTTAAATTTTTTCCTAAATACCTACAAGTGAGACAAAATCCTGGAACGGTGAAAAGACCAAAGTTGAACCCAAAGAAGGGGCATCACAACAGCTGGGACAGTGAGATAAATGTCACTTTGCTATTACAGAGAACCTGCAAGTTATTGCAAATTTGTATTATTATTTTTCCAGTGTTCCTACATCTTTTTTTTTTTAACAATATTTTTATATCCCTCTTATTTTTGTATAGCCTGCTTTGCTAGGCTGGTTTTATTGTATGACCTGACAGCTTTCCCCTGATATCTCTTTCTATACCGTATTACTAATCTACTGTCCATTAACTCACCTGTGTCTTATAAGCATACTACTCAATGTTCGGTACTCCCTATCCTTATTACCTAGATTTCATAGACTCTGCCATATGAATGTTGCCATAATATTATTGTAAATAACTGCTATTCCATGCAAGTGTAATTACTTCACAACACCCCCCCCCCCCAGATCGTAGCCCATTTCAAAGTTTCCTGAACTCTATTACTGTAGTGGTTAACTCTATTCTCTCACACACTACACCTATTTACTACACTTTACTCTCACCTTACCCCAGAATCTGACCGCCCACAACCTGCCTGCTTTATAGATCCAACTCACAATCCTTCCCCCCACAACAAGAGTCTTATCTTCTTTCCATCCTTTCTAAAAATCAGCTAGCTGGGTGGAAGACCACGGTTAACACTATACATAGTGAAAGGATCTCCTATATCTTCCCTACTTGCTACTACTGTAAATAGCATAGAATTCTCGGTTGCTGTCTTAAACCATTTTGCCCTCCCCTCCATCTGATGACAAAAAAGAATAGGTGGAGGAGGTGAACACCAGGATACCCACTGGAAGAGGAAACCCAACAACTAAGGAACCACTAACAGATAACAGCAAAAGAAGGCGAAGGAGGGAGTAGTAACCACACAAACCTCAATCCAGGGCTTATCTGGAAATACAACTAAACAGTAGAGACAGTACCCAATACAAACAACTGAACAAGATTTCCTTAAACCTTGTACACACAGAAGAACCAGCCTCAACACAACCTGCCCTCACCAGCACAACAAAATATAGAAGATGGTGGACAGAGTGACCCACATTTAACCAGCTGGCAGGAAGGAACCACCAAAGAAAGACTCAACAACAATCAGAACCCAAAGGCAAACACAAAGCCAACTTAAACAACAGCCCAAGACCAGCGAGCTTGGGGGGTCAAGGAAACAGTACCACTGAAACTCACTTCTACTCTACTAAAGAAGTTCACATCATAAACCGAGGGAGCCAGAACAGATCAATATAAGAAGCTGAGGTGAACAAGAAGAGTCTCACAAACAATGGGAAGACAAAGAAATACTCCCCAAATGAAAGGAAAGGAGGAAGCCTCAAAAAGAATGCTAAATGAAACAGAGGCAATTCAACTATCAGATATTGAATTCAAAGCAGTGATTGTCAGGAAGCTCAATGAGCTCACAATGAGCTACGAGAAACTACAGGGAAGCTACAATGAACTCAATGAAAACTACATCAGCATAAAAAAGGAAATAGAAACTCTCAACAAGGGCCAAGAGGAAATGAAGAATACAATCTCTGAAATGAAGAACACAGTAGAAGGAATGAAAAGCAGGATCGATGAAGCAGAAGATCGGATCAGCGAGCTAGAGGACAAAATAGAAGAAAACACCCAGAAAGAGCAAGAAAGGGAAAAGAGGCTCAGAAAGAATGAAGAGGGATTAAGAGAAATGCAAGACAATATGAAACGTAATAATATCCGTATAATAGGGATACCAGAAGGAGAAGAAGAAGAACAAGGGATAGAAAACCTAGTTGAACAAGTGATGATGGAAAACTTCCCTAATTTGATGAGACAAAAAGTCACACAAATACAGGAAACACAGAGAGTCCCAATCAAGAGGAACCCAAGGAGGCCCACCTCAAGACACATCATAATTAAAATGGCAAAATTTCAAGACAAAGAGAGAATCTTAAAGGCAGCAAGGGAGAAGAAGGAAGTAACATACAAGGGGGCCCCAATAAGGCTAACAGCTGACTTCTCAATGGAAACACTCCAAGCCAGAAGAGAATGGCAAGAAATAATCCAAGTAATGAGAACCAGAGGCCTGCAACCACGACTACTTTACCCAGCAAAGCTCTCAATTAAGATAGAAGGCCAAATAAGAAGCTTCTCAGACAAAAGAAGTCTAAAAGAATACACCTCCACTAAACCAACTCTGCAAGAGATGCTGAAGGGACTGCTTTAAGGAAAGAAAGGAAAAGAGAGAGTGAGAGAGGATCACACGTACATAAAAGGCAATGAATAAGTACCTATCAATAATAACCTTAAACGTAAATGGACTAAACGCTCCAATCAAAAGACATAGAATAGCTGATTGGATAAGAAAACATGACCCACACATATGCTGTCTACAAGAGACCCACCTCAGGATAAAAGATCTGCACAGGTTGAAAGTGAAGGGCTGGAAACAAATTTTCCAAGCAAATGGACAGGAGAAAAAAGCCGGGGTAGCAATACTCATATCTGACAAAATAGACTTCCAAAGAAGATCCATAAAGAGAGACCCAGAAGGTCATTTCATAATACTCAAGGGAAGAATTCACCAAGAAGACATAAACATAGTAAATATATATGCACCCAACATAGGAGCACCTAAATACATAAAGAAAATCTTAGAGGACTTCAAGAAAGATATGGACAGCAACACAATTATTGTGGGGGATTTTAACACCCCTCTATCAAAAATGGACAGATCTTCCAAACAAAACATCAACAAAGATATTGTGGCATTGAACAATACCCTAGACGAGCTGGGCTTTACTGATATTTACAGAACCCTCCATCCCAAAGAAGCTAAATACACAGTTTTTTCAAATGTACATGGAACATTTTCAAAGATTGACCACATGATAGGACACAAAACAAGCCTCAACAATTTCAAAAAAATTGAAATCATACCAAGCAATTTCTCGGATCACAAGGGACTGAAACTAGAAACCAACCACAAGGAAAACCCAAAACACTCAAATTCATGGAGATTAAACAGCATGCTATTAAACAATGAATGGGTCAAGAATGATATTAGGGAAGAAATCAAACGGTTTTCGGAAACAAATGAAAATGAACTCACAACAACCCAAAACTTATGGGACACAGCCAAGGCAGTCCTGAGAGGGAAGATCATAGCGATACAGGCCCACCTAAAAAAGTTAGAAACATTTCAAACAAACAACCTAACCCTACGTCTACAAGAACTCGAGGAACAACAACAAAGACAGCCCAGAGCAAGCAGAAGGAAGGAAATAACCAAGATCAGAGCAGAATTAAATGACATAGAGACTAAAAGCACAATTCTAAAGATCAATGAATCCAAGAGTTGGTTCTTTGAAAAGATAAACAAAATCGACAAGCCTTTAAGCAGACTCATCAAGAAAAAAAGAGAGGAAACCCAAATAAACACAATCAGAAATGAAAGAGGAGAGATTACAACAGATACCACCGAAATACAAAGGTTTGTAACAAATTACTACAAAGAGCTGTATGCCAAGAAATTTGAAAACCTAGATGAAATGGACAAGTTTCTAGAAAAATATAACCTTCCAAAACTCAATAAAATGGAAGCAGAAAGCCTCAACAAACCAATAACAGCAAAAGAAATCGAAGCAGTAATCCAAAAACTCCCAACACACAAAAGCCCTGGACCAGATGGTTTCACAGGAGAATTCTACAAAGCATTTAAGGAAGAACTAACACCTATCCTTCACAGACTATTTCAAAAAATCCAAAAAGATGGAAGACTACCAAACTCTTTTTATGAGGCCACCATCATCTTAATCCCAAAACCAGATAAAGACACAACAAAGAAAGAAAACTACAGGCCAATATCGCTGATGAACATTGACGCTAAAATCCTCAACAAGATACTGGCAAACCGCATCCAACAGTACATTAAGAAGATCATACACCATGACCAAGTTGGATTCATCCCAGGTATGCAAGGATGGTACAATATACGCAAATCAGTAAATGTAATACATCACAGAAACAAAAGCAAAGACAAAAACCACATGATCATATCGATAGATGCAGAAAAAGCATTTGATAAGGTACAGCACCCATTTATGATAAAAACACTCAGTAAAGTGGGAATAGAGGGAGCATTCCTCAACATAATAAAGGCCATATATGAGAAACCTACAGCCAACATTATACTCAATGGGCAAAAATTAAAATCTTTTCCACTAAGAACAGGAACAAGACAAGGATGTCCACTTTCACCACTTCTATTCAATATAGTACTGGAGGTTCTAGCCACAGCAATCAGACAAGAAAAAGAAATAAAAGGAATCCAAATCGGAAAGGAGGAAACAAAACTGTCACTGTTTGCAGATGACATGATAGTGTACATAGAAAATCCTATAGACTCCACCAAAAAACTGCTTGACCTAATAAATGAATTTGGTAAAACAGCGGGATACAAAGTCAATATCCAGAAATCAAAGGCATTTCTGTACACCAACAATGAAACAGCAGAAGCAGAAATCAAGAAAAAAATCCCATTTGAAATAGCAAAAAGGAAAATAAAGTACCTAGGAATAAACCTAACCAAAGAGGTAAAAGACCTGTATTCAGAAAACTACATAACACTGAGGAGAGAAATCAAGGAGGACACAAACAAGTGGAAACATATACCGTGTTCATGGATTGGAAGAATTAATATCATTAAAATGTCCATACTACCAAAAGCAATCTACACATTCAATGCAATACCGATTAAAGTACCAATGGCATATTTCACAGACATAGAACAAACACTTCAACAATTTATATGGAACCATAAACGACCCCGAATAGCTGCTGCAATTTTGAGAAAGAAGAGTAAAGTAGGAGGAATCACAATACCTGACACTAAACTATACTACAAGGCCACTGTAATCAAAACAGCCTGGTACTGGCATAAAAACAGGCACATGGACCAATGGAACAGAACAGAGAGCCCAGAAATAAACCCAAGCCTCTACGGTCAATTAATATTCGACAAAGGAAGCAGCAACATAAAATGGAATAAAAATAGCCTCTTCAACAAATGGTGTTGGGAGAACTGGACAGCTACGTGCAAAAAAATGAAACTCGAGCACCAACTTACACCTTATACAAAAATAGATTCAAGGTGGATAAAAGACTTAAATATAAAGCGTGACACCATTAAAGTCCTAGAAGAGAACGTAGGTAGGAAAATCTCAGATATTTCACGCAGAAACTTTTTTGCTGACTTGTCTCCTAGAGCAAGGGACATAAAGGAAAGAATAAACAAATGGGACCTCATCAAAATTAAAAGCTTTTGCACAGCTAAGGAAAACAGTATCAAAATAAAAAGAGAACCAAGTGTATGGGAAAACATATTTGCTAATGATACCTCAGACAAGGGTTTAATCTCCAAAATATATAAAGAACTTACGCGACTCCACTCTAAGAAGACAAGTAACCCAATTAAAAAATGGGTAAAGGACTTGAACAGACAATTCTCCAAGGAGGACATACAGAAAATCCAAAGACACATGAAGCGATGTTCAATATCGCTAGCCATCAGAGAGATGCAGATTAAAACCACAATGAGATACCACTTCACACCAGTCAGAATGGCCATCATAAACAAAGCAACAAACAACAAGTGTTGGAGAGGTTGTGGAGAAACGGGGTCCCTAGTGCACTGTTGGTGGGACTGCAGACTGGTACAACCATTATGGAAAGCAGTTTGGAACTTCCTCAGAAAACTAAAATTGGATCTGCCTTTTGACCCAGCAATTCCATTGCTGGGACTCTATCCTAAGAACACTAAAACACCAATACAAAAGATCCTTTGCACCTCGATGTTCATAGCAGCACAATTTACAATAGCTAGGTGCTGGAAGCAACCTAGATGCCCATCAGTAAATGAATGGATCAAAAAACTATGGTACATTTACACAATGGAATTCTATACAGCAGAAAGAAAGAAGGAGCTCATACCCTTTGCAACAGCATGGATGGAGCTGGAAAGCATTATGCTAAGTGAAACAAGCCAGGCAGTGAAAGACAAATACCACATGATATCACCTTTAACAGGAATCTAAACAACAAAACAAAACAAAACAAAAAACTAGCAAAATGTAACCAAAGACACTGAAATAGGGGATAGTCTGACAGTGGCCAGAGGGGAGAGAAGAGGGAATTTCAGGGGGGAAGGGGTAGGGATTACAGGAACAAATTTGGAGGACACATGGACAAAAACTAAGGGTGGGGGGTAATGGGGGGAAGTGGGGAGGGTTGGGTGGAGGGGCTGGAACGGGAGTAGGGGGGAGAAAACTGTACTTGAACAATGATTGAAATAAAAAAAAAATAAAAGAAAGAAATCTAAGACTGAATCATGAAGAAATAGAAAACCTGAACAAACCAGTATTGTAAGGAGATTCAATCAATAATCAAAAGCAAAGAAGAGCCAGGGCCAGATGACTTCCCTGATGTATTCTACACAATGTTTAAAGAAGAACTAATGCCATTTATTCTCAAACTATTCTAGAAAATTGAAGAGGAGGGAACACTTTTAGATTCATTTTATGAGGCTAGCATTACCCTGATAATCAAAGCCAAACAAGGGCATTCGGAAATGAAAAAATTACAGGCCAATGTCTGTTGAATATAGATGCAAATAACTAGTTTAAGTTGAGTTCAACAGCATATTAAAGGATTATATACCGTGATTAAGTGGGTTTTTGGCGTGGTATGCAAGGAATGTTTCAACATACGCAAATGAGTCAACACGATACACCATGATAACAGAATAAAGACTAAAAATTATATCATCATCTGAATAGATGCAGAAAAGCATTGACAAAAATTTAACATACTTTCATGATAAAAACTAATGTGTTGTACTTTTTAAATATATACAATTTTAGTTGTCAACTACACCTCAATAGAGATGGCAAAAAAGAAATGCATCTGTATGTACTGTGTTGCATTGTATGTATTGGAGGAATAAGAAAAAGAATTGGAGGGTGGCTTCTGTGAAAACAGGTTTTCATTGTTACAGTTTTAATCTTTTACATTTTTCTTATATTTTATTTGAGTTATATGTATATTTAAGTATAATAGTATAAATAAATGTAGTGTTTAGATTTAGACATTGCCTATGTCCTTTAATTTTCATAATCTCAACATTGAAGCATGGCTTAGCTTGATGGTAAAGGAGCTTTTTAAAAAAAAAAAAATTAGGACCCTGGCTGGTGCGACTCAGTAAAATGAGCACCAGCCTGGGAACCAAAAGGCTGCTGGTTCAATTCCCAGTCAGGGCACATACCTAGGTTATGGTTACCAGGCACTCGAGGTAGCCACACATTGATGTTTCTCTCCCTCTCTTTCTTCCTCCCTTCTCCTCTCTCTAAAAAGAAATAAATAAAATCTTTAAAAAATAAAAAAAGTAGAGGAGTTACTTGAACTCTGTGTATATGTTGTCCAGAAATGGAACGGAAAGAGAGAGGTACTACAGAGGAGAGCCAGAAAGGAAATGTTTGGGTCCATGGATGCAGCTTTTCAGGAAAATTTGAATTGTTCCTTTCTTTCCTTTTTCTTTTTTTTTTTTAATCTTTTAGTTGGGTGATGAGAATGAGTGAACTCAAGCTCTAATAATAGGTGAATTGAGCATCAAAATCTAAAATGCCAGTTTCCAAGTAGACTTTAAGTAGAATAAATGGTCACAAGAAAATATTAGCATGATTATTCCTGGGGAGTAGGATTAATGAAACTTAAGGGGTAGGAGAAAGATATTACTTTTCATTTCATACTAGTAGAGGAGCTATTTAAATAAATGCTATAAATGTATGTTTAAATTCCTTGTCAACACCTTCTTAGAAACTAACACATTCAAACTTGATTATATTTATTCGGTATTTCTATTTAATATTTATTTATTTAACCTTTTTATTAACTTCTGTTATATTTTCAGAACTGAAGGCAGAAGCTAGTCTAATGGACCAGATGAGTAGTTGTGATAGTTCATCTGATTCTAAAAGTTCATCATCTTCAAGCAGTGAGGATAGTTCCAGTGACTCAGAAGATGAAGAATACAGATCCTCTCCTTCTGATTCAGGAAACTGTATCTCAGGACATCCTTCTATGTCTGCTGTGGCGCATTGCAGGATTCCCAGTATAGATGCTGGTCATAATAGATATCATGACGATAGTGGCCTTATGATGAATACTTTAAGTAAGTATATATAAGTAAGTGTACGTGAGTCTACATATATACATAAGTAAGAATTCACAGTGAAGCCATACTGATTATGATCTAAAATTTGGGTAAAGAGAAAGACTCTTGTTTTATTCATTTGGCATTATTATTACCTTCTTATTGAATTATTCATTTTCTTTTGACTCTCTGACATAATGTCTTACTGGTTTTTCTCCTGTCTTTCTAGATACTTTTCATCTCTCCTTTGCTGGTTTACAAGTATAATGTTCTACTCAGTTATTAGAGCTGGAGTTCTTCATGACTTAATCCTGGATTTTTTTTTTTTCTTTTTCTTCTATACTCTTTCCCTGGATAATCGCCATATTTCTGTTGCAATCAGTTAGATTAACTTGTACATTTGCATCTCAACCCAGACCTCTGAGCTCTAGATGCACAAATCCAACATCATCTTTTAGTAAAAGGCATTTCAAATTCACTTAGCTCAAAACCAACTTATAATATTTGGCTGAGCGTGTTTCCATTTAGTAAAAGACGGGATTCCTCTAATTATGCAAACCAGAAGCCTGATTATATTCAAGGGTTGACCTCCTCTCTTTCTTTACAGTATAGTCAGTCCTTCACCAAAATCCTATTTTTTTACCTCCTTAATATTTCTCAAATTATCGATTTCTCTGTATCTATCTGTACCACTATTACTATAGTTAAATATACCATTATTTCCTGCTTCAACTATGCAATGACTTCCTAATTGGTTCACCCAATGTCTACTCAAACCTGTGTTTGATCTCTTGTGCACACTGCAGCATATTGATCTTTTCATAATTCAACTATAATTTGTTACCTCTTTGGCTTTAAATTTATTAATAGCTTGTAATTCTTGTAGGATAGCAACAAAACACCTTAACATAATGGTCTTGGTCTTTCTGTTACAGCAACATTTACCTTCTTTTGTCACTGTACTCAAATCCTTTCACCAAGCCCATGGCCCTTATAAATGTTGTCCATTCATCTAGAAACACTTCTTTCTCTTCATGTAGTTAATTTTTGCTCATTTAGATTACAATTAAAGTTTATTTTATTAAAAAAGCATTTTTTGACCTTCCTGACAAAGTCAGATCCCCTTTTTTATAGACCTTCATTTTAATATCTTCTTTATATCAAATGTCACAATAATAAATTTATATTAATTATCTGATTTGCTCTCTTTCAAAGCATAAGCTTCAGGAGGACAGCAGTCTTATTTTTGTTTTGTCATTGAATACTATTACCTAGTATAGTACCTGATATGCAGTAAATATTTTTAATAAAGGCATGCAGGTTGATACTCTCTGGGGGTGAATAGGACTTCCTGTATGTTTAAAACTAATCTCACTGTATATACTAATCATAATAAAGTAAGGAGCTAGGAGAGACTGACTAGCTGTAGCCTAATAATAGAATTAAACAATAAAGGAGCCAAGAGTGGGTAGCAGAGAGAGTAAGACTGAGTTAATTAGGGACCAGGAGACATCTTTTTGAACTTCCATTATTTATATCTTTAATGTTATTACTTGTAACTTCAGGGGTAAAATTGGAGTATCTGATTTTCCGTGGGTTTTTTTTATTTCCATTACCATTTAGATCCTTTATTCCCCCCTCCCCCCCCCCCAAGTCACCACACTGTTGTCCATGAGTCCTTTTTCTTTTTTGCTCCATCCCTCCCTCTTCTAACCTCTCCCACTCCTCATAGCTGTCATCCTGTTCTCAATGAGTCCATCTCTGTTTTGCTTTTAGTTCAGTTTGTTCCTTAGATTCCACATATGAGTGAATTCATATGGTATTTGTCTTTCTCTGACTGGTTTATTTCACTTAGCATAATGGACAGATAGTGGCAAAGGGTTTAATTTACTAGGAGGATAAACAATTATGAATTGGTATGCCCATAATAACATATCTCTACCTCATATATATATATATATATATATATATATATATATATATACACACACACATATATATATATATTAAGATGTATATATACATATTAGATATGTATATATATTAAGATATATATATACATATGTGGGGGATATATGTGTGTATATAAAAAATAAAAATTGACAGTAGGAGAAATTGACAAGTCTTTATCATAGTGGAAGATTAATGCATCTGTAATTGATCAGACAAAATTTAGTAAGGGCAGATAAAATCTTTTCACAATATAATTTATGTACCTATTCTAATAGGATAGAATTCTACAATCCAAAAATGTGAAGTGAGTATTTGTTTAAGGTATATATAAAACATTTATAGAAATTTATTCCTACTAGAATAAGGAAATAACATTTTGAAGAGTTCCTATTTTATTGATTATTTTATATGACCATAATATAATAAAAATATAAATAACAAAAATTAATTTAAAATACATGCTTAGAAACTTCAGTGCGCATGCCTAGTAACTTACATGTTAAAAGGAAGCTACAGTAAAATTACAATATATTTATAATTAGTATCAAAAAGAATATATATCATGATTCTAGAGGGAAGGGAATGAAGAGGGTATAAGGGGGATAAATGGTAATGGAAAAAATACAATAAAAATAAACTTAGAAAAACTAATAATATATCTCAACAATTTTGTACTGCAGCCAACATGGTACTTACAGGAAAATTTATAGCCTCAAAAAGCTTTTTTTAAAGCTTAAACTTTTATTTTTTAAGTATGTTTTATCAATTATACTATTACAGTTTTCCCAATTTATCCCCCTTTATCCATCTCCACCCTGCAACTCCCAACCCTCCAGCATTCCTCCCCATTAGTTCATGTCCTTGGGTTATACATATAAGTTCTTTGAGTCCTCTGTTTCCCATACCATTTTTCACCTCTCCCCATCTATTTTATGCCTACCAATTATGCTTCTTCTTCCCTGTACCTTCTCCCCCCATTCCTTCCTTCCCCCTCCCCACTGAAATCTTTCCATGTGATGTTCATTTCTCTGATTCTGTTCCTGTTGTGGTTGTTTGCTTAGTTTTTGTTTTCATTGTTTTTCTTTTCTTTTACATTCATTTGTTGATAGTTGTGAGTTTGTTGTCATTTTACTGTTCATATTTTTTATCTTCCTTTTCTTAGGTAAGTCCCTTTAACATTTCATATAATAATGGCTGGGTGATGTTGAACTCCTTTAACTTGACCTTATCTGAGAAGCACTTTATCTGCCCTTCCATTCTAAATGATGGCTTTGCTGGATAGAGTAATCTTGGATGTAGGTCCTTGCCTTTCATGACTTCAAATACTTCTTTCCAGCCCCTTCTTGCCTGCCAGGTTTCTTTTGAGAAATCAGCTGATAGCCTTATGAGCATTCCTTTGTAGGTAACTCTTTCCTTTTCTCTTGCTTTTTTTAGGATTTCTTTATATTTAATCTTGGGTAACTTAATGATGAAATGCCTTGGTGTGTTCCTCTTTGAATCCAACTTCTTTGGGACTCTCTGGGCTTCCTGGTAGTCTGACATCCTTCACCATTCTGAAGAAGTTTTCCTTCATTATTTTTCAAATATGTTTTCATATATTTGTTCAAATATGTTTTCATTTTCACACGTCTGGGACAACCTGAAACGTTCCAATGTCCTAATTATAGGGGTGCCAGAAGGAGGAGAACATGTGCCTGTGGGGGAGGGCCAGACAGGGAACAGTGCAGCTGGCTTATTCATCCCTAGTGCACTTTTCAATGGACTCTCTTGTGAGACTGGGAGCTTCTCCTACTGCTGCAACCGCTGAAGCCCACAACCACCTCTGAGTCCCCTTAAGTCAGCCCCACCTGCGCAGCCTACAACCTTATCGCAGCCAGCCCTGCCCCCAAGGTCTGCAGTGTAGCTGCAGTTCTTCTGAGTTGGCTTGCGAAGTCTGCTGCCTTACTGGTCTGGTTGCTCTGGTTGATTTTTGCTTTAATTCCTTGGTTGTCAGAGTTCCACGCAGTTTGCTTTTCTGGTGCTTCTGCTTGTTTATTGATTTTAGATTGGTTGTTATCCTCCTTTTGGTTGTGTGAGGAAATGAAGGGTTTCTACCTAGGTCTCTACCTTGGCCAGAGCTCCTCTGTAAAGTTCTGTAAGAGCTCCCAGTTTCCTATTCTTTGCTTTCTTAATCTTTTCCGTGATAGCAGCCACATCAATTTTAGTTTCAGTAGAAGCTTCCTTAGGCTTCATAACTGGTTTTTCTTTAGGTGGAATAAAAGCTTTCTCTCCTCTTGTCTCTTAGTGAGAGCTTCTGCTTGCTTAGCCTTTATTGTTTCCATTTTCTGCTGCTTCTTTTGACTTGCCTTCAGAAAGTATTTGCCACTAGCCATTTCTTTATCAGTCTGACTTTCTGGCTGTGGTGGTAGGAATGGTATATACACTTTCTTAACAGTTTTTTACTTTGGTTCCTTGCATTCATTTACATTTTTGTGCTTGAACTGTGACAAAAATCTTTCCCAATTTTGTGATCTGAATTTGGAATCTTGTACCAATTCTCTTTAATCATTAAAGGTCTTCAGTCATGCTGTTTAAATGAAACACTCCTTGCTAACAGTTTTATCAGGCCTCTGGCCCTAATAATGATATAGATCAAAGGTCTTTGTTGTATAGATCGTCATGCTGCCCTTGATCAGGTCCAGGGTTGTGTTAACGTGGTGTTCATTCAGTACTTTCTGCACCAATGGCCAGCACTCTTTCAAGTAAGTCTTTCTGTATTTTGGGAACAAAGTTGCAAAACTGTGGTCCTCCAAGAGTCCTTTGGGATTGTCCTCTTTGGAAAAAGCTGGTTCCTTCCCACCATCAGGGACAGCGAGGAGTTCTGATTCATCTTTAAACACCGTAAACTCAGACTTTGGTTCTCACACATTACCCCGTTTCTCTGGCTTTGGCTTCTGCTTACAAAATTCACTTTTCCCAGCCGCTGTAGGTGGCCGGCTCAGTTTGGAGGATGCCATCTTCAAATCAAAAAGCTTTTTTTAATTGAAAATAGATAAATAAAAATTTTACTTTGAGGAACTAGAAGAATAACAACAAAGGAAGCAGAAGAAAAGTAATACAGATAACAATTTAATGTAATCGAAAACAAAGGAACATTAGAGGATAAACAAAACCAGAAATAATTTCTTTGAAAACTAACAAAAAAGACCAACTTCTAAAAAGGACTGATGAAGAAAAAAAGGCATAAATAAACAATATTAGAAATGAAAAAATGATTAAAATTATAGCTCTAATATGCTTTTATTTTTTAAGTTTGAGAATTTTGTCTCTAATTCTCTACTAATTCTTCTACAAAGTTTCAGAGTATAAAAAATTAGGGCAAGTGATCCAATTTTTAGTAATTCTAGGATAATCTATATCAAAAATGTATAAGAACAAGATAAAAAGCAATATGGATCAATTTCCCATAAGAACACAGATGCAAAATTACTAAATAAGATAGTAGCAAATTGAATAACCAGTGTACTTAAAATAAGTAAGCTAAATCATGACCAAATAAAGGTTATCACAGAAACTGAGAAGTGTTCAGTATCTGAAACAGTGTCAATATAATATACCACATTAACAGATTATAGGAGTAAAGCCATAAGATAATTTCAACACATTTTAATTTGCCAAAATTCAATATTTATTAATTTTAAGGCTTTTACCAAGGGTTGAATATGAGAGAATTTCTTTCACTTCATAACATTAACTACAAATAGAAAACTATTGCCAACATTATTGTAATATTCTACAGGCATTCTCATTAAAGTCAGGAAGAAGACAAGGAGGCCTCATACTATGGTTTTTATTCATCATTGTGCTGATTCCAGCAAATGCAATTTACAAAAGAAAAGAAAGGAGATATAATAATTGGAAACAAGATAAAATTCTCCTTATTTATAGAAAATGTAATTTTCTACATATAGAAATAATAAAAGAATTTGGAAAGATTGTGGATAGAAAAAATACATGCAAAAGTTAGTAGTAATTTGTTATACCAGTAATAACCACTTGGGATTTCTTTAGAAGAAAATTAGTAAATTTATTTTCTCAATATATCTTATCCAATCTGCAGGTTTCCTAATAAGGGGAAGTAAACCCTCTCTGACATGCAATCATCCCATTTCTCAATTTTATCAAACCTGGTGACCTCTTTTATAACAGATGTTTTTAAGTCCCTCTTATTGTCTTAAAATGAATTTTATAGCTTATGTACACACATCTTTGAAAATAATTAATTTAATATGATAGTAAGACAAAATAAAAATAATTTATAGTAAACTAATATACAGGGGTGGGCAAAAGTAGATTTACAGTTATAATACAAATAACTAATACAATAATTAATAAATACTAATACAAGAATAAACTGTGTTTTTCATACTCACAACTTTAAACCTACCTGTGCCCACCCCTATATATCCACTCTGTAAAAATATTAAAAAAAAAAATAATATTCAAGCATGGCTATACCAGAAGACATAATGAAGTAGCTATATGTTTGTACTTACTTTTAATGAATAAATTTGGAATTAAGATGAGCTAGACACATTAAACTCATATTGTCAATAATTTTTATTTAACATGTTGGAGTAAGGACTGGAAAAGTATATACATATACAAGGTCTGGCAGAAGTAACACCTGCTTGAGTGTGGTTGGTAGGGTAATGTGGGAGTAATAATTTATAGTTTTAACTTGAACCTTTCACCTAAAATGTCATATTGTGTGCTTGAGTGTGATAGTGTTATGTTACAGAATTACATGCTTATGATTTCGTAATAAAAATGCTGTAATTAAAAAGGGCATTATTTATGCTGGAATCTGTATATTCACAGACTTACACATACAGACAAGTATTGAAGTCCTGTATTGCTGACCCAAATATGGTGAGCAGCCTTGTGATCACTAATGTGTTTTCTCAAATGATTAAAAACAGAAAATCTTTGTATGGTTCTGAGAAACACAAAATAAGGTGTTCTTTCAGTTGACACGATAGCTGCATCCTGTACATTTACATGTATGTTAAGTCTGTGCAAAAATAAGTATTTTTAGTTTATAAAAAAGCATTTAGGTTATGGCCTGAAATTATTGTATAACTCCCAAGTACATGAATATCCCACTGGAATTTCAAGTTTTACAGAATGGGGAAGAGATCACTATTGTACAAGACTGGCCCCGGCATTGCAAGACATTTGGCATCTCTAAATTCCACTCCCACTAAATGCCATTAGCAATCTGCAAATCATCTGGATAAGCAACTACTCGGGTAAATTACTGTAACATCTCCCAGGGAACACTATTGAAAACCATTTGTTTAGATGTCTAAACATCTCCCATTTGTTTAGATGTCTAACATCTCCCAGGGAACAGTATTGAAAACCATTTGTTTAGATGTCTAAAATGCATTTGCTATGAGTAAATTCCCTCTTTTTCAAATTATAATTACCATTTCTATTAAAAATAATCAAAAGGCCCTGGCTGGCGTAGCTCAGTGGATTGAGCGCGGGCTGCGAACCAGTCATCGCAGGTTCGATTCCCAGTCAGGGCACATGCCTGGGTTGCAGGCCATAACCCCCAGCAACCACACATTGATGTCTCTCTCTGTCTCCCTCTTCCAACTCTAAAAATAAAGTAAAAATAAAATCTTTAAAAAAATAATCAAAAGGTACTAAGCATCTCATATTCAAAGGCTAATCTCATATCTTCAAAACTGAACATTTTAACAACATGGTAATACTATGCATATAACTTCCTATAGCAAGAAGTCTAGTAAGAAAAGTACAACTCAGGATGTTTGGGTTTGTGTCTCTCAGGAAACTCATATTACAGGCATCAGATCAAGTTTAATATTCTTATGCTATTCAGTAGTTGTATAATAAGTTGGAATTTAAGTTTTGAAAATGATAAAATGGTCATGGGAACCAGATGCACAAAGAAGCTTTAGCAGATTTCTTAATCAAATAATATAATCAGTTCTGGGATTCAGATAATGGACTGAGATATCTTACAGCAAATTGAATATTCCCTAAAAACTATTCCTCTTAAGCTCTTCAAAATAGGCCAGCCATTGTTGATTATGGAGGAGTTAAAACTATAAATATATTTTTAGCCAATCCCATAGCTTTAAAGCTTCAAATAAACCCCTACAATCAATGACTCCCAAATCTTTATTTCCAGCTCTAGCCTCTACCTTGAGTTCTAAACTTGTATATCCAATTGCCTATACCATATATACTTAAATATTTACTAGGTATCTCAAATGTACCATGTCAAAAATTGAGCTTGTGATTTTTCTCACACAGTCTTGTTCCTCTAATGTTTCTCATCTCAGTAAATGATACAATCTTTGATTCAGTTATTCAGACCAGAAACTTTGGGGGTCATTATTTACTTTTCACTTTCTCTCATGCCCCATAATCCTGTGCTAATTGGTAGTCGTGTAAGCCCTACCTTCAAAGTACATTATAAATCTGCCCACCTGAACCACCTGAGCCAAAACCAGTATTATTTCTTATGTGAGAAACTTCAGCCAACTCTAAATGCTCTCCCTGATTCCACATTTCTTCCACACCATTATAGTTTATTCAGAAGTGTCCAATTTGGTTGCCTGCTTATAAGTTCTGATGAATTCCCATTTCAAACAAAATTCAAAGTTTTTACCATGACCTACAAACCGTGGTCTTCTGGATATCTTTCTGACCTCATTTTTTACCATTCTCTTCCTCATTCATTTCACTCCAGCTACCGTGACCTTCTTACAGTCAGAGAACACATCAAGCGTGCTTCTGCTCTGGGGCATTTTTATGTGCTGTTCCCTGAGCCTGGTCAGTTACCCCTCTCCATATTTTTAAGACTTTATTTTTACATTTGGATCTCTGTTCAAATGTCACCTCTTAAGGAGGCCTTCCCAACTACCTTATCTAATACAGCACTTCTCACTACTCTCTCCATACCCATCTTTATTTTTTCAAAGTATTTATCCCTACTTAGCATTATATTCTACATTTTTAATTTGTTTATTGCCTGTTTCCCTCAATGGAATATAAGCTTCATGACCATAATCACATGGATGAATTACAAAAGGAATCAATGACTTACTCTTAACAAACACTATGCAATGATTTTGACAACATTTTAGAATGATATAGTCTGATCTTCTAAACCACATTTTCTCTCATTTCCTGATATAATTAAATCAGTGGTATAAAAAGAAGGGTGATGTTGGTATGTGAAAGAACACTAACATAGTATCATCTACTAAAACTATGCTGAATTGATGGTGTATTTTTTCTTTATAGGTAGTATGGATTATTTGAATTACTAATGATGTAACTAAATCATAGGATCAGCAATCTGATTATTAATGACAAAAATATTGGCTAAACATGATCACTTTTTGTATAATATTTGTTATTATAAATATTATAATTACTACTTATAGTAGTTAGGATTTTTGTATAATATTTGTGTTATTAAAAATAAATATAATGAATATTTAATTACTAAAGTTTTTTTGTTTTTTATTTTAGGAAGTGATTTGCAGCTGAGTGAATCAGGAAGTGACACTGATGACTGAAGAAACATTCAGCTATCCATATAAAATTACAAGACATGTAATAATTTATTTTATATTAAGAAAAAATATTTCTAAGACTGAGGAAATGTACCTTAACTTTAAATGATAAAAAAAATTAAATTTGATTCAGAATTTTCAGTTGATGTTACTTTTTTTTTTTACCTTTTATGGGTACCAGCATTTTTAATTGTTTTCATTTAATCTTAAAACTTTTTTGAAGTTTTAAAGATGAGAAAAGAGACTTAGGTTAGTAACATGCCTGCATATTGTTAGTTAAGAGGTAGCAGATCAGGTAGGTGTTCTATCATTCAAGTTCAGTGCTTTGTTTTACCACATGACTGTCTCCAATTGTGAAATGTCAAAACTATGGGTTTATAATAAATTCTATGATTTTAATTATATCTCTGAGCCTTTTCTATCTCATATTTCTTAAGTTTTGTTGAAATATATTAATTCTTGATGTAATTAAGCTATAATTTAGGGTATGGTGAAGCTAAATAATTGTTTAAAATAAGTATTATTTTATAATATTTTTATCATTTTCTTATTTTGCTTTTGAGAGAAAACTAAGCAGTTAAGTGTTGTGAAGGCAATTAATATTTATAGCTCTAATATTTTTTTAATCTGGATGAAAGATAAATATTAGATTATAGTTGAAAGCTATTGACCAGTAGCAAGGTTTTTTAATTATGAAACTTTATTTTTTTAGGGCAGTTTTAGTTTCATAACAAAAATTGAGCAGAAAGTACAGCAAATTCTCATATACTTCCTGTTCACACTCATGCACAACCTCCCTTACTATAAACATCCTGACCAGAGGGGTATATTTAGTTGATGAACCTACACTGACACATCATCACCCACAGTCCATAGTTTATATTAGAGTCACTCTTTGTGTCATACATTTTTTAGGTTTTCACAGATGTATAGTGACATGTATCTACCATTGTATTAGTATACAGAATAGTTTTCCCTGCCCTAAAAATCCTGTGCTCTGCCTATTCATCCCTCCCCACCAATTTTTAGACCGTTGTTTTTTTTCAGTCTCCTTTTCCTTTTTCAGATGTCATATAGTTGGAATTATATAGTATGCAGTCTTCTAAAATTGACTGCTTTTATTTAGTAATATGCACTTAAGTTTTCTCCATGTCTTTTTCCTAGCTCAATTGCTAATTTCTGTTTAACACTGAATAATGTTACATGGTCTTCATGTACCACTTTATTTATTCACTTACCTACTGAAGGCATCTTAGCTGCTTCCAAGTTGTGACAATTATGAATAAAAAAATTGTTCAACTTTACCTCTTACCAAAGACATGGATGTAAGGGGTTCTTTTTTTTTTAATCCTTAAATTTTGGTTTTAATCTCTTCTCATTTCTTCTGTCTTTCTTTTTCTGACATACCTTTAGCTGATCTGTGTCTTCACTTTTTTTTCTATTTTATTCACCAATACTTTATGAGAATCAAAACTATGTCATTTATTACTTAACTGTAAAGCAAGCTCAAATATTAAAAATCAACTTGTCATTTCCTACCACAAAACCTGTTGAGATTTCATGTTGAAACAATAGATTGATTTCGGGAATATTTGTTTACAATATGAACCTTCCAAATTATGATCATGGTAGGTCTCTCTATTTGTTTAGATCTTTTTAAATTTCTTTAAATAATATTTTATACTGTTTATTATTGAGGTCTTGAACATCTTTCATTAGATTTACTTCAGGTATTTTGTATGCTATTATAGCTGATACTATTTTTTAAATCCCCCTTTCTATTTGCTTCTGCTGAGTTTAAATATTTATTTTTGACTGGAGGGTATGAGGCTGACACATGTGTCATGAGGGCCTGGTAGGGGAAACTTTGCAGGTGGTGCAGGGTAGTCAGCCCTTACCCCAGAGGGTCCACAAGTTTTTTGTCAACCTTTAAAGGTACAGAGATGGCAGATAAAAATCAAAAGCTCTGGAGTCTGGGACTTCTGGTCAAGATGGAAATGTAGGTAGACACACTTTGCCTCCTTGCACAACCATAAGAATGATCACAACTAACCTCAAAACAAAAAAACACCCAGAACTGCCAGAAAATTGAACTGTATGGAAGTCCAACAATCAAGGACTTAAAGAAGCCATATTCATCCTGACTGGTAAGAGGGGCAGAGCCAGGGAGGAGAGGACTTGGTGTGGCAGCAGCAAGGCAGCAGCAGGAGTAATGAGAGGTGCCACATTCACATGTGGTGGATGAAAATCAGGAATGATACCTGGGGAGCAAGTGATGCTAGTCCCAGGTCAGACCATGTAGCCCAGGGTTCCAAAACCAGGAAAATAAAGCCTCATAACTTTTGGCTATAAAAAACAGTGGGGGTTGGGGTGGTGGAAGAAACTACCAGTCTCTCAGGAGAGACCATTTAAAGGGTCCACATGGTCCTAGAACATATGCAAACCCACCCACTCTAGGAACCAACACCAGGGCAACAGGTAAAGGGCCGCCAGTCACGTAGGGAAGTGAGTGAAGTGACTGGAAGTGGAGCGAGTGCCGAGTCAGTCTCCAGCAGCTAGGCAGCAGCATTGTCCCCTCTCCAACCTCTCCCCCACATACGGAGCCACAAAGCATTGCCCCACCCTGGTGAATACCTAAGGCTCTGCTCCACACTACTTAACAGGTGCACCAAGACAGGAAGTCAAAGCTGTTCTGCCTAATACACAGAAGCAAACACAGGGAGGCTGACAAAAAGAGGAAACAAAGAAAAATGGCCCAAATGAAAGAAGAGAACAAAACCCCAGAAAAAGAACTAAACAAAACAGAGATAGCCAACCTATCAGATGCAGAGTTCAAAATACTTTTGAAAGGATACTCAGAGAACTCACTGAGTAGGACAAAAGCACAGGGGAAGAAATGAAGGCTACACTAAATGAAATAAAGAAAAATCCACAGGAAACCAACAGTGAAGGGAAGGAAGCTGGGGTTCAAGTCAATGATTTGAAGCATAAGAAAGAAAACAGTCAACCAGAACAGAATGAAGAAACAAGAATTCAAAAAACGAGAATAAGAAGACTCTAGGATAACTCCAAAAGTGCCAACATCTGAATCAGGGGTGCCAGAAGGAGAAGAGGAAGAGCAAGAAATTGAAAACTTAAATGAAAAAATAATGAAAACTTCCTTAATTTGGTGAAAGAAAGATATACAAGTGCAGGAAGCACAGAGTCCCAAACAAGTTGGACCCAAAGAGGAATACATCAAGACACATAATTAAAATGCCAAAGATTAAAGGTAAAGAGAGACTCTTAAAAGCAGCAAGAGATAAGGAGACAGTTACCTACAAAGGAATTCCCATAAGACTATCAGCTGACTTCTCAAAAGAGAGCTTCCAGGCAAGAAGGGGCTGGAAAGAAGTATTCCAAGTCATGAAAGGCAAGGACCTACATCCAAGATTACTCTATCCAACAAAGCTTTCATTTAGAATGGAAGGGCAGATAAAATGCTTCCCTGATAAGGTCAAGTTAAAGGAGTTCATCATTACCAAGCCCTTATTATATGAAATGTTAAAGGGACTTATCTAAGAAATAGAAGAATATCAATAACTATGAACAATAAAATGACAATAAACTCACAAATACCAATAACTGAACCTAAAAAACGAAAACTAAAACTAAGCAAACAACTAGAATAGGAACAGAACTGGAGAACTGTAGATCACATGGATTGTTTTCAGTGGGGGATTGGGGGAAGAGAAGAATGGAGGGGAATGGCACAGGGAATAAGAAGCATAATTGGCAGGCATAAAATAGATGGGGAGGTTAAGAATAGTACAGGGATTGTAAATTGTGCTGCTATGAACATTGGGGTGCATAGGTTCTTTTGGATTGGTGTTTCAGGGTTCTTAGGATATAGTCCCATCAGTGGAATTGCTGGGTCAAAAGGCAGATCCATTTTTAGTTTTCTGAGGAAGTTCCATACTGCTTTCCATAGTGGTTGTACCAGTCTGCAGTCCCACCAACAGGGCACTAGGGTCCCCTTTTCTCCACAACCTCTCCAAGACTTGTTGTTTGTTGCTTTGCTTATGATGGCCATTCTGACTGGTGTGAAGTGGTATCTCATTGTGGTTTTAATCTGCATCTCTCTGATGGCTAGCCATATTGAACATCTTTTCATGTGTCTCTCCATCCTCTGCATGTCCTCCTTGGAGAAGTGTCTGTTCAAGTCCTTTGCCCATTTTTTAATTGGGTTGCTTGTCTTCTTAGAGTGGAATCGTGTAAGTTCTTTATATATTTTGGAAATTAAACCCTTGTCTGAGGTATCATTGTCAAATATGTTTTCCCATACAGTTGGTTCTCTTTTTATTACAATAGCTAAGTGCTGGAAGCAATGTAGGTGCCCATCAGTAAATGAATGGATCAAAAAACTATGGTATATTTACACAATGGAATTCTATGCAGCAGAAAGAAAGAAGGAACTCCTACCCTTTGCAACAGCATGGATGCAGCTGAAAAGCATTATGCTAAGTGAAATAAGCCAGGCAGTGAAAGACAAATACCATATGATTTCACCTTTAACAGGAACCTAAACAACAAAACAAACAAGCAAGCAAAATATAGTCAAAGACACTGAAATAGAGGACAGGCTGACAGTGACCAGAGGGGAGAGGGGAGGGAACTTCAGGGGAGAATGGGAAGAGTTTACAGGAACAAATATAAAAGACACATGGACAAAAACTAGGGGGTGGTGGAAATGGGAGAGAGGTGGGGAGGGATGGGTGGGTGGGCTGGAATGGGAGTAAAGAACAGAAAACTGTACTTGAACAATTATGAAAAATATATATAGTACAGGGAAACAGAGAATTCAAAGAACTTATATGTACAACCCATGGACATGAACTAAGTAAGGGTGGGGCATGCTGCAGAGTTGGGAGATACAGGGCAGAGGGGAGGTAAGTGGGAGAAAAACATTGAGAAAATTGTAATGGCATAATCAAAAAATACACTTTTAAAAAGTAAAAGAAAATTAATGTCAATACTCTAAAGTTTGGTATTTGGGGTACCTGTAAGCACAAATAAATTGGTGCATTGCATATGAATGCTATTTCATCTGCTCTGCTAGATCAAATGCTATTCTAGAGATGCAAGGCTAGAACAGGAGGAGCCATTGACACAAACCTTCAAGGCATCTGTGCCTCCAGTGGTTGACTAGTAATTTCATTTGTTTTGCTTCCAGAAAGGATAACTACAGCTTAATTATTGATGACACAGTCAAAAATTAATCTGGACTCAGGTAAAAGTTGTGGGATGGAGGATGAGTGTAAAAGAAGCTGGGATGGGAAGACATGGTCAAAGTCTGAGATAGTTTATGGAAGAAAGGTCAGGCTTTTCCTGGATTTGTAAATAAATTACTCATGGTCTCAGTTACATAATTCACTCTCCTGTTTCCTGACATCCTTGTTGGTTTCTTCATTTTTCTTATGGCTCTCTGATCATTCTTTTTCTTTCTCTTTTGACTGTCAACTACATGGGCATCCTACTGTTAGCGAAAATTATACTGTATAAAATTCACCTATTAATCATCATGCCCATTCTTGTTCCTCTCTGATAAGGACTAAATATATTCTGGAGTATTTGGGAGTTCATCCAGTTTTTAAAAATGAGGAAAATAATATTTGCAATAGCACCTAAAAAGTAACTGGTTTATAATTTTTGTTCAAATTAAATTTTATTTATTAAAAATAATGGATTCATCTTGAAGTAATGAAAACACTGGGAGTGAATTTAGCAAAGGAGAAGAATGATTCCCAAACGTACATCACCAACACTTTTCTCTCATTTCCTTTAGCCCCATGTCTTTAAGTGCTTTTGGAATATTTCTATTTGAACTTTACTATGTTAAAAACCACAAATCATTATCTTTTGTTCTTTTCAATTTTTTAAAATTGATTGATTTAAGAGAGAGAGGGAAAGAAACATCAATGTGAGACAAACATCGACCAGTTGCCTCCCATACACACCCCAACCAGGGATGAACCTACAACCTAGGCATGTGTCCTGACTGGGAATTGAACCAGCAATCTTGCAGTTCACGGAACAACAGTCTAACCAACTGAGCCATGCAGCCAGGGCTCTACATCTGTTTCA